>NC_138775.1:169820169-170438805 GCF_965119305.1 Pelophylax lessonae | reverse complement strand
AACCATCTTGGCAGGATCAGCAGGAATTATTCAAATGAAAACAGTAGATTTAAAGTGGTTGTAAAGGTAGAAGGCATTTTACCTTAATGCTTTGTTTGCCTTTTACCCTCCACTTGCCTCATATTTATTTGAACGCATTCTCAATCCAGCGCTGTGTTTGAGAGCAGCAGCCCTCTCTGCCTCCTTGTAGGACAAAGAGGCAACAGTGGGAGCTATTGGCTCTTACTTCTGTCTATTAAATCTTGTGACAAGGGAGAGGGGGTGGGGGCCGAGACGCACTGTCTGTGTCAATGGTCGCAGGCAGCACGGCTCAGGATCAAGGCTGTAGGAGTGCCACAAAGGAAAGCTTCTTCCTATGGTGCTGTACCAAGAAAGGGTGGAAGCCAGAAGTTCCAGTGGGGGACCTAAGAAGAAGAGGATTACAGAGAGCAGATAAGTATAACATGTTTGGTCAAAAAAAAATAAAGGGGGGAGGGTGACCACTTAACAACATGGCCGCATAAGATCAGAGCTCTGCTCTGCATTGGGGAATCATCGGTATTACCACAGCCCAGGGCCATCAACTGATCGCACCAACTGGCTTCCCAGCACCCTTAGAACCTGCTGCACCCAGTGGTATGTGGAGAAGCCACCAACACCCAACGCAGGTACAAAAACGTTTGGACTTTTTCCCAATCATGGTCCGCAGACTACAACAAAATGGTGTCAGGAGACAAATTCTGCCCCCGATTTCTGGACATCCAGTGTCTGCTTCATCAGATCACACAGACACCATCTGGGGACTGTGGGTGCTGCTGCAGCATAACTTGAGTCCGCTTTCTCAGACTCCTGCCCTTCCTCTCCCTCAACTAGAAGTCCAGAGAAAACCAGGCCACACAGGGACTCAGGGGACACTGGAAATACTTCACCAAGTATGGAGATGAGCAATCCCTTATAAAGTCATTCACACTCTGCAACCTATCCTGATCCCATAGCCCAGTTCCCAACCATAGCCCAGCCTATTTCTGATGTGACTTTAAAGGAGATACTGATGTCTGTGATCATCCATACAGTCGGACATAGTCACATGTATACAACAGTGCAGAGCAGAGGTGAAGGAACTGGAAGACAGGGTTCACCATGTGGAGACCAAAATGAGTTAATACACATCTTCATTCAACATATTGGTGTACTCTTGTACTTCACAACAGAAGGTCATTTCCAGGTTACAATCTAAACTGCCCGATCACAAGGATAGCTCATGTTGGAACAATTTAGAAATCCATGGGGTTTCAGAGTCAATCCAATTACTCATTTTGTTTGTGATCTCTTCAATGTGGTAATTCCATCACTGACTCCTGCTGATCTCACCGTCGACAGTAAAGAATCTCCAAGCCAACCTTCCTGCCATCTGATGTTCCTCAAGACGTGCTTTTGAGAGTAAACTTTTTTTCAGGTAAACTAAAAACTCCTGGAAGCCTTCTGCCTTGCAGACAATCTTCCCGAACAAGCTCATAACCTTCAAGTGCTCCCAGACCTCTATCAGCACACCCTGTCAATGATGCAGAAATGTAACAACTATTACTAAGGTCCTGAGGAACCACAAGATTGTTTATCAGTGGAAATATCTAGCTACAATCAACATCACCTATAAGGGCTCCAACCATCTTATTGAGTTGCTTTGTCTCCTGCAGACCTGAAACATCATACCTACTGAAACAGGGCACAACTCCAACAGGTAGCATCCACCTCCGGCCCATATCCACCAAGACTGGAAAATTGTAAATCAGCATAAAGTCTCCTCAAAGAAGCCCTGAGTCTCTTTACAAGTATCTTTTGCTTTACTTCGGACAGATTCCCAAGAGCCAGAGGTACCTGTCACGCTACCTAGGATCCCCTATAGCAGGGATCCTCAAACTACGGCCCTCCAGCTGTTGCAGAACTACACATCCCACGAGGCATTGCAAAACTCTGACATTCACAGACATGACTAGGAATGATGGGAATTGTAGTTCCTGAACAACTGGAGGGCCATAGTTTGAAGACCCCTGCCCTATAGTGTTGGAAGTGCACACTGCCTAGTCCACACTGGACCCTTTTTCCTAAAGACTTTGACTTTGTTGTTACCACCGACCATAGTTTTTGTTTTTCACAGTTATGGGTGACTTCAGTCCATGTTCATCATTCAGACTACTCTATGTTGACTCAGTAGGCACATGCGGCGCATTCGTGGCAGCTAGGTGGAACTTCCCACTAATTTTTCTGACTTACCTTTCGGATTTTTTGACACACATAGTATTATGTCTAAGCACTTATCACAGACATACCAACCTTATGATAAAACAATATTCCTCCTCCGTGGTTTTCCATATCGTTTGTTAATCTCATTATGGGACTTAAGTTCCTCTCAATGCAAGAGGCCTCAACCACCCAGCTAAACGAAGATTCATATGGCAAGAAGCACTGCACCACAAAGCAGATGTCCTAGCAGTACAAGAAATTCATTTCCACAAGAACTCTTCCCCCACATGCTCCAACTATCCTCAAATTTTGACAGCATTCATTTCAGTGAAGAAGAGGGGAGTATTGTTAGCCACATGTGATTCCGTTTCTTTTGAGCTTAAAAATTTGATTATTGGGGGGGGGGGCGTGGTGACCGCCGAGCAAGATGGCCGCTTAGGGAGAGAGCTCCAGGCTGCGTCCGACTTACCTGACATCTATGGCCCATCACAGCGCCTTCATCTACTCTACTTGCCCTGATTTAGCTGGGGGAACATCCAGACTACCCAGCCGAGATGACAAAAAAACAGACGGCGGCGCCCACGGTCCGCAAACTGTCCGAATTCTTCCGCCCGGCGGCTCCCAGTCTTTGGCAAAATGGCGCCGCGGACTGCTCTGCACACCATCTGCTTCGCCCTCTAGGAGGATGATGTCACAGCACCAAGTCCCGCCGCACGGACAGGGGAATCCACGCTGATGCGGCCTGAGCGATCCAACGATTTGTCTCCCTCCACCCCATCTACCCAAAGCCCGGCTAAATTGCACCCTAGGAGAGAAGACAGTCCTCAGATACCCGCGATGTCTTCCATGGAGGTGAGCAACTCCAGTAATCCACCTAGTACCACCTGGGCCTACTCGCCTCCACCAGACCCATTTGCTAATATAGTCACAACCGGAATTACACGGCAGGGGAGACAGAGTAATTTGCGTTTATTGGGCATTTTTTGGGCGTCTTTGGAGGCAGGCATAACATCTGAACTTCTGTATAGGGGTATATACACACACACACACGTATATGTATATATGCACATACACACATACAGGTGTGATAGGAGTGGAACCCCATCCCTGCAAATAATTTCATTAGCGCAGGGATGGGGTTCCGCTACTTTCACACATATATGTGTGTATGTGTATATATATATATGTGTGTGTGTATATATGCCCCTATACAGAAGTTAAGATGTCATGCCTGCCTCCAAAGACGCCCAAAAAATGCCCAATAAACGCCTGAAACAAAAACGCCCAGGTGTGAAAGTAGCGGAACCCCATCCCTGCGCTAATAAAAATTCTAAGAAAAATGATCTTTTTTTTTTTGGTTCTGGACATGCTACAGAGCTGAAACTTGATTAATAATCCCTGGGGCATGACCCAGAACCCTAGGCACTTTTTAGGGGCATTTATTGGGTTTTAGGGCTTCAAAATGGTGTTTTTTGATTACTGAGGTTTGGGTCCCATTGATTTAAATGGGGTTCTGGAATCCGGACCCGAACTTTCGGGAAGTTCTGGTGTTCTGGTCAAACCGAACTTTTCAAAAGTTCGATCATCCCTATCCTTCACCTACTCCTGGGTGGTGCAGGATGCTGAGGGGCGATACCTTATACTTAATTGTACCATTGATGATTGTCTATACACTATAGTCAATGTTTATGCTCCTAATACGCACCAACTACGGTTCTTGCATAAATTTTGCTATAAGGTTAATAAGCATAAAATGGGTAAGTTGATCATGTGCGGGGACTTTAACCTGGTAGCGGACCACGCCATGGACACATCTTCCGGAGGGAAATCCTCAGCTCATACTTTGGCACCCCTCATCCACCATGACGTGTGGCGCTATCAGCATGCGGAGGAGAGGGATTACTCCTTCTTCTCGGCATGTCTCAACACCTACACCAGGATCGACATGTTCCTGGTAGATGCCTCCACTGTCCCTCATGTTCTGCACACCTCTATCTCCCCCATTACGTGGTCTGACCATGCCGCTATTCACATGTCTCTGTCGGCCTGTTTCTCCAACTACGTTTATATGGAGATGCAACAATTCCATCCTCTCTGACCCAGACTCCCTTAAATCCCTTCAATCTCAATTACGCAAGTTTTTCTGCGACAACGACACACCAGACATAAACCCCTTCACATTGTGGAATGCCCACAAGGCGTTCGCTAGAAGTATACTTATCCAACTAGGTTCCAGATTAAAGAAAAAACTCCAACTTAAATTTACCGAGCTTACCACAAAAATTAAAGAGCTAGATGACATCAACAAACGGGCCCCCTCTCCCGCAAATGTTGCACAGCTGTCCACCCTTAGACTGGACCTTCGCAGACTTCTCACAGATAACCACGATAAAATGATGGCGCTCCTTCGCCTACGCTATTATTCCTCCCATAACAAGGAGGGAAAATTTTTAGCCTCCAGACTTAAAGCTAAAAGAACCAAAACCAAAATTGACCATATTTTTCACCCACATACCAACCAAAAACTGACGCACCCCCAGAAAATAGCTGACGCTTTCGCGGATTACTATGGCACCCTTTATAATCTAAACTCTGATCCTGCCACTCCCCAACCCACAGATGCAGATATCCAAGCGTTCCTGCAACACCAAAAATTACCTACTCTCTCCGCTGATGCTCTATTCCTTTTGAATAGCCCCTTCACGCCTCTAGAGCTGACTAAAACGTTTCACACCCTCCCCCTGAATCGCCAGGTCCAGACGGTATGATGAAGGAGTACTATCGTTTACTTTAGGATATACTCTCACCTCACCTGTTAAAAGTCTTCTCCGAAGCCATACCAGAGGGCCATCTCCCACGCGAAATGCTTGAAGCTAATATAACCACACTCCCTAAACCTGGTAAAACCCCCACTACACCAGCCAATTTTAGGCCAATTTCTCTCCTAAACAATGATGTGAAGCTATATGCCAAACTCATAGCCAACCGATTAGCACAGATATTGCCATCCCTGCTTGGGTTCGACCAGATGGGGTTCGTCAGGGGACGTCAAGCACCTGATGCTAATAGACGTGTTATAAATAGTGTTGAGCGAACACGGACTGTATTATTCGTGTTCGTACCGAATAATTGGATTTTTTTTACCCGAACACGGACACGGACACTTTACTGTATGTTCGGGTAAAAATCCGTGTTCGGTCGTTTTATTTCCGGGTTTTGCATGCTTTGGCGCTCTTTTCATGGCGGGCTTTCAACAGCCAATCAACAATCGTTTAACTGGTGTGCCTTAAGCCATCCCAGCCATGCCTGCAAATGTCTTAGTAGCTGTGATTGGCCGTCTGAAGCATGTGACCAAGTCTTTATAAGTTCGAGGCAGCCGCCGCAGCAGCGTCATTCTGCTGCTTAGCTAAGGGACAGAGCACACATCAATGTGCTGGCTGCTGATTAGGGAAAGATAGGCAGGAAAAAACCATTTGTGTCCGGATAGAATTGAGGGACAGGTCGGAGTGTTTAGGCAGGGCGAGTTGTAGGCATTTTAGGGATAGAGTCTGCTGAATTATAGGGTCAGTGTCTTCTACAAACTACAATCGATATTGCTGTGTGGGGGGTGGGGTGAATCTGCACTCAATCCTGATCTACGATCTCTTCTCAATCCTGTTAGGGACAGAGTCTGCTGAATTTTAGGGAAACTGTGTTCTACAAACTACAATCGATATTGCTGTGTGGTGTGGGATTGGAGATAGGCAGGTGTCAGTGATCCACATCCATTTTTCTGTGTGTGAGCTGCAGTGAACACAATCTTTTTGGGCTGCAGTGAACACAATCTTTTTGGGCTGCAGTGAACACAATCTTTTTGGGCAGCAGTGAACACAATCTTTTTGGGCTGCAGTGAACACAATCTTTTTGGGGTGCAGTGAACAAAATCTTTTTGGGGTGCAGTGAACACAATCCTTTTTGGTGTGCAGTGAACACAATCTTTGTGGGGTGCAGTGAACAAAATCCTTTGTGGGGTGCAGTGAACACAATCTTTTTGGGGTGCAGTGAACAAAATCCTTTTTGGGGTGCAGTGAACAACATCCTTTTTGGGGTGCAGTGAACACAATCTTTTTGGGGTGCAGTGAACAAAATCCTTTGTGGGGTGCAGTGAACACAATCTTTTTGGGGTGCAGTGAACACAATCTTTTTGGGGTGGAGTGAACAACATCCTTTTTGGGGTGCAGTGAACAAAATCCTTTTTGGGGTGCAGTGAACAAAATCATTTTTGGGGTGCAGTGAACACAATCTTTTTGGGGTGCAGTGAACACAATCTTTGTGGGGTGCAGTGAACACAATCTTTTTGGGGTGGAGTGAACAACATCCTTTTTGGGGTGCAGTGAACAACATCCTTTTTGGGGTGCAGTGAACACAATCTTTTTGGGGTGCAGTGAACACAATCTTTGTGGGGTACAGTGAACAGAATCTTTGTGGGGTGCAGTGAACACAATCTTTGGGGGGTACAGTGAACACAATCTTTTTGGGGTGCAGTGAACACAATCTTTGTGGGGTGCAGTGAACACAATCTTTTTGGGGTGGAGTGAACAAAATCATTTTTGGGGTGCAGTGAACAACATCCTTTTTGGGGTGCAGTGATCAAAATCCTTTTTGGGGTGCAGTGAACACAATCTTTTTGGGGTGCAGTGAACAAAATCCTTTGTGGGGTGCAGTGAACAGAATCTTTGTGGGGTGCAGTGAACACAATCTTTGGGGGGGTACAGTGAACACAATCTTTTTGGGGTGCAGTGAACACAATCTTTGTGGGGTACAGTGAACAGAATCTTTGTGGGGTGCAGTGAACACAATCTTTGGGGGGTACAGTGAACACAATCTTTTTGGGGTGCAGTGAACACAATCTTTGGGGGGTACAGTGAACACAATCTTTTTGGGGTGCAGTGAACACAATCTTTGTGGGGTGCAGTGAACACAATCTTTGGGGGGGTACAGTGAACACAATCTTTTTGGGGTGCAGTGAACAAAATCCTTTTAGGGTGCAGTGAACACAATCTTTGTGGGGTGCAGTGAACAACATCCTTTTAGGGTGCAGTGAACACAATCTTTGTGGGGTACAGTGAACAGAATCTTTGTGGGGTGCAGTGAACACAATCTTTGGGGGGTACAGTGAACACAATCTTTGTGAGGTGCAGTGAACACAATCTTTGTGGGGTGCAGTGAACACAATCATTGTGGGGTGCAGTGAACTCAATCTTTGTGGGGTACAGTGAACACAATCTCATACTTCTGAAGATTTGAGGGTGCTGCCTGTTCCATACTCCCCCTACTCCTCATCTAGCCTTTTAGGGGTACAAACAATAGTAATTGGGGCCTAGTGTGGTTGTGTACGTGTGATATACTTACACTTTTTTTGGATCATATTTTCTATTCCGCTATTTAATCAAAAACCTTTGGGGATCAGTTAAATTGGGGGATAGTCTGTGTTGGTACGTGTGAGAGAGATCCACCTTTCCAAGTTGTTGGGGTTCATCTCATACTTCTGAAGGTTTGAGGGTGCTGCCTGTTCCATACTCCCCCTACTCCTAGCCTTTTAGGGGTACAAACAATAGTAATTGGGGCCTAGTGTGGTTGTGTACGTGTGATATACATACACTTTTTTTGGATCATATTTTCTATTCCGCTATTTAATCAAAAACCTTTGGGGATCAGTTAAATTGGGGGATAGTCTGTGTTGGTACGTGTGAGAGAGATCCACCTTTCCAAGTTGTTGGGGTTCATCTCATACTTCTGAAGGTTTGAGGGTGCTGCCTGTTCCATACCCCCCTACTCCTCATCTAGCCTTTTAGGGGTACAAACAATAGTAATTGGGGCCTAGTGTGGTTGTGTACGTGTGATATACATACACTTTTTTTGGATCATATTTTCTATTCCGCTATTTAATCAAAAACCTTTGGGGATCAGTTAAATTGGGGGATAGTCTGTGTTGGTACGTGTGAGAGAGATCCACCTTTCCAAGTTGTTGGGGTTCATCTCATACTTCTGAAGGTTTGAGGGTGCTGCCTGTTCCATACTCCCCCTACTCCTAGCCTTTTAGGGGTACAAACAATAGTAATTGGGGCCTAGTGTGGTTGTGTACGTGTGATATACATACACTTTTTTTGGATCATATTTTCTATTCCGCTATTTAATCAAAAACCTTTGGGGATCAGTTAAATTGGGGGATAGTCTGTGTTGGTACGTGTGAGAGAGATCCACCTTTCCAAGTTGTTGGGGTTCATCTCATACTTCTGAAGGCTTGAGGGTGCTGCCTGTTCCATACTCCCCCTACTCCTAGCCTTTTAGGGGTACAAACAATAGTAATTGGGGCCTAGTGTGGTTGTGTACGTGTGATATACATACACTTTTTTTGGATCATATTTTCTATTCCGCTATTTAATCAAAAACCTTTGGGGATCAGTTAAATTGGGGGATAGTCTGTGTTGGTACGTGTGAGAGAGATCCACCTTTCCAAGTTGTTGGGGTTCATCTCATACTTCTGAAGGTTTGAGGGTGCTGCCTGTTCCATACTCCCCCTACTCCTCATCTAGCCTTTTAGGGGTACAAACAATAGTAATTGGGGCCTAGTGTGGTTGTGTACGTGTGATATACATACACTTTTTTTGGATCATATTTTCTATTCCGCTATTTAATCAAAAACCTTTGGGGATCAGTTAAATTGGGGGATAGTCTGTGTTGGTACGTGTGAGAGAGATCCACCTTTCCAAGTTGTTGGGGTTCATCTCATACTTCTGAAGGTTTGAGGGTGCTGCCTGTTCCATATTCCCCCTACTCCTAGCCTTTTAGGGGTACAAACAATAGTAATTGGGGCCTAGTGTGGTTGTGTACGTGTGATATACATACACTTTTTTTGGATCATATTTTCTATTCCGCTATTTAATCAAAAACCTTTGGGGATCAGTTAAATTGGGGGATAGTCTGTGTTGGTACGTGTGAGAGAGATCCACCTTTCCAAGTTGTTGGGGTTCATCTCATACTTCTGAAGGTTTGAGGGTGCTGCCTGTTCCATACCCCCCCTACTCCTCATCTAGCCTTTTAGGGGTACAAACAATAGTAATTGGGGCCTAGTGTGGTTGTGTACGTGTGATATACATACACTTTTTTTGGATCATATTTTCTATTCTGCTATTTAATCAAAAACCTTTGGGGATCAGTTAAATTGGGGGATAGTCTGTGTTGGTACGTGTGAGAGAGATCCACCTTTCCAAGTTGTTGGGGTTCATCTCATACTTCTGA
The DNA here is from genome assembly GCF_965119305.1 of Pelophylax lessonae. NCBI lineage: Eukaryota > Metazoa > Chordata > Amphibia > Anura > Ranidae > Pelophylax > Pelophylax lessonae. The sequence goes on along the minus strand of NC_138775.1, from coordinate 170,429,304 downwards.
AGGTTTGAGGGTGCTGCCTGTTCCATACTCCCCCTACTCCTCATCTAGCCTTTTAGGGGTACAAACAATAGTAATTGGGGCCCAGTGTGGTTGTGTACGTGTGATATACATACACTTTTTTTGGATCATATTTTCTATTCCGCTATTTAATCAAAAACCTTTGGGGATCAGTTAAATTGGGGGATAGTCTGTGTTGGTACGTGTGAGAGAGATCCACCTTTCCAAGTTGTTGGGGTTCATCTCATACTTCTGAAGGTTTGAGGGTGCTGCCTGTTCCATACCCCCCCTACTCCTCATCTAGCCTTTTAGGGGTACAAACAATAGTAATTGGGGCCTAGTGTGGTTGTGTACGTGTGATATACATACACTTTTTTTGGATCATATTTTCTATTCCGCTATTTAATCAAAAACCTTTGGGGATCAGTTAAATTGGGGGATAGTCTGTGTTGGTACGTGTGAGAGAGATCCACCTTTCCAAGTTGTTGGGGTTCATCTCATACTTCTGAAGATTTGAGGGTGCTGCCTGTTCCATACCCCCCCTACTCCTCATCTAGCCTTTTAGGGGTACAAACAATAGTAATTGGGGCCTAGTGTGGTTGTGTACGTGTGATATACATACACTTTTTTTGGATCATATTTTCTATTCCGCTATTTAATCAAAAACCTTTGGGGATCAGTTAAATTGGGGGATAGTCTGTGTTGGTACGTGTGAGAGAGATCCACCTTTCCAAGTTGTTGGGGTTCATCTCATACTTCTGAAGGTTTGAGGGTGCTGCCTGTTCCATACCCCCCCTACTCCTCATCTAGCCTTTTAGGGGTACAAACAATAGTAATTGGGGCCTAGTGTGGTTGTGTACGTGTGATATACATACACTTTTTTTGGATCATATTTTCTATTCCGCTATTTAATCAAAAACCTTTGGGGATCAGTTAAATTGGGGGATAGTCTGTGTTGGTACGTGTGAGAGAGATCCACCTTTCCAAGTTTTTGGGGTTCATCTCATACTTCTGAAGATTTGAGGGTGCTGCCTGTTCCATACCCCCCCTACTCCTCATCTAGCCTTTTAGGGGTACAAACAATAGTAATTGGGGCCTAGTGTGGTTGTGTACGTGTGATATACATACACTTTTATTGGATCATATTTTCTATTCCGCTATTTAATCAAAAACCTTTGGGGATCAGTTAAATTGGGGGATAGTCTGTGTTGGTACGTGTGAGAGAGATACACCTTTCCAAGTTGTTGGGGTTCATCTCATACTTCTGAAGGTTTGAGGGTGCTGCCTGTTCCATACTCCCCCTACTCCTAGCCTTTTAGGGGTACAAACAATAGTAATTGGGGCCTAGTGTGGTTGTGTACGTGTGATATACATACACTTTTTTTGGATCATATTTTCTATTCCGCTATTTAATCAAAAACCTCTGGGGATCAGTTAAATTGGGGGATAGTCTGTGTTGGTACGTGTGAGAGAGATCCACCTTTCCAAGTTTTTGGGGTTCATCTCATACTTCTGAAGATTTGAGGGTGCTGCCTGTTCCATACCCCCCCTACTCCTCATCTAGCCTTTTAGGGGTACAAACAATAGTAATTGGGGCCTAGTGTGGTTGTGTACGTGTGATATACATACACTTTTTTTGGATCATATTTTCTATTCCGCTATTTAATCAAAAACCTTTGGGGATCAGTTAAATTGGGGGATAGTCTGTGTTGGTACGTGTGAGAGAGATCCACCTTTCCAAGTTGTTGGGGTTCATCTCATACTTCTGAAGGTTTGAGGGTGCTGCCTGTTCCATACTCCCCCTACTCCTAGCCTTTTAGGGGTACAAACAATAGTAATTGGGGCCTAGTGTGGTTGTGTACGTGTGATATACATACACTTTTTTTGGATCATATTTTCTATTCCGCTATTTAATCAAAAACCTTTGGGGATCAGTTAAATTGGGGGATAGTCTGTGTTGGTACATGTGAGAGAGATCCACCTTTCCAAGTTGTTGGGGTTCATCTCATACTTCTGAAGGTTTGAGGGTGCTGCCTGTTCCATACTCCCCCTACTCCTAGCCTTTTAGGGGTACAAACAATAGTAATTGGGGCCTAGTGTGGTTGTGTACGTGTGATATACATACACTTTTTTTGGATCATATTTTCTATTCCGCTATTTAATCAAAAACCTTTGGGGATCAGTTAAATTGGGGGATAGTCTGTGTTGGTACGTGTGAGAGAGATCCACCTTTCCAAGTTTTTGGGGTTCATCTCATACTTCTGAAGATTTGAGGGTGCTGCCTGTTCCATACCCCCCCTACTCCTCATCTAGCCTTTTAGGGGTACAAACAATAGTAATTGGGGCCTAGTGTGGTTGTGTACGTGTGATATACATACACTTTTTTTGGATCATATTTTCTATTCCGCTATTTAATCAAAAACCTTTGGGGATCAGTTAAATTGGGGGATAGTCTGTGTTGGTACGTGTGAGAGAGATCCACCTTTCCAAGTTGTTGGGGTTCATCTCATACTTCTGAAGGTTTGAGGGTGCTGCCTGTTCCATACTCCCCCTACTCCTAGCCTTTTAGGGGTACAAACAATAGTAATTGGGGCCTAGTGTGGTTGTGTACGTGTGATATACATACACTTTTTTTGGATCATATTTTCTATTCCGCTATTTAATCAAAAACCTTTGGGGATCAGTTAAATTGGGGGATAGTCTGTGTTGGTACGTGTGAGAGAGATCCACCTTTCCAAGTTTTTGGGGTTCATCTCATACTTCTGAAGATTTGAGGGTGCTGCCTGTTCCATACCCCCCCTACTCCTCATCTAGCCTTTTAGGGGTACAAACAATAGTAATTGGGGCCTAGTGTGGTTGTGTACGTGTGATATACATACACTTTTTTTGGATCATATTTTCTATTCCGCTATTTAATCAAAAACCTTTGGGGATCAGTTAAATTGGGGGATAGTCTGTGTTGGTACGTGTGAGAGAGATCCACCTTTCCAAGTTGTTGGGGTTCATCTCATACTTCTGAAGGTTTGAGGGTGCTGCCTGTTCCATACTCCCCCTACTCCTCATCTAGCCTTTTAGGGGTACAAACAATAGTAATTGGGGCCTAGTGTGGTTGTGTACGTGTGATATACATACACTTTTTTTGGATCATATTTTCTATTCCGCTATTTAATCAAAAACCTTTGGGGATCAGTTAAATTGGGGGATAGTCTGTGTTGGTACGTGTGAGAGAGATCCACCTTTCCAAGTTGTTGGGGTTCATCTCATACTTCTGAAGGTTTGAGGGTGCTGCCTGTTCCATACTCCCCCTACTCCTAGCCTTTTAGGGGTACAAACAATAGTAATTGGGGCCTAGTGTGGTTGTGTACGTGTGATATACATACACTTTTTTTGGATCATATTTTCTATTCCGCTATTTAATCAAAAACCTTTGGGGATCAGTTAAATTGGGGGATAGTCTGTGTTGGTACGTGTGAGAGAGATCCACCTTTCCAAGTTGTTGGGGTTCATCTCATACTTCTGAAGGTTTGAGGGTGCTGCCTGTTCCATACCCCCCCTACTCCTCATCTAGCCTTTTAGGGGTACAAACAATAGTAATTGGGGCCTAGTGTGGTTGTGTACGTGTGATATACATACACTTTTTTTGGATCATATTTTCTATTCCGCTATTTAATCAAAAACCTTTGGGGATCAGTTAAATTGGGGGATAGTCTGTGTTGGTACGTGTGAGAGAGATCCACCTTTCCAAGTTGTTGGGGTTCATCTCATACTTCTGAAGGTTTGAGGGTGCTGCCTGTTCCATACTCCCCCTACTCCTCATCTAGCCTTTTAGGGGTACAAACAATAGTAATTGGGGCCCAGTGTGGTTGTGTACGTGTGATATACATACACTTTTTTTGGATCATATTTTCTATTCCGCTATTTAATCAAAAACCTTTGGGGATCAGTTAAATTGGGGGATAGTCTGTGTTGGTACGTGTGAGAGAGATCCACCTTTCCAAGTTGTTGGGGTTCATCTCATACTTCTGAAGGTTTGAGGGTGCTGCCTGTTCCATACCCCCCCTACTCCTCATCTAGCCTTTTAGGGGTACAAACAATAGTAATTGGGGCCTAGTGTGGTTGTGTACGTGTGATATACATACACTTTTTTTGGATCATATTTTCTATTCCGCTATTTAATCAAAAACCTTTGGGGATCAGTTAAATTGGGGGATAGTCTGTGTTGGTACGTGTGAGAGAGATCCACCTTTCCAAGTTTTTGGGGTTCATCTCATACTTCTGAAGATTTGAGGGTGCTGCCTGTTCCATACCCCCCCTACTCCTCATCTAGCCTTTTAGGGGTACAAACAATAGTAATTGGGGCCTAGTGTGGTTGTGTACGTGTGATATACATACACTTTTTTTGGATCATATTTTCTATTCCGCTATTTAATCAAAAACCTTTGGGGATCAGTTAAATTGGGGGATAGTCTGTGTTGGTACGTGTGAGAGAGATCCACCTTTCCAAGTTGTTGGGGTTCATCTCATACTTCTGAAGGTTTGAGGGTGCTGCCTGTTCCATACCCCCCCTACTCCTCATCTAGCCTTTTAGGGGTACAAACAATAGTAATTGGGGCCTAGTGTGGTTGTGTACGTGTGATATACATACACTTTTTTTGGATCATATTTTCTATTCCGCTATTTAATCAAAAACCTTTGGGGATCAGTTAAATTGGGGGATAGTCTGTGTTGGTACGTGTGAGAGAGATCCACCTTTCCAAGTTTTTGGGGTTCATCTCATACTTCTGAAGATTTGAGGGTGCTGCCTGTTCCATACCCCCCCTACTCCTCATCTAGCCTTTTAGGGGTACAAACAATAGTAATTGGGGCCTAGTGTGGTTGTGTACGTGTGATATACATACACTTTTTTTGGATCATATTTTCTATTCCGCTATTTAATCAAAAACCTTTGGGGATCAGTTAAATTGGGGGATAGTCTGTGTTGGTACGTGTGAGAGAGATCCACCTTTCCAAGTTGTTGGGGTTCATCTCATACTTCTGAAGGTTTGAGGGTGCTGCCTGTTCCATACTCCCCCTACTCCTAGCCTTTTAGGGGTACAAACAATAGTAATTGGGGCCTAGTGTGGTTGTGTACGTGTGATATACATACACTTTTTTTGGATCATATTTTCTATTCCGCTATTTAATCAAAAACCTTTGGGGATCAGTTAAATTGGGGGATAGTCTGTGTTGGTACGTGTGAGAGAGATCCACCTTTCCAAGTTGTTGGGGTTCATCTCATACTTCTGAAGGTTTGAGGGTGCTGCCTGTTCCATACTCCCCCTACTCCTAGCCTTTTAGGGGTACAAACAATAGTAATTGGGGCCTAGTGTGGTTGTGTACGTGTGATATACATACACTTTTTTTGGATCATATTTTCTATTCCGCTATTTAATCAAAAACCTTTGGGGATCAGTTAAATTGGGGGATAGTCTGTGTTGGTACGTGTGAGAGAGATCCACCTTTCCAAGTTGTTGGGGTTCATCTCATACTTCTGAAGGTTTGAGGGTGCTGCCTGTTCCATACTCCCCCTACTCCTCATCTAGCCTTTTAGGGGTACAAACAATAGTAATTGGGGCCTAGTGTGGTTGTGTACGTGTGATATACATACACTTTTTTGGATCATATTTTCTATTCCGCTATTTAATCAAAAACCTTTGGGGATCAGTTAAATTGGGGGATAGTCTGTGTTGGTACGTGTGAGAGAGATCCACCTTTCCAAGTTTTTGGGGTTCATCTCATACTTCTGAAGATTTGAGGGTGCTGCCTGTTCCATACCCCCCCTACTCCTCATCTAGCCTTTTAGGGGTACAAACAATAGTAATTGAGGCCTAGTGTGGTTGTGTACGTGTGATATACATACACTTTTTTTGGATCATATTTTCTATTCCGCTATTTAATCAAAAACCTTTGGGGATCAGTTAAATTGGGGGATAGTCTGTGTTGGTACGTGTGAGAGAGATCCACCTTTCCAAGTTTTTGGGGTTCATCTCATACTTCTGAAGATTTGAGGGTGCTGCCTGTTCCATACTCCTCCTCCTACTGCTCAACCATCCTTTTAGGGGTACAAACAATAGTAGTTGGGGCCTAGTGTGGTGGTGTACGTGCGAGATACATACACTTTCTTTTTGATCATATTTTCTATTCCGCTATTCAATTAAAACCTTTGGGGATCAATTCAATTGCGAGATAGTCTGTGTCGGTACGTGTGAGATCCACCTTTCCAAGTTGTTGGGGTTCATCTCATACTTCTGAAGATTTGAGGGTGCTGCCTGTTCCATACTCCTGCTCCTACTGCTCAACCATCCTTTTAGGGGTACAAACAATAGTAATTGGGGCCTAGTGTGGTTGTGTACGTGCGAGATACATACACTTTTTTTGATCATATTTCCTATTCCGCTATTCAATAAAAACCTTTGAGGATCAATTGAATTGCGGGATAGTCTGTGTCGGTACGTGTGAGATCCACCTTTCCAAGTTTTTGGGGTTCATCTCATACTTCTGAAGATTTGAGGGTGCTGCCTGTTCCATACTCCTCCTCCTACTCCTCATCCATCCTTTTAGGGGTACAAACAATAGTAATTGGGGCCTAGTGTGGTTGTGTACGTGCGAGATACATACACTTTTTTTGATCATATTTCCTATTCCGCTATTCAATAAAAACCTTTGAGGATCAATTGAATTGCGGGATAGTCTGTGTCGGTACGTGTGAGATCCACCTTTCCAAGTTTTTGGGGTTCATCTCATACTTCTGAAGATTTGAGGGTGCTGCCTGTTCCATACTCCTCCTCCTACTCCTCATCCATCCTTTTAGGGGTACAAACAATAGTAATTGGGGCCTAGTGTGGTTGTGTACGTGCGAGATACATACACTTTTTTTGATCATATTTCCTATTCCGCTATTCAATAAAAACCTTTGAGGATCAATTGAATTGCGGGATAGTCTGTGTCGGTACGTGTGAGATCCACCTTTCCAAGTTTTTGGGGTTCATCTCATACTTCTGAAGATTTGAGGGTGCTGTCTGTTCCATACTCCTCCTACTCCTCATCCATCCTTTTAGGGGTAGAAACAATAGTAATTGGGGCCTAGTGTGGTTTTGTACGTGCGAGATACATACACTTTTTTGGATCATATTTCCTATTCCGCTATTCAATAAAAACCTTTCTAGGGCAAGATCTTAAATTACAGAAATATGAGGAGACCGTCAAATAAGGGCCGTGGCCTGGGTCGTGGTGCTGCTGGTAGAGCTCCTGTTGCAAGGAGAGGACGTGGTCGATCTGTGCCAGCTACACGCACAAGTGAAACACCTTCCTCAAGTGTGAGTAGGCGACAGAACCTGCATCAGTATTTGGTAGGGCATCAAACGCCCCTAGAAGTGATGAGGCCAGAACAAGTTGAGGCGATAGTAGATTGGTTTGCTGCTGACAGTGCCTCCAGTTCCTTCACATTGTCTCCCACCCAGTCCACTGCAGAAAGGTCAGAGTTGGCACCTGCAGCCAATGTCCAACCGTCTTTCACCTCACCCCCTTGCAAATCAGGCCAGCAGTCTGAGCCCCAAGCCATACAGCAGTCTCTTATTCTTTTTGAGGACTCTGTCAGCAGGGTTTCCCAGGGCCATCCACCTAGCCCTGCCCCAGAAGTGGAAGAGATTGAGTGCAGCGATGCCCAACCACTTATTTCTCAAGATGAGTACATGCAAGGATCATCGCAGCACGTCTCCGATGATGACGAAACGCAGGTGCCAACTGCTGCGGCGTTCAGCATTGTGGAGACCGACAAGGAGGGCAGGGGTGAAGACTGGGTGGAAGATGATGTGGAGGACGATGAGGTCCTCGACCCCACATGGAATGAACGTCATGCAGGTGACCTGAGTAGTTTGGAGGAAGAGGCGGTGGTCGCACAGAGCCACCAGCACAGCAGAAGAGGGAGCAGGGTGCAGAAGCGGAGCGGCCGTGCCCTAGACACTACGCCCGCTACTGCCCAACGCAGCAAGGGAACGAGCGCACCAAAGTCAGCTCAAAGGAGTTCTCTAGCGTGGAAGTTCTTTAGAAAATGTGCTGATGACAGGACACGAGTGGTTTGCACCCTGTGCAATCAGAGCTTGAAGCGAGGCATAAACCTTCTCAACCTGAGCACAACCTGCATGATCAGGCATCTAAGTGCAAAGCACGAGCTGCAGTGGAGTACACACCTTCAAAACCAAGAAACGTCTCTGGCTCATCCTGCTTCCTCTTCTGCTGCAGTCTCGGCCGCTCCAGCCACATCTGTAGTGATACCGGCACCTGCCACCCCGCAAACAGACGATCTGTCAGCAACACCACCACCTGGGTCACCAACAATCATCTCCACAATGTCCCGTGGAAGCGTTCAGCTTTCCATCTCCCAAACACTTGAGAGGAAGAGGAAGTACCCCCCTACCCACCCGCGATCCCTGGCCCTGAATGCCAGCATTTCAAAATTATTGGCCTTTGAAATGCTGTCATTCCGTCTGGTGGAGACGCACAGTTTTAAAAACCTTATGTCGGTGGCTGTCCCACAGTACGTCGTGCCCAGCCGCCACTACTTTTCCAGGCAAGCCATCCCTTCCCTGCACAACCAAGTGGGGGAAAATATCAGGTGTGCACTGCGCAACGCCATCTGTGCCAAGGTCCACCTAACTACGGATACGTGGACCAGTAAGCACGGTCAGGGGCGTTATATCTCCCTAACGGCACACTGGGTAAATGCAGTGGCGGATGGGCCTGAGGCGGATAGCAATTTGGCGCATGTCCTTCCACCACCGAGGATTGCAGGGCGCTTCAGTTTGCCTCCTGTTCCTAACTCCTCCTACTCCGCTTCCTCATCCTCTACCGCCTCCTCATCCGGACAGCGTAACACCTTCACCACCAACTTCAGCACGGCCAGGGGTAAACGACAGCAGGCAGTTTTACAACTTGCCTGTTTGGGGGACAAACCACACACCGCGCAGGAGTTGTGGAGGAGCATGGAACAGCAGACAAATGAGTGGTTGCTGCCAGCGAGCCTCAAGCCCGGCCTGGTGGTGTGCGATAACGGGCAAAATCTCATAGCAGCTCTGGGCCTAGCCGGTTTGACGCACATCCCTTGCCTGGCGCATGTGCTGAATTTGGTGGTGCAGAGGTTCCTTAAAAACTACCCCGATATGTCAGAGCTGCTGCAGAAAGTGCGGGCCGTTTGTGCGCACTTTCGGCGTTCTCACCCTGCTGCTGCTCGCCTGGCAGCGCTGCAGCGTAACTTCGGCCTTCCCGCTCACCGCCTCATATGTGACGTGCCCACAAGGTGGAACTCCACCTTGCACATGCTGGAAAGACTGTGCGAGCAGCAGCAGGCCATAGTGGAGTTTCAGCTGCAGCACGCACGCGTGAGTCGCTCTGCGGAACAGCACCACTTCACCACCAATAACTGGGCCTCCATGCGAGACCTGTGTGCCTTGTTGCGCTGTTTTGAGTACTCCACCAACATGGCCAGTGGCAATGACGCCGTTCTCAGCTTAACTATCCCACTTCTATGCCTCCTTGAAAAAACAATTCGGGCGATGATGGAAGAGGATGTGGCACAGGATGAGGAGGAGGAGGAGGATGAAGAGGTAACATTTCCAAGGCTTTCAGGGCAGTCATTCGCAAGGGGCTCCGAGGGTGGGTTCCTGCACACGCAAACGCCAGGGACGCAATTGTCCAGCAGGGGCACAGTTCTGGAGGATGAGGAGGATGAGGAGGAGGAGGAGCTGGAGGAGGAGATGGAACCATGTTCACAGCAGGGTGGCACCCAGGCCAGCTCATGGCCATCACTGGTGCGTGGCTGGGGGGATACAGAGGACACGGACCATACACCTCCCACAGAGGACAGCCTTTCGTCGCCTCTGGGCAGCCTGGCACACATGAGCGATTACATGCTGCAGTGTCTCCACAACGACCGCCGAGTTGCCCACATTCTAACTTGTGCTGATTACTGGGTGGCCACGCTGCTGGATCCCCGTTACAAGGACAACGTACCGTCCTTAATTCACTCACTGGAGCGCGATCGCAAGATGCGCGAGTACAAGCGCACGCTGGTAGACGCCATGCTGCTGGCATTCCCATCTGACAGCGGGGCCACAGTGGAAGCACAAGGCAGAGGAGGAGGAGGAGGAGGTCGCCAACGCAACCAGGGCACCGCCAGCACCTCAGAAGGCAGGGTTAGCATGGCCGAAATGTGGAAAAGCTTTGTCAGCACGCCACAACAAACAGCAGCACCAGCAGCTCAGATGGAACGTCTTAGCAGGAGGCAGCATTTTACCAACATGGTGGAGCAGTATGTGTGCACACGCCTACATGTAGTGAATGACGGGTCTGCCCCCTTCAACTTCTGGGTCTCCAAATTGGGCACATGGCCTGAGCTTGCCCTTTACGCCTTGGAGGTGCTGGCGTGCCCTGCAGCCAGTGTATTATCTGAACGGGTATTTAGCACGGCTGGGGGCGTTATAACAGACAAGCGCAGCCGCCTGTCCAGAGACAATGTGGACAAGCTCACGTTCATTAAAATGAACCAGGCATGGATCCCACGGGACTTTTCCGTACCTTATGCAGAATAGCAATGGATACCGACCTTACCCACCCATTGTTCCATTTTTGCTCTTTCTCACTCTTTTGGGGTGTACCCTCATTTAAAATTTTTGAAAAGAAGCAGTGTTGGCTACCTCGTCCTCCTCCTCAGGGCCAGATTAATGTAGGGGCTATTGGAGCTGCAGCTCCAGGCCCCTACCTTTTATATAGGCCCCGGGTTGGCCATATTCACTGTTACCGCTCTTCTGTCACTTGTAAACACAGAAGTCTGGCTTCTATGCTCGCTTCCCCAGGCAGCACCCTCAGAACCTCCCCACACAGCGTGAAGGCCGGACAAGGAGGGACAGTTGGCGATGCATGGATGTGTTTATGGGCTTCAGAGACAGCATCCCATGTTGAATTAGGCATGCATGGCTGCACCCTTCCTCCTCTGGGTGCATGGCAAGGCACGGCCCTTAAGGCCCTTCAAAATCCTCAGCACCAAGCCCATGATGCTGTTAATCCGGCCCTGGTCCTCCTCCACCGCCGCTTCCACCTACACCGCCCATAGGTGTGCGCAGCCTATTGCATTAAGGTGTGCACCCCAAAGTTGAAATACACATGCATGTGTTTGCCAGCAGGGAGAGTAATGTATCGGGGCCATGTACCTGTAGGCAAGGAGAAATAGAGCAGAGCAGGTCCCAGGGAGATCTTTCCCATCTCCTCACTGGCAATGCTATGTGCCCTAGGTGATTAGGGTGTGCCCAGGCACACCCAGCACACCCTGTGCGCACGCCTATGTCACCGCCACATCCACCACCACCTCAACCTCCCTCCTACTCCATATGGGCCTCGTCCTTCAGAGATGAAGAAGAACATTGTTTTATTTTTCTGTTTTTTTTTGTTGTTTTAAGTTATTTCCCTATCCACATTTGTTTGCAGAGCACTTGCCATGCTCTTAATTACGTTTTGCTGCCATTTGCAGCACTCTAGCCCTTTCCTTTGGTGTTTTAGAGCCATTTTAGTGCCTTAAAGTTCGGGTCCCCATTGACTTCAATGGGGTTCGGTGTCCGGGAAAAGTTCGGTAAAAGTCCGGGACACGGACCCGGACTTTTTTTTAAAGTTCGGCCGAACCCGTCGAACACGGACATCTAGGTGTCCGCTCAACCCTAGTTATAAACCTTCTGCACCACGCCGAAAAAACGAAAACGCCTTCTCTGCTTCTCTCCATAGATGCAGAGAAGGCGTTTGACCGCATACACTGGGGCTATATGAGGGCGGTTCTACAGAAATTTGCATTTTCGGGACCGATATTATCGGCTATATTAGCCCTGTACTCCACGCCATCGGCTAAGGGGTTGTCAGCTGGAACATTGTCCAAGTCCTTGTCTATTACAAATGGCACACATCAGGGTTGCCCGTTATCACCCTTCATTTTCAATTTACTGATTGAATCTCTGGCCGAATCACTTAGAACCAACCCCCTGATTTCGGGCTTCAAATTTGGGCATACCAACCACGTTATTACTCTATTTGCCGACAATGTCATTCTCAGCCTGACGAACACCGTTGTGTCCCTTCCGACAGCGCATCAGCTATTCCAAGACTTTAGCCGTGTTTCTTACTATAAGGTCAATTTCGGTAAATCTGTCATTCTTAACATGAATATTCACCCCTCCACGCTTGGACATCTCCAAGCGCAACTGCCCTATACGTGGACCTCGCATTTCTTGCAATACCTTGGCATTCAAATATCATTCCCGACCTCTGGCCTATTAGCTTCTAACTTAAAATCACTCATATCCTCCATTTCTACAGACATTGATAAACTTAAATCTTCTGAACTCTCCTGGGCTGGTAGAATAGCCTCCTTTAAAATGGTGTGCCTCCCAAAAATACTCTACATTTTTCGTACACTTCCGATACCTATCACGAAAAAATATCTGGATCCCCTCTCTAAACTACTCCGAACATTTGTATGGCAGAAAAAGAGAGCGAGATGTGCGTACTCACACATGATCTGTCATAAACGAGTGGGCGGTCTGGGACTCCCAGATATTTTAGACTACTATCATGCCTCAAGATTAGCACCCCTCCAACATTGGTTCGCCCACACACAGTTCCTTCCTTGGCTCCCCATAGAAGCCTTGCTATCCTGCTCACCTGACCTCAGCCTGCTACTCCTGGCAGACATGTGGAATCCCCTTAACCTATCCACCTTAACGATCACAACACAAGCCTCCATTCAGTCTTGGAGACTTCTCCGTACACATCTCCTGCAGGTTAAACCTACTGTTCAGATTACCCTTCCGATATCCGTGCTAAATGTCTTGCTCCCATACTCCTCCACCTCCCAACTCATGTCTGCAGGTATACTTAAGATTTCACAGCTTTACCGTGACAACTCTCTCAGACAATTTACAGATCTCCAGCAAGATTTTTATACTTCCTGCGCGAGCTGCCTATGTGTACAATAGTATATCTAGTTTCCTGCACAAGTTCCCCCCACCTGATATTCACCTCCCTGAGTCAATGTGGAAGTTCCTTACCAACCCTTCGTCCTCAATTAAGGGAATTTCTCTTTTTTACAACCTTTTTGGACAGAAAACCCAGTTTTCGAAGACCACACACATGGTCAAATGGGAGGGGGAGCTTCAAGTATCCTTCTCCGAACTACAATGGAAACTAGTAATTCGTTCATCTCATAGCACTACCCAATTTGTCAACCATTTGGAACAGACGCAAAAAATCATCGGTGATACCTTACGCCCTTACGCCTCTCTAAAATTTACCCCACACATAGCCGGCATAATTTTACACGTTTTCTGGTCTTGTATAGGATTAACTAGTTTTTGGAGAAGGGTATTTGAGATTCTTTCTAACCTTACTGGAATCCTGCTCAAACCCAGCCCAGCCATGGCCCTTCTCTCATTGGGGTTGGATACCATCCCCCCTGACATGAGAACAGTCTATTGTCATGTACTTACAGCCGCTAGAACGTTGATAGCGAGACATTGGAGACAGCCGGTGGCACCATCTCATCTGGAGGTGGTGAAGCAGGTCAATCTCCAATACTCCATGGACAAAGCCTATGCCCGGGGAGCCAGGTTTCACAGAGACTGGCTCCTATGGACCCAAAGTCAATACTACTCCCCTACCACTTAAGGGTTATGTTTACACAAGTTAATGTAGTCTACCTACTCAAGTGTCCCCACATTTTTTGTCTTGTTAATGTTATGCTATGTCCGACGTTTCTGGATGTTTTGCACTGTTGTTGTTGTTTACAACCAATTCTTTTGAAATTATTATTACACAACCTGTTCATGATTTGCATATGTTGTATGACATGTCACTTGAATCACCCCACAACATTGTTCCCGTAAATTTTGTGTTTATATGCTTTAAAACTAATAAAAATTATTGAAAGTAAAATGTGATAATTGATCCTGAGGGTCGGTAGTTTATTTTAGTTTGTATCATTAATAACCCACCTCTTACTCTGGCGACTGTCTATCCTCCCAACATGCCGAATAAAATTTCCCAGGAAAGTTCTCAAGAAAATTTCTCAGGTGTGAGTTGGAAACATACTGCTCTGTGGTGACTTCAATACCATTGTGGATAGTAATTTGGATATTTTCTCTCTTATTAGGAGTTGCTCTCCCTTTTTCCGTGACCTCCTTACTGGAGAGGAACTTTGATGTTTGGAGGTACCAGCACACTAGTGAGAAACCTTTTACATACATATGCTCCAAGATATAATTGTTATTCCTGACTCAACTTTTTCCCTGTGGACAAACTGTTGTTGCAGAGAATATCCAAATCCTTTATCAATCACATGGTCTGACCATGCACCTGGTACACTACAGATAGAGGAGGGGGACACCTTCGCAACATCCCGCTTGTTGAGATGCAACGACTTGGTGATACAGGACCCAGAAACACAAAAAGAGGTTACTCAGTACTTAAAAGAGTTTTCCCATTCCACTGAAAGGGATGATGGTATAGCACAGGGTGTCCCAGGTCCTTAAAGAACATCTGCCAGTAGCACACCACCAGCTGTAAACTACAGCAGGCACATTTCTCTGTCCAATCTGCTGCTACTGCTGCAAAAAAATAAAAAATACAGTCACTGCCACCTACAGTACATGTCCAGCATCTAAATTCAAGCTTCTCAAAGCTGCTGGCTTTACAACTCCTGCCTTTGTGTCTGGTAGATTCTGCCCCCTTCTGTGAATTTGCAGAATGTGCTGCACCACAATGGCAGGTTCCCAGTTGCTATTCCTTTTCACGTAAGGCTATTCCACTTCTCTACAATCACATAGAAGGCAATGTGGTGGCATCGTTGGGCAAGGCAGTCAGCCACAAAGTCCACATTACTGCTGGTACATGGTCCAGCAAGCATGTTCAGGGACGATATATTTTGTTCACAGCACACTGGGTAACTCTGCTTGCAACTTGGAAGGATTCAGGACAGGGCTCAGTGCTGCAGCTTGTTGTGTTGCCACGTCTCCATACACCTAGTGGTGATGATGTGGGATTTGTCAGCTCCCCCTCCTCCTGCTTCTCCTTCATGCCTTCCTCTGCTGAATTGCCCCATGAACTTCAAGTACCCCCTAAGCGTTAAAGGGGTTTTTAATTAATCAGGCTGAAAGGTGCCATGCAGTGCTTCAGCTGGTCTATCTAGGGCACAGGAGCTCCACCGAAGCAGGGGCAGATACAGAGGTGGTTCAGGCCATGCCAGCTGGAGCAAGGAATAGTGGTGTGCAAAATGGCACAAACGTCCTGTACTTCCTTAGACAGGGAAAGTTGATACATGTGCCATGCCTTATACATGTCCTCAATTTAGTGGTGCAGCATTTTTTAAATAGGTACCCAGGGTTGGAAGATCTGCTGAAGCAGGCAAGAAGAGTCTGTAGCCATTTCAGGCAGTCATACACAGCCAGTTGTCAGTTGAGTGGAAGTTTAGCGGGAATTCCTCCTGCCCATAAACCACCTGATTTGTGACATGCCCACCAGGTGGAACTTGACTTTGGCAATGCTGCAGTGACTGCACATGCAGCAGAGGGCCGTCAACGAGTACCTGTGTGAGTATGGCACAATGATAGCCTCAGGCCGGCCCGGTTTTATTTTTTCCACGCCAGTGGCTGCTGATAAAGGGTGCATACACTGTACTGCACTGTACTGTCACCATTTCAGGAGGCCACAAGGATGGTGACCGGTGACAATGTATGCATCAGTGACACAATCCCTGTTGTGTTCCTGCTGGAGCAGACTCTGTGTGGCATTATAGACAGGACACTCGAGGCAGAGTAGCGGGAGGAGAACTTCCTTTCTTCTCTATGCCCACTTTATGCAGACACCATTCTTTCTATGCCACAGAACACACAAGAGTAGGGTTGAGCGGACACCTAGATGTCCGTGTTCGACGGGTTCGGCCGAACTTTAAAAAAAAGTCCGCGTCCGTGTCCCGGACTTTTACCGAACTTTTCCCGGACACCGAACCCCATTGAAGTCAATGGGGACCCGAACTTTAAGGCACTAAAATGGCTCTAAAACACCAAAGGAAAGGGCTAGAGTGCTGCAAATGGCAGCAAAACGTAATTAAGAGCATGGCAAGTGCTCTGCAAACAAATGTGGATAGGGAAATAACTTAAAACAACAAAAAAAAACAGAAAAATAAAACAATGTTCTTCTTCATCTCTGAAGGACGAGGCCCATATGGAGTAGGAGGGAGGTTGAGGTGGTGGTGGATGTGGCGGTGACATAGGCGTGCGCACAGGGTGTGCTGGGTGTGCCTGGGCACACCCTAATCACCTAGGGCACATAGCATTGCCAGTGAGGAGATGGGAAAGATCTCCCTGGGACCTGCTCTGCTCTATTTCTCCTTGCCTACAGGTACATGGCCCCGATACATTACTCTCCCTGCTGGCAAACACATGCATGTGTATTTCAACTTTGGGGTGCACACCTTAATGCAATAGGCTGCGCACACCTATGGGCGGTGTAGGTGGAAGCGGCGGTGGAGGAGGACCAGGGCCGGATTAACAGCATCATGGGCTTGGTGCTGAGGATTTTGAAGGGCCTTAGGGCCGTGCCTTGCCATGCACCCAGAGGAGGAAGGGTGCAGCCATGCATGCCTAATTCAACATGGGATGCTGTCTCTGAAGCCCATAAACACATCCATGCATCGCCAACTGTCCCTCCTTGTCCGGCCTTCACGCTGTGTGGGGAGGTTCTGAGGGTGCTGCCTGGGGAAGCGAGCATAGAAGCCAGACTTCTGTGTTTACAAGTGACAGAAGAGCGGTAACAGTGAATATGGCCAACCCGGGGCCTATATAAAAGGTAGGGGCCTGGAGCTGCAGCTCCAATAGACCCTACATTAATCTGGCCCTGAGGAGGAGGACGAGGTAGCCAACACTGCTTCTTTTCACAAATTTTAAATGAGGGTACACCCCAAAAGAGTGAGAAAGAGCAAAAATGGAACAATGGGTGGGTAAGGTCGGTATCCATTGCTATTCTGCATAAGGTACGGAAAAGTCCCGTGGGATCCATGCCTGGTTCATTTTAATGAACGTGAGCTTGTCCACATTGTCTCTGGACAGGCGGCTGCGCTTGTCTGTTATAACGCCCCCAGCCGTGCTAAATACCCGTTCAGATAATACACTGGCTGCAGGGCACGCCAGCACCTCCAAGGCGTAAAGGGCAAGCTCAGGCCATGTGCCCAATTTGGAGACCCAGAAGTTGAAGGGGGCAGACCCGTCATTCACTACATGTAGGCGTGTGCACACATACTGCTCCACCATGTTGGTAAAATGCTGCCTCCTGCTAAGACGTTCCATCTGAGCTGCTGGTGCTGCTGTTTGTTGTGGCGTGCTGACAAAGCTTTTCCACATTTCGGCCATGCTAACCCTGCCTTCTGAGGTGCTGGCGGTGCCCTGGTTGCGTTGGCGACCTCCTCCTCCTCCTCCTCTGCCTTGTGCTTCCACTGTGGCCCCGCTGTCAGATGGGAATGCCAGCAGCATGGCGTCTACCAGCGTGCGCTTGTACTCGCGCATCTTGCGATCGCGCTCCAGTGAGTGAATTAAGGACGGTACGTTGTCCTTGTAACGGGGATCCAGCAGCGTGGCCACCCAGTAATCAGCACAAGTTAGAATGTGGGCAACTCGGCGGTCGTTGTGGAGACACTGCAGCATGTAATCGCTCATGTGTGCCAGGCTGCCCAGAGGCGACGAAAGGCTGTCCTCTGTGGGAGGTGTATGGTCCGTGTCCTCTGTATCCCCCCAGCCACGCACCAGTGATGGCCATGAGCTGGCCTGGGTGCCACCCTGCTGTGAACATGGTTCCATCTCCTCCTCCAGCTCCTCCTCCTCCTCATCCTCCTCATCCTCCAGAACTGTGCCCCTGCTGGACAATTGCGTCCCTGGCGTTTGCGTGTGCAGGAACCCACCCTCGGAGCCCCTTGCGAATGACTGCCCTGAAAGCCTTGGAAATGTTACCTCTTCATCCTCCTCCTCCTCCTCATCCTGTGCCACATCCTCTTCCATCATCGCCCGAATTGTTTTTTCAAGGAGGCATAGAAGTGGGATAGTTAAGCTGAGAACGGCGTCATTGCCACTGGCCATGTTGGTGGAGTACTCAAAACAGCGCAACAAGGCACACAGGTCTCGCATGGAGGCCCAGTTATTGGTGGTGAAGTGGTGCTGTTCCGCAGAGCGACTCACGCGTGCGTGCTGCAGCTGAAACTCCACTATGGCCTGCTGCTGCTCGCACAGTCTTTCCAGCATGTGCAAGGTGGAGTTCCACCTTGTGGGCACGTCACATATGAGGCGGTGAGCGGGAAGGCCGAAGTTACGCTGCAGCGCTGCCAGGCGAGCAGCAGCAGGGTGAGAACGCCGAAAGTGCGCACAAACGGCCCGCACTTTCTGCAGCAGCTCTGACATATCGGGGTAGTTTTTAAGGAACCTCTGCACCACCAAATTCAGCACATGCGCCAGGCAAGGGATGTGCGTCAAACCGGCTAGGCCCAGAGCTGCTATGAGATTTCGCCCGTTATCGCACACCACCAGGCCGGGCTTGAGGCTCGCTGGCAGCAACCACTCATTTGTCTGCTGTTCCATGCTCCTCCACAACTCCTGCGCGGTGTGTGGTTTGTCCCCCAAACAGGCAAGTTGTAAAACTGCCTGCTGTCGTTTACCCCTGGCCGTGCTGAAGTTGGTGGTGAAGGTGTTACGCTGTCCGGATGAGGAGGCGGTAGAGGATGAGGAAGCGGAGTAGGAGGAGTTAGGAACAGGAGGCAAACTGAAGCGCCCTGCAATCCTCGGTGGTGGAAGGACATGCGCCAAATTGCTATCCGCCTCAGGCCCATCCGCCACTGCATTTACCCAGTGTGCCGTTAGGGAGATATAACGCCCCTGACCGTGCTTACTGGTCCACGTATCCGTAGTTAGGTGGACCTTGGCACAGATGGCGTTGCGCAGTGCACACCTGATTTTTTCCCCCACTTGGTTGTGCAGGGAAGGGATGGCTTGCCTGGAAAAGTAGTGGCGGCTGGGCACGACGTACTGTGGGACAGCCACCGACATAAGGTTTTTAAAACTGTGCGTCTCCACCAGACGGAATGACAGCATTTCAAAGGCCAATAATTTTGAAATGCTGGCATTCAGGGCCAGGGATCGCGGGTGGGTAGGGGGGTACTTCCTCTTCCTCTCAAGTGTTTGGGAGATGGAAAGCTGAACGCTTCCACGGGACATTGTGGAGATGGTTGTTGGTGACCCAGGTGGTGGTGTTGCTGACAGATCGTCTGTTTGCGGGGTGGCAGGTGCCGGTATCACTACAGATGTGGCTGGAGCGGCCGAGACTGCAGCAGAAGAGGAAGCAGGATGAGCCAGAGACGTTTCTTGGTTTTGAAGGTGTGTACTCCACTGCAGCTCGTGCTTTGCACTTAGATGCCTGATCATGCAGGTTGTGCTCAGGTTGAGAAGGTTCATGCCTCGCTTCAAGCTCTGATTGCACAGGGTGCAAACCACTCGTGTCCTGTCATCAGCACATTTTCTAAAGAACTTCCACGCTAGAGAACTCCTTTGAGCTGACTTTGGTGCGCTCGTTCCCTTGCTGCGTTGGGCAGTAGCGGGCGTAGTGTCTAGGGCACGGCCGCTCCGCTTCTGCACCCTGCTCCCTCTTCTGCTGTGCTGGTGGCTCTGTGCGACCACCGCCTCTTCCTCCAAACTACTCAGTTCACCTGCATGACGTTCATTCCATGTGGGGTCGAGGACCTCATCGTCCTCCACATCATCTTCCACCCAGTCTTCACCCCTGCCCTCCTTGTCGGTCTCCACAATGCTGAACGCCGCAGCAGTTGGCACCTGCGTTTCGTCATCATCGGAGACGTGCTGCGATGATCCTTGCATGTACTCATCTTGAGGAATAAGTGGTTGGGCATCGCTGCACTCAATCTCTTCCACTTCTGGGGCAGGGCTAGGTGGATGGCCCTGGGAAACCCTGCTGACAGAGTCCTCAAAAAGAATAAGAGACTGCTGTATGGCTTGGGGCTCAGACTGCTGGCCTGATTTGCAAGGGGGTGAGGTGAAAGACGGTTGGACATTGGCTGCAGGTGCCAACTCTGACCTTTCTGCAGTAGACTGGGTGGGAGACAATGTGAAGGAACTGGAGGCACTGTCAGCAGCAAACCAATCTACTATCGCCTCAACTTGTTCTGGCCTCATCACTTCTAGGGGCGTTTGATGCCCTACCAAATACTGATGCAGGTTCTGTCGCCTACTCACACTTGAGGAAGGTGTTTCACTTGTGCGTGTAGCTGGCACAGATCGACCATGTCCTCTCCTTGCAACAGGAGCTCTACCAGCAGCACCACGACCCAGGCCACGGCCCTTATTTGACGGTCTCCTCATATTTCTGTAATTTAAGATCTTGCCCTAGAAAGGTTTTTATTGAATAGCGGAATAGAAAATATGATCCAAAAAAAGTGTATGTATATCACACGTACACAACCACACTAGGCCCCAATTACTATTGTTTGTACCCCTAAAAGGCTAGATGAGGAGTAGGGGGAGTATGGAACAGGCAGCACCCTCAAACCTTCAGAAGTATGAGATGAACCCCAACAACTTGGAAAGGTGGATCTCTCTCACACGTACCGACACAGACTATCCCGCAATTCAATTGATCCTCAAAGGTTTTTATTGAATAGCGGAATAGGAAATATGATCAAAAAAAGTGTATGTATCTCGCACGTACACAACCACACTAGGCCCCAATTACTATTGTTTGTACCCCTAAAAGGCTAGATGAGGAGTAGGGGGGGTATGGAACAGGCAGCACCCTCAAACCTTCAGAAGTATGAGATGAACCCCAACAACTTGGAAAGGTGGATCTCTCTCACACGTACCGACACAGACTATCCCGCAATTCAATTGATCCCCAAAGGTTTTTATTGAATAGCGGAATAGGAAATATGATCAAAAAAAGTGTATGTATCTCACACGTACAGAAACACACTAGGCCCCAATTACTATTGTTTGTACACCTAAAAGGATGGATGAGGAGGAGGAGGAGTATGGAACAGGCAGCACCCTCAAAGCTTCAGAAGTATGAGATGAACCCCAAAAACTTGGAAAGGTGGATCTCACACGTACCGACACAGACTATTCCGCAATTTAATTGATCCCCAAAGGTTTTTATTGAATAGCGGAATAGGAAATATGATCAAAAAATGTGTATGTATCTCACACGTACAGAAGCACACTAGGCCCCAATTACTATTGTTTGTACACCTAAAAGGATGGATGAGGAGGAGGAGGAGTATGGAACAGGCAGCACCCTCAAAGCTTCAGAAGTATGAGATGAACCCCAAAAACTTGGAAAGGTGGATCTCACACGTACCGACACAGACTATCCCGCAATTTAATTGATCCCCAAAGGTTTTTATTGAATAGCGGAATAGGAAATATGATCAAAAAATGTGTATGTATCTCACACGTACAGAAGCACACTAGGCCCCAATTACTATTGTTTGTACACCTAAAAGGATGGATGAGGAGGAGGAGGAGTATGGAACAGGCAGCACCCTCAAAGCTTCAGAAGTATGAGATGAACCCCAAAAACTTGGAAAGGTGGATCTCACACGTACCGACACAGACTATCCCGCAATTTAATTGATCCCCAAAGGTTTTTATTGAATAGCGGAATAGGAAATATGATCAAAAAATGTGTATGTATCTCACACGTACAGAAGCACACTAGGCCCCAATTACTATTGTTTGTACACCTAAAAGGATGGATGAGGAGGAGGAGGAGTATGGAACAGGCAGCACCCTCAAAGCCTCAGAAGTATGAGATGAACCCCAAAAACTTGGAAAGGTGGATCTCACACGTACCGACACAGACTATCCCGCAATTTAATTGATCCCCAAAGGTTTTTTATTGAATAGCGGAATAGGAAATATGATCAAAAAAAGTGTATGTATCTCGCACGTACACAACCACACTAGGCCCCAATTACTATTGTTTGTACCCCTAAAAGGCTAGATGAGGAGTAGGGGGGGTATGGAACAGGCAGCACCATCAAACCTTCAGAAGTATGAGATGAACCCCAACAACTTGGAAAGGTGGATCTCTCTCACACGTACCGACACAGACTATCCCGCAATTCAATTGATCCTCAAAGGTTTTTATTGAATAGCGGAATAGGAAATATGATCAAAAAAAGTGTATGTATCTCGCACGTACACAACCACACTAGGCCCCAATTACTATTGTTTGTACCCCTAAAAGGCTAGATGAGGAGAAGGGGGGGTATGGAACAGGCAGCACCCTCAAACCTTCAGAAGTATGAGATGAACCCCAACAACTTGGAAAGGTGGATCTCTCTCACACGTACCGACACAGACTATCCCGCAATTCAATTGATCCTCAAAGGTTTTTATTGAATAGCGGAATAGGAAATATGATCAAAAAAAGTGTATGTATCTCGCACGTACACAACCACACTAGGCCCCAATTACTATTGTTTGTACCCCTAAAAGGCTAGATGAGGAGTAGGGGGAGTATGGAACAGGCAGCACCCTCAAACCTTCAGAAGTATGAGATGAACCCCAACAACTTGGAAAGGTGGATCTCTCTCACACGTACCAACACAGACTATCCCCCAATTTAACTGATCCCCAAAGGTTTTTGATTAAATAGCGGAATAGAAAATATGATCCCAAAAAAGTGTATGTATATCACACGTACACAACCACACTAGGCCCCAATTACTATTGTTTGTACCCCTAAAAGGCTAGGAGTAGGGGGGAGTATGGAACAGGCAGCACCCTCAAACCTTCAGAAGTATGAGATGAACCCCAACAACTTGGAAAGGTGGATCTCTCTCACACGTACCAACACAGACTATCCCCCAATTTAACTGATCCCCAGAGGTTTTTGATTAAATAGCGGAATAGAAAATATGATCCCAAAAAAGTGTATGTATATCACACGTACACAACCACACTAGGCCCCAATTACTATTGTTTGTACCCCTAAAAGGCTAGGAGTAGGGGGAGTATGGAACAGGCAGCACCCTCAAACCTTCAGAAGTATGAGATGAACCCCAACAACTTGGAAAGGTGGATCTCTCTCACACGTACCAACACAGACTATCCCCCAATTTAACTGATCCCCAGAGGTTTTTGATTAAATAGCGGAATAGAAAATATGATCCCAAAAAAGTGTATGTATATCACACGTACACAACCACACTAGGCCCCAATTACTATTGTTTGTACCCCTAAAAGGCTAGGAGTAGGGGGGAGTATGGAACAGGCAGCACCCTCAAACCTTCAGAAGTATGAGATGAACCCCAACAACTTGGAAAGGTGGATCTCTCTCACACGTACCAACACAGACTATCCCCCAATTTAACTGATCCCCAGAGGTTTTTGATTAAATAGCGGAATAGAAAATATGATCCCAAAAAAGTGTATGTATATCACACGTACACAACCACACTAGGCCCCAATTACTATTGTTTGTACCCCTAAAAGGCTAGGAGTAGGGGGAGTATGGAACAGGCAGCACCCTCAAACCTTCAGAAGTATGAGATGAACCCCAACAACTTGGAAAGGTGGATCTCTCTCACACGTACCAACACAGACTATCCCCCAATTTAACTGATCCCCAGAGGTTTTTGATTAAATAGCGGAATAGAAAATATGATCCCAAAAAAGTGTATGTATATCACACGTACACAACCACACTAGGCCCCAATTACTATTGTTTGTACCCCTAAAAGGCTAGGAGTAGGGGGAGTATGGAACAGGCAGCACCCTCAAACCTTCAGAAGTATGAGATGAACCCCAACAACTTGGAAAGGTGGATCTCTCTCACACGTACCAACACAGACTATCCCCCAATTTAACTGATCCCCAAAGGTTTTTGATTAAATAGCGGAATAGAAAATATGATCCCAAAAAAGTGTATGTATATCACACGTACACAACCACACTAGGCCCCAATTACTATTGTTTGTACCCCTAAAAGGCTAGGAGTAGGGGGAGTATGGAACAGGCAGCACCCTCAAACCTTCAGAAGTATGAGATGAACCCCAACAACTTGGAAAGGTGGATCTCTCTCACACGTACCAACACAGACTATCCCCCAATTTAACTGATCCCCAGAGGTTTTTGATTAAATAGCGGAATAGAAAATATGATCCCAAAAAAGTGTATGTATATCACACGTACACAACCACACTAGGCCCCAATTACTATTGTTTGTACCCCTAAAAGGCTAGGAGTAGGGGGAGTATGGAACAGGCAGCACCCTCAAACCTTCAGAAGTATGAGATGAACCCCAACAACTTGGAAAGGTGGATCTCTCTCACACGTACCAACACAGACTATCCCCCAATTTAACTGATCCCCAAAGGTTTTTGATTAAATAGCGGAATAGAAAATATGATCCCAAAAAAGTGTATGTATATCACACGTACACAACCACACTAGGCCCCAATTACTATTGTTTGTACCCCTAAAAGGCTAGGAGTAGGGGGAGTATGGAACAGGCAGCACCCTCAAACCTTCAGAAGTATGAGATGAACCCCAACAACTTGGAAAGGTGGATCTCTCTCACACGTACCAACACAGACTATCCCCCAATTTAACTGATCCCCAGAGGTTTTTGATTAAATAGCGGAATAGAAAATATGATCCCAAAAAAGTGTATGTATATCACACGTACACAACCACACTAGGCCCCAATTACTATTGTTTGTACCCCTAAAAGGCTAGGAGTAGGGGGAGTATGGAACAGGCAGCACCCTCAAACCTTCAGAAGTATGAGATGAACCCCAACAACTTGGAAAGGTGGATCTCTCTCACACGTACCAACACAGACTATCCCCCAATTTAACTGATCCCCAGAGGTTTTTGATTAAATAGCGGAATAGAAAATATGATCCCAAAAAAGTGTATGTATATCACACGTACACAACCACACTAGGCCCCAATTACTATTGTTTGTACCCCTAAAAGGCTAGGAGTAGGGGGAGTATGGAACAGGCAGCACCCTCAAACCTTCAGAAGTATGAGATGAACCCCAACAACTTGGAAAGGTGGATCTCTCTCACACGTACCAACACAGACTATCCCCCAATTTAACTGATCCCCAGAGGTTTTTGATTAAATAGCGGAATAGAAAATATGATCCCAAAAAAGTGTATGTATATCACACGTACACAACCACACTAGGCCCCAATTACTATTGTTTGTACCCCTAAAAGGCTAGGAGTAGGGGGAGTATGGAACAGGCAGCACCCTCAAACCTTCAGAAGTATGAGATGAACCCCAACAACTTGGAAAGGTGGATCTCTCTCACACGTACCAACACAGACTATCCCCCAATTTAACTGATCCCCAGAGGTTTTTGATTAAATAGCGGAATAGAAAATATGATCCCAAAAAAGTGTATGTATATCACACGTACACAACCACACTAGGCCCCAATTACTATTGTTTGTACCCCTAAAAGGCTAGGAGTAGGGGGGAGTATGGAACAGGCAGCACCCTCAAACCTTCAGAAGTATGAGATGAACCCCAACAACTTGGAAAGGTGGATCTCTCTCACACGTACCAACACAGACTATCCCCCAATTTAACTGATCCCCAGAGGTTTTTGATTAAATAGCGGAATAGAAAATATGATCCCAAAAAAGTGTATGTATATCACACGTACACAACCACACTAGGCCCCAATTACTATTGTTTGTACCCCTAAAAGGCTAGGAGTAGGGGGGAGTATGGAACAGGCAGCACCCTCAAACCTTCAGAAGTATGAGATGAACCCCAACAACTTGGAAAGGTGGATCTCTCTCACACGTACCAACACAGACTATCCCCCAATTTAACTGATCCCCAGAGGTTTTTGATTAAATAGCGGAATAGAAAATATGATCCCAAAAAAGTGTATGTATATCACACGTACACAACCACACTAGGCCCCAATTACTATTGTTTGTACCCCTAAAAGGCTAGGAGTAGGGGGAGTATGGAACAGGCAGCACCCTCAAACCTTCAGAAGTATGAGATGAACCCCAACAACTTGGAAAGGTGGATCTCTCTCACACGTACCAACACAGACTATCCCCCAATTTAACTGATCCCCAGAGGTTTTTGATTAAATAGCGGAATAGAAAATATGATCCCAAAAAAGTGTATGTATATCACACGTACACAACCACACTAGGCCCCAATTACTATTGTTTGTACCCCTAAAAGGCTAGATGAGGAGTAGGGGGAGTATGGAACAGGCAGCACCCTCAAACCTTCAGTATGAGATTGTGTTCACTGTACCCCACAAAGATTGAGTTCACTGCACCCCACAATGATTGTGTTCACTGCACCCCACAAAGATTGTGTTCACTGCACCTCACAAAGATTGTGTTCACTGTACCCCCCAAAGATTGTGTTCACTGCACCCCACAAAGATTCTGTTCACTGTACCCCACAAAGATTGTGTTCACTGCACCCCAAAAAGATTGTGTTCACTGCACCCCAAAAAGGATGTTGTTCACTGCACCCCAAAAAGGATTTTGTTCACTGCACCCCAAAAAGGATGTTGTTCACTCCACCCCAAAAAGATTGTGTTCACTGCACCCCACAAAGATTGTGTTCACTGCACCCCAAAAAGATTGTGTTCACTGCACCCCAAAAATGATTTTGTTCACTGCACCCCAAAAAGGATTTTGTTCACTGCACCCCAAAAAGGATGTTGTTCACTCCACCCCAAAAAGATTGTGTTCACTGCACCCCAAAAAGATTGTGTTCACTGCACCCCACAAAGGATTTTGTTCACTGCACCCCAAAAAGATTGTGTTCACTGCACCCCAAAAAGGATGTTGTTCACTGCACCCCAAAAAGGATTTTGTTCACTGCACCCCAAAAAGATTGTGTTCACTGCACCCCACAAAGGATTTTGTTCACTGCACCCCACAAAGATTGTGTTCACTGCACACCAAAAAGGATTGTGTTCACTGCACCCCAAAAAGATTTTGTTCACTGCACCCCAAAAAGATTGTGTTCACTGCAGCCCAAAAAGATTGTGTTCACTGCAGCCCAAAAAGATTGTGTTCACTGCAGCCCAAAAAGATTGTGTTCACTGCAGCCCAAAAAGATTGTGTTCACTGCAGCCCAAAAAGATTGTGTTCACTGCAGCTCACACACAGAAAAATGGATGTGGATCACTGACACCTGCCTATCTCCAATCCCACACCACACAGCAATATCGATTGTAGTTTGTAGAACACAGTTTCCCTAAAATTCAGCAGACTCTGTCCCTAACAGGATTGAGAAGAGATCGTAGATCAGGATTGAGTGCAGATTCACCCCACCCCCCACACAGCAATATCGATTGTAGTTTGTAGAACACAGTTTCCCTAAAATTCAGCAGACTCTGTCCCTAACAGGATTGAGAAGAGATCGTAGATCAGGATTGAGTGCAGATTCACCCCACCCCCCACACAGCAATATCGATTGTAGTTTGTAGAACACAGTTTCCCTAAAATTCAGCAGACTCTGTCCCTAACAGGATTGAGAAGAGATCGTAGATCAGGATTGAGTGCAGATTCACCCCACCCCCCACACAGCAATATCGATTGTAGTTTGTAGAAGACACTGACCCTATATAATTCAGCAGACTCTATCCCTAAAATGCCTACAACTCGCCCTGCCTAAACACTCCGACCTGTCCCTCAATTCTATCCGGACACAAATGGTTTTTTCCTGCCTATCTTTCCCTAATCAGCAGCCAGCACGTTGATGTTTGCTCTGTCCCTGAATCTAAGCAGCATAATGACGCCGCTGCGGCTGCCTCGAACTTATAAAGACTTGGTCACATGCTTCAGACGGCCAATCACAGCTACTGAGACATTTGCAGGCATGGCTGGGATGGCTTAAGGCACACCAGTTAAACGATTGTTGATTGGCTGTTGAAAGCCCGCCATGAAAAGAGCGCCAAAGCATGCAAAACCCGGAAATAAAACGACCGAACACGGATTTTTACCCGAACATACAGTAAAGTGTCCGTGTCCGTGTTCGGGTACAAAAAATCCAATTATTCGGTACGAACACGAATAATACAGTCCGTGTTCGCTCAACACTACACAAGAGGAGATGGAGGAGGATCTGCTTCAGCTTTAGAGGCATTGAAGCAGATCAAGACATATGTCAACCCTTAAGAGATGGCTTTCCGTCCCCAGAACCCTTGGAGTAGTACGTGGCTGGGAGGATGCAGTTTCAGATGCTGTAGTTCTCAGTGACCCAGAGGAGTTTGCTTCTCATGCCTCTACAAACTTACGGTGCACGGGCTCCCTCATTCTTCAAAGCCTCTGAAAGGACCCGAGAATACGTGGCATAAAGCAGAAGGGTCACTACTGACCACTGTTACAAGAGGAAAGTTTTGGAACTCATCCTGTCCCCACAGAATAATCAGAAGAATAAATCCCTTGCGGACACCTTAAAGAGGAGTTTATGTAACACCTTTCCTGACTCTGGTAGGTTACAGTCTGGTAGAAAACATCATTTTGAGGCTTCTGATGGTCAAGAGAGGAGCAGTGGAGAAGGGGGCTGCCTCAGAAATGCATTTCAACATTTTTTTAGTTCTCTGCACTGTCAGCTGTCAGGGCTGTCAGCTTCCACATCCCATTGTCAGCGTCTTCATCATATGATGGGAGATTATCTAGTGACGAAAACAGATATGGAGAGCATTCCAGTTGATGATCCACTCGGTTACTGTGTCATAAGAATAGACCACTGGCCAGAACTTGCACAGTATGCAATAGAGCTGCTGGGCTGCCCTGCATCCAGCGTACTTTTCGTATGGGCATTAATTGCTGCCAGAGGTTTTTGACAGATAAGAGAACATGTCTGTCCACAGACTCCATGGACTGTCTGACGTTTATCAAAATGAATCGGTCCTGGATTAGCAGCAGCTATCAACCCCCGATGCCGATGTTGGTGATTAAGTACTTTCTGGATCTTGAATCTCTGAAAGACTGTCTAGTCTGCTTAGCTTTGTGGGTGTTGATTTCATCTGGAAGAAGTTTTTTGGTGTAGATTTTATGGGCACAATTAACACCCAAAAAACAATTTTTGCACACGTTTGACAGGAGTATATCATTTTAATTTTTGACAGCAAGGCCAATTCTTGCATTCATCAAGAGTACCTCTATAGGGTTAAGTTGTGAAGGCACCACCGACACCCAAAGACCATCTTGTTCCGAGTGCACTAAACTCATCATACGGTTCCCCCCCCCCCCCCAGCTGTTGTTTATAAAATAAAGAAAGATTGAATGGAAAATTAATTTTTGTTGGCTTTATAAATGTCATTATTGCTGCAGTAGGCTCTACACACAGTACATCTGTGCCACATTACAGGCAGACTAAGGGGACCCCCCAAGCACTTTATTTAAAGGAATTTTTCATTTTTATTGTTATTTCTCATTTTAATGGTTTCATTTTAAGCATTAGCAAATCACTGCTCATTTAAAAATTATGTTTTTTACAAACTTTTTTTCCATGATATATGACCTGCAGGGCAGTACCCGGACCCCATAACTATTGTATGCCTAATTACTTGCAAATAAATCTTCAAAATGGGTACCTTTTGCAGTTCAGGTCCCATAGACTTCAATGGGGTTCGTTATTCGGTTTCAAACTTTTGTAATGTTCAAAAGTTCTGCCACAAAACGAACAGGGGGCCATTCAGCCCATCTCTATTGGGCAGCATAAGCAAGTATCCACTGACATCTCAGATAGTAGTTACCCACATACTAATTGCAGCTGAACTGGTTATTGTTGGACATTGGAGACACATATTTACTCCTAACCCCTCGGAAGTCCTGGCACAATTTAACCTCAACTATCAGTATGAAAGGCTTATAGCTATTAGAACAGCCTCGTGCTCATTTTTTTTATAAAAATTGGAAATATTGGATTGATGGGTACTTGCGATAATTCATGTAAAGGTGTGTTCTCTTTAGCTCATGGTATTTACATATTTACAGATTTCCTTCTCATATGCTTTACATATTTTGATGGATGATAGTTATGGACCCTGTGTGGGGCACCTTATTTGCGTTTGTACTTGTACTTGATTTACAGATTTTTCTATTCAATATATTTTCTTGTATTTGTGTATTTGAAAACTTAATGAAAAGTTATGGAAAAAAAGCTATGTTTACAATCACTTTAAAATATTAAAAATCACTTTTGAATTTAAACTAACATGTTAAAGATTACATGAGATTTTAGTGCTTGGGTTTACATATGTATTGGAGTGCTCATTTATTTACAATGCCAAGATGCAGGCCCTTTTAATTAAAATTCCATGCAAACAGTAGTCTTGTTAGGGTTCAAATCTACTTGACAGAG
The DNA here is from genome assembly GCF_965119305.1 of Pelophylax lessonae. Classification (NCBI taxonomy): domain Eukaryota; kingdom Metazoa; phylum Chordata; class Amphibia; order Anura; family Ranidae; genus Pelophylax; species Pelophylax lessonae. The sequence continues at coordinate 170,398,810 of NC_138775.1, read as the reverse complement.
CAGTAAAGTAAATGTGCTAACCATTCTACAGAAACAACATCACAAAACTTGTGTACATTTACCCTAAAGCCGGCTTTTCTTAATATACATTCCTATTTAATGTAATCTTTCAAGATACCTTTTTATCTACCAGTCTGCATTTCCAGCCTGTAGCTCTCAACAAACTTACTGAGCGGTTCATTGAACCTTGAGTAGAAATAAGCAATGCTCCTGCAGGTCTGTTACAGGCTGATTCACAAAATAAAGCATTCAGTTTGAATTCTACAAAATGAATGTATTATTCTTTCCAAGGCAGATTTTACAGTTTTAATGATGTTTAGAGATGCTGTAGAGAATGCAATGCAGGGACAGGATAGTATTTAAAATTAAGTAAACATTATTTTTGATTTTTTAAATTTCAGTCCAGCATTACCACTCATAATGTTGGTACCAAACCAAAAAAAGGCCTTTAAGCAAAAGTAAATGACCATAAATAAATTTAGGCCTCTGGTAGCTTTTCACTATAATCAGTATATTTACATATCATGGCACACTTACCTAGAAGCGATCTCCTCCTGGGCTATAATGCCCTTCCATTGACAATGCTTCCATCTTGACACAGTCTTCTTCTGGGTTCAGAGTTTTTGGCCATCTTGATTGGCCAGGCCAGAATTAGGAAACTCCATTGCATAGGAGTTACTTCATCCTTGCACAGAATCATGCTGAGACTGTATACTGAGCTGCATATGTGGACCAGACAAACTGAGTCTCTTCTGCTATAAAAAAGCTTTCTACAAAAGGATAATTGGGGCCTAATGGACTTTTCTGGTGTTTATAGGCTCTGAGGAAGAGGCGAAGCCTTGAAATGTGTAAGCCTTAAAGCTCCAGAGAAAAAAAAAAAAAGCTCCAGAGGACGATACACCCTTTGGTTCGGATGCTGATGGCAATACATCCATTTGATATGCTTGTACCAAGAACTTGTTTGTGAGTATTTTTATATCTTTTAACAATAAAATCTTTGTGGAGGATAATGCACTAGGCCTTTGTGTTTGTTTTTTTATTTCTTGCACGGAGGAACACAGAGAACAAAGGACTGCCAGCAATGATGCACCTTGGAACACAAACACAAGGGCAAGGTCTGAAAGCCATCAGGTAATATATCTATAGTCAGGTGTGCAACATTATCACTGAGCAATGCCCAGGTAGCAGACTGGTGATCATGCAAACAGAGTTTATAAGAGACATCAGTCTACACAAGTCCAAGATGGCTGCCAAAAGGAAGGCAAGGTAAGACCTTGAAAATAAGTGAGGGAGGAAACTAGAAAGAATCCACTTCAGATGATAATCCCTTTACCCACAGGACAGTTATTGTGCTCACCTCACTCCAATGACCCCTGTATTACCAGCAGGTTATATACGCTTTTGTCCCCAGATAGGGGAATATATGAGGTGTAGCAGTGGAAAGCTCTCAAACCCTCAGCTTAAACCCAGCCTCTTTGTGAAGGAACTCCCTATGTGACCGGACAAATGGTACCTCCTGTCCTCTCAGTGAGATATTAGACTCCCGGTAGTTAGCGCAATCCATGTGCACAGATAAATAAACAAAAAGGATCGAAGTGCTCGCTGTAAGTAAAACTATATTTTTTATTAAGAGAATGCACTCACAATGCGATCCTCATTGCGAATCATTGTTAGTGCCTGGATTTAACTTGATATGAACCTCTCACAGCAAAGCTCAGGCCTCCTCCATATGTGCATGGGCAATCGGTAATAATCAGTGTGCTATATCACTCATCACTGATTTCATGTCTTGACAAACTAGGATACTCAGCCATCTCTGCATGTGGAGTTGTGACTAACATGGTGTATTATTATTAGAGTTGAGCGAACGCCTGGATGTTCGGGTTCAGCGGGTTCGACCAAACATGAAAAAAAAGTCCGGGTTCGTGAACCGGACTTAACCCGAACTTTGTCTTGTTCCCGAATCCCATTGAAGTCAATGGAGACCCGAACTTTTGAGCACTAAAATGCCTCTAAAACAAACATGGAAAGGGCTAAAGGCCCAAATGGCAGCAAAATCATCTTAAGAGCATGGCAAGTGCTCTGCAAACAAATGTGGATAGGGAAATAACTTAAAATAACATAAAAAACAGAAAAATAAAAAATAATCATCTTGATTGATGTAGGAGGAGGACGAGGCCCATATGGAGTAGGAGGTTGAGGTGGCGGAGGATATGGCGGTGGATATGGCGGTGTAGGTGGCAGCGGCGGTGGCAGAGGAGGACAAGGTAGCCAACACTGGTTTTGGTTTTTAATAAAAAAAATTTTAAATTAGAGAAACCCCAAAAGAGTAAGAAAGATCAAATCCAGCAATGGCTAGGTAAGGCATGTATACATGTTTATTCTGCACAAGGTACGGACAAGTCCTGTGGAATCCATGCCTGGTTCATTTTAATAAATGTGAGCTTGTCCACATTGGCTCTGGACAGGTGGCTGCACTTGTCTGTGATAACGCCCCCAGCCTTGCTAAATACCCGTTCAGATAATACACTGGCTGCAGGGCAGGCCAGCACCTCCAAGGCGTAAAGGGAAACCTCAGGCCATGTGCCCAACTTGGAGACCCAGAAGTTGAAGGGGGCAGACCCGTCATTCAGTATGTCTAGGCGTGTGCACACATACTGCTCCACCATGTTAGTGAAATGCTGCCTCCTGCTAAGACGTTCCATATCAGGTGCTGGTGCTGCTGCTTGTTGTGGCGAGCTGACAAAGCTTTTCCACATTTTGGCCATGCTAACCCTGCCTTCTGAGGTGCTGGCGGTGCCCTGGCAGCATTGACGACCTCTTCCTCCTCCTCCCCTGCCTTGGCCTTGTGCTTCCACTGTTCCCCCAGCTGTCAGGTGGGAATGCCAACAGCAGTGCATCTATGAGCCTGGCTTATGTGTGCCAGGCTGCCCAGAGGCAATAAAAAGCTGTCCTCTGTGGGAGGTGTATCCTCTGTGTCCTCCGTATCCCCCCAGCCGTGATCAGCAGTGATGACGCAGGCTCCCCTCCTATCTCAGTTGATGCCCAATTGGGAGGAAACGCGTCAGAGAGGAGGCGCCGCGTCATCTGTAATCCCGCAAGGGTGACCGAAAGCGAGTATCTTCTTCATGCATGTAAGTGCAATTTTACTCTACAATAAATGGTATCAATGATAATACACTATTGGCGGCCCCTCTTCTTTCCCCATCCATATTGAGGACAAGAGCAGCGATTACCCAGGGATCCATCCATTATCACATCTTGCAAAGGAAAGGAGTGTCCGTTTATTTACAGCCCTACATATTCATATATCTGGTAGGAGGCTTACCTCCTTCCATCCCACCTGGGTGGCATTAGTGGTTTTATCCCTTTGGCTTTCTTTACGGTGTGTGATCTCTGGAGTGGATCTTCCTATTTACATGCCCTTAATATTCATCTCTCTGGTAAGGAGCTATGCTGGTGGTGGGATACTGAACACTACTCACTTGGTTTCTACATTCTAATCCAGCGGTTTCATCATGGACATTTTCAATTGGATTTCATCCTTGTATCATTTGGGACTGTCTTTGTCACGATTTTGATTTGTGCTGTCACCCAATTTTTGAAACTCCACTATGGCCTGCTGCTGCTCACACAGCATGTGCAAGATGGAGTTCCACCTTGTGGGCATGTCACATATGAGGCAGTAAGCGGGAAGGCCGAAGTTATGCTGCAGCGCTGACAGGCAAGCAGCAGCAGGGTGAGAACGCCGAAAGTGCGCACAGACGGCGCAGACAGCAGCTCTGACATATCGGGGTAATTTCTAAGGAACCTCTGCACCACCAAATTCAGCACATGCCAAGCAAGGGATGTGTGTCAAACCGGCTAGGCCCAGAGCTGCTATGAGATTTCACCCATTATCACTCACCACCAGGCCGGGCTTGAGGCTCACTGGCAGCAACCACTCATTGGTCTGCTGTTCAATGCCCCTCCACAACTCCTGCGCAGTGTGTGGTTTTTCACCCAAACAGGCAAGTTTTAAAACTGCCTGCTGTCGTTTACCCCTGGCTGTGCTGAAGTTGGTAGTAAAGGTGTTACGCTGACCAGAGGAGGAGGCGGTAGAGGATGAGAAAGCGGAGTAGGAGGAGTTAGGAACAGGAGGCAAACTGAAGTGCCCTGCAATCCTCGGGGTGGAAGGACATGCGCCAAACTGCTATCTGCCTCAGGCCCAGCCGCCACTGCATTTACCCAGTGTGCTGTTGTAACGCTCCTGCGTTTTATGTATGATGTGGATTTTACGCTGCAGAAATATTCCACTTCAGTAGTCATGTAGAGAAACGCTGAGACACCTATCCCAACTCTCAATGACTGTGTGGATGATCTCAATTCAGCAAGTAAATACACACACTCAATAAGATGTTTCCTAGAGTGACTTATGTATATAGTAACACAGTGATGATAGGCTGAAGAGACAGGTTGGGTAGAGATGGTAGATGACAGACACTTGAAAGGAAATGTTCTTGAAAGTAAGATAGTAGCAGATGGGATGCAGATAGGTTTAGCAATCATGTATGGTAGCAGATGACAGAGTAGCAGGTGGACATACAAGAGAGATCAACCCAGTGCAAGAACAGGTGGTAGTAGGCTCAAGAGCTAGCAATCTTAGATAATGCAGATGTAGTAATAGTCCTTAGTATGCAGAGCTAGATAGTGTAAGCTTTAGTATGAAAGTTATAGAGGTTTCCCCTGTGGGGTACTTATCACTAATAGCAATGTAGTAGAGGAGAGGTTCGGCAAGAGCGGATGATCCGGTAGCGGGATACAGGGATCAGCGCAGCGTGGTTCCGACAGCGAGGTATGCTTGCAAGCATGAGAGCTTCAAGACAGGTTAGCATCAAGGCACAAAGCAGTTTGAACGAACACATGTGAGTGAGAGCCGGCGATCTAAATAGCCATCCAGTCCGGCGCTCAGTGATGACAGCATCAGTCTTAAAGGTGTATGCGCACGTTACCAAAAGAGAATGGTGGGGCGCATACACTTATGAAAGAGTAATTAGGGTACCCAAAGGTACCAGAACATTACAGTACCCCCCCCTTAAGGCCGGCTCCTGAAGGCCTCTGGAGCTGGTTTGTCTGGGTACTTCGCATGAAAATTGCGGATTAATCTAGAGGCATGTATGTCAGAGGTGTTTAGCCAGGTGTCATCTTGGGGCCCATAGTTCTTGCCAGAACTTGGAAATAAATTGTGATCCACGGTCAGACAGAAGAGTTTTTGGGATACCATGTAACTTAAAGACATGTTTCATCAGGAGTTCTGCCGTTTGTTTGGATGAAGGTAGTCTGCGAATAGCAATGAAATGTGCCATTTTTTTCAGACGGTCCACTGACACTAAGATGGTATTAAATCCTTTGGAAGGAGGCAATTCCACTATAAAGTCCAAGGACACAACTTCCCATGGAGTTTGGGGTATTGGTAGACTGCATAGTAGACCGGATGGTCTCGTAGTGTCAATTTTGGACCTGGCACAGACATTGCATGAAGAGACGAATTTTTGTATAGATGTTTTCATGTCAGGCCACCAGAATTGCCTGGTAATCAGATTAAGAGTCTTTGTCATACCCATATGTCCTGCCATAGGCACATCATGCGATAATTCCAAGATCTTGGTGCGTATGGTAGGTGGTATGTAAAGTTTGTCGTTGTAGTAGAGGAAGCCTTCTGCATCAGTATTTAGTTGTGGTGGGGGTGAATCCAAACTTATACCATGCAAAACCTCTTCCTTCAAGGAACGGACAACTCCAATAATGCGTTTGTGAGGTATTAAAGGAACGGAAGGGATTTCGAAGTAGTTTTCTTCAGTTAGTCGTGATAGTGCATCCACCTTTTTGTTCTTATCTGCAGGTGTGTAGGTCACTAGGAAGTTAAACTTTAGAAAGAATAGTGACCATCGTACCTGTCGGTGCGAGAGAGTTTTGTTAGTCTGAAGATATTGGAGATTTTTATGGTCCGTGTATATAAGTATTGGTAATTGGGTGCCTTCGAGTAGATGTCGCCAATTCTCCAGAGCCAATTTTATAGCAAGCAGTTCCTTTTCACCCACGGGGTAATTTATCTCGGGACTGCTTAGGGATTTAGAAAAAAAGGCGACTGGATGAAGTGGTGAAGTGTGAGTTGGTCGTTGGGAGAGTATTGCTCCTACTGCCATGTTTGACGCATCTACTTCCAGAATGTATTGGAGGGATGGGTCTGGATGGCGTAGTATGGGAGCAGAAGTAAACCTTGTCTTTAACAGGTGAAAAGCTTTATTTGCTTCATCTGACCATTTGAATGGTTTTTTAATGCTAGTGAGCTGTGTGAGGGGTCTCACAATGGCAGAGAAGTTTCTAATGAACTTCCTGTAGAAATTCGAAAATCCAAGGAATCGCTGTAGCGCCTTGCGTGTGGTTGGTGTAGGCTAATCCTGAATGCAGGATATCTTACTCATGTCCATCTCGATTCCTGTTTTGGATATGATGTAGCCTAGAAAGAGTACCTCTTCTTTATGAAACAAGCATTTTTTCAGTTTCACATAAAGGTTGTGTGCAAGCAATCTCGATAATACTAGTCTTACATGTCTTATGTGTTCAGACAGGGATCGTGAATATATAAGTATATCGTCCAGATATACCACAACACAGACATCTAGTAAGTCTCTGAAAATATCGTTTATAAATCGTTGAAAAACTGCAGGGGCGTTGCATAGCCCGAATGGCATTACAAGATATTCGAACAATCCGTATCTGGTTCTGAATGCAGTCTTCCACTCGTGTCCATCACGGATTCGAATGAGATTGTATGCTCCTTTCAGGTCCAATTTTGAAAAATAGGTAGCTCCACGCACCTGCTCAATGAGCTCAGGGATAAGCGGTAGAGGATAGCGATCTTTTATTGTAATAGCATTCAATTGCCTATAGTCGATGATAGGCCTGAGACTTGAGTCCTTATTGCGGACAAAAAAGAGTCCTGCTGCTGTGGAAGAAGTGGAAGGTCTAATAAAACCTTTTTCCAAATTCTCATCCAAATAGTCTTTGAGATGGGAAAGTTCATCCTGTGAAAGAGGATAAACATGACTGAACTGCAATTTGCTATTTGGGAGTAGATCAATGCTACAATCATAGTCTCGATGGGGAGGTAGTGCTTGAGCATTTTTCTCAAGAAAAACCTCAGAGAGATCCTGATAACATAGTGGTGCAATCTCATCTGTCACCACAGACAGGATCTTCCCGAAAGACGGGAGGTTACACGTACCCTCGCAATAGCAAGAGAGGAAGGTCAGGGTCCGTTCCTTCCAATCTATGGTTGGTTGATGTGTGTGCAACCAGGGAAGTCCCAAAACAATAGGAAAGTGGGGTGAAGGTATTAGATCGAAGGTAGTGGTCTCCATATGAGACCCGTTAGTAGTGACTAGGAGTGCCTGTGTCTGATCAGTGATCGGACCAGAGGATAAAGGAACACCGTTAATAAGACTCACTGAGACAGGTTTAAGTTTAGAAATAATAGGAACTTTATTTAAAGCAGCAAAACGTATGTCAATATAATTTCCACAAGATCCTGTGTCAATCATGGCCTTAGTAGTAATCCTGTTCTGGTCCCACTGTAATGTTAAGCAAACAGAAAGATAAGGGTTAGTGATTGAAGTTGTCAATCCCCCTAGGAGGACATGTGAACACTCACCCTTCTTTTTGTAGACTAGGGGACAGACGTTTATCTTGTGATCCGGGGATGCACAGTACAAGCAGAGATTACCAGATCGTCTTCTGGCTCTTTCCATAATTGATAAAGGTGGGCGTATGGTTCCTACCTTCATAGGAACGGGGTCAACGGCCGAAATCCGAGAAGAACTGGATAATGGCATTCCCATTTTCTCAGCCTTTCTTTCTCGTAGTCTTCTATCTATGGTGATACTGAGTTGTATCAATGCATCCAGGGTTTTTGGCAGATCCGCTCGGGCGAGCTCGTCTTTAACGGCCTCTGATAGGCCAAGCCTAAATTGGGTTTTCAGAGATGCATCATTCCATTCTGAATCAAGGGTCCATCTCTTGAATTCTGTGACAAAGTCTTATACAGGTCTCCCACCTTGTTTCAAGGATCTTAATTGAAGATCGGCAGTACTCTGCCTATTGGGATCATCATATAGGCTAGTGAGTTCTGCTAGGAACAAGGCATAGGAGTTGAGAAACTGATCGCTTTTCTCAAAAAGAGAGTCTGCCCAGGCCCGAGGATCGCCTGTTAGGTAAGAAATAATAGTACAAACCTTAATGTGATCAGTAAGGTAGGTACGGGGTTTTAGCAAGAAAAGTAACTCACATACGTTTTTAAATTCGCGAAATTTTTTGCGATCGCCTGTAAATACCAAAGGAGGATTTATTTTGGGTTCAGGGGACTGAGCAGTGGTAAGTTGTGTCAGTCTAATTACATGCTGCGACAGAGCCTGATTGTCTTCTTTTAATTCAGCAAGTGCGTGTATTAACGCAGTTACTTGCTGTTTTAATTGTGTCATCTGAGTGGTTATTTCTGCTGAATCCATTTGGGGTTCGTTCAATCTGTAACGCTCCTGCGTTTTATGTATGATGTGGATTTTCAGCTGCAGAAATATTCCACTTCAGTAGTCATGTAGAGAAACGCTGAGACACCTATCCCAACTCTCAATGACTCATCATGTGTGGATGATCTCAATTCAGCAAGTAAATACACACACTCAATAAGATGTTTCCTAGAGTGACTTATGTATATAGTAACACAGTGATGATAGGCTGAAGAGACAGGTTGGGTAGAGATGGTAGATGACAGACACTTGAAAGGAAATGTTCTTGAAAGTAAGATAGTAGCAGATGGGATGCAGATAGGTTTAGCAATCATGTATGGTAGCAGATGACAGAGTAGCAGGTGGACATACAAGAGAGATCAACCCAGTGCAAGAACAGGTGGTAGTAGGCTCAAGAGCTAGCAATCTTAGATAATGCAGATGTAGTAATAGTCCTTAGTATGCAGAGCTAGATAGTGTAAGCTTTAGTATGAAAGTTATAGAGGTTTCCCCTGTGGGGTACTTATCACTATAGCAATGTAGTAGAGGAGAGGTTCGGCAAGAGCGGATGATCCGGTAGCGGGATTCAGGGATCAGCGCAGCGTGGTTCCGACAGCGAGGTATGCTTGCAAGCATGAGAGCTTCAAGACAGGTTAGCATCAAGGCACAAAGCAGTTTGAACGAACACATGTGAGTGAGAGCCGGCGATCTAAATAGCCATCCAGTCCGGCGCTCAGTGATGACAGCATCAGTCTTAAAGGTGTATGCGCACCTTACCAAAAGAGAATGGTGGGGCGCATACACTTATGAAAGAGTAATTAGGGTACCCAAAGGTACCAGAACATTACAGCTGTTAGGGAGATATAATGTCCCTGACCGTGCTTACTGGTCCACGTATCCATAGATAGGTGGACTTTGCCACAGATGGCGTTGCACAGTGCACACCTGATTTTGTCACCCACTTGGTTTTGCAGGGAAGGGATGGCTTGCCTGGAAAAGTAGTGGCGGCTGGGCAGGACGTACTGTGGGACAGGCACCACCATAAGGCTTTTAAAACTCTGCGTCTCCACCAGACGGAATGGCAGCATTTCAAAGGCCAGTAATTTTGAAATGCTGGCATTCAGGGCCAGGGATTGCGGGTGGGTAGGGGGGTACTTCCTCTTCCGCTTCAGTGTTTGGGAGATAGAAAGCTGAACGCTTCCACGGGACATTGTGGAGATGGTTCTTGGTGACCCAGGTGGTAGTGCTGCTGGTGGATCCTCTGTTTGCGGGGTGGCAGGTGCCACTGGCACTACAGAGGTGGATGAAGAGGCCGAGACTGCAGCAACAGAAGAGAAAGCAGGAGGAGTCAGAGACCTTTCTTGGTTTTTGAGGTCTGCACTCCACTGCAGTTTGTGCTTTGCACTTAGATGCCTGGTCATGCAGGTTGTGCTCAGGTTGAGAAAGTTTATGCCTCACTTCAGGCTCAGATTGCACAGCGTGTAAACCACTCGTGTCCCGGACTCCTATGAGCTGGCTTTGGTGTGCTCGGTCTCTTGCTGCGTTGGGCAGTAGCAGGCGTAGTGTCTAGGGCATGGCCGCTCCGCTTTTGCATCCTGCTCCCTCTTCTGCTGTGCTGGTGGCTCTGTGCGAGCACCGCCTCTTCCTCCAAACTACTCAGGTCACCTGCATGATGTTCATTCCATGTGGGATCGAGGACCTCATCATCCTCCACATCGTCTTCCACCCAGTCTTCACCCCTGCCCTCCTTGTTGGTCTCCACAAATCGCAGCAGTTGGCACCTGCGTTTCGTCATCAGCCGAGACGTGCTGCGATGGTCCTCCCATGTACTCATCTGGAGACATAAGTGGTTGGGCATCGGTGTACTCAATCTCTTCCACTTCTGGGGCAGGGCTAGGTGGATGGCCCTGGGAAACCATGGTCACAGAGTCATCAAAATGAAGAAGAGATTGCTGCATGACTTGGGGCTCAGACTGCTTGGCTGATTTGCAAGGGGGTGAGGTGAAAGTTTGACTGGGTGGGGGACGATGTGAAGGAAGTGGAGGCACTGTCAGCAACCCAATCTACTATCGCCTGTACTTGTTCTGGCCTCAACATTTGTAGAGGCACATTAGGCCCTGCCAAATACTGCTACAGGTTCTGTCGCCTACTCGCTGCTGAGAAAGGTGTTTCACCTGTGCGTGTACCTGGCACAGATCGACCACATCCTCTCCTTGCAACAGGAGCTCCACCAGCAACACCACGACCCAGGTCACATCCCTTATTTGACCTACTCCTCATATTTATAGAATTTTGGATCTTCCCCTAAATGGGTTTTTTTATTGCAAAGCGCAATACAACCGTATGCAATGGGTGTATCCCACTGTAACATATGCGGACAGGGCCGCAAACAACTTTTTAGCCCCCTAAATAGGTTTTTCTATTGCAAAGCGCAATACAACAGTATGCAATGGGTGTATCTCACTGTAACATATGAGGACAGGGTCGCAAACAACTTTTTTGCCCCCTAAATGGGTTTTTCTATTGCAAAGCACAATACAACAGTATGCAATGGGTGTATCTCACTGTAACATATGATGACAGGGCCGCAAACAACTTTTTTTGCCCCTAAATGTTTTTTTTTATTGCAATGCGCAATACAACAGCATGCAATGGGTGTATCTCACTGTAACGTATGAATGAAAAGCGGATAAATAATTGTCCCCTTAATTTGTGCTTAATAGCAGATTTGAATTGCAGTGTCTGTCTAAACCAGGGGTGGGGAACCTTTTTTCTGCCAAGGGCCATACAAAATTATCAACTTTAAAATGTGCCTGTTATATTTGGTCAAACAATTAATTAACTCACCCCTAATGTGATGGCTGCAACTGCTTCTCTTTGGTGAGGTGTGTGATGTTAGCTGGTATTGATGATGTTGCTACTTGCAACTGGTTTTCCAGGTTTGCGTCGGTCAGTCTGGAGCGCAGTCGACTTTGAGGTGGTAAGTTTTGAAAAGAACTGCTGGCGGGTAATGCTGGTGGGCATAGCTGGCTGGTACTGCTGGTGGGTACAGCTGGCTGGTACAGCTGACTCAGGCTGGTACTGCTGGCTTGTACTGTGCTGTGGGTACTGCTGGCTGGTACTGCTGTGGGTACTGCTGGCTCAGGCTGGTACTGCTGTGGGTATTGCTGATTCAGGCTGGTACTGTGCTGTAGGTACTGCTGGCTGGTACTGCCTTGGGTACTGCTGGCTCAGGCTGGTACTGTGCTGTGGGTACTGCTGGCTCAGGCTGGTACTACTGGCTAGTACTGCTGGTACTACTGGCTGGTACTGTTGTGGGTACTACTGGCTCTGGCTGGTACTGCTGTGGATACTGCTGGTTCTGCTGTGGGTACTGCTGACTCTGGCTGGTACTGCTGTGGGTTCTGCTGGTACTGGCTGGTACTGCTGGCTCTGGCTTATACTGCTGTGAATACTGCTGGCTCTGGCTGGTCCTGCTGTGAGTACTGCTGGTTCTGGCTGGTACTGCTGTGTATGTTGCTGGCGGGAAATGGTGGCTAGCAGTGGCTGGAGGAAGAGGCGATGTTTCCTGTATTGGTCACAGGCGGAGTGCATTTGATATCACTCCGCCTGTCACTCACTCAGACTGTCACAACGGAGCCGGAACTATACAAGAAGCATTGGCTCCATTCTGACAGATCAGCTGAGAGACAGACTCAGCTGCATGGGGAGCCGGACCAAATGACTTTGAGGGCCGCATTCGGCCCCCGGGACGTAGGTTCCCCACCCCTGGTCTAAACGCTCACAGTAAAATATGAAGGAAAAAAGTTTTTTTCTTTTTTAAATGCAGATTAAGCAGACACATATGCACTCAGTTTGCAGTAAATGGCTGCTACACACTGTACGCCTAACAGGTTGGATACTGTTGTTGTTCTATTCCGCTATTGAATAAAAAAAAAAAAAACATTTGAATGAAAAACTGAAAAATATTTTTTTTTCCCTAAATACTGAAAAATAATTATTTTCCCCTTACTTTGCTGCTTTTTGAAAAGCAGGTTAGAAAGGCAGTGTCTGTCTAAAGACTGTATGTCAAAGTTATATATGAAGGAAACATTTTTTTTTTTCTTTTTTAAATGCAGATTAAGCAGACACATATGCACCGAGCTTGCATTAAATGTGCAGCACCGCATGCCTAACAGACTAATAAAAGTTTTTTTTTTCTCCTTTCTCCTCCTCACTGGGCTCAGGTCAGGGCAATTACCCCCACACAATCAAATCAATGTAGATCGCTGTATGATTAAAGCAGATTGTTCCTATCTATGCTTTCCCTAAAAGCAATCTCCAGCCTGACCCTACAGTAATCTCCTATCTCTCCCTCCGGGCAAAAAGATTGTGCACTGCACCCCCCACACAATCAAATCAATGTAGATCGCTGTCTGATTATTGAAGATTCTTCTTATGCTTTCCCTAAAAGCAATCTCCAGCCTGACCCTACAGTAATCTCCTATCTATCCCTCAGCAGCAGCAGCCAGGAACCTCTCCCTAGTATAGTTATAGCAGAGTGACGCACGGCGCTGTGTGATTCCAGCTTATATAGAGTCTGGGTCACATGCTGCACTGGCCAATCACATCCATGCCATCAGTAGGCATGGCTGTAATGGCTTCTAGGGCACACTAGTTAAACACTTGCTGATTGGCTGTCTTGCACCTGTTGAAAGCGCGCCATTAAAACATCAAATAATGTTACCGAACAACGGACAGTACCCGAACATACAGTGAAATTTTCGGGTTTGGGTCCGGGTACCGAATACCCAAAAGTCCGGTATGAACCCGAACAATACAGTCCAGGTTTGCACAACCCTAATTATTATTATTACTTTTATTAGTATTATTAAGGATGTAGTGCCAACAGTTTTCACAGCACTTTACATTATGAGGGCAGATAGTACAGTAACAATAAAATTTAATGCAAAAGGAATCAGAGGACCCTGCTCATTAGAGCTTACAATCTAAAAGGGAGGGTCAGGTGATACAAAAAATAATAACTGTGGGAGATGAGCTGTTGCAGAAAATAAAAGTATAGTCCTTAAGTGGAGGCAGGATAGGCTTCTCTACAGAGAAGAATTTTCAGGGATCACCTAAAAATGGATAGAGTAGGAGATAGTAGGACAGCTTTGGAAAGGAAATTCCAGAGGATGGGAGAGTCTTGGGAGAAATCCTAGAGATGAGCATGGGAAGAGATGACAAGGGACATATAGAGCTAGAGGACTTAGGATAAGCAAAGAGAAAGGTTTGGTTGGTATTTCGAGACAAGATTGGTGATGTACAGTAGCTGGGAACAGAGTTGTGGATGGCTTTGTAAGTTGTTGTTAGTCTTTTGAACTTTATACATTGAGCGTAAGCCAATGGAGGGATTGGCAGAGAGACGTAGCAGACACTGGTCAGGTGGGTTAGTCTTGCAGCGGCATTCATGATGGACGGAAGGGGGGGTTAGCCTATATAATGATAACCCAATGAGAAGAAAGGTGAAGTAGTCAGGGTGAGAGATATTCAAGAAGTGAATTAGAATCCTTGTGGTGTCATTGGTTAAGAAGGGCATACTTTGGAGATGTTGCAGAGGTTGAGGTGGCAAGATTTGTACAGTGATCAGATGTTGGGCCAAAAGGAGGGCTCAGTAGCCCAGGATTACACCTAGCACCCTGGCATGCAGGGAGAGACTAATAGTTGTGCCATCGACTTTGACAGAGAAGGGGAAGGGACAGATGGGTGAGGAAATAATATTAGCTTGGATTTGGATAGATTGAGTTTGAGGAAGTGGTGTGACATCCAGACTAATGTCTGCCCATAAAGTGATGCCTGAGGAGACATATGGAGTCAGCTGAGGGATAGGAAAATAGATTTGGGTGCTGTCAGCAAATAAATTGCATTATAAGTCATGGGAGGCTATCAGCTGACCCAGACAGGAGGTGTAGATCAAGAATAAGAACGGTCCAAAAACAGAACTCTGGGGGACCCCAACAGAAAAAGGAAGAAGACAGAGGAGGAGGTAGAATTGTAAGTGGTAGTTAAGATGAGATCCAACAAAGAGTACAGTCACAGAGACCGAAGGAATGGCTACCACTTCTGCTTAGCAGCACTAGGATAGTTGGTTCAAATCCCAACCACAGCAATTCCTGCCTGGGGCTTACATGTTCTGCCTGTCCCTGCATGAGTTTCCTATGGGTACTCTGGTTCTCTCCAATTCTCCTACGACATTGGCTTCTGTCCAAATTGGTCCTAGAAGATGTATGTATGAATGTGATTTAGAGACCTTAGATTGTAAGCTCTTTAAAAGGCAGGGACTTGTGAATGGACAATATACAAATCGCTGTGTAAATTGACGGCGCTATATAAGATTTTAAGGATGAGGGGTGGCCAACTGTGTCAAAGGGAGCAGAGAGGTCCAAGACCTAAAGTATAGAATAGTGAGCATTGGTTTTAACCACTAATAAACCATGTGTGGCTTTTAGGAGAACAGTGACTTTGGATTGTTAAATTCAGACTGAAGGGGATCAAGATGGTTATTCTCAGTGAGGTAGTAGCTCAGGTAAAAGGGAGGAAGTTGATGGGTCTTAGGTAGTTAATATTGATGAAACCCTGCTATGGCTTTTTAAGTATGTCGGTGAACAGTGTTTTTTCTTTGTCTATTTTGAAAGTATTTTGCTTGCTTTAGAATCCACAGATAGTCAATGCTTCATGATCAAAAAAGTAATATAATCAAATATAATTATTAAAATTGACTTATTTACCTACTTTAGATTTTATGATGCAATGATGTTTAGCCCTCAGGTGTACAACTGTACATTACTCCACATAGAACCCTATCTGGCACGTAGTTGCCTAATCAACCATTGCAGTATGTAAAATTAAAAACATATTACAATTCGTAAGTGCCATGCCATAGCTTTTCATAATGTAAACAAAAGATCAAAATGTAATGGTCCCCAAACTGTTGGCAGAACCCTGTCCAAAATGGTAACAGACTTTGTCCTAGCACCACTACTATCATCATGTACACTGATACAAAAACCCTTACTGGTTACCTGAGTTCAACCAAAGAAAAAAAAAATGTCAAATCCTTACAACTATAATTATTCCATAGGATTTAAAAAAAGTTTTATTCATTATTAGCATGTCGGCATATTTTTTGTCAGCTTACTTTCTGTCCTACAGACAGTGGTCAAAGGGTAGTGGGAAAGGAAGTAAGATTACATTTCTTTAAATAAGATGTGAGCTCACTTTAGTGTAAGAATAATATTAAATCCTTAATGTTTTAGTTTAACACATTGGAGTTGATTTACTAAAGGCGCAATTTATTTGCCTTTAGTAAACCAACCCCATTAGGTCACTAAAGCAACTAAGAGGGGTTCTATCCCTTCTCAGCTCCAATCAAAATTTTTTAAAAAAGTTTTTATCAGCATTTTACTTTGAAGGAAAAGTATTTCGTAAAATCAATATACATTAATTGTTTAGATCTGGGCTGTAAGATTAATAGTTTGGGTCAGTTTTATCTTCCATTTACGTAAGGGTTAAAGAATGAGTTTAGGAAGAAGTTATATCTATATTTATACAAGCCTTTGCTCAGCACATTATCATAACACAATTATCTAAATTGCCATACGGAATAAACCAAAACACAAAAACACATTTGCTGCATCTCATAAGAGAGCAAAGAGTATCATCTCCCTATCATATCCGAGAAACTTCAAAGCTTTGCACATCAAATGCAGCGATTTAACTGCAAAAGATGAGGCATTTATTACACTTATTTCAATTTATTCTTCTTTTTCTGGTGTAGCAGAGAATTCATATTTAATAATTGACTTTAGGAAAACATTAGCGGGAATGCCATAAATACGACACACAGACATGAAAGCCTGTCACTGCGTAGGTGAAGCTGCCGATGTTAAACTCTTTAATCTTAATAGAGAGAGTTATTTTATCTTGTTAGACATCTCTGTACAATAGTCTCTTCCAAGCTACAAATGACAGGCTGTGACACAAGCTGCACTGCATGACAATTGCTACTTTTAACCTAGGTGACAACTGCTTGTAAAATACACATTATCAAAGCTAAGAGGCGTTTGCCAAACAAACTGACTTAATATATGGAATATTTTATCTTCCAGGATTTACCAACACCTGTAAAATCCTAAAGAAGATAAAAAATATAGAACTGGGTGTTTGAGAGAGTCTAGCTCTTAAAATCTAAAACAATTTTATATTCTAATATACTCACTGGTACTTTCCTGAAGCAAGCAATGCATTTATATCGCTGTTTCTAGCCAGGGCCATATTTAGAGCTTATGAGGCCCTACGTTAAAGTAGAAGTAAAGGCAACATTTTTTGTTTCATTTTGAATAGAGCTAGAGAGGGTTATAACCCCTGTTGGGTTTTTTTTGCCATCTGTGTCCAATTGGGAAGATTTCACTTCACTTCCTGTCCCATAGCCATAACAGGAAATCCCTCCAAAGTGAGGGAATCCCAGGGTGTCATCACTAGTTCATCAGAACTAGTGTCCTCATGGGACGATTTCCCCTCTATATTGTTCTGGTGTCAACCCAAAATTTGGGATTTTCTTTTAATTTCACTTTTGATTATAATGATAAACAGGACACATAGAGAAAGTAGGGGTACAGACAGTAAAAAACTGACAAGTTTTCTAATCCTTCTCCAATCTGTTCAAAACAAAGTTACACTTTATTGATGCAAGTATTTTCTAGAAGCTTAAACCCTTTCATAATTATATCACAGTAATATTATTATCCAAATCCACAACAATATGCACCATCATACAGTATGTATGTCACAATCCCACTGGGATTGGCGGGGGGGGGGTTGCTCCTGGCAACTAAATGAAGCAGTAGGAGAGTGAATTGAAGGTAATTATGTGCTTCTTAGGAGTGCTGCCTTGAAGTGAACTGGTGCTTTGGCAATATTTGGCAAATAGATTCTGACATTTACACTCTCAATTCGTATCATAAATGTGTCATTACTGGTGGTTCAAATACTTCCACATTATACTGTATATGAGTAAGAACTTCTGCTCATAGTAAGGTAGAACAAGGGTTTGTTTCACTCATATTACACTGCTGCCAGAGGTAGCGATCTATGTTTTCCTAATTGTAAAAAAAAGTCTGGGTAAAATATGGAATACTTATGATAGTCTTCCACTGGAAGAACTGCTCTTGAGTGTCATGAAAAGAAATAATAAAACTATACATCTTCCCAAGATCCTTAAGTGAAATTATAGAAAGGAGAGAGGCAAACTAGCAATAGAAAATATGCTTTAAATTGATTGTAAAGTCTTGTTTTTTCTATTAAAATAACAAATATGTTATACTTACCTCCTCTGCACAGTAGTTTTGCACAGGGCAGTCCTGATCCTTCACTTCCCGGGTCCCTCTTCAGCTCTCCTGGCTCTTCCCTCCTGCCGAGTGCCCCTACAGCAAGCAACTTGCTATGGGATCCTTTGAGCCGACCATCAGATCTGTGTGTAGCACCACCCCTGCAGGAGCTGCTGATTAGATTATTGGGTCTACGTCCTGCCTAACAACCCACAAAATTGGCTCGAACCCTCCCTAGGCACAACTGACCCAGAATAGGACTGGAATACCAAATGGCTACACAGATTGGAATATAACACTTCAATAAATAATAGTGACCTATTACCTCTCTCCAGCTGCAGTCCTTCTGGATAACACAATGTGACCACACACAAGCTTGCTTTTAAACAGGGAAATTATTTACTGTAAATCAAATAAACAGTTTTGATACAGTAAAATATGACTTCGTAAAAGGATATACTGAATAATTAATCAAAGATAAGATAAATACTGTGATATCACTCCCCAAGGGCACATTAATTATTTCAGGAAATGTCTCAGAACCTATAGGACCACCATCTTAATCACTATTATACTTTTGGAAATGAGGCTCATCATTCAATTAGACACAGTACCAGACAGACAGACCTATCTGAGTCCCACATGCGGTTCCGCTGTTTCTTCTCTATATCTTCGCTAGCAACGTTGGTGCACTCGCGATTTGTAATCCACATTGAGGATGGATGATCAATAGAGAGAATGGCAGCAAACAGTTAGTAATCACTGCGGGGTGTCTGTGCAGGTTTGGCGGTAAAACTTCTGTGAGAGATGTACTGGGCCACCCGGTATATATTGCCTTCTACTACTCTAAGGCTAACCCTGACTAAAGTTACTTCTTTGATAGATAGAGTCAGTTTTTGGGCAGGTGCCCTCTCACCAACAGAACTGGTTCCCAGGAACTCCCCGCTGCTGTCTCAGCCTCCAGCCTCTGTAACCAGCCGCGCTAGGTATTGGTGGTGGATGACTCTGGTCTCTGCAAAACTTTGATGGGACCTCCAGGAAGGGTCTTCTACTGAAGATGAAACACTGCAACTTAGTCACTTCAGGCCCAGTAGTTTTGGCCTAGCATGCAGCATCAGCCCACAGCGCTGGCTTCCTGCTTGTCTTACAGTGTCGTCCCAAGAAAGTGAGCCTGGCTCCTCCCTTCCTTTATAAAGCTTCCCTAAGAAGGCTGTGCGGTGAGGCAGTGCACCCTGGTACTCCAAGAGAATTATGGATAATGTCGTTTGTTAAACTCCCTGACAGGAAATCACAGAGCAGCTGCAATGTGTCATTTTGGCCACTAGATGGAGCCGAGTTCCTTCCAAATGTCAAACAGTTATCTTTATGCATATTGTATAAGGGGAAACCCCGCTACATGTGTATCCATTCAGACATGGAGCTGCCTTTTGGCCCTGCCCCTTGTCTCTCCTGATTGGCTAACTGAGTTTGATTGACAAATGATACCACTCCGCTGCTGTGTCTCAGCCAATCAGGAGAGAAAGTTCCGGACAACTGAGGCACTCAAGGACATCGTTGGCTAGAGATGGGCTCAGGTAAATGTTAGGGGGGGCTGATGGGAGCTGCTGCACATAGAAGTCTTTATCTTAATGGATAGAATACATTAAAATAAAAAAACCTTCTGACTTTACAAACCACTAATTACCAAAATGCAGCCACACTAACCTCAGGGGTCTAAAGCATATCACTGCCGGGGTGCCTAAGATTTGGATGCTCTATTTTGCAAACAGGAATCAAGCCCTTTCTCTTCTCTCACACCCCACTATTGGTAAATGAGGCTGCCAATCACTGTGTAGGATCAATAGGAAGGCAGAGGAGGGAGGGGAATAGAGCATGAATTTCTGTACAGGGATAATAGATTTGCGCAGGTCTCGAGATTCCACGGAAATTCGAGCAGTGATCTAAAGATTTATGGGGGATCTGCTATGCATATGGTATACACTTCTGAGTTTAGATCTGGCAGCTGCATTCCTTGCTGTAAAAGGCTGTGCTCATCAAGAGAGGGAGTCACCTAAAATAAACAACAAAGAAAAGAAGAGTTTGAATGATAAATCTGAAATTACCGCAATCATAATGAAAGGTGTTTTGTTACTACAGTAGAAGTAATTTTCATTATGTATTTCATTGATCGTCTAGACGTTAAAGGAAAATTATGTGTGAGAAATAGACATGTTTAAGGAAGCAATTAGAAAATCTCCACACCATTATTCAATGCTCTTAATTACATAATTTAATATTCAATCCTTTTAAAAAGCAGAAATGCAAACATTTTTGAAAACAGATTTGCTTTCATATTATACTGCTCTTCAGAACTGACAAAAAGGCCTCATCATCTTTTTCATTTAGTTTTGCCTAAAAGTCTTATTCTTTTATCCTGACTTTCCTAATGGCAGAGAACAAATTGTATGCAAACAGGCTCATAATATAAGACCTACATGTATCTATATTAAGTGGCTCAATCACAGGCTAATGTGAATTGGAATCTAGTGCAGAAGCAATTCTGAGCAAAGTCATCACATACCTGTGAGATGAGGGAGATGTGCTGTTACAGTAATAAGTTTTGTGAATTTAACTAATTTACTAAAATATTCCACTGATTTTCAGCTAAAAGCTTTGCCAGAAGTTTATACCACAATATGACTGCTGTTATCCGGTATTCATAATGAGAGAAAACAGGGCTGTATTTACTATAAAGGAACCCATAAGCTGAAGCCTAGGGCAGCCTAGTTTTTTCCTGGATCCTCTTGCTACAGCCACCAGACACTTGACGCAATATTCAACAATGGAGTTAAGGAATAATGGAGCAAGTGCCTCAAAAGGTTCCGGCATCTTAACTGGATAAAATGGCAATGTAAGCAAGTGCCATCCAGTCATTTTAGGCCTTTTGTCCAGTCTCAGCCAAAGTCCTCATTAATGCCAGACTACTATTGTCTTAGCCCATGCCACTGAGCCTGTAGCTGCAGGATAAAACATGACGTAGTATCTTCTGTTTAATTGTCCTAAATATTGAGTAACTATAATGCTGGGAGGAAAAAGAATAAAGTTAGTAGATATAATAAAATGTTGGAGGAATGCTGATAGATATAATATCATCTTGGAAAAATGCTGAAGGGGTATAACATAAAGCGTATTACGTAGCACCAGGGGGATTCTGATATATTGTGTTTTGGAATATACTGTACATGTAATGCTAAAGGGTAGAACTTTATATAATGTTAGAAGATGCTGTAAATATACATCATCACCTGCATTGCATAATATTATGATGCAATGTTGGTAATGTTGTATAACACATATATTAATAGGCTGGCTGAGTAATGATAACAATGGACTGGGGATATGATATTCTACTACTGACTGGGGCACAAAGACATTACAATTGTAGGAAGAGACCACAATGCTTGTAATGCTACAAGTTGTATTTGAAAAGCCAAAAGAGGTTATTATGAGGCTCATGCTTGGAGATGTACTTACTCAAGTGAGATCTGCCATATGGGAACGATTGTTCACTAGACTGAAAATTCCTTTGCCGTTGAATTATGACTCTTAAACCAACATCCAAGCTTTACTCATACCCAAAAACCATTGCAGCACACTTTTGGCACTTTTCCACTGCAAGTACCGGCTCGGCTCTACTCAGCCCTGCTTGACCCTGCTTGGCCCGGTTTGCTTTTCCACTGCTGGTACCGCATGGTACGGTGTTGGAACGGTTCGGTATGGTTTGGTATGGTTTGCTTTTCCACTAAAGTAGTACTAAAGTTAAGTGGGTGAGATAACAACGATTCTCTGACCAATCAGTGGCTAGTAGTGACTGCATGCAAAGGATTGTGGGATATGGTACCGGTATGGTACCTCTTGGAGCCACAATCGAGGTGGTACTGTTTTAGAGAGCCATACCGTTCGGTTCAATGCAGTGGAAAAGCACCGCCGTACCAAACCGTTCCTACACCATACCATGCGGTACCAGCAGTGGAAAAGCACAAAAGCGAGCCGAACCGTTCGGTTCCATGCAGTGGAAAAGCACCATTTGAGCACAACCATTTCAACCTTTTTTAAAGCCCCAAGTTACACCTCCAATTAAAGGGTATGATCACTTTGTGTGCCTAGAGTCACTTTTGCCCTCAATATCTTTGTGGCTGGGAAAGAAACTAATTTGTTTTATATATTTTTCTGCATTTCATTAGGTTTTATTTTCAACCTTCAATGTCAAATTGTATATTCTTAAAAGCAAACCAAGCAAGATTTACTAGTGAAGTCAGGAAAGATGGAGGGAAATTAAAAGCCTACTGTTCATCTGACTGATCTCTATTAGGGTTGAGCGGACACCTAGATGTCCGTGTTCGACGGGTTCGGCCGAACTTTAAAAAAAAGTCCGGGTCTGTGTCCCGGACTTTTACCGAACTTTTCCCGGACACCGAACCCCATTGAAGTCAATGGGGACCCGAACTTTAAGGCACTAAAATGGCTCTAAAACACCAAAGGAAAGGGCTAGAGTGCTGCAAATGGCAGCAAAACGTAATTAAGAGCATGGCAAGTGCTCTGCAAACAAATGTGGATAGGGAAATAACTTAAAACAACAAAAAAAAACAGAAAAATAAAACAATGTTCTTCTTCATCTCTGAAGGACGAGGCCCATATGGAGTAGGAGGGAGGTTGAGGTGGTGGTGGATGTGGCGGTGACATAGGCGTGCGCACAGGGTGTGCTGGGTGTGCCTGGGCACACCCTAATCACCTAGGGCACATAGCATTGCCAGTGAGGAGATGGGAAAGATCTCCCTGGGACCTGCTCTGCTCTATTTCTCCTTGCCTACAGGTACATGGCCCCGATACATTACTCTCCCTGCTGGCAAACACATGCATGTGTATTTCAACTTTGGGGTGCACACCTTAATGCAATAGGCTGCGCACACCTATGGGCGGTGTAGGTGGAAGCGGCGGTGGAGGAGGACCAGGGCCGGATTAACAGCATCATGGGCTTGGTGCTGAGGATTTTGAAGGGCCTTAAGGGCCGTGCCTTGCCATGCACCCAGAGGAGGAAGGGTGCAGCCATGCATGCCTAATTCAACATGGGATGCTGTCTCTGAAGCCCATAAACACATCCATGCATCGCCAACTGTCCCTCCTTGTCCGGCCTTCACGCTGTGTGGGGAGGTTCTGAGGGTGCTGCCTGGGGAAGCGAGCATAGAAGCCAGACTTCTGTGTTTACAAGTGACAGAAGAGCGGTAACAGTGAATATGGCCAACCCGGGGCCTATATAAAAGGTAGGGGCCTGGAGCTGCAGCTCCAATAGCCCCTACATTAATCTGGCCCTGAGGAGGAGGACGAGGTAGCCAACACTGCTTCTTTTCAAAAATTTTAAATGAGGGTACACCCCAAAAGAGTGAGAAAGAGCAAAAATGGAACAATGGGTGGGTAAGGTCGGTATCCATTGCTATTCTGCATAAGGTACGGAAAAGTCCCGTGGGATCCATGCCTGGTTCATTTCAATGAACGTGAGCTTGTCCACATTGTCTCTGGACAGGCGGCTGCGCTTGTCTGTTATAACGCCCCCAGCCGTGCTAAATACCCGTTCAGATAATACACTGGCTGCAGGGCACGCCAGCACCTCCAAGGCGTAAAGGGCAAGCTCAGGCCATGTGCCCAATTTGGAGACCCAGAAGTTGAAGGGGGCAGACCCGTCATTCACTACATGTAGGCGTGTGCACACATACTGCTCCACCATGTTGGTAAAATGCTGCCTCCTGCTAAGACGTTCCATCTGAGCTGCTGGTGCTGCTGTTTGTTGTGGCGTGCTGACAAAGCTTTTCCACATTTCGGCCATGCTAACCCTGCCTTCTGAGGTGCTGGCGGTGCCCTGGTTGCGTTGGCGACCTCCTCCTCCTCCTCCTCTGCCTTGTGCTTCCACTGTGGCCCCGCTGTCAGATGGGAATGCCAGCAGCATGGCGTCTACCAGCGTGCGGTTGTACTCGCGCATCTTGCGATCGCGCTCCAGTGAGTGAATTAAGGACGGTACGTTGTCCTTGTAATGGGGATCCAGCAGCGTGGCCACCCAGTAATCAGCACAAGTTAGAATGTGGGCAACTCTGCGGTCGTTGTGGAGACACTGCAGCATGTAATCGCTCATGTGTGCCAGGCTGCCCAGAGGCGACGAAAGGCTGTCCTCTGTGGGAGGTGTATCGTCCGTGTCCTCTGTATCCCCCCAGCCACGCACCAGTGATAGCCATGAGCTGGCCTGGGTGCCACCCTGCTGTGAACATGGTTCCATCTCCTCCTCCAGCTCCTCCTCCTCCTCATCCTCCTCATCCTCCAGAACTGTGCCCCTGCTGGACAATTGTGTCCCTGGCGTTTGTGTGTGCAGGAACCCACCCTCGGAGCCCCTTGCGAATGACTGCCCTGAAAGCCTTTGAAATGTTACCTCTTCATCCTCCTCCTCCTCCTCCTCATCCTGTGCCACATCCTCTTCCATCATCGCCCAAATTGTTTTTTCAAGGAGGCATAGAAGTGGGATAGTTAAGCTGAGAATGGCGTCATTGCCACTGGCCATGTTGGTGGAGTACCCAAAACAGCGCAACAAGGCACAATATATGCAAATGTCAAATATGCAAACTATGCCGCAATTTAATGTTTTTTACACCAAAAGGGTGTGTATTGAATAGCGGAATAGGATAAATAAACTGTGTATCTCACACGTACAAACACAGACTAGGCCCGATTAAATTTTTTCCTACCCTAAAGGGAGGATGAGGAAGAGGAGTATGGAACATGCAGCACCCTCAAATCTTCAGAAGTATGAGATGAACCCCAAAAACTTGGAAAGGTGGATCTCTCACACACGTACCAACACAGACTATCCCCCAATTTAACTGATCCCCAAAGGTTTTTGATTAAATAGCGGAATAGAAAATATGATCCAAAAAAAGTGTATGTATATCACACGTACACAACCACACTAGGCCCCAATTACTATTGTTTGTACCCCTAAAAGGCTAGATGAGGAGTAGGGGGGGTATGGAACAGGCAGCACCCTCAAACCTTCAGAAGTATGAGATGAACCCCAACAACTTGGAAAGGTGGATCTCTCTCACACGTACCAACACAGACTATCCCCCAATTTAACTGATCCCCAAAGGTTTTTGATTAAATAGCGGAATAGAAAATATGATCCAAAAAAAGTGTATGTATATCACACGTACACAACCACACTAGGCCCCAATTACTATTGTTTGTACCCCTAAAAGGCTAGATGAGGAGTAGGGGGGGTATGGAACAGGCAGCACCCTCAAACCTTCAGAAGTATGAGATGAACCCCAACAACTTGGAAAGGTGGATCTCTCTCACACGTACCAACACAGACTATCCCCCAATTTAACTGATCCCCAAAGGTTTTTGATTAAATAGCGGAATAGAAAATATGATCCAAAAAAAGTGTATGTATATCACACGTACACAACCACACTAGGCCCCAATTACTATTGTTTGTACCCCTAAAAGGCTAGATGAGGAGTAGGGGGGGTATGGAACAGGCAGCACCCTCAAACCTTCAGAAGTATGAGATGAACCCCAACAACTTGGAAAGGTGGATCTCTCTCACACGTACCAACACAGACTATCCCCCAATTTAACTGATCCCCAAAGGTTTTTGATTAAATAGCGGAATAGAAAATATGATCCAAAAAAAGTGTATGTATATCACACGTACACAACCACACTAGGCCCCAATTACTATTGTTTGTACCCCTAAAAGGCTAGGAGTAGGGGGAGTATGGAACAGGCAGCACCCTCAAACCTTCAGAAGTATGAGATGAACCCCAACAACTTGGAAAGGTGGATCTCTCTCACACGTACCAACACAGACTATCCCCCAATTTAACTGATCCCCAAAGGTTTTTGATTAAATAGCGGAATAGAAAATATGATCCAAAAAAAGTGTATGTATATCACACGTACACAACCACACTAGGCCCCAATTACTATTGTTTGTACCCCTAAAAGGCTAGATGAGGAGTAGGGGGGGTATGGAACAGGCAGCACCCTCAAACCTTCAGAAGTATGAGATGAACCCCAACAACTTGGAAAGGTGGATCTCTCTCACACGTACCAACACAGACTATCCCCCAATTTAACTGATCCCCAAAGGTTTTTGATTAAATAGCGGAATAGAAAATATGATCCAAAAAAAGTGTATGTATATCACACGTACACAACCACACTAGGCCCCAATTACTATTGTTTGTACCCCTAAAAGGCTAGGAGTAGGGGGAGTATGGAACAGGCAGCACCCTCAAACCTTCAGAAGTATGAGATGAACCCCAACAACTTGGAAAGGTGGATCTCTCTCACACGTACCAACACAGACTATCCCCCAATTTAACTGATCCCCAAAGGTTTTTGATTAAATAGCGGAATAGAAAATATGATCCAAAAAAAGTGTATGTATATCACACGTACACAACCACACTAGGCCCCAATTACTATTGTTTGTACCCCTAAAAGGCTAGATGAGGAGTAGGGGGAGTATGGAACAGGCAGCACCCTCAAACCTTCAGAAGTATGAGATGAACCCCAACAACTTGGAAAGGTGGATCTCTCTCACACGTACCAACACAGACTATCCCCCAATTTAACTGATCCCCAAAGGTTTTTGATTAAATAGCGGAATAGAAAATATGATCCAAAAAAAGTGTATGTATATCACACGTACACAACCACACTAGGCCCCAATTACTATTGTTTGTACCCCTAAAAGGCTAGATGAGGAGTAGGGGGGGTATGGAACAGGCAGCACCCTCAAACCTTCAGAAGTATGAGATGAACCCCAACAACTTGGAAAGGTGGATCTCTCTCACACGTACCAACACAGACTATCCCCCAATTTAACTGATCCCCAAAGGTTTTTGATTAAATAGCGGAATAGAAAATATGATCCAAAAAAAGTGTATGTATATCACACGTACACAACCACACTAGGCCCCAATTACTATTGTTTGTACCCCTAAAAGGCTAGATGAGGAGTAGGGGGGGTATGGAACAGGCAGCACCCTCAAACCTTCAGAAGTATGAGATGAACCCCAACAACTTGGAAAGGTGGATCTCTCTCACACGTACCAACACAGACTATCCCCCAATTTAACTGATCCCCAAAGGTTTTTGATTAAATAGCGGAATAGAAAATATGATCCAAAAAAAGTGTATGTATATCACACGTACACAACCACACTAGGCCCCAATTACTATTGTTTGTACCCCTAAAAGGCTAGATGAGGAGTAGGGGGGGTATGGAACAGGCAGCACCCTCAAACCTTCAGAAGTATGAGATGAACCCCAACAACTTGGAAAGGTGGATCTCTCTCACACGTACCAACACAGACTATCCCCCAATTTAACTGATCCCCAAAGGTTTTTGATTAAATAGCGGAATAGAAAATATGATCCAAAAAAAGTGTATGTATATCACACGTACACAACCACACTAGGCCCCAATTACTATTGTTTGTACCCCTAAAAGGCTAGATGAGGAGTAGGGGGGGTATGGAACAGGCAGCACCCTCAAATCTTCAGAAGTATGAGATGAACCCCAAAAACTTGGAAAGGTGGATCTCTCTCACACGTACCAACACAGACTATCCCCCAATTTAACTGATCCCCAAAGGTTTTTGATTAAATAGCGGAATAGAAAATATGATCCAAAAAAAGTGTATGTATATCACACGTACACAACCACACTAGGCCCCAATTACTATTGTTTGTACCCCTAAAAGGCTAGGAGTAGGGGGAGTATGGAACAGGCAGCACCCTCAAACCTTCAGAAGTATGAGATGAACCCCAACAACTTGGAAAGGTGGATCTCTCTCACACGTACCAACACAGACTATCCCCCAATTTAACTGATCCCCAAAGGTTTTTGATTAAATAGCGGAATAGAAAATATGATCCAAAAAAAGTGTATGTATATCACACGTACACAACCACACTAGGCCCCAATTACTATTGTTTGTACCCCTAAAAGGCTAGATGAGGAGTAGGGGGGGTATGGAACAGGCAGCACCCTCAAACCTTCAGAAGTATGAGATGAACCCCAACAACTTGGAAAGGTGGATCTCTCTCACACGTACCAACACAGACTATCCCCCAATTTAACTGATCCCCAAAGGTTTTTGATTAAATAGCGGAATAGAAAATATGATCCAAAAAAAGTGTATGTATATCACACGTACACAACCACACTAGGCCCCAATTACTATTGTTTGTACCCCTAAAAGGCTAGGAGTAGGGGGAGTATGGAACAGGCAGCACCCTCAAACCTTCAGAAGTATGAGATGAACCCCAACAACTTGGAAAGGTGGATCTCTCTCACACGTACCAACACAGACTATCCCCCAATTTAACTGATCCCCAAAGGTTTTTGATTAAATAGCGGAATAGAAAATATGATCCAAAAAAAGTGTATGTATATCACACGTACACAACCACACTAGGCCCCAATTACTATTGTTTGTACCCCTAAAAGGCTAGATGAGGAGTAGGGGGAGTATGGAACAGGCAGCACCCTCAAACCTTCAGAAGTATGAGATGAACCCCAACAACTTGGAAAGGTGGATCTCTCTCACACGTACCAACACAGACTATCCCCCAATTTAACTGATCCCCAAAGGTTTTTGATTAAATAGCGGAATAGAAAATATGATCCAAAAAAAGTGTATGTATATCACACGTACACAACCACACTAGGCCCCAATTACTATTGTTTGTACCCCTAAAAGGCTAGATGAGGAGTAGGGGGGGTATGGAACAGGCAGCACCCTCAAACCTTCAGAAGTATGAGATGAACCCCAACAACTTGGAAAGGTGGATCTCTCTCACACGTACCAACACAGACTATCCCCCAATTTAACTGATCCCCAAAGGTTTTTGATTAAATAGCGGAATAGAAAATATGATCCAAAAAAAGTGTATGTATATCACACGTACACAACCACACTAGGCCCCAATTACTATTGTTTGTACCCCTAAAAGGCTAGATGAGGAGTAGGGGGGGTATGGAACAGGCAGCACCCTCAAACCTTCAGAAGTATGAGATGAACCCCAACAACTTGGAAAGGTGGATCTCTCTCACACGTACCAACACAGACTATCCCCCAATTTAACTGATCCCCAAAGGTTTTTGATTAAATAGCGGAATAGAAAATATGATCCAAAAAAAGTGTATGTATATCACACGTACACAACCACACTAGGCCCCAATTACTATTGTTTGTACCCCTAAAAGGCTAGATGAGGAGTAGGGGGGGTATGGAACAGGCAGCACCCTCAAACCTTCAGAAGTATGAGATGAACCCCAACAACTTGGAAAGGTGGATCTCTCTCACACGTACCAACACAGACTATCCCCCAATTTAACTGATCCCCAAAGGTTTTTGATTAAATAGCGGAATAGAAAATATGATCCAAAAAAAGTGTATGTATATCACACGTACACAACCACACTAGGCCCCAATTACTATTGTTTGTACCCCTAAAAGGCTAGATGAGGAGTAGGGGGGGTATGGAACAGGCAGCACCCTCAAACCTTCAGAAGTATGAGATGAACCCCAACAACTTGGAAAGGTGGATCTCTCTCACACGTACCAACACAGACTATCCCCCAATTTAACTGATCCCCAAAGGTTTTTGATTAAATAGCGGAATAGAAAATATGATCCAAAAAAAGTGTATGTATATCACACGTACACAACCACACTAGGCCCCAATTACTATTGTTTGTACCCCTAAAAGGCTAGATGAGGAGTAGGGGGGGTATGGAACAGGCAGCACCCTCAAACCTTCAGAAGTATGAGATGAACCCCAACAACTTGGAAAGGTGGATCTCTCTCACACGTACCAACACAGACTATCCCCCAATTTAACTGATCCCCAAAGGTTTTTGATTAAATAGCGGAATAGAAAATATGATCCAAAAAAAGTGTATGTATATCACACGTACACAACCACACTGGGCCCCAATTACTATTGTTTGTACCCCTAAAAGGCTAGATGAGGAGTAGGGGGAGTATGGAACAGGCAGCACCCTCAAACCTTCAGAAGTATGAGATGAACCCCAACAACTTGGAAAGGTGGATCTCTCTCACACGTACCAACACAGACTATCCCCCAATTTAACTGATCCCCAAAGGTTTTTGATTAAATAGCGGAATAGAAAATATGATCCAAAAAAAGTGTATGTATATCACACGTACACAACCACACTGGGCCCCAATTACTAATGTTTGTACCCCTAAAAGGCTAGATGAGGAGTAGGGGGAGTATGGAACAGGCAGCACCCTCAAACCTTCAGAAGTATGAGATGAACCCCAACAACTTGGAAAGGTGGATCTCTCTCACACGTACCAACACAGACTATCCCCCAATTTAACTGATCCCCAAAGGTTTTTGATTAAATAGCGGAATAGAAAATATGATCCAAAAAAAGTGTATGTATATCACACGTACACAACCACACTAGGCCCCAATTACTATTGTTTGTACCCCTAAAAGGCTAGATGAGGAGTAGGGGGGGTATGGAACAGGCAGCACCCTCAAACCTTCAGAAGTATGAGATGAACCCCAACAACTTGGAAAGGTGGATCTCTCTCACACGTACCAACACAGACTATCCCCCAATTTAACTGATCCCCAAAGGTTTTTGATTAAATAGCGGAATAGAAAATATGATCCAAAAAAAGTGTATGTATATCACACGTACACAACCACACTAGGCCCCAATTACTATTGTTTGTACCCCTAAAAGGCTAGGAGTAGGGGGAGTATGGAACAGGCAGCACCCTCAAACCTTCAGAAGTATGAGATGAACCCCAACAACTTGGAAAGGTGGATCTCTCTCACACGTACCAACACAGACTATCCCCCAATTTAACTGATCCCCAAAGGTTTTTGATTAAATAGCGGAATAGAAAATATGATCCAAAAAAAGTGTATGTATATCACACGTACACAACCACACTAGGCCCCAATTACTATTGTTTGTACCCCTAAAAGGCTAGATGAGGAGTAGGGGGAGTATGGAACAGGCAGCACCCTCAAATCTTCAGAAGTATGAGATTGTGTTCACTGTACCCCACAAAGATTGAGTTCACTGCACCCCACAATGATTGTGTTCACTGCACCCCACAAAGATTGTGTTCACTGCACCTCACAAAGATTGTGTTCACTGTACCCCCCAAAGATTGTGTTCACTGCACCCCACAAAGATTCTGTTCACTGTACCCCACAAAGATTGTGTTCACTGCACCCTAAAAGGATGTTGTTCACTGCACCCCACAAAGATTGTGTTCACTGCACCCTAAAAGGATGTTGTTCACTGCACCCCAAAAAGATTGTGTTCACTGTACCCCCCCAAAGATTGTGTTCACTGCACCCCACAAAGATTGTGTTCACTGCACCCCAAAAAGATTGTGTTCACTGTACCCCCCAAAGATTGTGTTCACTGCACCCCAAAAAGATTGTGTTCACTGTACCCCCCAAAGATTGTGTTCACTGCACCCCACAAAGATTCTGTTCACTGTACCCCACAAAGATTGTGTTCACTGCACCCCAAAAAGATTGTGTTCACTGTACCCCCCCAAAGATTGTGTTCACTGCACCCCACAAAGATTCTGTTCACTGCACCCCACAAAGGATTTTGTTCACTGCACCCCAAAAAGATTGTGTTCACTGCACCCCAAAAAGGATTTTGATCACTGCACCCCAAAAAGGATGTTGTTCACTGCACCCCAAAAATGATTTTGTTCACTCCACCCCAAAAAGATTGTGTTCACTGCACCCCACAAAGATTGTGTTCACTGCACCCCAAAAAGATTGTGTTCACTGTACCCCCCAAAGATTGTGTTCACTGCACCCCACAAAGATTCTGTTCACTGTACCCCACAAAGATTGTGTTCACTGCACCCCAAAAAGATTGTGTTCACTGCACCCCAAAAAGGATGTTGTTCACTGCACCCCAAAAAGGATGTTGTTCACTCCACCCCAAAAAGATTGTGTTCACTGCACCCCACAAAGATTGTGTTCACTGCACCCCAAAAAGATTGTGTTCACTGCACCCCAAAAATGATTTTGTTCACTGCACCCCAAAAAGGATTTTGTTCACTGCACCCCAAAAAGGATGTTGTTCACTCCACCCCAAAAAGATTGTGTTCACTGCACCCCAAAAAGATTGTGTTCACTGCACCCCACAAAGGATTTTGTTCACTGCACCCCAAAAAGATTGTGTTCACTGCACCCCAAAAAGGATGTTGTTCACTGCACCCCAAAAAGGATTTTGTTCACTGCACCCCAAAAAGATTGTGTTCACTGCACCCCACAAAGGATTTTGTTCACTGCACCCCACAAAGATTGTGTTCACTGCACACCAAAAAGGATTGTGTTCACTGCACCCCAAAAAGATTTTGTTCACTGCACCCCAAAAAGATTGTGTTCACTGCAGCCCAAAAAGATTGTGTTCACTGCAGCCCAAAAAGATTGTGTTCACTGCAGCCCAAAAAGATTGTGTTCACTGCAGCTCACACACAGAAAAATGGATGTGGATCACTGACACCTGCCTATCTCCAATCCCACACCACACAGCAATATCGATTGTAGTTTGTAGAACACAGTTTCCCTAAAATTCAGCAGACTCTGTCCCTAACAGGATTGAGAAGAGATCGTAGATCAGGATTGAGTGCAGATTCACCCCACCCCCCACACAGCAATATCGATTGTAGTTTGTAGAAGACACTGACCCTATAATTCAGCAGACTCTATCCCTAAAATGCCTACAACTCGCCCTGCCTAAACACTCCGACCTGTCCCTCAATTCTATCCGGACACAAATGGTTTTTTCCTGCCTATCTTTCCCTAATCAGCAGCCAGCACATTGATGTGTGCTCTGTCCCTTAGCTAAGCAGCAGAATGACGCTGCTGCGGCGGCTGCCTCGAACTTATAAAGACTTGGTCACATGCTTCAGACGGCCAATCACAGCTACTAAGACATTTGCAGGCATGGCTGGGATGGCTTAAGGCACACCAGTTAAACGATTGTTGATTGGCTGTTGAAAGCCCGCCATGAAAAGAGCGCCAAAGCATGCAAAACCCGGAAATAAAACGACCGAACACGGATTTTTACCCGAACATACAGTAAAGTGTCCGTGTCCGTGTTCGGGTAAAAAAAATCCAATTATTCGGTACGAACACGAATAATACAGTCCGTGTTCGCTCAACACTAATCTCTATACATCTCTCTAATTAAATATATAATTTCTGACATGTAAAACCACAGGTGCCAAACAGAGACTTAAAGGTAGTCCTGGCACTCATAGCCCACACTTGTCTCTAAAGTCAACATTAACTAAATCTAGTTGTGCATTTATACTACACTGCTTCCTTAATAGAAAAAAAAAAACAGCTGCAGTGAATTGTGCTATTTTTATCAAGTACTAAATTACCTTACCAGGTCTATCAGAGTCTATGAAGCCCAGGGAGCTTACAGCAGGCCACAGCTCCTCTACTTAGGAATTCAGCAACACTTTTAGAAAATGAAAAAGTTGCCAGATTGCCAGTCCAGGCCTGTGAAAAAGTGCTATGGCTCTTACATTTTGGCAATATTTCAAGGCAAATAAAGGTAAATATGAAAAAATAGCCATTGGTGACTGCATTAGTCTCTCTTTTTTATTTTTTTTTTCTTTCATACCGTGATCCTTAAAGTCTTCTTGTCCTAGAATGACAACACTTATGCACTGTACTGTATCTATTGAGAAATGGCGTTGTCACTGTAGTACAGAAAGAGCGTTAGGATTACTACCATCCCACTCCTCATTTCCATAACATAGGAAAAGATGTGTTTTGTAGGCCATAGACTATGCATATAAGCCGGGCTGATAAAATTGTTTAGGATTTCAGTGAAGCACATGCAGAAGTATGGAGCACACTGTACTTCTGCCAGTTCAACATAGTTTTCTGTACCTGCAGCATTTTTATGAGGAAATGAGCATGCATTGCAGAAATGTACCAATCTACATATCTTCTGTTCATGGTTCCCAGACATACATTTGCTGGTCGATGGCTACATTAAACCCTCAGGAGAGCTCCCCCTGGCCAAATGCAATTACCAGTAAAACCACAGTGCACTACATGGCAGAAAATCAGTATTGACATTGACAGTTAGAGACACTCCTGACTGTTCTAACAATGTTAGTCAATTGGCCCAACAGCTATGTGTACAAACAGCAAAGTTTACTGGGGCTTTTGAGCTGCTTGTGGGAGTTTACAGGTAATGTCTTTGGGTGCTGCTCATGTTCCTTCTCCATTGTGTGCATAAAACTGAAGCACCTAAACAACAAAAATGAACATCCTCTCAAAGCATGCAATGATCACAGACTGAAGCAAACATAGATATTCCAACAGACCTCTCTTTCTTGATTGCAGATATAGTGACTCAAAATTAATTAAATTATAGATGTACAAGTGGTGGCCACATCTTCCCAAGTTTAAGATGCTTGTGACAAGCTGAGAAAAAAAAAATTGCGCTTCTTAATAACATTAAAAAAAACATCCCTAGAAGTGTTACAGTCCATTCTTTTGGTTCACATATGCAATTTAAAACGTAGCTAAGCAAATTTTAAACATTCTCCCTTTCATATATGCTCTAAATTTTAAATCTTTTAAATTCTGTTAATCCAACACATAAAGGTAGGACCAAGATCTTATGTCGATGGATTCAAATGTGAAAAGTTCTAAGAATAAAAGTATTATCCAGGATATGTATCACCTGCGCAGACTCTTCAAAAAGATGGGCAAATCTTTTAGTAACTAAAACTGGAGAATTAGCTATGGCACATCACCATCTCTTATCTGACTGCAGGGAAGGGAAAAGAATGCCAATTTCAAAGTCTGAATTTTAACAATCATGTTGGTGTAAGGGATTTGTGAGGATGGAGGTAGAAGTGGAGGAATATGTATATAGCCATCATCAATATAGTTTTTTTTTTCACTATAGCTTTTTTTTTAGAAAAAAGGAAAATAATTGATGGTTGTGACTTTAATTTCTGAAGAGTTTGAAAGGGTTATGTTACTGTCTTACCTTTTTATATTTTATTTTTATTTTAATTATTTGTACCTTGAATGTTAATTTATGTAAACCACTTAGTGACGATTGCATAGGTTAATGGCTTCTTGATGAATAATCAAAATTGTGTGTATTCAAATTGTAGGGCCTTATGACTAAATAAGGCTCGGTATCTGGGTTATTTCTACAATTATCAACCAATATTTGATCATTTAATCCTCCTAAAAATGAATATCTTGAAAATCTACACTGCTAGCAGTCCTTAGAGACCATCATTGACAACTGCTAGAGCAGTCTGTATGTAAAGCAGACAGCTCAGGAAAAATGAGTGCCTCCCAGTATGTTAAATATAGTATACAAGCAGCTTGTGAGTTAGTGAAATTCATTTTTTTTTTTGTTAAACTACAAACTTCACCTGTCCCAGAAATAATGAGCCTACTATTTCCTCCTCCAGAATCAGCAACTGCATTTGGAGAAGTAAAAAAAACCCTGAATGTGGTGTAAATAATGCAAGGCAGAAAAACAACTAATTCTGTCATTACAGGTGGTACTGGTACACAGAAATGTCCTTCTCTCCTTACCTTGCTTACTCTATATGAAAGAATTTTTTGACATGTTGAAACCTTACTTGAGATTCAGCACTCACAGGCATTAACCCATCTGGAACCACATGTTTGCAGAAAATGAGTTGATTAAGTGACTATAAATGCCTCTTATCTGAAAACATAATAAATAAACTACACAATTTCATATGTGAGAGGCCGAGCAAGTCCTAAAATAGTAAACAAGCTGACATGGCCCATTTTTTCATCATCCAGATGTAATGGAGGTTTAGGTGTTTATACTGATGATCCCTTGACCCTGCAATCATTTTCTATTGACTGGTAAAATATTACTGCCAAATAACACAGCTCCATAAGTCTCTGTGATGTAAACACTGTTTACAGGAGAAAGGATGGACCACAAAGTGACTGCTAATGAATTTCAATCTGTCTCATGAAGGAAGGAAATGATTCTGGTTGAGGTTTGGTATCCTGATGAAGGACTTGGCATGCAGTAAGTACCTCGAGTTCATAGTTAATACATAATTAAACAGTATAAAAATAGCCCAGGTGATCCATACTAGCATAAACATGTAGCTGGATTTTAAATATAAGACTTAAAGAACTCCACACATAACATGAAAAAAGTAATTTGATAAGGTGACAAAGGGAAAAATTTAGCAGCAACTAATAAGAGTTAAACTTTTACTGTTCTGTCTAAAGTGGAATGTAAAGGGATGCTATAGAACACTATACAACGAGAATGTTTATTCTAAGTACCCCTTTGAGTAAGATTTTTTTTTATTTCCAGTACCACTAAATATTGGTATTTGCATGGCAAATGTGCCTACTATCTAGGTCTACCTGTCCTAATCACTATTGTAAAACTACTGTAAAACTAAAAATAACTAAAAACTCTTCTATTTATAAATTTACCAGCACAATGACTAGAAAATCATTTTTGCTTATTTGCTATAATTTGCCATCATTATAATGTGATGTAAGAAAACAGGTTAAAGGCAAGTGTACAACAAATGTTAAAATTACAATAAACACTTTATCAACTCCAATCCTTTAATTTTTTTTTACAAAATGTTTTATTGGTATTCCAAATGTACCTTGACAGACATACTCTCTGAGCCTGTGATAAATACCCGCCTCTGTATATTTACAGAATACTTCAGAACGCTAGAATCTGCACATCGCTTACACTTGCCTGGCTTTATTAAACATTGTTATAGAACTACAGTATACAACAAGGCAGTGGAAAATACCATTTCTAGCATAACTGTTGCTATTGGTTACATGTCTAGAATTGTTGGAGCAGAG
Organism: Pelophylax lessonae; assembly: GCF_965119305.1. Taxonomy (NCBI): domain Eukaryota; kingdom Metazoa; phylum Chordata; class Amphibia; order Anura; family Ranidae; genus Pelophylax; species Pelophylax lessonae. Next base: position 170,361,900 of record NC_138775.1, on the reverse strand, counting down.
GGCACAAATATACACAAAGCATGCAAATCTTAAATAAAATGACTGTACATTGGCCGTAGATTGTTGCCTTTTGGTATCTTACATGGTAAATACCCCCCTCTAAACCTCAATGAGTATCTTAAAGAGGCATTCATGACAAAGTGAGAAAGACCTCTCTACCAACCCATTAATATCCTCCTTCACAACCTACCCCAGCAGTGCCCTCCTTTGTTCCAACCACAATAAAAATACCATACACCAGGTATTTTGTGCCAGATAAGGTTGAGGCAAGAATGGTCAGTAATCGCTAGAGAGGTGAGTTTCTGTGGGTCGGGAGGGTGCTTTTCAAATGCACTTTAACTATGTTCTGAATGGGCTAAGTGTATTTCTTTAAATGGTTGTGAAACTTTATTCCTGTTTTTTTTTTGTTTTTTTGGGAGGGGGAACATATGGGAAACTTCTGTCATCTATTTGCGTACACTAGATCTGCTTGATGGGGGTGGGATCTTAGCACAATATGCAAGCATACTTGCATATTAGGGCACACACCAGCTAGTGCTCCAGTTCTCATGATTCTCAGCATATTGAGAATTAACTAGGATGTGCAATGTTGATAAAAAAGGCAAAATTGCTTGCAGAGCAAATGTTTTTCCTTTAGCCAAATCATTTTAACATCTATGTAATGTTTTGCTGCAGGACTTTATATCTTCTTTATCATATGAAATATGAAATGTTACGGATGGCCACTTCTTTTTCATTAAAATTGAGTATGACTAGAGTCTAAAAACTCCCTGGTGCAAGGACAGCTTCCCCTCTTCTCTTCTGCATTAGTTGTCTTGCCAGTCAGCATTTCACAGTGTATGTTCATTCAAAAAATAGGGACTAAAACACATAATTTGCTTGTGTGTACAGAAAGACCCCTTTATAGACTAGTTCTTTTTTTCAACTGAAAGTAGAGTAAAGAAAAAACAAGCTTTACAAATGCTATCTTTTTAGTCTAGAATATAAAGAAAAACGTAGCACTAAAACACTAAATACACAAAGTAGTCATTATTAAATTTATTAAGTACCTGTACATTGAGTACAACCCAAAGGCGTGACTTTTATGGGCCCCTAGAATGACCCTTGATAGGCATTGTGTTGGGCCCTTAGAATGGTTATATGGATATACTGATCAGTAACCACACTGATAAGTGGCAGTGATGCTCAAGACCACAAGAAAATGGAAAATTGTGGCAGAAGTAGCCATTGTAGCCATAACCTACCAGCGTAACTTTTATACTCAAATTATTAAAAGCATTTAAAAATGATCTTCCTTCTTAAAAATGCCCTTCATCCTGATGAGCATTGCTATTCTTGGGTGTTTCCTCTTTTTTAATTTACAGTTTCTACAGTAGTCCATTGGGGAGAATTACACTTCCTTCAAATTGTTGTTGTTGGTTTAAAGACCTGGTTTAAAGACCTGGGAATCATTGCACACAGTTCTTACAGGATCCACAAAAAAAATATATTAAAATATTGTTTTTAAGTAGTCGCCATTTACCCATCTATTGTGGAATACAACAAGCAGACTACACAAAATTAATATCAAGATGAAAATGCAGGCTAACTATGTTATGGAATATATTGACAAATTAATGTCTGACTAAAGTCTGCCCAAGGCCACTGTTATTGAAAGGCTTTTTTGAGCTTTTTATTTTACTCTTTGTCTATTCTAAACTCAGATAGATTCACCAGCAAACACTTAAAGTGTATCAAAACCCAAAAGCAAAAATAAAATATGCTACAGCTTAACAATCCTTAATTATGGGGTATTATTCATTTTCTTTTTTAGTCTTTTTTTTTTTTTTTACCCTTTATTTTTGTTGATCCTACAAATAAGTCTGTTTTCAACTTCCTTTAACAGACCACACTCGCCAGAAAAGTTCCAGTTAGAGTGTTGAGATGAACCATTGAACACTAATAGGGTTGCTTACAAAGTTTTTCATTCATTTATGTAAAACCTTTACCCCAAAAGGAAAAAAATAATGTTGGGGTAACTGCTTAACCCCTCCCCACTCCTCTCAGCAGCCCCTTAAGTGGGTGGTAATACCAGAAGGTGGGTCAGCCTTCCCATTGATGTTATCACTGTGACTGGCTATAACAGAAGTTATATGATTGGAAGCCCATCCCATCAGCTCCTGACTGTAAGCAGAGACTGGAAACTATCTGTGACAGCTCGGTCACTGTGCTGAGAGCGTGCAGTGAGAACGCTCTCAGCACAGAAACCACAGTTCCCATGGACACATAAGAGTATGTGCAGTATGTGGGCATTAAAGCTGACCCTTCCTGCTAACACACATATGCATTATGCAGTTGGCAAGAGGTTAAAAAGTGTTAGCTGGAGTTTGGGTACAATTTGTTAGTAAAGTCTTTCTAGATCTGATAGTGCATCTAACATTACCCTCTCCACAGGCAGGTTAACAATGTTGCTGTTTGGAGGTAGTTCCATTGTTTTTCCACAAAGTGCAGACAGTGTAAGAAAAGATGTGTGCTTCTGGCCAGATCACCAGATGAAAATATAGAAAAAACAGCTTAAAAAAACCCTAATGCAGCCACTACATTTAAGGTTTAGTAAGCTGCAATATATTAACATTTTGTTTTTGGATTTAGATACATTTTAAAAGAGATGCTTTGCAGGGTTTGTGAAATGATTTTAAAGACTCACTTCAGTTAAAATAGCATTTATCTATCTCCTTGTTTACTACTGGTTCTTGATTGTTGGACTGACTATGCATATAAAACATTATTCTCTCAATAGCATGTTCTTGTTTTAATTTTTGCATTAATAATCACATGGCATACTTGAGGTATAAGCAATGCAGTCTTGTGAATGTGTTATCATTTACTTTTGCTTATGGCATTATAAATTCATTTGAAAACAGAAAAGTAAACATATATGCATTTTAAATGTAAATGTGGGCATTAGTGTTTACTTCAAATACCCAATCAAATGAAGAAACTCTATATTTTCAGATTTCCTGCAAATGATAAGTTGTTTGCAGTAAACATTGGATTGCTTCATCTCACTACACACTTAATAAAAACAAAAACGCAATCTAGTCCACAATAATTAAAAATTAGTAATGATAAGTAGGATACCATACAACTTAACAACTCAACAAAAAAATTAATTAATTTCTGTAAACGTGCTTTTAAAATACATTTTAATTTTATATTGAATTATTTTGTGCTATAGGCTACATTGATAGCAAGGGGTTAAAAGCCCTTTTCCATTTCAACAGAGTCTGCAATAAAATAATGTACAAGTCATTAATATTTCAATTTGTAAAGACTTTTCCGATCAATAAAACCTCCATTTGTTACTCAGTCAATCAGATATATAAGTATTTCTTTTTTGTTACAGGGCAGAGTTAAACGCTCGTTTGAACAGATTCTACAAACATGTCAGAGATGGTCCCAAAGGATTATCACATCTCCATTTCAGTAGAGTTTTCAAATTTTTTGCCTAAAGGCTTTATCCCTCTGACTTTTTGGCCACTGGCATTAAATGAGCATGAAACAAAATGTTTTTCTCAGAGATCCCAGGAAACTGTTTCTTTCACGTTTCATAGTTTAATGCATAAAAGTTATGCTTAATGTAACTGCAAAATCTATTTATAAGAAAAAACATAAATTTAGTTGCAAATCTAGCATTGGGTCAGAGCCGTTTTAGCCTGGTTTGATAGAAAAAGACACAGGTTAGGTTGTAATGGGGTGCCATTTTTGGGTTAGAGAAGGGGTTAATGCAGAAAAGACTTAAAGTGGAACTACATTGTATCCTAGCACTACAATCCAAAAGCACTGTTTAATTCATTTTTAAAATTTACAGCAAACTCCCCCCTCTATCAATGTCTTAATTCTTCATTTTGCTGAGAAATCATTTACAAAAACACCCCCTAGCATTCCTGGTGGTGCCCATCTTGAGTAAAGGCAGATGATGCATGTAGAAATTACTTCCTGGAATCTATTTGCCCTTAGCACAGGCATGCTAATAAAAGGGTGTGCTAAACAGAGAACCCCCCCCCCCCTTTCGCTTCTGAAGGCTCCTGGGATATATGACATAATTTGCAATTTGCCTAACCAAGAAATGTAAAAAACTGTTTAAAACAGGTAAATATGATATACTTTTCTATCTCTTTACCAATGCTAACAGCATAAGGATTCAAAATAGTCAATGTTGATTGAGAGAGTGAAGATCCACTTTCAAATTTTTTTTGTCTTATGTGGCCCCATTTGGGAAATTTAATTTTACTTTTTGTCCCTGTGACAGCAGGATAAGAGATGAGTACACTGGTTGTAATTGGGACAGAAAGGCACAGAGCATAATATTATTTTGACGGAGACTCTACATCTTCCCAATTTTATTGAGTATAAAGAGTTCTGTTGGGAGCTCCGCCACCAGTAAAAACAGGCAGGAGAGCCATGGGTTTGCCCTTGCCCCCTAAAACATAATATACAGCCAAAGGAGGCTGTACACTGCACATTTATGCAAAGTATCACATCCATGTCAAATTTATTTCAGCTTGTCAAAGTTGCACTGTGCTATCAAGTTAATCGTGCTACAACCACAGAACCAAGTGCTTGACTCATTATTGCAGCATGTTAGTTCCAAATTTCCAAATTGCCCCCTCAACACCTGGAAGCTGCTGATTAACTGCCTGCTGAAAATCAGTCCACCACAGAACACTTTTCAGAGGCAGCTCTGAAACCTAGGCATAAGTCTGGTACATGTATAAAGTGTTTTTTCATTCAACCCAGCAGGCTGAACGAAAAAAAAAAGTGACAGATCACCATATATAGAACACATGATATGTTAGTGCAATGATTTTCCCCACTGTGATTTTGTGTTCTGACAGGGGGACTGCCCCCCTGCCAGATCACACTGATCAGTCAGTTTTCACAGTCATTTGGCTGCAAGTGCTGATCAGATGTTGGTTTTTGTTAGAGTGTCTTCTGTCAGACAGGCAGCTATACACATGAGCTGAATGTCAGTCTCTGAAAGTGTCTCATTAATGATATATATATATATATATATATATATATACATACAGGTGCATCTGATAAAAATGTGAATATCATCAAAAAGGTAATTTATTTCAGTAATTCACTTAAAAAAGTGAAACTCGTATATTTTATATAGATGCGTTACACACAGAGTAATATTTTTCAAGCATGTCTTTTTAATTATGGCGACTGGCTTACAGCTAATGAAAACCCAAATTTTAGTATCTCAGGAAATAAGAATATTACAGGAGATCAATAAAAAAAGGATTTTTAATACAGAAATGTTGTCTTACTGAAAAGTATGTCCATGTACAGTATAGTATACTCTCAATACTTGGTCGGGGCTCCTTTTGCATGAATTACTGCATCAATGCGGCGTGGCATGGAGGCAATCAGCCTGTGGCTAAATTTTTATAGAAGGCCAGGTTTCTTTGATAGTGGCTTTAAGCTCATCTGAATTGTTGGGTCTGGTGTCTCATCTTGCTCTTGACAATATCCCAAAGATTCTCTATGGGGTTTAGGTCAGGCGAGTTTTTAGGCCAATCAAGCACAGTGATACCATGATCATTAAACCAGTCCTGTTGGAAAATGAAATCAACATCCTGGCCCCCCCTATGTGAATGGGTATGGGGTACATAGTACCCCTACCCATTCACCAAAAATGTGTAAAACGTGAATAAAGACAGTAAACGAGTTTTTCTAAAAAATAAAAAACAATGTCCCCTGATGTAGATACATCTTGCACTGTACGCCAGACCACCAAGCCCCCTGCCCGCAGATCCCCACAGCCACCGAATGCCCAAAAGCACCCATTCCCCCATGTTGAGGGTATGTTGTCTGGTATGGTTCAGGAGAGGAGAGCGGTCGATCGCCCGCCCACCCTTTCCTGGCCTGCCAGGCTGTGTGCTGGGATAAGGGTCTGGTATGGATTTTGGGGGGACCCCATGCCTTTTTTTTTTTAAAGGAATTTTTCATTTGTATTGTATCATTTTAAGTGAGGTTTTCACTTAAAATGATACAATAAAAATTAAAACTTCCATTAAATATAGTGCCTGGGGGTCTCATTAGTCTGCCTGTAAAGTGGCGCATCTGTAGCATGTATAGAACATGCTGCAGCAAAAATGAAATTTCTAAAGAATAAAAATGAGTCAAATCACATTTAAATTGACTTGTGGTTGCAATTGCCAGCACTAAGATAATTAAAAAAAAGAAAGAAAAAAACGGTGTGGGGACCCCCCAGTTGATACTAGGTCCTTTGGGTTTGGTATGAATTTTAAGGGAAACCTCACACCAAAATTAAAGAAAAACAGCTTGGGGTCCCCACCTAAAATCCATACCAGACCCCTATCTGAGCACGCAGCCTGTCAGGCCAGGAAAGGTGGGCATGAGCCAGCGCCCCCCTTCCTGAACCATACCAGGCCACATGCCCTCAACATGGCACAAAGCACGTTGTCCCTGTGTTGATGGGGACAAGGGCCTCTTTCCGACAACCCTGTGCAGTGGTTGTGGGGGTCTGTGGACAAGGGGCCTATTGGAATCTGGAAGTCCCCTTTAACAGGGGGACCCCCAGATCCTGCCCCACCCCCCCATGTGAATGAGTATGGGGTACATAGTACCCCTACCCCTTCACCAAAAATGTGTAAAAAGTGAATAAAGACAGTAAACAAGTTTTTGACAAATCCTTTATGATGGAGGAAAATAAGTTAATCAGGATCTAACACATATGTAAACTTGAAATCTAGAGGATTGTTATTGCAGTGAAACACAAAAGAGGAGAAGACATCTGGTTTGCTTAGGGTTTAAGCCTCCTTCCTGTGAGCATTATGGATGCCTCCCAGCCTCTCTACAGTTCCTATGTGGTCACTTCCGGCCTGACTGTGTCACTTCCAGTGTACTGACTCAGTGATATTCGCTATACTACTTCTCCACACTGAGCACCATTTCTACAGATGATTCTAGTCTCTTACTTGAAGTCACCTGTTTAGATATCCCCACAGTGCTCAAGGCTGGTATGCTATTACTGTCATCTTTGCCACCATTACAGTGTCACAGTGAGCTTTTCACCACAGCATCATTTATTTTTAAAGACCCATTTTAAATGATCTTACATGCTCAATAAATCTTTTTTAATTGATCCTTTGGATACATGCCTTATTCTTTGAACTACATCCATCCAGTATAGCTCATTAACTTTTCTTTAGCACCATTTAGTGACCACCTACCAAGAGCGCTCGTTTGTGTGTTTTCTTCTGATCATTCTTCAACTCTTGGAAGCTATATATAAGCAATGAGGTTAAGTGGCTGGATTTGGATTTAATTGTCCCTCATTCTTTTATTATCGAGGCTGTACTGCCTAGATGTTGGTAATTGTTAGCACATTGATGAGGTCATTCCTCAGCTCTCTTCTCTGTACACTGCAGCAGAGCCTGATTGGCTTCTAATGGTGGTCCTTACTTTCACATTCTAAATTATGTTATGCAGGAGAGCAACAGAGTGTGGAAACCACTTCATAACTGCTACACTGCCATGGTAAAGGCTCACACTAGTCTTTTTTAGCAATATTTTAAACTGAGGATCATGAATATTACCTGAGTATGCTGCCTGTCTGTCCAGGAGGGACACGAATGTGTGCCCCCGTCCAAATCTTTACCATGCCACATGCTCTCAACATAAGGGGTATGACGGGGTACTTTTCCAGGGGGGCCCCAGCATAGCACCATATCCCTGTGTTGTCTCCACAGCCCTGTCCTGGTGGTTCTTAGGGTCTTTGGAGAAAGGCTTATCTGAATCTGGAAGCCCTCTTTAACAATAGGGGCCCCAGATACTGCTCACAATGAAAATGAATAAGGGGTACCCAGTACCCCTAGTCATTCACAAAAAAAAAAAAGAAAAGTGAATAAAAACACTTACACAGTTTTTGACAAAGATTGTAATAAAATAAAATATCCAATCATGTAAATCCATCACCAATTACATTGTGCAACTCAGTTCCATTTTAGTAATGATCAACAATGCCCACTGATCCACAGGAATAAAACAATCCCACTGACCCCAGCCCAGACATGATCTGCTTCTGAAGCTGAAGGGGTGGAGGTCTCCCAGGATGCCATTGACCAAAAATGAACATGGCCCCTTTTGGTCAATGTCATTGCCCAAGCATGGCCAAGTGGCCATATTTGGTCAGTGTTGTCAGTGCTACCCCTGTCCCTTTGCTGGCAGGAAATCCCAAGCCATGTAAACAAATAAATGGGGCCATTTAACATTAGTGGTTGGTAAGGATGTGGTGGATTACAGCACCTGTTGCTTCCTTATCAACCATTGACATAAGGAGACGTCACTGGTTGCTATGGACTCTGTAGATACTGGTACCCATTGCTTCCAACCATTGACAGGAAGCTGTTATATATAGTAGTAAAAAAACACTACCATATATGATGAAAAAGTCTGGCATTTGGAAGAACATCCTAATTGGTAACATTTGGTCTGAACCTGTGTTCAGACCGAATTGAATGTTCATCGCTAATCTTTAACCACTCACTTTACTTGATCCCATTTAAACAGTAAAAAGACACCAATTACTATATATCAAGTTTGGCACCCGCCAATCACACTAAAAGTGCAGCATTCGGACCAGCGTTCACAGTAAACAGGAACATAGGACATAGACTATTTTTATTTCAACAAAGCATTGAGCAGACAATTTTTATCATTTCCACATAATGATCTCAAAAGAAAATTGTACAAGCTAGGACTTAATGCTTGGATGGTTTAGTGGATATCCAGTTGGCTAAAGGATAGATATCAGAGTGCGGTTGTAAATGGGGTTCATTCAGAGCAGAGACCAAAAACTAGTGGTGTACCACAAGGTTCTATACAAGGTCCTATTCTATTTAATCTCTTTGTAAGTGATATCACAAAAGATTTGGTGGGGAATGTATGTGTTTTTTCTAATGACACAAAGATGTGAAATAAAGTTGATATCCCTGGAGGTACCTAGGGAAAGCAATCCCTTGATAGAGTACACTATTGGGAGGTACAGTGTTGGCCAGAATTACAGAAGAAAAGGTTTTGGGGTACTTATTTCAGATAATTGCAAAATGAGCAAACAGTGTGGCCAAGTATTGTAACCAAATGGTATTGCACAGATCGGTCCTATGCCTCCTTTTCTCAAATCTCTTGCCGTTCTCTCGGCTTCTCCTCTATAGACACATACAGCCTGGCTCAGCTCCGCCCCTGCTCCCCCTCACAGGATTTGATGGACAACAGCAGGATACAATGGCTCCCACTACTGCCTCCATGTCCTGTAAGAAGAGAGAGAGGAGAGCATCACTGCAGATGGACACAGGGCTGCATCAAATAAGGACTCAGGTAAGTATAAGGGGGTGATGGGGCGATAAAACTGCTGGGATATTTTTTACCTTAATGTAAAGAATGCATTAAAAGATAAACGTAGGATATGCAAAAAACAGTGAAACAATCTTACTTACTGGTCAAATGCTTCATATGCTCCCTGCTGCCTCTAAGACCGAGAACAGAGCGATTAACCACTTGCCAACCACTCATGTTGAGGGTACTGCGGCAAAGTGGCTCGTTATCGCCCTCTCTCAGCAGCGTGCGCGCAGCGCCGGAAGCTCGCTCCTGCTGTATTCAGACACAGCAGGAGTCGGGCCAGGGGAGGAGAGGCGGTGATCACCGCCGCTCTTCCCCAATCGTCGGGGATCGAGTGAGGAAATCCGCCCGCTTGTGTAAACAAATCGGGCGGATCTCCTATGTGACAGGCAGGGACAGATTACAGGATTCAGCATAGCTGAACCTGCGATCTGTGTCTGTGTCACACAATCCCCTCCCCCCACACACGTCAGTAAGCATGAGGCATACATTTGAACCCCTTGATCACCAATAAAGTTAACCCCTTCCCTGCCAGTGTCATTATTACAGTAACAGTGCATATTTATAGCACTGATTACTGTAGTAATGTCACCGGTCCCCCCAAAAGTGTCAAAAATGTCAGTTAGGGGTCCGATCTGTCCGCCGCAATGTCGCAGTCCCGCAAAAAAATCTCAGATCGCCGCCATTACTAGTAAAAAAAATAAACAATAAAAATGACAAATCTTTCCCAAAGTTAGAAAACGCGATAACTTTTGCGCAAACCAATCAAAATATGCTTATTGTGATTTTTTTACCAAAAATATGTAGCAGAAAACAAATTGGCCTAAAATGTTAAACATTTTTTTTTTTTTGAGAATGTCATTAAAGAATGTGAAAAATATTGTTTTTTTTTTTTTCAAAATTGTCGCTCTTTTTTTCAAAAATTTAAAATCGCACAGGTGATCAAATATCACCAAAAGAAAGCTCTATTTGTGGGGAAAAAAAGGAAATAAATTTAATTTGGGTACAGCGTTGCACGACCGCGCAATTGTCTGTTAAATTACCGCAGTGCCGAATCGCAAAATATAGCCTGGTCAGGAATGGGGTAAAATCTTCCCATCTTAAAGTGGTTAAAAATACGCTCATTGAGGATTCTTTTGTCAAAGACATGTAGCTAAGCACATTTTGGCCTAAATATATGACAAAAATTGAATATATTGGATATTTTTTAACTGTCAAAGTAGAAAATGTCAATTTTTTTCGCAAATTTTTTGCTATTTTTTTATTAATATCACAAAAAATGAAAAGCGCAGAGGTGATCAAATACCACCAAAAGAAAGCTCTGTTTGTGGGAAAAAAAGGACGTAAAAATTTTGTTTGGGTACGGCGTTGCATGACCGCGCAATTGTCAGTTAAAATCACGCTGTGCCAAGTTGCAAAAAGTGGCCTGGACGTAAAGCAGGAAAATCCTCCCGTGGTAAAGTGGTCAAAGATTGCAGATTGCTCAGACTTCAGTGAGCAAAGAGCCAGTGACTGTCAGCCACTGGATTGCCGGGCTGTGCAGGGGGGGGCAGCTGAGAGCCTGAGTCATGACATTAAAGTCGGGATCTCTGGATCTCTCCAGAGTCTTGATCAGCTAAGCAATGTCAGTTGACAATGATGGGCTTTCGCCTGTTGTTGGCTGAATATGGGTCACAGGAGTGCTGAACACAGAGCACTCCTGTGATCCCCAGGAGAGGCAGGGCCAAAAAAACTTTACAACCACTTAATTATGTGCAAGGAACGCAATGAAAGTGGAGACATGATTGAAATATTCTTAAATGTACATGCCATATAGGAATAAAATGGTATTGAATGTGCAAGGAGAGGAGACTGCAGTTGCAATATACTGTAATTACTTATGTCTGCTCTGGTTCTTTTGCTTTAGTAAACCAGCCTGTGCCCATGCCCGTGTACATCATAGGCACATAAGAAAAATTCTGTAAGAATGTGACTTGCTTGTTTGCACATGCACCAATCTGCATACATGTGCTGCCACGCAGCTTTAACTGTCTAGCAGTTGTTATTACATGTTATGTTATGCTATGATATTGGTATCTTCCTAGCACCCCTGCTGTTTCTGGCTAGATGGTTTCTCCCATCTCCATTTTCCTGCTGTATCTGCCATTTTGTTTAGTTGTTATGAGGAGACTGCAGAGTGTGGAAGCTGTGTAACTTCATTGTAAATTTATCTATGGAAAAGCCTCTATGTTTATGTCTTTGCTAACTTGAAGCATAAAGGAGCATTGGAGAACACCTCTGGAGTCTTTATTCATTGAGTAAACTATCTGTTAAAGCCATCATTCAACCTGCTGCACACACTTACAGACTGGAGGTCTACAAGAGGGTCACAGGTACAATCGATGCTGAGACAGAACAGTAAATTTACAATTATCCATCACACAGTTATCTCTGCAGCTTCAGCAGTAAATGTCCAAGAAGTACTTGAAGTAAATTTAAAGGAATACACAGCTTCAGAGAATACATTTCCATGAAGAATCCATCACAGGTATCTCTGCAGCCTGCAGCTTCAGAACTGTGAGTACCACACTTTGTGAGTCACCAGAAGCATTACTCTGCATATGAAACCAGCCACCTATTACTGCTTCATTACTGTTACAGCCTTCTGAGGTGATCCAGTTTGAACTAGTTCCAGCCCTAGCTAGCTATTGTAACAACAAATACCTCAGCTTAGCCTGCTTACTAACAGAAGTCACTACTTACAGAGCTGAGCTCTGGCAGATTTCTAACAAGACACCAGAAATACAGTACTTATTATGTCTGACAGAGATCTCACAGAATTACCTGCATTTAGTCAAGATAAAGCAGACTCCTTACTTCATTCTGCTCGTCCTGTCAGAGCCCCTCATCCATCCTTGAAGGCAAGGGAGGTTTATGAAGCAAGTAAGGAAGAAACATCTAGTAACTTGACTGCATTATGGGAAAAGACTTTAAGTTGTATAACAGCCACTAATGAAACTAGCAACAATTCTGAGCAATTGAACACTGCTCTCTCAAGGGTTAAGAAGGCATTTGAGAATTATAAAAGACTTTCTGAGAAGTACTATTCCCTATTGTCACATTCCAACATAGAGGACGCTGCATTGGAATTAAAGGACTTTATTTCTACTGACCAGCAGAGGCATAGTACATATCTTGAAGCAAAGGCACAGATAGAAGGGAGATTGGCACAGATACATGAGACTATATCCTGTAACTCTGCTTCTTCCAGACACTCAGGAAAATCTTCTAGGTCTGCCCGCTCTTATCATAAATCTTCTTCTAAGTCATTGCGGTCCTGCTCTATAAGGTCAATACTGAGCGACCAAATACTCAAAGCTCGCCAAAAGGTTGCAGTAGCCCAGGTTCAAGCCGCCTGCTCTGAAAAAGAAGCAGCCTTCAAGGCAGAAGCTAAATGCAAGGAAGCAAGAATACAAGCAGAAACAGAGGCTCAGCTAGAAATTCTTCAGAAGAATAGAGAAAAGAAAGTAGCGTTAGCAGAGTTATCTGTCTTGGAACAAGCCCTATTGGAAGAAGAAGGAGCAGCTTGTACCAGCTTAGCTGCTTGTCAAGACCCTGTTGAAAGGACCCTACAGTTTGTCCTAACTCAGAACCACGACAATACAGTCCCACCTACAGTTGGAGATTCTTCTCATAATCATCCAGCAAGTGGATCAGAAGGCAATGTGTCGCCAAAGCAAGCTGGTCAACTAGACGCACCTACTAACAGAGACCCTCCACAACTACCGCACGTCACAAAATCAAGTGAATCAACCTACGCAGCTCATGTGCCACCACAACCCTATGTGCATAGAGATTACAAGGGCACAGCAGAAGACTACAGAATGAACTCTATACCCCCTTTGATACAGCTCTCTTTGACTTCAAATGCTCAGAGACCTTCAGTCGACAGACCCTTACCTAAATTAAACCCATCTGCAACACCTTTCTCTCTACCTACCAGCCAACATCAGATACCAACCATGGTCCAAGACGGCGCACCATCAGTAGACCCTGTGGCTATAAAAACTGAAAGCACTGACATTGCAGAGTTCAGCAAGTATATGATTCGACGAGAGTTGATTACAACTGGACTGTCTGGATTTGATGACCGCCCAGAAAACTACAGGAGTTGGAGATCTACATTTAAGGCGGTAACCAAGAACTTGGACATTGAACCTCAAGCAGAACTTGACTTACTAATAAAGTGGTTGGGGCGTCAATCTTCAGAACAAGTAAAGAGACTTAAATCTGTCTACATTTATAACTTCAAAGCAGGCCTTGATGCTGCCTGGGAACGTCTAGAACAAGACTATGGGAGCCCTGAAGTCATTGAATCTGCCTTATTCCAGAGACTAAACGACTTTCCTAAAATCTCTGTTAAGGACAATCATAAGCTTAGAGAGTTAGGTGACCCCCTTCATGAACTTGAAATTGCTAAGTTAGATCCTAGTTTACCAGGTCTTAGCTATTTAGACACTGCTCAGGGCGTAAATCCTATTGTAGCAAAGTTGCCTAGTCATCTTCAGGGAAAGTGGACTAGTGTAGGATCAAAGTATAAGTATGAGCATTGTGTTTCCTTCCCTCCCTTTTCTTATTTTTCAGAGTTCGTGCGGAAGGTTGCAAGATCCAAGAATGACCCAAGCTTCTTCTATCCAGATACAACCACCATTCCTTTAAGTACTTCAAGGGGTATTGCCACCAACAGTAAATTCAAGGATTTAAGGCATCCTATTGCTGTGAGGAAGACCACCATAGCATCCAACGTCTTAGCCACAGACATCAAAGCAAGCAATCTTAATCAACAGTGTCCTATTCATAATGCGCCACACTCTCTCTCCAAATGTCGTGCATTTAAGGACAAGCTTATTGAAGAACGCAAGTCATTTCTCAAAGAGCATAATATCTGTTTTAAGTGTTGTGCATCCTCCGATCATTTAGCTAGAGACTGTAAGATCGCCATCAGATGTTCTCTCTGCAACAGTGCCAAACATGTGGACGCTCTTCATTCAGACCTGTTCAAAAGGAAACCTTCACCCGGCAGCAACCCCAAGACTACATCAGATGATGGCGGGGAGAGAACTGAGCAATATGCCGACCCCGTAACCACAAGGTGTACAGAGGTATGTGGAGAAGGGCTTCATAGCAAGTCTTGTAGCAAGATATGTCTTGTAAGAGTGTTTCCTGAAGGATGTCCACAAAAATCCATAAAAATGTACGCCATACTCGATGATCAGAGCAATCGCTCATTGGCCAGTACAGAATTCTTTGACCTATTCAACATTCAAGGAGAGGCCTGGTCCTATACCTTGCAGACATGTGCAGGAAAGGTCAATACTTCCGGAAGAAGAGCCCATGGCTTCATAGTCGCATCAGAATATGAGGACACAGAGTTTTCTCTTCCAACGCTAATCGAATGTGATCAGCTACCGAACAACAGAGAAGAAATCCCCACACCAGAGGTTGCACATCATCACCCTCATTTGAGCCACATTGCTAACTACATTCCACCACTTAACAAGGATGTTAAGATTTTGATTCTACTAGGGAGAGACATTCCTAGAGTTCATAAAATAAGAGAGTTATGTAACGGTCCAGATGATGCTCCTCAGGCCCAGAAACTTGATCTTGGATGGGTGATAATAGGAGAAGTCTGTTTAGACCAATCTCACAAGCTCTTGGATGTAGCTTCCTACAAAACTAATGTTACCTATCGATTGATGAAATGTCCATTGCACTACTATGTGAAGGAAAGACTTGATTTCAAAAACGAAGTTCCATATCAAGCACTCCAAAGCATTAACTGCAAGCTCACTTCTCAAAAGGACTTTGGTGATTCAGTGTACCAAACTACTCGTGATGACAACAAGATTGCCCCTTCAGTCGAAGACAAGGAGTTCATCAAGATTATGGATGAAGAGTTCTTCAAGGACAATTCCAACAGTTGGGTAGCTCCATTACCCTTCCGAGTACCAAGGCTTACTCTCCCTAACAATCGAGAACAAGCTTTAACCAGATTTGCTGCACTTAAGAAAACTCTCCGTAACAAACCTGAGATGCAAGAGCACTTTCTAGCATTCATGCAGAAAATTTTAGATAACCATCATGCTGAGCCAGCACCAGACCTTAAGAAAGGTGAAGAATGCTGGTACCTTCCGTCCTTTGGAGTCTACCATCCTCGTAAACCGGGGCAAATCAGAATAGTCTTTGACTCAAGCGGTCAGTTCCAGAGAACCTCTTTAAATAACGTTCTTCTAACTGGTCCAAATCTAACGAACAACCTTATAGGAGTATTGATGCGGTTCAGGAAGGAACCAATTGCCGTGACAGCTGACGTGCAACAGATGTTCCACTGTTTCATAGTCAAAGAGGAACACAGAAATTATCTCAGGTTCTTGTGGCACCGCAACAATGACATTAATGATCAGGTGATAGATTATCACATGAGAGTCCATGTCTTTGGAAATAGTCCATCTCCTGCCGTGGCGACTTATGGACTGAGAAAAACAGCGCAGGAAGGTGAAAAGGAATTCGGATCTGACACCAGGCAATTCGTTGAGAGAGATTTTTATGTAGACGATGGCCTGAAATCCTTCTCAACACCTGAAGAAGCCATCAATTTGATAAAAAGGACCCAACAGCTCCTGTTGACTGCTAACTTAAGGCTTCATAAGATCGCATCTAATAGCAGCGAAGTAATGAGGGCTTTCAATCCAGAAGATCACGCTAAGGATTTGAAGAATTTGGACTTGGGAGTAGATTCCCTGCCCATGCAAAGAAGTCTCGGTCTTCTCTGGAATGTAACTTCAGACACATTCACCTTTCAGGTCTCTGACGCTAAGAAGCCATTCACCAGACGTGCAGTCTTGTCAACTGTTAACAGCCTTTACGATCCCCTAGGCTTTGTGACTCCAGTTACCGTCCAAGGGAGATCCATACTTCGTCAGCTTACTGAGAGAGTGACAGATTGGGATGCCCCTCTGCCAGTAGACCTACTGCCTAAATGGGAGAACTGGAGAAACTCCTTGAAGGTACTGGAAGAACTTAATATCCCACGCTGCTATTCACCCACTTCAGTTTCAAGAAGTCTGAGGAAAGAGATTCACATCTTTTGTGATGCATCTACCGAAGCCATAGCGGCTGTGGCTTATCTCAAGATCATAGATCCGTCCGGGAGACCCCATGTCGGGTTTCTACTAGGAAGAGCCAGGTTAGCTCCAAAACCTGCTCACACTATTCCAAGATTAGAATTGTGTGGTGCGACCCTAGCTGTTGAAGTCGCAGAATTCCTGCAAAATGAAATGGATATTGAAATCGATCAGATTAAGTACTACACTGACAGCAAGGTAGTGCTTGGTTATATATGCAACAATGTGAGAAGGTTCTATGTGTATGTGGCCAACAGAGTAGAACGAATAAGGAAAAACAGTAGACCTGAACAATGGAACTATGTCCCGACTGGTTTGAATCCCGCAGACATTGCTACTAGGTCAGTGCCAGCAGTTGTCCTCACACAAACCATCTGGTTTTCAGGACCCAAGTTTTTAATGGACCAGTCTTCTACAAACTCGGAAGAAGATATCGATTTCCACCTGGAGGATCCAGATACTGACCCGGAAATCCGGCCTGAAGTTGTAGCATTGAGTTCCAACATCTGCTCAAGAAGAAATTTGGAGGTAAGACGTTTTGAACGTTTCTCCTCTTGGAAACGGTTGGTGAAGACTATAACAAGATTGATTCATATTGCACAGATTTTCCGCAAATCGAATCAGACATCTTCTTGCCATGGATGGCACACCTGTAAGGAGTCACCCAACGCATTAGAGTATGAGAGGGCTGAGCTGTTCATCATACGTCGTGTGCAAGAAGAAGTCTTTGTGGAAGAGATTAAGTGCTTAAGAGGCAATGGACCAGTCCCAAAATGTAGCCCACTATTTACACTGAACCCAGTGATCGATAACGAGGGCATGCTTCGAGTCGGTGGACGACTGAAAAGGTCAAACCTGCCAGGGAAGGAACAGAACCCCTGATAATACCAAGAAACCACCATTTGGGAACATTGATTATACAGCATTACCATGAGAGAGTCAAACATCAAGGAAGACACTACACTGAAGGTGCAGTCAGAATTGCAGGGTTCTGGATAGTTGGAGGAAAAAGACAAATAGCCACGATCATTCACAACTGTGTTAAATGTCAGAAGTTACGGGGTAGACAGCAGTTTCAACAGATGGCTGACCTATCTGCAGACAGACTGAGTGAAGATACACCCTTTGCATATGTCGGAATGGATGTGTTTGGACCATGGACAGTAACGGCTAGAAGAAGTCGTGGTGGTCAAGTCAACAGCAAAAGATGGGCTGTAATGTTCACTTGCTTAACTGTAAGAGCTGTGCATATCGAAGTAATCGAGTCAATGGATACTTCGAGCTTTATCAATGCTCTAAGGAGATTTCTTGCTCTAAGAGGTCCCGTGAAGATGTTGAGATCAGATTGTGGAACTAACTTCATTGGTGCTTGCAAAGAGTTACAGATCGACCGACACCAAGTTGGAAATTATTTGAGTGATCTAGGCTGCATGTGGAAATTCAACCCACCACACGCTTCACACATGGGCGGAGCATGGGAACGTATGATTGGGATGGCAAGGCGCATACTGGATTCTATGTTGCTTGATGTGAGTTCTTCACGCCTTACCCATGAAGTACTTACTACATACCTTGCTGAGGTCACAGCAATAATCAACTCAAGACCGCTGACAGCTGTATCCACAGACCCAGAATGTCCAACTGTTTTAACTCCAGCTGCATTATTGAGCCGGAAAATTGGACAGATCCCAGCGCCAAAGAGCATTTTTGATGAAAAGGACATATATAAACGTCAATGGAGATACGCTCAATACCTTGCAGATTGTTTCTGGGACAGATGGAGGAGGGAATACCTCACACTTCTTCAAGGACGTAAAAAGTGGCATACCCAGAAGCCTAACTTAAAGGAAGGAGACCTGGTTCTTCTAAAAGAAAAGCAAACCAATCGGATCCAGTGGCCAGTTGGAGTTATTTCAAAGGCCATTGCTAGTGATGATGGAAAGGTCCGAAGTGTGGAAGTCAGGATTGTAAAGGACGGGAGCCCAAAAACCTTCCTGAGACCAGTCACTGAGACAGTCCTAATTATGCCTGCTTCCAAAAATTCTGATTCAGTGTTATGTGAAGGAGTCACTTAGATCTCTAGCATAGTTAGCTTAGAGAAGAGGGCTACATAGCATTCTACTGTATGCAATGTTAATTGTATGTTTATGGAAAATAATTGTGTAGTGGTATCTCACGATACCAGGCGGGGAGTGTGCTGCCACGCAGCTTTAACTGTCTAGCAGTTGTTATTACATGTTATGTTATGCTATGATATTGGTATCTTCCTAGCACCCCTGCTGTTTCTGGCTAGATGGTTTCTCCCATCTCCATTTTCCTGCTGTATCTGCCATTTTGTTTAGTTGTTATGAGGAGACTGCAGAGTGTGGAAGCTGTGTAACTTCATTGTAAATTTATCTATGGAAAAGCCTCTATGTTTATGTCTTTGTTAACTTGAAGCATAAAGGAGCATTGGAGAACACCTCTGGAGTCTTTATTCATTGAGTAAACTATCTGTTAAAGCCATCATTCAACCTGCTGCAGACACTTACAGACTGGAGGTCTACAAGAGGGTCACAGGTACAATCGATGCTGAGACAGAACAATACATATCCTATAGTAAATACGACCCTATACTTTTACAAGTACCTAGAATGAGCTAAAGGTGAAAGTCAGGAAGATTAGAGCTGAAGGTTGCTGATACTTACTCCCTATGCAACAGTTAACTAAATGAACATCAGGTTGATGGTGGGGTAAAACAAGCAATTTACAATTATTGAATTATTTGCTGGCATTTTATCTTGCTCATTAACATGATCTTTCTGTTTCTATTAATCTTTCTAGCTTTAATAATGCAAAGCAAAGTTCAGATCACTGTGCATTACCGAAATATATCCTTGTGCTCATTGTTTATATATAACTTTTATATATATATCGTATTATACCTCTCTAGTTCTTAAAATGTATTTTTTTAGCTGCAATAACCTAGTGCTAGGAAAACGCACTGATCTGTGTCATGCTACAGAGTCTTCTCCTGTCATTTTCTGAATTATTGACCAGTTCCAAACTGCGTTTAACTAATTGATTACGCTGGACAAATGCTTCCAGCATCAATCAGTTGGTTCAGCACTTACTGCATTACCTTAATAAGCATTTCAAACAGAAACGGAAGGTTCTGCTTGTACTTTGCCACTGTCATAGTATACAGTCCACAGTCCATCTCTTGACTGTGTCATTGCTCTGCCGTCCAATGGTCCATTTCTAGCCTAACAAACCTCAAACAACTGAAAGTCTTATAAATGGCTCTAGATTCTAGGTGATATTTGTGTGATAAATTAGCTTATCTATGTGTTACCTTAAAGTGAGATAGCACTTAGTAACTAGTATTAAAAAAATAGTTCTGTAATGTTAGATAGACTTACAAATCATTTAGTAAATCAATTTCCTAGTCTCTGGTGTGTAAGGCCCTGCAACACACTAAACATGGCAGTTCGTTCCTGTAAAAGAATGCTTTTGAAATTAAATGCATTAGCCTTTTTTTATCCCCAAAGAACTAAAACATTAGGACTGATTTACTAAAGGCCTTGAGCAGTGGTCTCCAAACAGCGGCCCTTTCTAAGCCTTTATCCGACCCTTGGGCACTATTCCTCCCAATGATATGAGGCACTATTCCTCCCGCTAACACCAACAGTGGGCATAAATCCTGCCACTGATATTAATGATGGGCACCATTCCCCCTACTAATATCAATGATGGGGTACTATTCTTTCAAATAACACCAACAATGGAGCACCATTTCTTCCACTGACACCAATGATGGGGTATTACTCCTCCCACTAATACCAATGATAGGGCACTATTCCTCTCACTAATACCAATAATAGGGTATTACTCCTCCTCTGACCACCAGGCCTGAGGCCATGGTAATGCTGGGCCGGGGACATTTTCTACCCCTGCCGGCCACAACCAAGTCCGAAGGACAGTAAACTGGCCCTTTGTTTGAAAAGTTTAGAGACCCCTGGCCTTGAGAATGCTCATTATAAAAAAAAACAAGAGTACAGATTCACTTAAATTACCCAGTCATGTGAAAAGCAAATCCCTGTTTTTTATTTCAAATTTGCATGATTGGAGGAATGTGATACCAGGGAATTGTCAGAGAATGGGAAGATGAACCAGACCATACAAACTACAATCTAATCAATCTTATTTAGGACAGTCATACATGGATCAAAATTCAGCCAGCTCAGCAGGGACTGGCTTAATTTAGATCCATGTATGGCCAGGGTGGTTGTACAGAAGTCGATCTACCTATTGACTTCTGTAGTACCGCCCTGTATGATTTTGGCTGTTCCACAGTCAGAATAGAAAGAGAGAAAAGATATACATGTGCTCAAATCCCAATAGCTTGTACATGTATTTAAACTATCAGATGCTAAAGGGATGTGACCACATATTAACAGTACAAATTCTGGATGGACCCACTGCACACTGCTATACACCCTTTCCAGCAAGCAATGCAATGAAAAACAGGGATTTTTAGTTCACACATATTGCAATACATGCTTTAGCTGACAACTGCATCAAAGTAATCCCTCTTATGGCCATCCCTACATTGCTTTGCCACTGCAAATGCTATGGTGGTCACCATGCCAACCTGGGGCATAAAGACATAAGGTGGGGGAGAGCTATTAGGTTCAGATCTGGTCATTGACCTGCGTTACAGAGAAAAGACATACCTGTGCTCAGTTCCCAATAGCGTGTATATGTATTTAAACTATCAGGTGCTAAAGGGCTGTGACCACATATTAACATTACAAACTGTGGATGGACAATCTGCCCACTGCTGTACACCCTTTCCAGCAAAGTTTGCAAATGAAAAAGAGGGATTTTTAGTTCACACATATTGTAATACATGCTTAAGCTGTCCAACTGTGTCAAAGCAATTCCTCTATGGCTACAAAGGCTCTTTGGAAGGATTCCCCCATGCACCTCAAATATGTGGATGGGGGAATTAGCCACTTAAGCCCCGGAAGATTTTACCCCCTTCCTGACCAGGGGGTATTTTGCGATTCGGCACTGCGTGATTTAACGGACAATTGCGCGGTAGTGCGACGCTGTACCTAAACCAATTTGACGTCCTTTTTTTCCCACAAACAGAGCTTTCTTTTGGTGGTATTTGATCACCTGTGCGATTTTTTGATCATGCGCTAAAAACAAAAAAAGAGCGTCAATTTTGCAAAAATAACAATATTTTTCACATTTTTTTATATGAAATTCCTACCAAAAAAATGTAAAAATGAAAATTTTTTAACATTTTCGGCCAATTTGTTTTATGCTGCATATGTTTGGTAAAAAAAATCGCAAAAAGCGATTGGTTTGCGCAAAAGTTATCGCGTTTACTAAGAAAGGGAAAGATTTTTGTTGTTTTTTTTTTAACGCGTAATGGCGGCGATCTGCAATTTTTTTGCGGTACTGCGAGATTGTGGCGGACAGATCGGACCCTTGACTGACATTTTTGACACTTTTGGGGTTACCAGTGACATTTCTACAGTAATCAGTGCTATACATATGCACTGTTACTGTAAAATTACACTGGCAGTGAAGGGGTTAACTTTATTTGAGAGGGAGGGGCTGTGTGTGTCCCTAGGGGCGTGATTCTAACTGATTGGCTGTGGCTTGAGGTGTAGGAACAAAGATCAACGGTCCTACATAGTAGAACTGTATGATCATTGTTTCTACACCGGGGAGAATGACAGGCGGCTTGTTTACACTAGCCGCCTGCCTTTCTCCCTCTCCCCCGACGATCGCCGAGTGACCGGCGGACATCAGGTCCGCCGGTCACACGCGCGGGGGGGGGTCCGTGACCGCGCGGGAGTGGGAGCGCGCCTCCGGGGGCTCGCGCTCGCTCCCCAGAGCCTCACAGGCTAGCGACGTAGACCTACGTCACTCTGCCTGTGAGGGGCTGACTGCCGCAGTAAATATACTGTCGGCAAGTGGTTAAAGTCTTTCTTTCAACGCGCAAAAAAAATGAATCATCTATGTATTGCAATGGTTTCATTAATTGCACACTAACTGAATAGATTATTTAGGTAAGCCATCACAGAGTCTGCCAAATTAAATGTGGCATACCCATATCTGCATCACAATTAGCAGACTGTGATTTCTTTAAAGCCGAACTCCAAAAAAAAAAAAAAAGTCCTTCCATAGAATGAGATGTCCCCAGACTGCAAGAGATAACTGCTCATTTAGTATAGGGAATGATAAGAGCATTTTTACTCAAATGATCCGCATCTTTCCCAGCAGCACTGGCCTCTGCTTCGGCAGTGGACTGTCCCCCAGCCTCCTTACATCCAGTGCAGAACTATGGTCCCTGCATCAGTCTTGATGACATCAGATAACCTTAGACCACCCAAGCACATGGCAAAAGACCCTGCAGAGACCAGCCTAGCAGCATGGTGGGGGTCTAAGGAAGTTAAGGATAGGTAAGCAAAACTTGTGTACCCAGTCCCATACGCATAAATGGACACTTAACCGTTGCAGTGGGGGTGCGACCCCACTGCAAAGGAGGACTTTACGTTTTCCCAGGGTTAATCTTTTAAATGACTATGTCACTGAAAAGATGCCAAATCTTAGATATACGAAGGAGGTCAATTCCCCTGTGTCAGTAAGTGGTGGCTGCAGGGAAGAGGAGGGAACACCGACTATGGCTGGGACATAGGAGCCTATGGCTGACTTCACCACTCCCGGATTCCTCAGAAATTGTCACTTTCTCTTCTCCCCTGCAGCTGTATCTTTCACTGAAATCTGTGATTCCTTCCACCAACCTCCATGTCGCCACAGGACATACTAGTGGTGTAGAGGTTGGTGGGATCAACCATATCATGTGGCACACAGGAGATAAACCCTTGCAGAACTGGTGGTTTTTGATGAGATTTTGAAGCATGATTTCTCTTTATCAGAGTGGCCCTTTGGTAGGGATAAGTAGAAGAGGTTTGTTTTTATATTCTTCTTTGCAAGTACAGCTTTCATTTTTTATTTCTTTTTCAAAACACAGTTCCTTTAAACAGTAATATACATGTATACTAAAATAGTATGAAGTGTGTAGAAAAGGGAAGCTTCAAAGTAGTGAACTGAAATCCTGTGGCACTGGATAAGTCCATATATTCTGCTATATGAATGGGAAGAAGTAGAAAGAAGAATTTTGCTGATTGAAAGGAGTAAAGTCTAGTGGTGACCTTTATGTGTTATCCATGAATCCAAAATACTTGTCTTGGTCCTGTTGACTTTTTTCGGGTACAGTTTTACTGCTATGCTTTTATATTTCACTGGTTACATACATTTTAATTTTAATTTTTAATTTCAAACACATCTTAAAACATTTCATAAGCCATTAGGGGGGTATTATTTTATCTACACCAACTTCTTTTCATATAAGCTCAGTATTTCAAATTTTAGAAGAGAAGATCTTGTTCTGATGATGTGTCAACTCTGCATTCTTTGACCAGAATGTTTTGTGTTACTTCAGACAGGAAGCTTTTGTGTTAAACTGTATATATGATTGTCTAACCTTGGCTATTGTTGAGCCTAATGCCTAGTATACATGGGCCGAATGTCGGGAGACATCTGCCGGTTCGATAAAAAACGGCCCCTGTGTATGTCAGCCGGCCGTTTGGCCAGCTTCTGTCGAATGAGCATATTGGCAAACCAGCCATTGGCTGAGAGGGGTGAGAGAGGGGAGAAGGGGAGATCGCTGTACTAATGTCGGATCGTTTGAATATTGGCCCCCGACAGGATCTGTCCATTTTTTAAGCTGTCAGTTTGTCACTATTAGTGTATACCAGGCTTAAGGGGCTGAACACAAAACAAAGTATACGTTGGTGGTGTACAGTCTTGTAGTATTATCCTACCTTAATTGATTACATCATCTTCAGATTGCAAGGAAACCAGGTTTTTATTTTTACAAATTAATTTTGTAAAACACTGTTTTCTGTGTTTTAACAAATAAGTTCAAGTAGAACTTAAGTAATCCAAACTTTTCTTCACTCCAATGATGTAATGTCCACAAGCTCCATCCTTTGCAACAACATCTTGGAAAGAGTTTCTTCCAGGTTCAGCATCTTTTGACATCTTGAATGGTTGACCTGGGATGATGTAACTCCTGCACATACTTATGGAAGTTAATTTACCAATGTGCCAAAACCAGAATGTGCAGCTCAGTGTACATTCAAAAGAAGTTTTTAATCAAGCAAGTAAGGATCACTTACTGATAATATAATAATTTTCTGCTATCATTTTATTTAAGAAGTTTCACTTTAATATTTAATAAATCATTGATCATTTATCATGTTTCTCAGCATAACTACTGTTCAAAGCTTCTACTCTTTCATATGTGGCCATGACACTCAGGAAGGCCTATTGTCTAGGTATCTCACTGAAATTATAATTTTTATTTTTTTATTTTTTGCAGCTTAGGTATGTTTTTTTTTTCTACTTTAGGAATAAACTGCTGATATCAACAAGACAGGCTCTTGGTATTGAATTGACAAGTAAGTGATTTGCGGAAAGAGACTCCCAAAGCTTGCATTTGGTGAGTACATTACATCCACACAAGCCTCTATTGTTAGTACATCTGGGAAGGGATGGATGGTGTAACCTAATGCCAGCTGTTCTGCAATCTCAGCAGCCTTCACAGTGCATTAAAAATCTGCTAGGATCAATAGCATATCCTAGGCGAGCTGTTTAGGAAGGTATTGGAATTTTTTTTATAAACTTTGCTGTTACCAGAAAGATCAAAGATTATTTCTGATGTAAATTAAAGTTGTTGCTATTATGTCTAACTGAAAGGCAAAACATCCACATTTGTTGTGGTGGTAAAAACATGGCAAAGTGCCATCTGCTATGTAAAGGTATCTACAGAATTTCTAGAAGGTCAGGGAACAGTTTGTAATCATGAGTAATATATACAATATCACATTTTCTGGCAATTTAGGTGAGAAATGCAAATAAAAAAAATAATAGAAGCTACCTTCAAGATATTTAAACATGACAATTACCGGTACATTTTGAGACAACCTACCACAATAAGTAATTTATGTGAAATTAAAAAAAAAAAAATCAGTTTAGCTACTAGCCAGTACTTTTACAGCATAAATAAACCAAAAATAGTGATGCGCCAGTCAAGTGCACAAATGGTGATTAACATACTCAAAAGTCTGTGTCCAAAAACATCCCAGTGTCCATATACAGTAAATCAATCAAAAAAGTAGTAAATCCACTCCCATGTGTCCAAAAGAATATCTTTTGCAAAACTTAATTGGGTGCTTCTGTGAATAGTGCAATCCCACCACCAGGTGAATTGGTCTCTCACCTCCACTATGGACCCAATGCTGGGTCAGTACCAGCGTTGTTAAAACACATAGATCTTCAGATCACATAGGCTATAGATAGCCTGTCACCTCCAGAGGGATTACCATCGATTGACATAAGAAGGGAACAGAGGAAAAGAATCTAGTGCTCTCTGTATTATTGCAGCAAACCGCTTTATTGAATATAAAGAATAGTACTCACAAAGGTGGCGCTTCCAAAGCGCATAGCAGTCAGTGTAAAAGGTATTCAGGAAGAGACGGCTTCCAGCATGCAGGCTCCGCCCCCTATACGCGTGACGTCAGCGCCCAACCACAGGCGTTGACTTCTTCAGTAGGGGTGGAAGGTCAGGGAACAGTTTGTAATCATAAGTAATATATACAATATCACATTTTCTGGCAATTTAGGTGAGAAATGCAAATAAAAAAAAATAATAGAAACTACCTTCAAGATATTTAATCATGACAATTACATTTTTGAGACAACCTACCACAATAAGTAATTTATGTGAAATAGAAAAAAAAAGGCAGTTTCATTAACCACTAGCCAGTACTTTTACAGCATGTCCATGTTTTCTGTCCATACTGTCCTTGATGCTAGCAATATCTCCATAGTTTCATAGTAGGTTTATCTTGACACAGTAGTCTTTCTCGACACGGTTAATTACCTGCACATTAGCTATGATGATCTTATGTTTCATAATGTATAGTTGCCCCGATTTTCATCTATTTTTTAATCAATGGCTTTTCCCTTTACTAAGGATGATCGAACTTTTAAAAAGTTTGGTTCGGCCAGAACATCCGAACTTCCCGAAAGTTCGGCCCGGATTTCAGAACCCCATTGAAATCAATGGGACCCAAACTTCGGTAATCAAAAAACACCATTTTTAAGCCCTAAAACCCAATAAATGCCCCTAAAAAGTGCCTAGGGTTCTGGGTCATGCCCCATTAACTATTAATCACACAAAAAAAAGTTCTTAAAAATTGTCATTTTTGATAAAAAAGCCAATTATTGAAAAAAAAAAGAGAGAGATTTTTTGATTTTTTGACTTTGGATTTAGTATCTGGGGGGTCTAAAAAGTGTACATGTGAAGTTTCAGCTCTGTAGCATGTCCAGAACCATGAAAAAAAATATATAATTTTTCAGTAGAAAAGGGATGTGGGACCCTCCTTTTACACCTATATGATCTTTTTTTCTGGTTCTGGACATGCTACAGAGCTGAAACTTCACAGGTACACCTTTTAGACCCCCCAGACACAAAATCACACAAAAAAGTTCTTAAAAATTGTCATTTTTGATAAAAAAGCCAATTATTGAAAAAAAAAAAAAAAAGAGAGAGATTTTTTGATTTTGACTTTGGATTTAGTATCTGGGGGTCTAAAAAGTGTACATGTGAAGTTTCAGTTCTGTAGCATGTCCAGAACCATAAAAAAAAAAAGATTGTTTGTATTAGAAAACTTTCAGCACAGGAGTATGGCTTCGCTGCTGTAACACCTTGCCAGTTTAATGGAAGGCATTTTTTTGGGTTCTTTGCAGTCAGGAAAAACATCTGAACTTGTGTATAGTGGTACTGTTCACAAGTTCTGATGTTTTGCCTGCCTCCAAAAACCCCCAAAAAATGCCAGCAAAAACATACCTGGGCATTTTTTTTTTTTACGCTAGCGTTTTTTTGGGCATTTTTTGGGGTTCTTTTGAGGCAGGCAAAACATCTGAACTTGTGTATAGTGGTGTATATACACACATACATATATTTATATACACACCTAAACATATATAGGTGTGATAGTAGCAGAAATATATGCTTGCGCTAATGAAATCATTTACAGTAATATATTTCTGCTACTATCACACCTATATATGGCTAGGTGTCTATATACATATAATTATGTGTGTATATATATAACACTATACACAAGTTCAGATGTTTTGCCTGCCTCAAAAGAACCCCAAAAAATGCCAAAAAAAACGCTAGCGTCAAAAAAAAAAGCCCAGGTGTGTTTTAGCTGGCATTTTTTGGGGGTTTTTGGAGGCAGGCAAAACATCAGAACTTGTGCACAGTACCACTATACACAAGTTCAGATGTTTTTCCTGACTGCAAAGAACCCAAAAAAATGCCTTCTATTAAACCGGCAAGGTGTTACAGCAGCGAAGCCAACCCCCTGAGCTGAAAGTTTTCTAATACAAACAATCTTTTTTTTATGGTTCTGGACATGCTACAGAGCTGAAACTTCACATGTACACTTTTTAGACCCCCCAGATCTGAAATCCAAAGTAAAAATCAAAAAATCTCTCTTTTTTTTAATTTTTTTTTCAATCATTGGCTTTTTTTTAATCAAAAATGACAATTTTTAAGAACTTTTTTTGTGTGATTTTGTGTCTGGGGGGGGGGGGGGGTCTAAAAGGTGTACCTGTGAAGTTTCAGCTCTGTAGCATGTCCAGAACCAGAAAAAAAAAGGATTGTATGTATTAGAAAACTTTCAGCTCAGGGGGTTAGCTTCTCTCCTCGGTTTTCACACCTTGCCGCTTTCAAAGCAGGCATTTTTTTGGGTTCTTTGCAGTCAGGAAAAACAGTACAGTGTAAATTATGATAGTATAGCTCCAAATTGTACATGTGAAAAAAAAGCTGGTAATAGATGATAACAGATGGCACGTAAACGAGATCAAGGTAGACAAGGTCTTCAGGCACCTGTGCTGCCCAATTGAAAACTCTTTGCAGGTGAGGTTCACTGTGGACCCCTTCAGCATCAGCTTATCAAGGGAAAAAAGCAGTGATCAGCTAAACATTTTGAACCTGTCCAATCACTATTGCTTTAGGGTGGTTGCTAGTGCCCATAAGCATTGGATTAGCACCTATTTAAGCCAACGGACAGAGTAAGATACTGTCAGGCAGTGATGGAGCATAATGACGGCAGATCGAGTGGCTTCCTAGTGCACCCATAGGGATGCTAAAATGTTCTTCACTAGGATGCTCTGACTTTTAAGTCAGTTTCAGCTGTGCAAGTCTTCCTACTTATGTGAACAGGAGTGGCTGCCTTTGAGTTGCTCTCAAGGTTTCTTTAAATATTTTCTAACAGTCTTACACAATATGTACTCTATGTATCTGGGCAGTAGGGTTGTGAACAGTGGCGGCTGGTGCTCAAAATTTTTTTTGGGGGGGGGGGGGGCGCAGAAAGAAAAATTTGCGGCAAAAAACGCGGTAGAAAATTGCGTGACTTTGATGTCAAAATTTGATAGATGAGCTGCTTTGCCACATTATTGGAGTGGAGGATGGCCCATTCAGATAAATGGTGCCACTCCAAAACCGCTCAACAAAAACACACAAAAAAGCTAACAAAAAAAAACCCACAGGTGTCACTGCAGTACACTTTGGTGTGAATGGAGCCAAACTTCAACTAATGCTTTATAAGCAGTTACAGCAAACAGATTTGTTCCTTTGGGATAAAGGTTTTCCATAAATATATAAAAGCTGATCATTGTGAGCACCTCTGTCAGTGTAAATGGTTTGTCAGAACCTTCTAACTGCTACATCTGCAGGACAGCTTGTTCTGTTGAAAACAATGAACTTACTAGCAGGATCAGCAGGTGAAAGTAAAGAAACAAATGACAGGTCACTATAAAAAAGTCCTCAAGATCCATTCCCTCATCCAGGACAGGAAAGTGCCACTGCCACTGCCCACTCTGCTATTAGGGATTTCCCCCCCCCCCCTCCTATGATAACAAGGAGTCCAGACAGCCTGCTGATCCAACCTCCCATTCCTAGACTGTGTGACCTCCATCAGTGATAACTAGTGTTGAGCGAACACGGACTGTATTATTCGTGTTCGTACCGAATAATTGGATTTTTGTTACCCGAACACGGACACGGACACTTTACTGTATGTTCGGGTAAAAAATCCGTGTTCGGTCGTTTTATTTCCGGGTTTTGCATGTTTTGGCGCTCTTTTCATGGCGGGCTTTCAACAGCCAATCAACAATCGTTTAACTGGTGTGCCTTAAGCTATCCCAGCCATGCCTGCAAATGTATGAGTAGCTGTGATTGGCCGTCTGAAGCATGTGACCAAGTCTTTATAAGTTCGAGGCAGCCGCAGCGGCGTCATTCTGCTGCTTAGCTCAGGGACAGAGCACACATACGTGCTGGCTGCTGATTAGGGAAAGACAGGCAGGGAAAACAAATTGGTGTCCGGATAGAATTTAGGGTCAGGTCGGAGTGTTTAGGCAGGGCGAGTTGTAGGCATTTTAGGGATAGAGTCTGCTGAATTATAGGGTCAGTGTGTTCTACAAACTACAATCGATATTGCTGTGTGGTGTGGGATAGGAGATAGGCAGGTGTCAGTGATCCACATCCATTTTTCTGTGTGTGGGCTGCAGTGAACACAATCTTTTTGGGGTGCAGTGAACACAATCCTTTTGGGGTGCAGTGAACAAAATCTTTGTGGGGTACAGTGAACACAATCTTTGTGGGGTGCAGTGAAGACAATCCTTGTGGGGGTGCAGTGAAGACAATCCTTGTGGGGTACAGTGAACACAATCTTTGTGGGGTGCAGTGAAGACAATCCTTTTGGGGTGCAGTGAACACAATCTTTGTGGGGTGCAGTGAACAAAATCTTTGTGGGGTACAGTGAACACAATCTTTGTGGGGTACAGTGAACACAATCTTTGTGGGGTGCAGTGAAGACAATCCTTGTGGGGTGCAGTGAAGACAATCCTTGTGGGGTGCAGTGAACAAAATCTTTGGGGGGTACAGTGAACACAATCTTTGTGGGGTACAGTGAACACAATCTTTGTGGGGTGCAGTGAAGACAATCATTGTGGGGTGCAGTGAAGACAATCCTTGTGGGGTGCAGTGAA
Source organism: Pelophylax lessonae (assembly GCF_965119305.1). NCBI lineage: Eukaryota > Metazoa > Chordata > Amphibia > Anura > Ranidae > Pelophylax > Pelophylax lessonae. Next base: position 170,331,130 of record NC_138775.1, on the reverse strand, counting down.
CAAAATCTTTGGGGGGTACAGTGAACACAATCTTTGTGGGGTACAGTGAACACAATCTTTGTGGGGTGCAGTGAAGACAATCCTTTTGGGGTGCAGTGAACACAATCTTTGTGGGGTACAGTGAACACAATCTTTGTGGGGTGCAGTGAAGACAATCCTTGTGGGGTGCAGTGAAGACAATCCTTGTGGGGTACAGTGAACACAATCTTTGTGGGGTGCAGTGAAGACAATCCTTTTGGGGTGCAGTGAACACAATCTTTGTGGGGTGCAGTGAACAAAATCTTTGTGGGGTACAGTGAACACAATCTTTGTGGGGTACAGTGAACACAATCTTTGTGGGGTGCAGTGAAGACAATCCTTGTGGGGTGCAGTGAACAAAATCTTTGGGGGGTACAGTGAACACAATCTTTGTGGGGTACAGTGAACACAATCTTTGTGGGGTGCAGTGAAGACAATCCTTGTGGGGTACAGTGAACACAATCCTTGTGGGGTACAGTGAACACAATCTTTGTGGGGTGCAGTGAAGACGATCCTTTTAGGGTGCAGTGAACACAATCTTTGTGGGGTGCAGTGAACAAAATCTTTGTGGGGTACAGTGAACACAATCTTTGTGGGGTACAGTGAACACAATCTTTGTGGGGTGCAGTGAAGACAATCCTTGTGGGGTGCAGTGAACAAAATCTTTGGGGGGTACAGTGAACACAATCTTTGTGGGGTACAGTGAACACAATCTTTGTGGGGTGCAGTGAAGACAATCCTTGTGGGGTACAGTGAACACAATCTTTGTGGGGTGCAGTGAAGACAATCTTTTTGGGGTGCAGTGAACAAAATCTTTGTGGGGTACAGTGAACACAATCTTTGTGGGGTACAGTGAACAAAATCTTTGTGGGGTACAGTGAACACAATCTTTGTGGGGTGCAGTGAAGACAATCCTTGTGGGGTGCAGTGAAGACAATCCTTGTGGGGTGCAGTAAAGACAATCCTTGTGGGGTGCAGTGAACAAAATCTTTGTGGGGTGCAGTGAAGACAATCCTTGTGGGGTGCAGTGAAGACAATCCTTGTGGGGTGCAGTGAACAAAATCTTTGTGGGGTACAGTGAACACAATCTTTGTGGGGTGAAGTGAACAAAATCTTTGGGGGGTACAGTGAACACAATCTTTGTGGATTACAGTGAACACAATCTTTGTGGGGTGCAGTGAAGACAATCCTTTTGGGGTGCAGTGAACACAATCTTTGTGGGGTACAGTGAACACAATCTCATACTTCTGAAGATTTGAGGGTGCTGCCTGTTTCATCCTCCTCCTCCTCATCCATCATTTTAGGGGTACAAACAATAGTAATTGGGGCCTAGTGTGCTTCTGTACGTGTGAAAAACATACACTTTTTTTGATCATATTTCCTATTCCGCTATTCAATAAAAACCTTTGGGGATCAATTAAATTGCGGGATAGTCTGTGTCGGTACGTGTGAGATCCACCTTTCCAAGTTTTTGGGGTTCATCTCATACTTCTGAAGCTTTGAGGGTGCTGCCTGTTCCATACTCCTCCTCCTCCTCCTCCTCCATCCTTTTAGGTGTACAAACAATAGTAATTGGGGCCTAGTGTGCTTCTGTACGTGTGAGATACATACACTTTTTTTGATCATATTTCCTATTCCGCTATTCAATAAAAACCTTTGGGGATCAATTAAATTGCGGAATAGTCTGTGTCGGTACGTGTGAGATCCACCTTTCCAAGTTTTTGGAGTTCATCTCATACTTCTGAAGCTTTGAGGGTGCTGCCTGTTCCATACTCCTCCTCCTCCTCATCCATCCTTTTAGGTGTACAAACAATAGTAATTGGGGCCTAGTGTGCTTCTGTGTGTGTGAGATACATACACTTTTTTTGATCATATTTCCTATTCCGCTATTCAATAAAAACCTTTGGGGATCAATTAAATTGCGGAATAGTCTGTGTCGGTACGTGTGAGATCCACCTTTCCAAGTTTTTGGGGTTCATCTCATACTTCTGAAGCTTTGAGGGTGCTGCCTGTTCCATACTCCTCCTCCTCCTCCATCCTTTTAGGTGTACAAACAATAGTAATTGGGGCCTAGTGTGCTTCTGTACGTGTGAGATACATACACTTATTTTGATCATATTTCCTATTCCGCTATTCAATAAAAACCTTTGGGGATCAATTAAATTGCGGAATAGTCTGTGTCGGTACGTGTGAGATCCACCTTTCCAAGTTTTTGGGGTTCATCTCATACTTCTGAAGCTTTGAGGGTGCTGCCTGTTCCATACTCCTCCTCCTCCTCCTCCATCCTTTTAGGTGTACAAACAATAGTAATTGGGGCCTAGTGTGCTTCTGTACGTGTGAGATACATACACTTTTTTTGATCATATTTCCTATTCCGCTATTCAATAAAAACCTTTGGGGATCAATTAAATTGCGGAATAGTCTGTGTCGGTACGTGTGAGATCCACCTTTCCAAGTTTTTGGGGTTCATCTCATACTTCTGAAGCTTTGAGGGTGCTGCCTGTTCCATACTCCTCCTCCTCCTCCTCCATCCTTTTAGGTGTACAAACAATAGTAATTGGGGCCTAGTGTGCTTCTGTACGTGTGAGATACATACACTTTTTTTGATCATATTTCCCATTCCGCTATTCAATAAAAACCTTTGGGGATCAATTAAATTGCGGAATAGTCTGTGTCGGTACGTGTGAGATCCACCTTTCCAAGTTTTTGAGGCTCATCTCATACTTCTGAAGATTTGAGGGTGCTGCCTGTTCCATACTCCTCTTCCTCATCCTCCCTTTAGGGTAGGAAAAAATGTAATATGGGCCTAGTCTGTGTTTGTACGTGTGAGATACACAGTTTTTTATCCTATTCCGCTATTCAATACACACCCTTTTGGTGTAAAAAACATTAAATTGCGGCATAGTTTGCATATTTGACTGTGAGATACACCCGTGCGATACTGTTGTTCTTTTGTTCTGCTATTCAATAAAGACCTTTCTAGGGCAAGATCTTAAATTTCAGAAATATGAGGAGAACGTCAAATAGGGGCCGTGGCCGGGGTCGTGGTGCTGCTGCTAGAGCTCCTGTTGCAAGGAGAGGACGTGGTCGATCTGTGCCAGCTACACGCACAAGTGAAACACCTTCCTCAAGTGTGAGTAGGCGACAGAACCTGCAGCAGTATTTGGTAGGGCATCATACGCCTCTAGAAGTGATGAGGCCAGAACACAGAGAGGCGATAGTAGATTGGTTTGCTGCTGACAGTGCCTCCAGTTCCTTCACATTGTCTCCCACCCAGTCTACTGCAGAAAGGTCAGAGTTGGCACCTGCAGCCAATGTCCAACCGTCTTTCACCTCACCCCCTTGCAAATCAGGCAGTCAGTCTGAGCCCCAAGCCATACAGCAGTCTCTTATTCTTTTTGAGGACTCTGTCAGCAGGGTTTCCCAGGGCCATCCACCTAGCCCTGCCCCAGAAGTGGAAGAGATTGAGTGCAGCGATGCCCAACCACTTATTTCTCAAGATGAGTACATGGAAGGACCATCACAGCACGTCTCCGATGATGACGAAACGCAGGTGCCAACTGCTGCGGCGTTCAGCATTGTGGAGACCGACAGGGAGGGCAGGGGTGAAGACTGGGTGGAAGATGATGTGGAGGACGATGAGGTCCTCGACCCCACATGGAATGAAGGTCATGCAGGTGACCTGAGTATTTTGGAGGAAGAGGCGGTGGTCGCACAGAGCCACCAGCACAGCAGAAGAGGGAGCAGGGTGCAGAAGCGGAGCGGCCGTGCCCTAGACACTACGCCTGCTACTGCCCAACGCAGCAAGGGAACGAGCGCACCAAAGTCAGCTCAAAAGAGTTCTCTAGCGTGGAAGTTCTTTAGAAAATATGCTGATGACAGGACACGAGTGGTTTGCACCCTGTGCAATCAGAGCCTGAAGCGAGGCATAAACCTTCTCAACCTGAGCACAACCTGCATGATCAGGCATCTAAGTGCAAAGCACGAGCTGCAGTGGAGTACACACCTTCAAAACCAAGAAACGTCTCTGGCTCATCCTGCTTCCTCTTCTGCTGCAGTCTCGGCCGCTCCAGCCACCTCTGTAGTCATACCGGCACCTGCCACCCCGCAAACAGACGATCTGTCAGCAACACCACCACCTGGGTCACCAACAACCATCTCCACAATGTCCCGTGGAAGTGTTCAGCTTTCCATCTCCCAAACACTTGAGAGGAAGAGGAAGTACCCCCCTACCCACCCGCGATCCCTGGCCCTGAATGCCAGCATTTCACAATTATTGGCCTTTGAAATGCTGTCATTCCGTCTGGTGGAGACGCCCAGTTTTAAAAAGCTTATGTCGGTGGCTGTCCCACAGTACGTCGTGCCCAGCCGCCACTACTTTTCCAGGCAAGTCAGCCCTTCCCTGCACAACCAAGTGGGGGAAAAAATCAGGTGTGCACTGCGCAACGCCATCTGTGCCAAGGTCCACCTAACTACCGATACGTGGACCAGTAAGCACGGTCAGGGGCGTTATATCTCCCTAACGGAACACCTGGTAAATGCAGTGGCGGATGGGCCTGAGGCGGATAGCAATTTGGCGCATGTCCTTCCACCACCGAGGATTGCAGGGCGCTTCAGTTTGCCTCCTGTTCCTAACTCATCCTACTCCGCTACCTCATCCTCTACCGCCTCCTCATCCGGACAGCGTAATACCTTCACCACCAACTTCAGCACGGCCAGGGCTAAACGACAGCAGGCAGTTTTACAACTTGCCTGTTTGGGGGACAAACCACACACCGCGCAGGAGTTGTGGAGGAGCATGGAACAGCAGACAAATGAGTGGTTGCTGCCAGCGAGCCTCAAGCCCGGCCTGGTGGTGTGCGATAATGGGCGAAATCTCATAGCAGCTCTGGGCCTAGCCGGTTTGACGCACATCCCTTGCCTGGCGCATGTGCTGAATTCGGTGGTGCAGAGGTTCCTTAAAAACTACCCCGATATGTCAGAGCTGCTGCAGAAAGTGCGGGCCGTCTGTGCGCACTTTCGGCGTTCTCACCCTGCTGCTGCTCGCCTGGCAGCGCTGCAGCGTAACTTCGGCCTTCCCGCTCACCGCCTCATATGTGACGTGCCCACAAGGTGGAACTCCACCTTGCACATGCTGCAAAGACTGTGCGAGCAGCAGCAGGCCATAGTGGAGTTTCAGCTGCAGCACGCACGCGTGAGTCGCTCTGCGGAACAGCACCACTTCACCACCAATAACTGGGCCTCCATGCGAGACCTGTGTGCCTTGTTACGCTGTTTTGAGTACTCCACCAACATGGCCAGTGGCAATGACGCCGTTCTCAGCTTAACTATCCCACTTCTATGCCTCCTTGAAAAAACAATTCGGGCGATGATGGAAGAGGATGTGGCACAGGATGAGGAGGAGGAGGAGGAGGATGAAGAGGTAACATTTCAAAGGCTTTCAGGGCAGTCATTCGCAAGGGGCTCCGAGGGTGGGTTCCTGCACACACAAATGCCAGGGACACAATTGTCCAGCAGGGGCACAGTTCTGGAGGATGAGGAGGAGCTGGAGGAGGAGCTGGAGGAGGAGATGGAACCATGTTCACAGCAGGGTGGCACCCAGGCCAGCTCATGGCCATCACTGGTGCGTGGCTGGGGGGATACAGAGGACATGGACGATACACCTCCCACAGAGGACAGCCTTTCGTCGCCTCTGGGCAGCCTGGCACACATGAGCGATTACATGCTGCAGTGTCTCCACAACGACCGCCGAGTTGCCCACATTCTAACTTGTGCTGATTACTGGGTGGCCACGCTGCTGGATCCCCGTTACAAGGACAACGTACCGTCCTTAATTCACTCACTGGAGCGCGATCGCAAGATGCGCGAGTACAAGCGCACGCTGGTAGATGCGATGCTGCTGGCATTCCCATCTGACAGCGGGGCCACAGTGGAAGCACAAGGCAGAGGAGGAGGAGGAGGAGGAGGAGGTCGCCAATGCAACCAGGGCACCGCCAGCACCTCAGAAGGCAGGGTTAGCATGGCCGAAATGTGGAAAAGCTTTGTCAGCACGCCACAACAAACAGCAGCACCAGCAGCTCAGATGGAACGTCTTAGCAGGAGGCAGCATTTTACCAACATGGTGGAGCAGTATGTGTGCACACGCCTACATGTAGTGAATGAGGGGTCTGCCCCCTTCAACTTCTGGGTCTCCAAATTGGGCACATGGCCTGAGTTTGCCCTTTACGCCTTGGAGGTGCTGGCGTGCCCTGCAGCCAGTGTATTATCTGAACGGGTATTTAGCACGGCTGGGGGCGTTATAACAGACAAGCGCAGCCGCCTGTCCAGAGACAATGTGGACAAGCTCACGTTCATTAAAATGAACCAGGCATGGATCCCACGGGACTTTTCCGTACCTTGTGCAGAATAGCAATGGATACCGACCTTACCCACCCATTGTTCCATTTTTGCTCTTTCTCACTCTTTTGGGGTGTACCCTCATTTAAAATTTGTGAAAAGAAGCAGTGTTGGCTACCTCGTCCTCCTCCTCCTCCACCGCCGCTTCCACCTACACCGCCCATAGGTGTGCGCAGCCTATTGCATTAGGGTGTGCACCCCAAAGTTGAAATACACATGCATGTGTTTGCCTACATGTACATGGCCCCGATACATTACTCTCCCTGCTGGCAAAGAGAAATAGAGCAGAGCAGGTGCGAGGGAGATCTTTCCCATCTCCTCACTGGCAAACAGAGCGATAATGCTATGTGCCCTAGGTGATTAGGGTGTGCCCAGGTACACCCGGCACACCCTGTGCGCACGCCTATGACACCGCCACATCCACCACCACCTCAACCTCCCTCCTACTCCATATGGGCCTCGTCCTTCAGAGATGAAGAACATTGTTTTATTTTTCTGTTTTTTTTTTTGTTGTTTTAAGTTATTTCCCTATCCACATTTGTTTGCAGAGCACTTGCCATGCTCTTAACTACGTTTTGTTGCCATTTGCAGCACTCTAGCCCTTTCCATTGGTGTTTTAGAGCCATTTTAGTGCCTTAAAGTTCGGGTCCCCATTGACTTCAATGGGGTTCGGTGTCCGGGAAAAGTTCGGTAAAAGTCCGGGACACGGACCCGGACTTTTTTTTAAAGTTCGGCCGAACCCGTCGAACACGGACATCTAGGTGTCCGCTCAACCCTAGTGATAACTATTAAATCTGAATTAAAATGTGGCAAATTTTCTCAATTTACCTTTGTGTGAATCTAGGAATGGGAGGGTGGCTCAGCAGGCTGTCTGGACTTATTATTATCATAGGAGGGGGGGACATCCCTAATAGCAGAGTGGGCAGTGGCATCCTTCCCTGTCCTGGATGAGGCCAGAACTACTACAAGGACTTCTCATCATGCCACTAGCCCATAACCATGATGGAACCAACTTATACCAGGCCGCTCTCTGTGTGCCATTTTCTATTAATAAATATATAGTGCCAGGCTAGCAGCCTGCTTAGCAGTGTACACAATATAAGACAGTGCAGGCCAGGCCAATTACATCGTACACAGGTAAAGTGCTATGTTAAGTTAGCATAGCAGTACTTTACCTGATGTACAATGTCATTGGCCTGGCCTGCACTGTCTTATATTGTGTACACTGCTAAGCAGGCTGCTAGCCTAGCACTATATATTTATTAATAGTAAATGGTTATGGCACACAGTGGCCTGGTATAAGATGGTTCCCATTCCCAATTCCAACATCATGGTTCTGGTGGCTGCACTGGCTGGCATGATGAGAATATCTCCAGGACTCAGAGACTGGCTGGCTGCTGCTGGCTTGGAGCCTTGGAGGACTCGGAGGAAGAGGTGTCCTGGGCTGGCCTGGTCAGACTCAGACAGACTCTCTCTGACTGTCTGAGTCTGCTCTGCACTGCACTCTGCATTGCTAACAATGTGGTGTGACTTCTCTTGCGATTTGGAACTGTCAAATCCCATGACAAATCACACTGGTGTGAAAGGGGGCTTAGGACACAACTTCATTCAGGAACTAGTGGGGTGTCCACAAGCAGTACCCATGAGGGGTAGGCAAAAGCCAACAGCAAATTAAAATTACCAATCCCACAAAGGGTGAATCACACCACTGCCAGGCAAAACCTGGTAGCCTTTGATGCAGACACGTTGGTTTTAAAAAACTCAGTGCTATTTAAGATTGCAATTGGTCTCAAGATCAAACTTTGTGGAATGACCAGTCCTCTTTAGTGTATCAGAGATGTTGCATTGGCTAAACCTCACAAATTCAGTAACGAATGGCCCACAAGGGCACCACTACGGAGGCACTGCACATTAAAACTTGCAAACCAGCAGGGGTAAAATACCACAGGTGTACCCCAGCCATCTGACCAGTGGAACTCAGAATAGTTGAGAATGATAGTTGAAAATGAGGTCCAGCTTACCACAGCACTGCTCAGTGTGCTGTGACCTCGACCATGAGGGGTGGTAAAGTGGTGCTTGTAGTCTAACAGCAGTAGCATCAGCAATCCACGGTTGCTGGATACATGTACAGAAAACAAGCTCTCTTTTTAAACAGCAGGAAACAGTCGAAATTTAAGATGGCAAAAATGTCCTCCACAAAAAATGGCTGCTGCATAACACAGCTAGGCAATTAATTCAAATGGAGCAGGCTACAACAAAATGTGGACCGTGATTCGCCTTTTTGAGATAGAATAGCTAAAAAAAAAAAAAAGTGTCCATTTCCACCTTATTTAGTTTTACAGAAGAACACACGCCTGCTAAGGACAGACATTTTTATGGAGCAGCACAGCATCCTGTACCAGTATGCCAGATGTCTGCTCCCATTCTGTACTGAACAGAAAACAAAAGTGGCAGTGATGACCTGAGCTACCGAGCAGACCATTTTTCCTAGTTCCCCAAGTTACCTAACTCAGGGATTTCGGGCAGCTTCCAAGACAGGGGCCTGGAGCTCTGCAGACTGGAGATTAATAACTTATCTGCAAAAAGTTCCCCCACCGCCGCACGGACACGACTCCGCAGTCTCGGACCCCCGCACACAGACAGGAGGAGAGAGTCACTGAGTCTGGTCTGACTGAGGCAGCATAGCATTTAATAACTTACCTGAGAGACTGTCACTGCTGCCTGGCATGCTGCTGCTCTCTGCGGCGCTGCTGATGGGATTCGGGAGTCGGCCAGTCGGGACTGAGTGGAGACGAGACGTCCTCTTCTCTTCTTCCTCCTCAATCGCCACGCACGCCGGCCCGCTGCTCCTCCTCTCTGACCGTCTGATGGCGGGCGGGAAGGTGACGTGACGCCGGGACGGTGAGTGACTGACGCATGCACCGCCCCCACGCCACATCAGTCACCCGGGATGTCCTGTATGATTGGTCCAGGCTGGAGTCTGGACCAATCACAGCCAGGACAGCACTTGAGTGGGGAGTGTCTGGGCGCATTGCTCTGCACCCCGATGACAGCCAGAAGGCCGCCAATCGGCACCTCAGCATTTGCGCACGTGGGGTGCAAACCCCCCCCCCTATAGCCACGAGTAGGTCCATAATTTCTTTTTTTATTTATTTATTTTTCTGTGCACAGATTGGGGGGGTGGCGCCCCTGCGCCCCCTATAAACCGGCCGCCACTTTTTGTGAACTAAAAACAGCCCAGAGCAAGTAAAATAAAATCACTGCTGCTGTCATGTAATGTCTGTAGATTAATTTAGTCCAACCTGTCCACTATAAACAGATAGATTTCACAAGTGAAAACAGTGAACCTGTATCCACTCATCGTAACTTAGTAGTGCCATTGTTATCCCCTTAGTCAACTATATGAAAGAGAAGTATAATAACTTGCACACAAGAGTTTGCTCTGCACAATGGCATTCTAATACGGACACTATGTTTGAGCATGTAGCACCACGTGTCCTAAAATCAACTTGTCTATGGACAGGTCATTTCAGCCAAGAGAAGACACTACAAGTAGGTTAAGTGTATTTCTTAGCAAACAAAAGCATTATTAAATCCATGTGAGCATGATTCTAGATAACAAATGGTGTATGCAGTTATAAAATGTATGGTACATACAGTGTATCACTAAATAAAAATAATTGTAACTTTTGTAGGTCCATCATGTTATCGTTCTACCCTGTATCTGAACTAGCTGAGTAAACTGAAAGTAGAACACATTTCCTTTAGCCAAAGACACAACAAACTGATTGGTGCTAACGGCAAAAAAAAAGTGTATAATGTTTACAACATAGTTTTAAAAATAAAAAATTAAAAGGTATTGTATATTGTGGCAGTGCTTTACCAGGCAATGGTGTCAAAAGAGCTAATGACCCAGAATTTTCATCCAGGCAATTTGAGGGGTTCTGGGGAACTTGTGTCATTCAGAGGAAACTGACTTTTGAGTTTCCTCATACATAGGTAAAACCTAGTTTGGGCCCCGGAGAAATGAAATCCCGAATCCTGAATTTGTGTTTTGAAAACCACCCTCAAACGAATTGGGCAGGTGAGTGATGGGCTTTTAGGAGAGACCTGACCAGGGTTCTGCTCTCCATCCTGACAGACAGAGGAGGTTTCTGCCCAGAAGTCAGGGGAGCTCCAGCTACGCAGGACAGGTGAGAGCCAGAGCAGCAAGGGGCTTCTAGGTATGTGCATAAAGTGGTGTATGAAGATGGTTTATAAGAGACAGACGAAAGGCCTATAAAGAGTAACGCCAGAGTGCTAAAGGTGTAACCCAGGAGGCCAAATGTCATCTGTTTTGTTTGATGGAAGAGCAATGTTGAATACCCCTATGAAGGAATCTCATGTTTTGTGTTTTCTGAACTTTCATTTAAAAAAATTGGGCAAGAAATGTCCTTAATAAGAAGAACGTGAGTGGCTGGGTCCTTAAAGCTTTATCACTTGAAGCTAGTTCTCACAATATCTCTTTCAATATTTTTAATTAACAATAAAAAAATGATTTACAATAATTAGAGCCACCCGTCATGTACCTGGCAGGAGACTGAATTTACAAGATTGGCCTTTCTTGTATCTCCAGCACAGGCCCCTCTAAAGGTGGAACAGATAGTGCCAAGAGACAGGAGGAACACGAGCATTGGCAGGTGTTGCAACAGGAGATGCAGGCTTGAGAAGTCAGACAGGAAATCAGGCAGGGAACAGATGTGATGCACGCTGCACCAGCCGAGGTTGAAGGGGTACTCCACAAGTACTCTAGGTTCTGCAAGCGTGGCTTGTCGAAGCTCTCAGCAGGCTTTAGGCAGGAACACACTGCCATGACTGGAGTGGGTATAAAGGACAGCTGAAGTAGCCACTCAGAAGTGGTATGAAGCCAAGTTAGAAGCAGGAGCAAGGTCACAGAGGTAGCTGAGGTCAGTAGCAGGCAGGCAAGGAGGTACAGAAGTGTAGGCGGAAGCATGGTCAGGAACAAAGTCAGAAACAGGTGGGCACTGGGCAGAGGTACAAGCATAATCCAGAATAAGGTCAGTAACAAGCCGGGTCTACAACAGAAGTCAGATACAGGATACACTCAGGACACAGGGAAAGCTGAAGAGTAGTCAGCACTGACAGTGAGCAAGATCATTCCTTAACCACTTCCATACCGAGTCATGTAAAATGACGTCGGCAAAGTGGTTGTCTAGATCCGGGCCGCCGTCATATGACGTCGGCCCGTTCTAGCTGCTACTGCGCGCCCCCGGCAGCGCGCAGCGGCGCAATCAGGGATGAGGCTCGTCCCTCGGACATAGCCCATCACTGATCAAGGTAAACAGCCAATAGAAATTGGCTGTTTACCACGTGATCGGCTGTGTCAATCACAGCCGATCACATGAGCGGCTCCAGCACGAGCCGCTCGTTCTCTCTGCAATGCGCGCCCCCGGGGGCGCGCAGAGCAGCGATCGGGGACGAGGCTCGTCCCTCGGACAGACTCGATCCCCGATCTAGGTAAAGAGCCAATGAAATTGGCTCTTTACCACGTGACCGGCTGTGTCCAATCACAGCCGGTCACAAATGTCAACAGAGAACACGGTAACTAGCTGTCACCGTGTTCTCCTCCTCACACACTGATCCTGTGTGAGGAGATTGTGGTAACAGCTAGTTACCAACTACAGTGCACCCTAAACACACTGATTGCCCCCCCCCCAATAAAGAGCACCTGTCACTAGCCCATCAAAGTACCCGAGTACCTGTCATCAGGTACTCAGATGACAGGTACTCGGGTACTCTGATGGGCTGGTGACAGGTATTCGGGTACTCTGATGACAGGTACTCAGGTACTCTGATGACGGATACTCTGATGACAGGTACTCGGGTACTCTGATGACAGGTACTCGGGTACTCTGACGGGTACTCGGGTACTCTGATGACAGGTACTCGGGTACTCTGATGACGGGTACTCGGGTACTCTGATGACAGGTACTCGGGTACTCTGATGACGGGTACTCGGGTACTCTGATGACAGGTACTCGGGTACTCTGATGACGGGTACTCGGGTACTCTGATGACAGGTACTTGAGTACTCTGATGACGGGTACTCGGGTACTCTGATGACGGGTACTCGGGTACTCTGACAGGTACTCGGGTACTCTGATGACAGGTACTCGGGTACTCTGATGACGGGTACTCGGGTACTCTGATGACAGGTACTCGGGTACTCTGATGACAGGTACTCGGGTACTTTGAGTACCTGTCAACGGAGTACCCGTCATCAGAGTACCTGAGTACCTGTCACCTACCCATCAGAGTACTCGAGTACCTTCCACCTGCTCATCAGAGTACCTGACGCCTGAAGTACCCAAGTACTTGCCGCCTGCTCATCAGTACCCATCACTACTCATCAGTACTCATCAGTACCTATCACGTATCAGTACTGATCATCAGTACCCATCAGTACAGTATCACCTATCACCTATCAGTCAGTGAGTACTACTCATCAGTACCTATCACCTGCCTGTCACCTGCCCATCAGAGTACCCGAGTACCTGTCACCTGCCTATCGGAGTACCCGAGTACCTGCCACCTGCTCATCAGTACCAGAGTACCTGTCACCTGCCCAACAAAGTACCCGAGTACCTGTCACCCTTCATACAGCCACCATGTCCAAGTCCAAAAAGGTTTATATACGTCGTCCATTTAAACCTAAATACCGGTGTTATGGCAGCAGATAGCTGCCATAACCCTGGTATTTTTTTAAACGGTGGACGGTTGGCTTTCCGATAAGGGTGGTCCCAGCGGCGGATTCACAGTGGGATCACCCTTCCGGGATGGCGGAAGAGGCGCCCCCCACCCCTCCCGACTCGTTCCGGTCCTTTTCCCCGCTTACCGGACCCGCCGGCAGCGGGGAAAACGATCCGGTCCCGAATCCTCACAGACAGGATGTCGAGTGAGGGCAAGCTTGCCCTCACTTGACTCTATGGTCTTGGAGGACCGGAGCTACGGAAAATGTTGTTGCCTAGCAACCGGTTTAAAGGTCCTTTTTTTTTTTTTTTTCATTTTATATTATAATTATTTTTTTTTTTTTTTCTTTTAGTGTACTTGTGAGATCTGAGGACTTTTTGACCCCAGATCTCACAAAAAAGAGGTCCTGTCGTGCCTATTTCTATTACGAGGAATATTTACATTTCTTTTAATAGAAATAAAAATGATCAATTTTTTTTTTTTTTAAACGGTGTAAAAATAAAAAATAATAAATAAAATAAATAGTAAAAAAAAAAAAAAATTAAAGCGCCCTGTCCCCGTTAGCTTGCGCGCAGAAGCGAATGCATACAGAAATCCCGCCCACATATGTAAACGGTGTTCAAACCACACATGTGAGGTATCGCCGCGATCGTTAGAGCAAGGGGAATAACTTGAGCCCTAGACCTCCTCTGTAACTCAAAGATGGCAACCTGTAGAAATTTTTAAATTGTCGCCTATGGGGATTTTTAAGTTCCAAAGTTTGTCACCATTCCGTGAGCGTGCGCAATTTTGAAACATGACATGTTGGATATCTATTTACTCGGCGTAACATTATCTTTCACATTATGGAAAAAAATTGGGCTAACTTTACTGGTTTCTTATTTTTTAATTAAAAAAAGTGAATTTTTTCCAAAAAAATTGCGTTTGGAAGACCGCTACGCAAATACGGTGTGATAAAAAATATTGCAATAATCTCCATTTTATTCTCTAGGGTCTCTGCTAAAAAAAAATATATAATGTTTGGGGGTTCTTAGCAGTTTTCTAGCAAAACAACTGATTTTAGCTTGTAAACACCAAATGTCAAAAATAGGCCTAGGCAAGTGGCTAGGATGCATGATGATGCTCCTTGGATGTTAGGCCCCTCTATATGGCTAGGCTGTGAAAAAGTCTCACACATGCGGTATTGCCATACTCAGGAGGAGTGGCAGAATGTATTTTGGGGTGTCATTTTTGCTGTGTACATGCTATGTGTTAGGAATATCCTATAAATTGACAACTTTGTGTAAAAAAAAAAAAGTTTTCATTTTTTTCCCACATTTTCCAAAAACCTGTGGAAAAAAATGATATGTTCAAACGACCCATATTGCCTCATAGAATATACGTTGGAGTGTTTGCTTTCCAAAACGGGGTCATTTTGTGGACTTTTCCATTGTATTGGTGCTCTAGGGCCTTGAAAAGTGTGATAGGTAGTAAGAAAGTTTTATGTGTATTTATGCTCCTAGAACGCCTGAATGTGCTTCTTGGACGTGGAGTCTCTTTTTGTGGCCAGGCTGTGTAAAAGTCTCACACATGTGGTATCGCCATACTCGGAAAGAGTAGCAGAATGTATTTTTGGGTGTAATTTTTGCTGTGTACATGCTATGTGTTAGAAATAGCTTATAAATTGACAACTTTGTGGGAAAAAAAAGAAAAAAAAAATGTTTTCTTCATTTTCCCAAGAATTGTGGGAAAAAATTACAACTTCAAAAAACTCACCATGCCTCTTACTAAATACGTTGGACTGTCTACTTTACAAAAAGGGGTCATTTGGTCGGTATTTGTACTGTCCTGACATTTCAGGGCCTCAAGAAAGGAGATAGGCAGTCAGTACATCTGGTGTGATCAATTTTCAGTAATTGGTACCATAGCTTCTAGACTCAATAACTTTCACACAGACTAAATAATATACACTAATTTGGGTTAATTTTACCAGAGACATGTAGCAGTATACATTTTGGCCCAAATGTATGAAGAAAAATTTATTTTTTGCAAAATTTCATAATTGAAACTAAAAAAAAGTGTTTTTTTTTTCAAAATTTTTGCTCTTTTTTTGCATATATCACGAAAAAAAAAACCCCAGTTGTGATCAAATACCACCAAAAGAAAGCTCTATTTGTGTGAAAAAAATGATAAAAATTTTGTTTGGTTATAGTGTAGCATGACTGAGCAATTGTCATTCAAAGTGTGAGAGTGCTGAAAGCTGAAAATTGGTCTGGGCAGGAAGGGTGTCTAACTGCTCTGTATGGAAGCGGTTAAATAGCCCATCTGGTGCCAAAAACTATGGGAACACTCCCGCGTGTTTGCACACATGCGAGCGCAGTGGCATTTCTTTGAGCAATGTGCCTATGCTCATTTCTAATAGCAATGCTATTCCCTACTGGAATTCCCTCTTATACTACCGCAAGTGACACTCTCACATTATGTGGGGGGGGGGGGGCACAATGTTTGCAATTGACATTGGAGCACTGCCTCTTGTCAGCAGGCTAAAGGAAGGAACAAAATGCAAGTGCTCCTCTGTCAATCAATAACCTTGACCCACTCTTACATCATAAGAATCATGTTTCGTGGAAAGCTGTTGGAGATCACAGTTTCCTGATGATGATTTTGGGACATGCACAGAGTCTCAGCAGAGAACACTGGTAACGCTAGCAATAGTATTGCCACTCTGAGTAGGGCATTCTGTGGAGCTGGTAGGATCAGCAGGTAATTATAAATATACAATAGACTTTTAACAGAAGTGAACAGCAAACATATTCATACATTAACATTTTGCAAATTATATTGATTTTTCTATGGTCAAGGTTTATTGACACTTTAACTAAAGCTAATGCTATGGAATGATTGCCTTTCCTTCTCAGTGAGATAGATGTCACCTTAGTTGCTACATCATGCCTTAAAATCCCCAAATCTACATAGATAATAATACTAAAAAAAAAAAAAATGAAATGTACAGTATTTCACAATATATTCAGCGTAATGATGCATAATCTATTCTTGGACAGAGCTTGCAAATACAGTCTATCCTATATGTGCTTAAAGCTACTTATACAAGGTGAGGCACTTAACAAATGAGCTCCATTTTAACTTTTAAATGTATTTCTCTTCTCTTGCTGTAAAATCTCTTCATTAGCAATAACAGGTATTTGCAGAAACATGCTGATACAGACTCTAATGGGTGCAGAAGAAGAGAATTTAATATAATAACATATAAATCTGCCAGAGCAGAATGGGACAGGAGACTGTGCCAATTTATTACTGGGATTCATTAAAATAAATAAGACATTGAACAAATGATTGTAATAATACAATGAAATACAATAGGGTTTTCTGCCTGCAGCAGATAACATAAGCCCTGTGGTGCCCAAGCCAAAGGGTTATTTATTTTCAAGTGTAAATGTAACAACATGCAATCATATTCACCTTTACAATGTACCTAACCTAAATGCGTTGAAAGTATCACAAAATATATACAGTACATAGATTGCATCTCCAATAACCCTTCACACGTACATGTAGGAAATGGTGCACTGCTGTTATGGTGCATAACTGGGACACATTTTGACTAGATAAGTAGGTGTACTAACCAACAACATGAGATGATGGATACATATTGCTTACCTTTATTAAACAATTAAAAAGCTGACAGTCTGTGTGTTTTTGTTTTACTTTCTTTAACTGGATTTGCAGTGCTCTTCCAAATGAATCACCATAATCAGAATAATACCATAGGCACATCAAGGAAAACCAACCCACTAAAAAAAGACACTAAATGTTAGGATTATGACCTGGGGCAGACATATCATTTGCGCAAACTCCGTGAGATTTACCAGACGAGTAATACTAGATGTAGAGTGGATGCTTGTAGGGTCCCCTTTCCACTGTCTGTCATTGTGGTATAAACACGGCAAGGATAGAAGGTGGCAACAGGTAACCAGATCCTGTGTGAGGGGGCAGTCTCTGTGAAAATAGTTCATAAGAAGTTCATAAGAAGTCCATATAAGTATGAAATTCATAGGACAGGAGGAAGTGATCCAACAAGAATGAAGGGATCTTGAGACATAGTGTCAAAAGCACTAGGGCAGGCTTATTCGCAGGAGCAGAAGCAGGCTCTAAATGGCAGGTAGGAGAGAGAAGAAAAAGCTCCTCTAGATGCAGACAGTTTACAAGTTTATTAGGTGCAATAAAATACAAGGGGCAAGTCACACGGAGTGAAGTAAAGCAAGCTCATCAGGAAGGGGAGTCTGGGATGTCAGTGCTGGATGTCCTTGATTTTGACTGCCAGGGTCTGCTTCTGCGTTGAGGAGGCCAAATGGAAGTCCCCAGGTGGAAAGCCGAGCAGAGGGGATGAAGCTGGACTAAGATGTGAACCGCAGCATGTGCAGATGACATCACAGGAGGGGGGACGTCACAACACGTTTCTGAGTCTGCTTGATGCCGGTCCTGGGCATGCGCACTCCTTTGTCAAGTAGCAGTACTCCTCTCCCGGCAACTGCACAGATCCTCCCCACACTGCACATCTCTATATGACAGCAGAGGAGAAGGGGTTGAGGCATCTACACAGTTGCTATAATCTCACGGGAGAAGCTTCTGGTGAAGCCCAGACTGGCAGCCTTCACTCACATGCTAAACCATTTTCAGTTGTAAACCGGCTTGTGAGATATGCACTTATCAACCCTGCACTCTGCACGTAGCACACTCCCCAACCCTGTAATCTATACATAGAGAACTAACCAACCTTGATCTCTGTAGCTACTGCACTCTACACACAGCAAACTTCTCAACACTGCACACTTATCAATCCTGTGCTCTGTACTCCGAGCACTCCGCAGCCTTGCACTCTGTACACAGTGCACTCCTCAACACTGCACTATGTATGTAGCACACTCCTCAACCCTGTATTCTGTACACAGTACACTCTTTAACCCTGCAATCTGTAAACAGAACATTCCTCAACACTGCATTCTGTACACAGCCCACATATTGACCCTGCACTCTGTACTCAGAGCACTCCTCATCCTTTCAATCTGTACACAGTGCACTCCTCAACACTCCACTATGTATGAAGCACACTCCTCAACTCTTCACTCTGTACACAGTGTACTCCTCAGCCATGTATTCTGTACACAGCATATTCTTCAACTCTTCACTCTGTATGTAGCACAATC
The DNA here is from genome assembly GCF_965119305.1 of Pelophylax lessonae. Classification (NCBI taxonomy): domain Eukaryota; kingdom Metazoa; phylum Chordata; class Amphibia; order Anura; family Ranidae; genus Pelophylax; species Pelophylax lessonae. The sequence goes on along the minus strand of NC_138775.1, from coordinate 170,312,762 downwards.
CTCAACCCTGCAGTCTGTACACGGCACACTCCCCAACCCTGCACTCTGTACACAGCGCACTCCTTAATCCTGCACTTTGTACATAGCATACTCCTAAACACTGCACTCTCTATACAGCACACTTATTAAACCTACACTCTGTACTCATGGAACCCAACCCTACAGGAAAAAGTAGCACACTGAAAAGGGGGAATTGGGAACTAGTGCCTGTGGAAAACTGCCCAAAGGTAATTATAAAAAAGTCCTTGGAATGATCAGTCCTTAATGATCAAAAGAAACAGTCCAAGAAGGGCCAACGCAATACTAAACAGTAGCTGTGGGCTGAAGTATGAAGAAGCATCTTTGCAAAGAAAATCCAAAGGAAAAGAAGAGAAGTCCCATCTGAGTATATTATATAAGTAAACCAATTTTAATCACAAGATAAACAATTCACATAATAATAAGAACTAGGGCAATGCATATCAAGCTGTGAATCCCACTGCATCAATCAATCCAGTCCTGCTGTTGGTCCGTGCTGTAGCTGGCAAAGAGCAGAGGCCCCGCCAGTGGATTCCAGAGCTTCCCGACTAGTTGGAAAGCCTCACACTGATACTCCTGTGACAGCTCAAACATGGTACGAGAAGTGATGGAAGGGGGGTGTGGCGAACGTTCAGAGCATGCATGTTCCTTCATCAGGCCTAATGTCCTAAAACCAGCCTGTAGTAAGAGAAACATAAAGCCTGTCCATGCTGACCTCTTCTTATAAAAATGTTAGCTGTATGGTAAAATTCCTTTCACTTCAATCATTTCTGAATTACTCATCTTAAACAGTATGCAGATTAGAAGCTTTGATTTCACAATGACTTTATGTTTTACATGTTCATTCTAAGCAGAAAATTAAAGCTAGACAGCCAGATAATTAGAATTTTCAGAGGATGGTTAGCAATGGATGTTTCTAGGTTTCCTTAACAACAATTTTTTAATTATTTCATTTTTACTGAAAAAGTCAGCAGTTGCCAGAGTGCATATTGGTTTTTCACCCATTGAACAGAAGATAGATAAATATTTAGGCTGATTTACTGAAAAGGTTTTAAATCGTCACTGAAATTGTGTGAATATTTGCTTAAGTTATTCAATTATGTGAAAAACATCTGCACTTGAGTATTCGACGCTAACAGGAATTTGCATTTAACATGATTGGTTAGATGAAGCAAATATTCACACAATTTTTTTTTTTTTGAAGATTCTTAATCTTAACCTCTTTGGTAAAAATTCTCTAGTTATTGCAATTTTACCATATTTTTTTTTTTTAATTATCCAGATTTTCCATTAGATTGGGACAGATCTTTAAGCCTGCAAAACTACATTAAAGTTAGATTCTAGGATCCACCCATTCCCCAATTTTGATTAACAATGGCACTGTTCCATGTTTAAGGCAGCATTCTCATGTGAGCCCAGGGTGGCTCAATGAAGCACCCCCCAGGGCAATCTTTGACTCCTTGGGCCCATTGGAAATGGGTTTAAAGATGCTGGGCAACATTTAATCAAGAAGAGGACCACTGTTGGACTTCAGAGCAAGAAGACAGCACAGGAGAGGAGGTGGGTAATTTTTTGCAGGAGCTGCTTTTTTTTTTTTTAATAATTGCTTGGCTACTTGTTTTTTTTTATTTTTTATTTAGAGGTATTTAAAACTAGTTGGGCTTCATGGATTAGAAGCAGTAATTACTGTTTACAAAAATGTAAATGGTATAACTATAAATCTGTGTTTATTGAATACTAAATCCAGACAAGTTCTGCTCTAATTTATACTGGCAATTGTAAGTTTAAATAAGTTGGTATCATGGCCAATTCCCTACTTCTGCTCTTTTCTTTTCTTTTTTTTTTTTTTGCTCTGTTTTAAATACTTGTAAAATCATCAAGAGAAATGAAATTGTTAAGGTGCTGAGCATGTACACAAGTCAGAATAGGGAATATAATAAAAGTACAAATAGACAAAGCCACACAAATGAGCAAGTGGGACCAGCAATTTGAAAACCAAAATTGAAGAGAAATAATTTCATTTTCTCCAATACTCCCAGCAGTGAGGATTAATCCTTACCTTCTGAAAGACTGCAGGCATAATAACAAGGTTAGAAATTAGGCACAGAAGCTTAGGAAATGAAAAGGCGGACTTTACTTCCCTGATCATACTACTGAGCTGCATATTTTCAGTTATTTATTTCCTTTAAATAACTTTCTAAAGCTTCCGACTCACCGGGTGATATCTTGTGATTTACCAAGCAACAAATCAAGGGTGATGGAAGTAGCTTAAATATGAAGGAGTTGTTCACAAAATTATTTTTTTTTTTTTTGTTAACAAAGTGTTAACAAAGTGATGAAAAAAACAAACAAACATCAAAACACTGTAAGAAAATAGTAATTTGCAAAGGATAATGGATATAGGGAGGTAAGGAAAGGCATAAATCGTGGCTATGTATGTACTCACAGGTGGGCTTTATGACTTCAGTAAATAGACATTTATGTTGGAGAATGACTGCTGACCACTTATATCAGTCTTAGGCACAGGGGCATTTGATAAAGCAGTGAGTGAAACATTTACTATGCACATTTACGATTCCAAAGTCATGAATCTGATTTTCTAAAGGTACAGAAGTACAAGAAATGTAGAAAATTGGTAATCTGGCACATAGTGATGTCATCCTGGCATTTCATAATTTCTGCACAGCATACAATAAATGACACTAAAATACTAATAGAAAAGGAATAAATAAATCTCTAGGAAACTGATATATCGATGTGACCTGTTTTGAAGCTAAATTGCTAGTTATATACTAAACTTTTAAAATGACCATACAACATAATGTATTATTTATTATTTGATTTCATACAGCTGCTGTTAGGTTAAAGTGTTTGTTACCCCAATATTTAAATTTCCTGATATGTGCCTGCTGTACCACGTACTTGTTTATGTCAGTCCATTTGGTTTCCTATTAAAAACTGACCACACTAAGCAGGAGAAAACACCATGGTAGGTTCTCTAGCTATGATTGGAACTCAATGTGCTTTCCTCCAATGATCAGATCATGACCTGACACCCCCTCCCCTTCTTTTACTAAGAGGATCAGTGTGCTGTTGCTTCTCCTCTCCCCAAATCTAATGCAGCTGAGAACAGAGGGAATGTGATCACTTATAAAAAGGGGGGAAACAGGTATGTGTCTTTTTTTATGTATACACAAATGTTTTGCCTTTTATTTCTATTTTACGATTCAATACATTTTTATTAGAATTTTCAGAAGAAAAACAAAACGTACAAACCATGAAGAACTTACAGTAGGAGTACAAAGAAATGCAATTAACAAATGCTACAGGGAGTCAAGGAACCCCAGTTGGGTCCCCAGTCTGATCTGAACAGTACAGTATAATATTCAGTCCATGAAGGAACAAAGAAAAACATTTTCAAGAGAGGTTACCCAAGAGATAACACCCCAGGCAATTACAACCACAATCCACAACCTCAGGACTATAGAAAGGTGCCACCGACCCCAGGCACCCCTATTGGGATCAAACTGCGCCCATGGACCAGAGCCCCCCCCCTAGTCCCCATGTTTCCTAGAGAGCCTATTGGAGTGCGCAACATTGCAGTATTCAGTTTATTTTAAACTGAATGCTTTTTTTACAAGGTGATTATATACAATGACATTACCCACTTCACTTCTCACACCTATCCTGTTCGCCCCCTGTGGACCAAAGCAAGTTTTACATTTCAGATATGGACCTGTTAGTTCAGCAATAACTTTGTCATTACTAAAGATAACAAGGTAATATGTACAGTATATTGTTTTTTTTTTTTTTTTTTAAGGACAAACAAGGCTTTCTTTTTCTGTTTTTTTTTTTAACAAAAAAACACAACAGAACTCAACAAAGCACACATTTTTTATGAGCAATGTTAGTTTAAAGCGGAGTTCCACCCTGGAATTTTTTTTTTTAAAAAAATACCCCCCGGGACAGTCAGGGCTAGTGCATTCCACAATGGCTAGCCTCTGATCTGTCCCTGGTTGCACTTACCTGTTAGGACAAATACTTACCTTGAATACGTCTTGTCCAGCGCTGCCATCTCAGATGTGGGCAGCTTGAAGCCAGCGAGATCCTCTTCGGCGTCCTCTTCCGCCTTCTTCGGTCCCTCGATGCCCTGCGCCGGCCCCGCCGTCACTTCCGGTGCGCGCGTGTCATCCCTCCACAGCTTCTGGGCATGCCCAGAAGCTGTTTAGAAGGGGATGACGCGCGCGCCCCGGAACTGACGTCGGGGCCGGTGCAGGCGCAATGATTCCAGGGAGCTATGATGTTCAGCTCCCAGGAATCATTGCAGAGCCAGGAAGTGACGACGGGCCGCGGCCGAGGAAGGAGGAAGAAGGAAGTAAGGTAAGTATATTTTCTTCGTTACGAGGTAAGTAAAAAAAAAAAAAAAAATGCGATTATCCATTTCTTTTTCAGGTGACCCGGAGCGAGAAGATGGAGGTAAGTATAAAATTAGGGTGGAACTCCACTTTAATAATAAATAGTGTTACTGCTAAGAAAATGTATGCATTTTATTGAGTAATTTGTTTAAAATTACATTAAAATTATGATTTAGGTACAAAAAATTGCAAAGTTATTTACACATGAAATAAAGTGTGTGGTTTTTTTCAGTTGTACTATTTTTTTTAAATGAGAAATGTGCAAATATATGTTAAATATGTAAAAATTTTAACAAACAAAACAGAAAAAAAAACAAAAAAATGTTTACTTAATAATGGTGAATAAAATAAAACAAAACAGAAAAAGAAAAATCAGCGAGGAAGGAAAGGAAAATATCAGTTAAAGATAGAGCTAATTATAGTAAACTAGGGGTTAATAAGAGGTTAAACAGAGGAATGTTTTATATTTAAAAAAAAAAAAAACAGACTTTTTTTACTTATTAATTTGCAGATCATCCTTTTGATTTCTTGAAGAATGAACAGAAAGATACAAATGTAACAACACGTTACTTTGGATAAATGGACTAGAGCAAGTATTGTTTAGTGGCGGTTCACACATATGTGATGTCAGACATTGCATGTGATTCGTACTGCACTACTATGCAAATCACATGCGATGTCTGTGCGTTGCGAATTCAGCCATACAAATTGTATGGCTGAATTTGCATTTCATTCTGACTAAAGTCGCACAGGATCCTTTTTTTGGCCTGCACCAGAATCGGATCGCATTGGTGTTCACACCTATGCGATTTGATTCATGTCCGAACTTACAGTTTGCACTACGATATGCAAACTGATCTGGGAGTGTCGTTAACTTTGTATTGACACCCCCAGTGATTCGCATATGGCAGTGTGAACTGCCTGCGAGTCAAGTGCGATTCGGGAACCCGCAGGGGATTTTTAGGGTTCTCAAATTGCATAAGTGTGAACCGAGACTTATACTGATTCCGACTACTTTTTCAACAGCTTAGAGCTGTCAACTTCTCTGAGTATACTGTATTGCTAGCTTTTTATTAATCACAGCTGAAAATTAAGGTATACTTAGAGGGGGGTCCCAGAAGCACGGTAGAGAACCTGGACATGCTACACATGCCCTCTATACAATGATGATGTTTTTTGGGGCATGTGTAGCATGCCCAAAGTCTGCAACTAATTAAGTGATATTATATCAAATGTAAAAAAAAAGAGTTTGCGAGCAGAGGTGATCCAAAATTGAAAAGAAAATAATCTGTCACTGCACATTACCCAATGTCATACTGAGCATAATATAATTATTTGTAAAATTAATCTGTGCTCAGACTCTGCATACAATCAGCAAAAGCACTTTAAAACATTCATCTCTCTAGCTATAGGTATTTTAGAGAAGTAATCTTCATAGTTCACAACAGAGGCACTAAAACCACTGCTTCTCTCCTCTTATTTTCTGCTGGCAAGGCACCCCTCATGTTGAGGGCATGTGGACTGATATAGTTCAGTCAAGTGAGCACTCTCATCTCCCACCATTCACATCAGACTGAAATAGATTCAATCTAAGGGGGGTCCAATTTTTTTTAAATTTTGTTTGGGGTCTTTCTTAACATCCATGCCTGACCCTCATCAAAGATAAGGGTTTTGTAGGCTTGTTAAGGGGAACCCCATGCTTTTTGTGTAGAGACCTCCATTACCATTTATAACAGAGCTTCATCCAGAGTAAAATTGCAGAGTATAGGTGAAGGGAATCCCCAGCTGCTTTGTTTACAAACAGAAATACACAGTTGGAAGCTGTCATTTTGTCATTCAGAAATGTAACTACTACCGGACTGCCTGCCGCATGTATACTGCGGCAGGGCGACCCGGCTGTACAAAATCACTAACATGTACTTGATTTTGGTGCACACAATCTGGGGCATGTGCGTGCGCCGCCGGAGCGCGGCTCCAGCTGTGATTGGCAAAAGCAGGAGCCAATCAGCGGGTTGGGTGACCAAGATGGCAGCCGGGACCCGCCAATCGTTCGGAGGAAAGGCCTACATAAACAAGGCAGACCGCTGTTCTGTCAGGGAGTAAAAGAGAGATATTGTGTTTCAGCTTAGCTAAAACACAGATCTCTCTTTTCACCCAGTGCATCCACTCCCCCCCCCCCACTCAGATTTGTCTGCCGCAGTGTCGCAGTCCCGCTAAAAATCGCTGATCACCGCCATTACTAGTAAAAACAATTAAAAAAAAAAAGTCTATAAGTCTATCCCATAGTTTGTAGACGCTATAAATTTTGTGCCAACCAAGCAATATGCACATTGGGATTTTTTTTTACCAAAAATATGTAGCAGAATATAAATTAGCCAAAGTTTATGAAGAAATTACATTTTTACATTTTTTATTATTGGGTGTGTTTTTTAGCAGAAAGCAAAAAATATATATATATATATATTTTTATTTTTAAATTGTGGGTTATTTTTTTGTTTATAGCGCAAAAAAATAAAAACCGCAGAGGTGATCAAATACCACCAAAAGAAAACTCTATTTGTGGGGAAAAAAGGACATACATTTTATTTGGGTACAGTGTTGCATGACCGCGCAATTGTCAATCAACGCAGTGTCATATCGCAAAAAATGGCCTGGTCAGGAAGGGGGTGCTAGTTTTGCTGCAGTAGATTGGATACATTGTACAGATGCTCTACGTCACAGGCAGGTTAAACGCATCCTCCAGGGTTGTTAATTAAAGGAAGTTTCCATTTTTAATGTTATACTTTAAGCATTATTAAAATTGCTGCTCTCCACCAAACAGAAATTATAAAAAGTTTGTTGCTATTGCGCAGGTTCCCCAGGGTAGTGCACAGCCCCCCGTGCCATTAATTTGAAAATCCCTTGCCCATGATCCTATAGATTGGCCATTACTCTTTTTTACCATTTGGCTCCTATTGACAATGAGGTTCAGATTTTATACTTCATCCCTACTTTTGATCCTTCTGTCTGCTAACATTTGCTTTTCTCTGAATAACTAAACACAAGGTTGGTTAAGCAAGAGTTCCACCCAAGAAAGGTCTTCTCTTAGCCTACTTCTGCTGTGGAAGAAGGCTACGTAATAGAAAGTGTGTAAAGTTCTTGGTTGGAATAGTAAACCTGCTTTGATAGTGGTGGCCAGGGTAAGGCCTGGTGCCATCTGGTGGGTCAATGAGTTGACAATGACAAATTCTAGTGTGAGAGAGGAACATATAATCCCTGGACAATGGACATTCTACATCAGTATTTCTTAACCTTTTTTTCATTCAAGGCACCCTTTAAAATTCTGCACAATCCTGAGGCACCCCATTAACCTCCTGGCGGTATGATTATGTCAGGAATTATGTACCAAAAGCGGTACAATTTTTTGCATGGAAATTTGGCGTTATGTATTATAGGCCTACAATTCTTAGTGATTACTGACTTAAACCTGACCAAAACAAGACTCTAGTAGACATCCCAGATGTGATGAATTTGAAACACAAACGCATGAATTATAATCTAATCAATAATATAATTTTATTATATAATATATATATATAATATATATATATATATATATATATATATATATATATATATACAGTGGGTACGGAAAGTATTCAGACCCCCTTAAATTTTTCACTCTTTGTTATATTGCAGCCATTTGCTAAAATCATTTAGGTTCATTCTTCTTCCTCATGAATGTACACATAGCACCCCATACTGACAGAAAAACAAAGAATTGTTGACATTGTTGCAGATTTATTAAAAAAGAAAAACTGAAATATCACATGGTCCTAAGTATTCAGACCCTTTGCTGTGACACTCATATATTTAACTCAGGTGCTTTCCATTTCTTCTGATCATCCTTGAGATGGTTCTACACCTTCATTTGAGTCCAGCTGTGTTTGATTATACTGATTGGACTTGATTAGGAAAGCCACACACCTGTTGATATAAGACCTTCCAGATCACAATGCATGTCAGAGCAAATGAGAATCATGAGGTCAAAGGAACTGCCTGAAGAGCTCAGAGACAGAATTGTGGCAAGGCACAGAACTGGCCAAGGTTACAAAAAGATTTCTGCTGCACTTAAGGTTCCTAAGAGCACAGTGGCCTCCATAATCCTCAAATGGAAGACGTTTGGGACGACCAGAACCCTTCCTAGAGCTGGCCGTCCGGCCAAACTGAGCTATCGGGGGAGAAGAGCCTTGGTGAGAGAGGTAAAGAAGAACCCAAAGATCACTGTGGCTGAGCTCCAGAGATGCAGTCAGGAGATGGGAGAAAGTTGTAGAAAGTCAACCATCACTGAAGCCCTCCACCAGTCGGGGCTTTATGGCAGAGTGGCCCGACGGAAGCCTCTCCTCAGTGTAAGACACATGAAAGCCCGCATGGAGTTTGCTAAAAAACACCTGAAGGACTCCAAGATGGTGAGAAATAAGATTCTCTGGTCTGATGAGACCAAAATAGAACTTTTTGGCCTTAATTCTAAGCGGTATGTGTGGAGAAAACCAGGCACTGCTCATCACCTGTCCAATACAGTCCCAACAGTGAAGCATGGTGGTGGCAGCATCATGCTGTGGGGTGTTTTTCAGCTGCAGGGACAGGACGACTGGTTGTAATCGAGGGAAAGATGAATGCGGCCAAGTACAGGGATATCCTGGACAAAAACCTTCTCCAGAGTGCTCTGGACCTCAGACTGGGCCGAAGGTTTACCTTCCAACAAGACAATGACCCTAAGCACACAGCTAAAATAACGAAGGAGTGGCTTCACAACAACTCCGTGACTGTTCTTGAATGGCCCAGCCAGAGCCCTGACTTAAACCCAATTGAGCATCTCTGGAGAGACCTAAAAATGTCTGTCCACCAACGTTTACCATCCAACCTGACAGAACTGGAGAGGATCTGCAAGGAGGAATGGCAGAGGATCCCCAAATCCAGGTGTGAAAGACTTGTTGCATCTTTCCAAAAAAAGACTCCTGGCTGTATTAGATCAAAAGGGGGCTTCTACTAAATACTGAGCAAAGGGTCTGAATACTTAGGACCATGTGATATTTCAGTTTTTCTTTTTTAATAAATCTGCAACAATGTCAACAATTCTGTGTTTTTCTGTCAGTATGGGGTGCTATGTGTACATTCATGAGGAAGAAGAATGAACTTAAATGATTTTAGCAAATGGCTGCAATATAACAAAGAGTGAAAAATTTAAGGGGGTCTGAATACTTTCCGTACCCACTGTATATATATATATATATATATATATATATATATATATATATATAAAATATTATATAATAAAATTATATTATTGATTAGATTATAATTCATGCGTTATATGTTTTATATATATATGTGTGTATATATGTATATATATATATATATATATATATGTGTGTATATATGTGTGTATATATGTGCTCTATATGAAACTATGTGTAACTAAAAGGCAGGCTTGATCCACCTACGGGCTTGTATACAATGTTTAGGCAATTTTTAGGCATTGGCACCCTGAAGGCACCCTGGTTGAAGAAAGCTGTTGTCACAGCCCTTACGGCAGAGCCTCATGTGTAAAGGGAGACCTCTCGTACAGACCTGGCTCAAGGGCCACTGGTGCTGCAACAGTGACTGTGAGAGTGTGGTGAGGTAAGAGTGCCTACAAGATCTTCCGTTGGTCACAGAAATGTGTGACAGGTGCTTCACCAGAGTTGAACTGCATAGCTAAAAGCAGTGGATGGCAGCAGGAACAGCAGATGCAGGCACAAAGCAGGTAGAAGACCAGTGTCACCAGGCACTGTGCAGAGCAAGACAGATGGGTGACTGGATGAAGGGTCAGACAAGCGCAAGCCAGTTCAGCAACAGATGATCTGATATAAGCATAAACGGCAGGCAGAGAATGGTCAAGATGCAGACAGAGGTTGGCAACAGGATAACAGGCAGATGAGAAGATATAAATGAAGTTGAGGTCAGGACAGGTGGAATGCAAGTGTGGTCAAACACAGAGATCAATATACAGGGCACAGGAACAGAAACATGGGTAAAGCTGCAAATTAGACAACATTGCACTAGTGCAGCTGCTGCCCATATACAGTGGGTACGGAAAGTATTCAGACCCCCTTAAATTTTTCACTCTTTGTTATATTGCAGCCATTTGCTAAAATCATTTAAGTTCATTCTTCTTCCTCATGAATGTACACATAGCACCCCATACTGACAGAAAAACACAGAATTGTTGCAGATTTATTAAAAAAGAAAAACTGAAATATCACATGGTCCTAAGTATTCAGACCCTTTGCTCAGTATTTAGTAGAAGCCCCCTTTTGATCTAATACAGCCAGGAGTCTTTTTGGGAAAGATGCAACAAGTCTTTCACACCTGGATTTGGGGATCCTCTGCCATTCCTCCTTGCAGATCCTCTCCAGTTCTGTCAGGTTGGATGGTAAACGTTGGTGGACAGACATTTTTAGGTCTCTCCAGAGATGCTCAATTGGGTTTAAGTCAGGGCTCTGGCTGGGCCATTCAAGAACAGTCATGGAGTTGTTGTGAAGCCACTCCTTCGTTATTTTAGCTGTGTGCTTAGGGTCATTGTCTTGTTGGAAGGTAAACCTTCGGCCCAGTCTGAGGTCCAGAGCACTCTGGAGAAGGTTTTTGTCCAGGATATCCCTGTACTTGGCCGCATTCATCTTTCCCTCGATTGCAACCAGTCGTCCTGTCCCTGCAGCTGAAAAACACCCCCACAGCATGATGCTGCCACCACCATGCTTCACTGTTGGGACTGTATTGGACAGGTGATGAGCAATGCCTGGTTTTCTCCACACATACCGCTTAGAATTAAGGCCAGAAAGTTCTATTTTGGTCTCATCAGACCAGAGAATCTTATTTCTCACCATCTTGCGGGCTTTCATGTGTCTTACACTGAGGAGAGGCTTCCGTCGGGCCACTCTGCCATAAAGCCCCGACTGGTGGAGGGCTGCAGTGATGGTTGACTTTCTACAACTTTCTCCCATCTCCTGACTGCATCTCTGGAGCTCAGCCACAGTGATCTTTGGGTTCTTCTTTACCTCTCTTACCAAGGCTCTTCTCCCCCGATAGCTCAGTTTGGCCGGACAGCCAGCTCTAGGGAGGGTTCTGGTCGTCCCAAACGTCTTCCATTTGAGGATTATGGAGGCCACTGTGCTCTTAGGAACCTTAAGTGCAGCAGAAATCTTTTTGTAACCTTGGCCAGATCTGTGCCTTGCCACAATTCTGTCTCTGAGCTCTTCAGGCAGTTCCTTTGACCTCATGATTCTCATTTTCTCTGACATGCATTGTGATCTGGAAGGTCTTATATAGACAGGTGTGTGGCTTTCCTAATCAAGTCCAATCAGTATAATCAAACACAGCTGGACTCAAATGAAGGTGTAGAACCATCTCAAGGATGATCAGAAGAAATGGAAAGCACCTGAGTTAAATATATGAGTGTCACAGCAAAGGGTCTGAATACTTAGGACCATGTGATATTTCAGTTTTTCATTTTTAATAAATCTGCAACAATGTCAACAATTCTGTGTTTTTCTGTCAGTATGGGGTGCTGTGTGTACATTCATGAAGAAGAAGAATGAACTTAAATGATTTTAGCAAATGGCTGCAATATAACAAAGAGTGAAAAATTTAAGGGGGTCTGAATACTTTCCGTACCCACTGTATACACATGTGCATAGGAATCTCTGTGCAATTTTTTACACGCATGCGCATATTCGTGCACCTGTGCCTGGCACCTGCATATACGTATCTGGCTTTGCCTAGGAACTTTAAATGTGCTATGGGCAGCATGTCCATGGCAGTTGTTGTTAGGGCACTGTCCACAGCAGAGGTGTATGAAGACCTGCCATTCCTGCCAGTATTTGCATGGCCGCAGGATTGCACACTGGCGAACAACCAGTGGACAAGGTTCACATGCGCATTGGTGCACGTATGCACATAGTTACGCACACACTCTCAGCACGGCAAACAACCTTTATAAGGAAGCCAGTCACTCTCTGCAATTGCTGGTTGATCTTCAGCTCATCCATTGCATTTGCTCCTGTGATCCCCTTGCTCCTCTGAATTCCTGTTACCAACTCAGCTTGCCTCTGACCTGTCTTCTGCCTTGCCTCTGGCTGGTTTAATAGATCCTTACTCTCTGCTCTCCTGTGTATGGCCCTGGCTATCCACCTGATTATGTTTGCTCTGATCCCCCTCTGGCGCCTGACCTTTGCTTCAAACCGACTTCTCTCCTGTTCTCTGTGGTACCAAAGTTGTACTTCCGGGCAGGGCCGTTTGAAGGAATTTGGGGGCCCCAATCAAAATGGACATGGAGGCCCCCCCGCACACACGGAAAGCCTACAGGAACCACAGCATAGCCATACAGTTTAAGTTCAGGGAAAGGGAAAGCAGTAATTGAGGCGGGCACTGATAGTAATGGAGGGCTATGAAGGAGGGCAGTAGAAGGCAAGGCAGACTGGTATCCACTAAGATCTCTGATCATCGTATACAGCTTTATAGTTTTCATTAAACTTAAGTGACCCCTATACAACAAGTTTCCAGATAATATCGCCCCTCCCTCCCGTTCCCCCACCATGTGCACTAGATGATACCAGGGGGACTTTTTTCTTATGCTATGAGACTATCCAGCTGTCTGTTAACAGGTAGGTATTTTTCCCAATTGGACAATTGGTCCAATTTTTGCATGAAAAAATTGAGTGACAGACTGTCAGTGTGATCATACCTGTCGCTAGCCTGGTCCGGTCCACGTGTGTGAGGAGGATGTGATGACTCGTGGTGTGTCTCTCTCTGGCGAAGTTCGAGGGCCTGGTGGGCTGGCGCCACTCCTGCGCACTCTTTAGGCCGCCTAGGCTGAGGCGGGGCTGGTGTGCACAGATGCGCGCCGCCGCCGTGTGATGTCATGCCGCTCCTCCGCTGTGCGCCCGCCCGCCGGCCGGCCTGTCACAGGCCGCCTGTGTGTTGTGAGGCCAGCCTGCGGCATTTGTGTTTTGGGTTTTTGGGATAATCTCAGTCTGTGTCTTGGGTCTTGGGGCCCCAGGCCAGCTCGGGGCCCCAAGCAATTGCTTGTTTTGCCTGCCTTGATGTGACGGGCCTGCTCCCGGGCATTTCTCTGACAAGCATCCTAGTCAGAACATCTCTGCAAGCATTCCAGCAGATGACCCGTGCTATTTTGGGCCTGAATCATCCACCTTCAAGGGAGTTTGGAACTTAGCCACAAGGGAAGCCCTCTCTCCATTGGCCTCCAGCACCAAGTACGTGATAGTTGTTCTAAACTAAGCTACAAACTGAACCAACCCCACACCACACCTACAACAGTAAAGCCTGCTTTTTGGTTGGTTATTCACTGTAACACCTACCTGATCAATAACTAAATTATTATATCGCTAATATCTTCATCTTCTGAAAGGCACAAAATCTGAGTATTTAAAAATTCAACTTGGAGTTCTTTCTTGTTCAAGTGCCAGCCTCTTTCTAAGCTCACTGTAACTTCACAAAAGCTTTAAAATACCCAATCATGTGTGTGTGAAATTAAAAAGAGCACATGATTCGAAATACAAACTAAACATATCACTTCAAGTTATTCACTAGCATTTATGTTGCAAAGTGAAAATACACCTTGCTAAGGGAATAAGTGAAGCTTCCTAAATATGCCTGCAATGCATTATAAAAGCATAAATGTTAAATGTAAACTAAGTAGGTTTCCTGACAGCACAATGCTAATGTTTCCTAAATAGCATTAGCAGTTCCTTGACTGATTTTACTACTTGGCTGGAGCCGGGATTAGGTGTTTTAAAATATGAAGGCACAATATACTGTATAACATATTCCTATTTTTTTAATGCAAAAATTTAAGTGAAGAAACATAATAATATTACACTTTATTGCCACTGCAACCTATGATTTTTTTTTTTCCATTGCTTAGGTCTTTAAAAGAATTTCCAATTTCCTAAGGCTATTAAAAATCTGAATCTCTAATATCTGTTATCAATAACTTTCTGGTTTAGTAATTACAAGCTATCTCATTAATTATCCTGATGCTCTGGGTCTAGGATTAATAAATCAATAACTAACCCTCTTCTTTGGACCAGTGACAAGTTCCTGCCACAAAGTCGGTGGACTTTGTTTAAGCATACAACCAGCAAGCATTGTAATGCTGGAAGGGAAAGATTTCAATTCAGCTTAATAATCACCATGTGAAGGAGTCAGTAAGGATTAGAGGTTAAAGGTAACATATAAGTGTTTGATAAAAAATATTGTATATTAATATTTTAATTCATATAACATTTCACAGAAAAATCTTCTGAAATGGTACATATAAAACAATAAAAAGACAGGTTTGCCTAAAATAATTATCAAAGTCAAAGGTTTAGCAGTTAACACAAGGACGTTATGTGATGCCTCCAGCTGGAGAAGTCTTGGAGACTAAAGAACAAAAAGTACCGCAATGAAGGAGACAAGTTATATATCATTATATGTCATGTGAAATGTATAATATATAAACTGCCTGAACTACAGGCAAGCAGCTAAATATACAATTGACATACATACTGTAAATGGGAGCTATTTACTTGTCAAAAGATTTGCATTTATCTTGACCTAGTCTGAGATTTACACAGATTTACGACTGGGTTAACCAAGGTTCTTTCCATGTGGCTAACACATGCAGCTGGGCCCAACCTACATATAGGGTCATCAGGGCATCAGGGTAAACGCACATACTGCTCACATGCACAGATGCAGGTCCTAGACCTTACCACCACAGCCACCTGGTGGCTGTACACATTAACCCCTTCACACCTGGAGTACTCTTACATAGGCCTATGTTTTCTATGGTCCAGCTAGAAGTCCAACTGACGCCACATAACACTTGATACAGTATATGAGAGGGTTGTTTCTCTCTACCAGCCGGGGGACTATATTTCCTCTACCACCACCCACTCCAGAGCCAAGCAGTTTTGCACCAGTAATATCACCTACTTCTTTGCCCCAGGCATTGACTGTATTTAAAGTGTTACCCTGCATTCACTTTATGTGGTCTCCCACAGTACACAGAACATGGAAATGCAATTATTTTAGTAAATATAAACTGCTAATAATTTTTCCTATCAGCAGTATAAAGCGGTCTTGTGACTTCTATCAGTGTTTGGTTAAAACTTGTAAGGGGGTGGGGTTTCATTCTCCTCTGACTGGTCTATGAGGCTGCATGATTCCTGACACTCTGTCTAGACAGTGCTGATTGGCCCTGTGCTGGTCACATGCCCCTCTCCAAAAAGAAAAAAAAAAACCAGAGTAATACACATCAAACTGAGCATGTGCAGAATGCCCTGGTCCTCTATAATATCAGGAGATGGATTTGGGACTGTGGAAGAAGGAGAGGATCAGAGAAGACAGAATCAAATAGCCTTTTTACACATGCGCAGGATTAACCCCTTAGGTTCCACAGTGAGTATAACAATCATGCTTTACTGCATATACAGTCTGATTTTACTGCTGTGGGTTTAGAAACACTTTAACGCATCGCTCTCAACAGAACATCACTCAAAGGTTTCTTCTTGCAAACGTAACTTCTTTACTTGGTAGCAATGTAATAAACATTATTTTTCAATGGTGATGGACTTGTCCAAATTTTAGTAATACAAATAGTCCAATCAGTCACATCACAAGCTATGTTGCCAAGAGGAAGAGCATTGTGGTTCACCGAGATGGTTAATGCAGTATTAATCCCAAAACCAAAAATGTAATGTATTGCAGCCTACCAGTCATTAGATGTAGAGACTGTATTTGTTCTCTTTTTTTAGGCTTTTTTTCCCCTCTGTTTTCTTCTGGTGATCTGGCCAGTACCATCATTTCTGTATTAGAAAGACACCACCTTGGATGAAGGAGCACAAGGGGCAGATTTGGACAGCAGCATTGTCAGTCCGGGGGGAGGGGACTGTTAGATGTACTGACAGATGACATTATAGTAACTTATTGAAGCTGAACTCAAGCTAATACTTTATTATCAGTTAGAGCAAAACATTTTTTGTTCCTTGGGATTTATGTTTTTCATAAATAAATAAAAACTGATCATTTTAAGCACCCCCTACCAGTGTTAAATAGTCTGTCTCATCCCTGTAACTGTAACCCTGTCCAGCTTTCTGGCTGGATCACTGGATGAAAATAGAATAAAATAAAAATAGAATATGCCTAAAAAAAGGAAACGAATACAGCCATCACATTTAAGAACTAGGAAGCTGTAATATAATACAAATATTTGCTTTTGGGTTTAATACTTCTTTAGGTCCTTTTTCTAGATTCACTACTAACGTGTTGCAGTCCTCTGCAACCCCTCCCCCGAAGGAGAGAGCACACCAAAACCCTTTCTGATGTTCTCTCCTCTGTTGTTCCAGGCAGTCTTCCTCTCCCTGCTGTATCTCTTCCCATCTATAAAAAGGGCAGCCATAACATCACAACTCCACCTTTATGGCAGAGCTAAAATTAAAGGGAATCTAGCACCTGCCTACAAGCCTGTTGACCTTATGCTTTTCTAGGGCAGTTAAAGTGATTGTAAAGTCTCATTTTTTTTTTTTAAATAACAAACATGTTATGCTTACCTGTTCTGTGCCGTGTCTTTGCACAGAGCAGCCCAGATCCTTCTCTTCTTGGGTCCCTCTTTGGCTCTCCTGGCCCCTCTCTCCTGTTGAGTGCCCCCAGAGCAAGCAGCTTGCTATGGGGGCACCTGAGCCGAGCCACAGTTCCCTACGTCCATTCAGACAGGGAGACTTATCCCCTCTCTCTCCTTATCGACTCACTGACTTTAATTGACAGCAGCTGGAGCCAATGACGCCACGCTGCCATCTCAGCCAATAAGGAGGCAAAGTCTTTGGCAGCCGAGACACTCCTGCAACATTGCTGGATGAGGATGGCCTCAGGTAAGTGGGGCTGAGGGGGGCTGTTGCATTAAGATTCAAAACCTTCTGAATTTACAACCACTTTAAACAACACAACTAGGTCACCTCCTTGTCCTTAGTCTATAACATGGGTGCTCAACCTGTTGTCCTCCAGCTGTTGCAGAACTTCAAGTACCATCATGTCTCAGCCTTTGGGAGACTTTGGGATAACTGTGTAATGTTCCGGTACCTTTGGTACCCTAAATTACACTTTCCACAAGTGTATGCGCCCCACCATTTACTTTTGGAAAGGTGCGCATACACCTTTAAGACTGGAGCTGTCATCACCCAGCGCCGGACTAGATGGCTATTTAAAGCGCCGGTTCTCACTCACATGTGTTCGTTCAAACACCCTTACCTGGATGCTAACCTTGCTTGAAGCTTCCATGCTTGCAAGCTTACCTCGCTGACGGAACCTCGCTGCGCTGATCCCTGTATCCCGCTACTGGATCATCCGCCTCTCCTGAACCACCCTTCGGCTGTATCGCTAATAGTGCTAAGTACCCCGCAGGGGAATTCTCTATAAACTTATACTAAGCTTACACTATCTAGCTCTGCATAGTAAAGACTGTTTATCACATCTGCATAACTAGATTGCTAGCTCTTGAGGCTACTGCTACTTTCCTGCACTGGGTTGATCACTCTTGTATGTCCACCTGCTACTCTGTCATCTGCTACCATACATGACTGCTAAACCTTCCTGCATCCATCTGCTACTGTCTCACCTTCAAGTGTCTATCACCTACCACCTTCACTCAACCTATCCCTCAAACCCTCATCATTGTGTTACCACATACATAAAGTCACACTAGGAACCAGCTTGCTAATTGTGTGTATTTACTGGCTGAAATAAGACCTTCCACACATGATGAGTCATTGAGGTTGGGAATGGTATCTCAGCATATCTCTTACATGACTACTGACGTGGAACTATTTCTGCAGCTGAAAATCCACACCATATAAGAAACGCAGAAGCGTTACAAACTGTCAGCCTTGCAATGCCTCAAGGTACTTGTAATTCTGCAACAGCTGGAGGGCCACAGGTTGAGCACTTATGGCCTATGATTTTGACAGTGAAAAAGTGTAGGGACTGATGAGGTCACCTCTCAGCTCTATCCTCACATTAGCATGTTCCTTATGCGAATATGTAAATTCAGAACACCTGACTAGTCCTAAGTACTGTCTTTGCCTATTCCAGTCTGAATGCTGCAGAGAATAAATAATAAAAAATAATGCAAGAATAAGGAAAACCGACTTCAAATTTAGGTATTTATACTAGTCACTTTAAAATATCTTTTAATAAATACATAACTGAATTCTTTGATTTATTTTTTTTTTTTAATATCTGCTTGAAGTTCAGTTTTACCTAAACAAAAGAACAGCACACAGAATAGCACAAACACAAATAATTATAACTTTCATTCATTATTGATTGAAGACCATTCCATTACACAATATATTCTGAGTTGAGATGTCCACCCACGTTAAATAAAATTAAGAACTTACTTTGGAACATTAGGAATTAGGAGTTTATTTCGGAACATGGTCAGACTCCTAACTTTCAAGTTTCTCACAAACTTGTATTGTGCATTATTTTTCTATTTTTTACTACACATAATTCTGTATATAGCATGACTGACAGTATTAACAAAAAACAAGGCTCTTTGAACAAGGGCTTTGAAGCCTAGGGGGAAATAAGACCACCAGGATATATATTATCAAGACCTTACTTTGAAGTACAGACTTTTTCTTATAATTTATTTCTTCATCTCAAAGGCGTATGTGTACAGGTGCTTCAATTACATGGAGGATTCATGATCTTTGATATTTTTTTTCTCTGGGTTCGGTTGCTCCAGGAAGAAATACTAACATCCTTCTATAAAGATATTGACATTTGGATGACTGGTAGGTCCTGAATTTTGAAACACTTTGAAATAAGGTTTATAGGGAAGATTTTATTAAGTCCTAGACTTTCCCTACCTTCATGTCCAGGTGTAAAGGCTTTAGTTTGGTTTAGAATGTACATCTTAGTATGCCATTTATTTGAAAAAACTATAACAGAACTTTGCAGTTGAGCAAAATAAAACTAGCAATAGTTTAATATTTTTATCGCATGATGCTTTATATTTTATTTTTTTTTTATATTAAATAGGGGGTTTCTAGAAAAAAGATAGGTAAAGTGGAATTAAACAAATTTTGTCAAAAACTTCAAGCAGACGGCTCTTTATTGCAGAATAGACATGCTATGACTCTTCTGCAAAGCACACACTTACTGTACCTGACTTCTTTCAGCCTTTTTTTTTTTAAAAAAGATTTTATTGAAGTTCATCGTATAATAACAAAACATACATAGTAGTGCAACCAAACGTATATAACAGATGAAGAAAAAACATACTGACAAACCATAAATGGAATGAACGAGAGGCAGATAAACTTCAAGATTCAATGAGTAGGTAACAACAGCATGGTGATGAAAAATTGTAACCATAATGAGAGGGAGGGGAGAGAAGAGAAGGGGCAAGGGAGGAGGTGCAGATGCATCTGGAAGAAAGTAAAATAAAATCAAATTGTGACTCAAGCAAAGTTGCTGTGCTAGGGTCAACATGTTGCATAATAAGGTGAAAGACACAGTGTAGTGGGGTATTCCATGATAAGTTCAACATAGCACGAAATGGAAAGTCATGTCAAAGGAAACTGTAAAAACAGTTCCATTTTCAGACGAGAATGTGGGTTTAAAGTGAGGCCAGTTAGTTCCTTCTTCTGGAGAGCATGGAGATCAGAGATTAATTCAACAATTTGGGGGTGGGGGGGGTGTCCATCCAGTGTCTAAGTATAACCCTGCGGGCTATAATAAAACAAGTGATCAACCATTGCTTGTGCTGAAGGAGTACAGGTTTTAACCGTCGTGACAGAGAAGATTGGAGGGAGTCCAGATAGCCGAATAAAAGTACATATATGTCTTTGTGGAGTGTGAGGCCCAATGTCCGTGAAATGTAATGAAGGAGCTGCTCCCAGAAGATAGAGATTGGAGGACAGTGCCACAGCTTGTGAAGGAGGGAAGGTTGGTGGGCGTTGCACATAGTACAAATATGATGGTGTGCATCCTGAGACTAGAATGTAAGTGGGGAATGTATGCCCTGTGAAGGATCTTGAATTGCTGTTCCCTCCAGAACTCGTTGTGGGTGTGGCGGCAGATAGTGTGATAGCCAGTCAGTATATGACTGTTAGCCGACTCAGTGAAGAATCTTGTTCCATGGTTTGGCCACCGACTGTGAAACATGTTTATAGAGTTCCTCATGTAACGCTTTGTATAGGCGGGAGATCTTATTTCTACCTTATAGTATCCAAGTGTCCATAACAGATGCCCTGAAGCGTTGAGTTTTAGATTATCAGAGGGAATCCACAAAGCCCACACATTGTTGAAGATATAAGTGATGACTTAAAGGGACGCCATACGAATGGAAATATCAGAGATGTCTAAAGGTTTACCAGTAAAATCGTCAGAGTTGAGAGAATAGCGTGATGCCCAACGTAGACCATTTATAAAAAGCAGCATATTGCTGCGCCTGGGGAAACAGGGGGTGATGACGGATAGGTAAGTAGCGAGAAAGGCGCTGGGGGGCTCCCAGCCTCTTCCCTACCTCCCTCCAGGCTGCAACTGTATCTCTGATCAGAACATTATTTTTCAGAGAGTGAGGAAGGTCCCTGTTTCCGCAGTGCAGCAAGGCAACTAAATCGTGAGGGGCAGCCATTTGAGATCCTAGTACTAGGTTGGTATATCTTGATTTGTGACTTATCCAGTCTGGACACCCAAGTAGGAGACAGACAATATTATAGATTCTAGTATTTGGAAGGTCAATTCCACCATCCCGTTTAGAGAGGTGCAGTTTATGCAGAGCAATTTGGGAACATTGGGCCTTCCATAAGAAGGTGTTCAACACCTTGTTATGAATATCAGAGTGTTTTAGGAGGAGAGGGATGATTTGTAATGGGTAAAGCAGTTTGGGCAAACTAGACATCTTGTACAGATGGCACCTACCGAAAAAGGATATAGGAAGATTTTCCCAATTATGTAGTTCTGCTATGATCTTATCCAGGACAGGGGTAAAGTTGAGGCGGTATAGCGAAGACGGGTGATGACCAATTTTCACCCCCAGGTAGGTGATGTAAGTGCCTGAGACCTCGCAGCGGGGAGGAACTGGCCCAAGAGGTTTTACGCGTGGTGTTGAGGGGCAGGATTTATACGGAGGCCCGAGCATTTGCGGAAGTCACCCAATATGGATTGAATAATGGGGAGATTGTGCTGGGGATCAGAGGTGAAAATCAGAATGTCGTCGGTGAAGAGTGCCGAACGCAGTTCTTGTGACCCCACCCGGATTCCCTTCAGGTGGGGGTGGTGCAGTAGGGACCTGGAGAGCGGAGAGTGAGAGATGTTGCCTGCGGCAACTACCTGCACCGAAGGGAAATTGTACATGGCACAAACTAAGTGTAGGAAAGGGCCAGAGAAACCTAGTTTTGGAAGAACCAGACCCAACCACTGAAAGCTGACATTATCAAATGCCTTTTCGGCGTCGAGAGTAATAATCGCAGCGTCAGTGTTGGGATCAGCCTTGGATACTTCCATCGCTACAAGAACCTTCCAGATATTGGAGGTTGCTGATCTGCCCTGGGTAAATCCTGCTTGAGCCGGGTGGATAAGGGAGGGTAGGACAGATGCTAACCTATTTGCCATGATCTTAGATAGCAGTTTGGAGTTGACGTTGAGCAGGGAGATTGGGGGATAGGAGCCTGGGTCAGTGGGGTCCTTGCCTTTTTTCAGGATAAGCTTTATGTGTGCTTGGAAACCTGTAGGTAAATAGGGATGACCTGCTAGAATATGGTTGAAGACCTCTAGCAGAGTGGGGGCAATCAAATGTGTCGCTAGTTTGTAGAACTCGGGGGTGTAACCGTCCGGGCCGGGAGATTTACCTGGTGCCAGTGATTTAATTGTAGTGGTTACTTCCTCTAAAGAGATAGGGGCATTTAGGAGGTTAAGGTGGTCTTCCGATGTTGTGGGAAGGGGAACTGAAGACAGGAGCGAAGAAGCTGCCGATACATCGATGGGGTCGGGACCACATAGGGATTTGTAATATTGTTCAAATAATTGAATAATAAGATTGGGATCATCTACCTTTGTACCATGAGGGACCTTGAGGGCGGCTATGTGCATGGGAGCATGGGAGTACTTGCAGAGAGAGGCCAGCAATTTGCCAGGTTTATTCCTAAAATTATGAAATTTCCAGTCCTGGAGGGATTTATACAAATTTTCCCGTGTCTCTGCCCACTCGTCAAAGCTTGCCTTAGCCAAACGCCATTGTTACCTAACAATAGGCATAACATATGAGTCAGTCCCTCAGGACTGCCTTCCCAGCCTCCCAAAGTAGCGTTGGAGAACAGTCTGAGGTGGCATTTTGGGCAAGGAAGTCAGCCCAGGCGTCTCTGATGAGCGTGCAGACCCCGGGGTCCTTGGCTAAATATGAAGGGAAAGGTCAATTCCTCTTCGAGGAGGTGGTAGTGAAATAGGTGAGGTCGGTGTATATGGGAGCGTGGTCAGATATTGCAATGTTGTAGATGCTGGGGTGGACTGTATATGGTAGCATCTTGTAATTAGGGAGAATGTAGTCTATTCTCGTGAGGGTGTTGTGAGGATGTGAGAAGAAGGAATACTCTTTTGCGTCAGGGTGAGTCAGGCGCCATACATCAGTCAGATGCACGCCATCAACAAAGATGGGTAAGAGTTGGGAGCTGTGGGGCAGTTTGGCCGAAGGGGAGTCCATTACTGAGGATCAATCTTACCCGGGATGCATGAGCTGGGTGAAGTCTCCTGTCACTAACAGGGGGAGATGCAGAAAAGGTGCTAGGAGGGTAGTAAGTTGTTGAAAAAATGATTTAGAAGGTACATTTGGAGCGTAAACCCCCACTATCGTCCAGTCTTGGTTAAAGGTTGTGAGATGAAGGATAGCAATGCGTCCCTCATCATTGAGACTCGACGATAGCAAGTCACTGGGGTAACGTTTGTGGAGTAAAATCATGACTCCGACTTTGACAGTGGGGGTGCCAAAGACTTGGCCCACCCTCAGTTTTTGCATGCGGAAAAAATATTTTTCACACAGATGGGTCTCCTGAAGGACGGCGATGTCCGCCCTCAGACGTTTAAGGTGTTTGAGGACAGACATGCACTTATGAGACGACCTGAGGCCTTTCACATTCCATGAAACAACCTTCATGTGGGTTCAAAGGAGGATTTAAATGCAGACATAGCAACCATAGTAGCGTCTTAGCAGTAGTAGTGGAGCACAGCATAAGGGGGAGGAGCAGAGATACATGCAACAGTAATAAGAGGGCATCTGGCAGGATTTAGGGGGGGATACTAGGAAAATGAGGCCCAACAGGGGTCCAGGGTAAAAACTTAAGGGTAGTAATCATGTGAAGCCTAGACTTTTTTTTTTTCCACATGTAAGACACATATACGTGAGGAACAGCGTTACCGGTAGTTTGAGTCTGACGTCCTTGTTGTAAACAGCAAGACCGGGTGGGTCCGCCACGGCAGATTAGACCAATACGTCCGAGAGAGAAGAGGAATGCTGCAGAGATCCAAAACGGGGTAAGGCTGTGCACCTAGGAAAATGTTAGTCCCCAGATAAAACAAAATAAGCATGAGGCAACAATGAACAGCAAAGCTACAACAGTGCAACAGGAGAACAGCAATAATATGAGATAAACAAAGATCATGTACATTGCGAGCTAGCCTGTCGGGTAGCCGAATGAATCGTAGATGGGTGGAGGAAGGAAGGAAGGAGGGCATGGTGACAGGGTGATGGTTGAGTGAGTTAGCACCCCTGCCGGTAAGCAAGGGGCAGCTAAGTAAGGCTCAACGTGTCCTAGAACAAGAGGCTGGACCTAACAAGCGCTGCTTTTGGCAGGCTCTTTCCTGTGGCTTCTTTGTTCCCTCAAGCCCTGGGGATGTTGAGGCGAGGGATTAGGAGAAGCATCCAAGGAGATATGCTGTTGGGTTTGAAGAAAGAGGCTGGCCTCGTCTGGATGTGTAAAAGATTTTTGCTCTCCAGAAGTGTCAGTAAGGAGGAGTGTAGCCGGATAAGCAAGGGTGAACTTGATAGCCTTGTGGTACAGGGCCTGACAAACGGGTTGGAAAGCCTTTCTGTGTCTCAATACTTCCTGCGAGTAATCAGTAAATATAAGTAGCTTGTGGCCATCAATCTGCAAGGATTTTGAGTGGCAAAATGATTTAAGAACATTTTGTCATGTAATTTAGGTACCGGACAATTACAGGCACGAGGAGAGAGCCGTTCGTTAGAGGGGGCCCCTAGGTGGTGTGCCCGCTCCACAATGCAAGCAGATGTGATTCCCAGGGCTGCAGGGAGCCATGACATGCAGAAGTCAATTAGATTGTCAGCTCCATAAGTCTCTGGGAGTCCTATAATCCGGAGATTATTTCTCCTGGAGCGATTCTCCAGGTCATCCAATTTAGCCAAAAGATATCTCTGTGTCTGCCTGGCCTGTTGATCCATAGAAAATGAGCCCTGGATCTCATCCTCCAGGTCAGACATCCTATTCATCTAACTCAGTCAGCCTGTGGGAGTGTTCCCCCAGCTCCCTTCTCAGTTGTGCAATGCCCTGAGAGATTGCCTTGTCCACGGCATCTGTAATTGTAGGGGACAGCAGGGCAGCTACCGCTTGGACCAGGGAGGCGAATTGGGCATCGGGGAATGCTGGGGATGTCTGTCCCTGTGCAGCGGTGGCAGGTGGGAGGGCCTGCTCGGCCGATGCGCCTTTGGGGGGTGGATTGGCCGGCAAAGGGCCGTGATGGACGAACTTATCCATAATTACCGGGTCCCCGGGTGCGCAGAGATGATCCGCTGGGTCAGATGGCTCAGATGGGCTGTGGATTAGGCTGTTGTATGCCGACAATCATGGAGCCGCCAGTTCCACGCTGCTTCCTACATGGGCGCCGGAACCAGAAGTCTTCTTTCAGCATTCTATTGAATGTAGCTGAGCTGAGCATGCCCCTGTCTTATCATACTCACTCTTGTATTATCTAATGCCTCAATAATACACTTGTTTCTCCATTCCTATCATTTTTATATTACTTATATGTAATACTATTATAATATAACTAACTACTATTATTTTTACTGTACAGGGAATCCTGTGTGACTTAGTTGAAAATATATCAGACATTGTTTCTGTTTCTTATAGTGCTGTACTACAGCCTGTTTGGTATAATTAAAAGAGAATATTTATTTGAAACTGAATATTTGATTATGATCATACATTTAATTGAATGATAAAAACACAAGCATGCCAAAAATACTGCAAGTTCTGATGGACAAAATAGAGATAAAAAAAATGATGCTGTAAGATGCCAGAATAAAAATAACCAGACCATGATCATCCACAAGGAAATCCAAGGCAGGAATCTAGGGCCCAGTCTAGAGAGCACTGCTAAAACTATTTTGCAGTAAACCATGAGAAAGCAATAATGGCCATATCTGTGTATCTGCCTATCACTTCACAGGAGAGGATGCTCTTGGAGTTGGAGTCTGATACTGAGCTGTGTCAGTAAAGACAGTGCAAATGGGGCTGCTTCTCTGTTCTTTTTCCAATCCTCATAAATATCAGCTGAAGGTATGAAGGGTGGACCGATACCTTGCGTAGGATCCGATTCTGCTATTTGGATTCTCTATAGCTCTCTCAATGGAGGGTAAAAATAAAGTTCATGCAATTACTAATAGTGAACTTCCTGGTTGACAATATACCTAGTTTTGATAGGAAAAGTAAAAGGTATAGGGAGCGCTGCTGATAACGTGCATAGGGGAAGGTCAGTGTAGGGCTTGTAGGCACTGGTCTCTTAAAGGGGGAGTAAACCCTTACTAATTGGCCTTTAGAAAGCAAAATACTGTGTATCTTCGGGAATGTGGGGGTGACAGGAGAGGAGAATGGAAGTATGCAGTAAGGGGGGGGGTGAGGAGGCCTGGGAGGAATGTTTGTGGGAGGGGATGAGGTGGGTGAAGAAAAATATAAGGTCAGCTGGGGCAGGGAGCATGGTGTGAAATATGTGTCAGTGGTGGGATAAGGCATCTAGGAAGGGATGTACATGTGTGTGAGGATGTGAGGTAAGTGGGAAGCAAAGCAAAGGCTGTTTGTCAATATGGGATATGGCTAATATGTCAAGGAGGAACATGAGATGGATGGGGAGGGATGTATGTCAGAGGAGGGGTGAAGTGGGTAGGGATGGATAACTCTGAGAGGGGGTGGGGGCAGTTGGAGGGGTTTTCTATAAATGGGAGGGAGATGTGGGGGGGGAGGTGTGTGGTGAGGGATGTATGTCAGTGAGGAAGATAGCTGGGAAGGGATATGGCTAGCAGCTGGTGAGAGGGTTAAGTAGGTGGGGAAGCATCTATCAGTGGGTTCCTGAGCTTTCTGAAGCAAAATCCCAGGCTCCTCCTCCACAAAGCCCCAGACTTGAGTGGCAGAATTTCTGGGAGTAAAAGCACTTTGCTGGGCATGAAAGGGAGTCAAGTTTGCTATATTCAAGAGAGCCATCAGTAATGGTGTGTGTGTTAAAGACTCGTTGTCAGACCAAAAGATGGCCACAACTCTGATTTTGTTGTCTGCTTGTCAGCTGCAAGTACTGATGCTCTGCCAATGTGTGGAAGTGCTCCATCCCAAATCCTGTTGTCAAATCTAGCAAGTACAATGCTAGCTCCTCCCCCTTATCTTTACAGAAAGCTGCCAATGCCGAGGGGGCTAGAGATTATGGTAGCCATTAGATGTTAGGTTTGAGGCAAGTAAGAAGACATGTAACAGGTTACACTAGGTTTCCATCAGCATTTCATTAGCTTATTTTCAGTAGGAGAGAGTAGACAGTATAGGACTACTGGATTAGGATGTGGGTCCCCTACAGTAGATCTCCTCTAGTGGGATCCATCACATAGAACAGGAGCCAAGGACAGGCAATACCACTGAGTTTGTGTCAGTTTCTGGATGTGCTATTAGTTACCAATCAAGCTTGAAAGAGAGCATATCTGGAAAAGGGGTGGGGTGGGAGTGGGAGCGGGAGGGGGGGCAAAAAGGGTGTAGGGACCTGAGCTGATGGGCTATTGAGGTGAAATGCATTGGAACTGTGGAGCAAAGTCATGTATTTTGTGGCAGAGGAGCTACGAGCTACAAACAGCAGAAGAATGGTAAGGACTGTTAAGGATTCCCAAAGTGAATTGCCCATGCTTTTGGAACCTCTCACAGTGTAAAATCTTTGGATATGTTTATTAAAATTGCAGTTAAAAAGTGCCACTATTGCGAATATACAATATAAAAATGGGCTGTTCTTACAATTCAAAGATGCATGCTGTCACGCACGGAAACTTCAGGCCCTGAGAGTGAAACACACGACAAAAATATTGTTGCAACACATTCTCAAAGTGCATTTTGGTTTCCTTCTGATATGGTAGTAGACACCAAACTTTCTATTTGTATCAGGGAGGATTGAACTGTCCCCTTTGATACTGCCCCCTTGATACTGCCTCAAATTTCCCCCTCCTCCTTGCCAGCACTCCAATTATCCTCCTCCCTACCAATATCACCCCAACACTCCTCCTCATTGCCAGCACCCCAAATCTCCTCCTTACTGATAATACCCCAATTTTCTTTGTCCTCTCCAGCACCCCAACCTGTAGAGTCATGTGTTTCCCCATGCATTTGCTATCCAAATACCTAAAACTTTACCAAGATGTAAATGCTGCAGACCACAACAGACATTAAAAAGCCTCTTTCTTTTTTCTGCCTATTTAAGTGCTCTCATACTGTACATGATAGGCATATGAAGATAGAAGGGGGCTAGGGAATGTAGGTTTGTGGTTCTGAAGTATTTTTTTGCAGTCTGTTTTTACATTTTATTACAATTTTAAAAAATGCAGTGTGGTACTGAAAAAAGGAAGCTAACAAACTACCGGTATGCTGTTTTGCCACTGGCCAATTTGAACAAAGTTGAGAGCTTTAGCTTTTCTTTTTTATGAGTCATTTTTCTATAGCTATTAACGCTGTTGTGGCTCCTACTTCTACCATTCAATTTAGGCCTAATATTGGATAAACCAGGTGATTCTGTCAAATCTACCTAAAAGTACTTTTTTTCATTTAAATGTAAAGGTTAAAAAATCTTTTACACATCCAAAATATGTGATGCCAAAATAAGGTATCATCAAAAATTGTACCATAACACCACATATAACTAAAAGACATCTCCCAAGTATGTGATTCAAAAGATTGGTGTATTCCCATGTCCCTCCCAAAATAACAATGATGGAGGACCCTCTCCCTGCTATACAGTATTTTAATTTTTTATTTTTTTTTTTGCATTGGATAAAGTTCTTCTAGACAGTGATCGGTACCCCATGCTCTTTTTTGACAAACACCTCCTATCAGCCCTAAAAAAAGCCCTTGCCATAATGTTTTCTTTTTTAAAGTCCCACCCCCCGAAAAAAACATTCAGTGCGGTTTGAATTGAAGTTTGGAATTTTAGGACTTTATGCAGGATTTATTGAATTCCCCTGTAATCAAAACCCTCATCATTCACTCATCACTATTGCTTATGAAACCCAGCCTCACATCACTTAAAACTAAAAACACATTTTGGGAGAATTTTAGCATATCTGCTGCTGGTAAATCAAACAAATGTCATATTTTAAGTATCAAGATAATCACAATTTTATAAAATAATATAGATATTGCCAACATACCAAAGGGTCATGTCCTTCTGTTACTTTTACACTATAAATAACATATTGTAACTATAGAATTAGAGAAAAAAACTAACACAACCTAGACATGTTTCACCTTGTGTTTTGAGTCTCCTTTTCTACTATAAACACGTAATTGACCTGTTTATTTTGAATGAGAATATGTCCTTAGCATAGCTGTCCACTGATCCATGAATGGTACCTTGTGAATGCATTTTAGTGGCTAAAAACTCAGAAAAGCAAACCAGCCAATAGATAATTGTCAGATCTCCTTTCTTTTTTTTTTCAGTGTTTTTTTTTTAATACACATTTGCGAATAAATTAAATTATCAACATTTTAAGCCAGTCTTTCTCAACCTTCGCAACACAGAGGAACCTCTAAAATAACTTACCAGTATCAGGAAACCCCTGATAAAAATGACTACATAATACATTAGTGTGCTGGTCAGTGGGAAGAGTGCTTCTTACACTTGTGGTCATTGGGAAGAATTACCCCCTTACAGAAAGCTACAATGATCTATGGTGTCATTGTCTTATATTGAACTTAACAGAGAGGCAGAAATTGCTCATTGAGCAACGAACCCCTAGCAACCTTTAGAGGAACCCCAGGATTCCATGGCCAAACTCACCACTTACCACTATTATTATACAATATATAATCTAACAGAATTATCAAGTACACTTACTAAAAGCTTGACTTACCACTATTGTGTCAAATAAAATAGCCCTACAGAACAGACAGTGCACAGTCCACATGTGTTTAACTGCTGCTTAACTGAAGGCAGGAAACAGGAAACAGGCGTTTAACCATAGATGCAGCTACAAACTTTTAAACATTGCCATCTACTGTTTGCAGAATATATATATCTGTACTGAACACTGACACTGATGTAGCAGTTATACAAAAATACAGGAACACTGTATTCCAACAAAATGCAATAATGAAATAGTGATATTTCTATATTTGCAGAACCTATCACAAGTTCTTCAAAGTTAGAAGGGTGCAACCAGAAACACAGAAGGGTTTTTTTTTAGTTGGCTTTCTCTGGGCAGACATGATAGCACTTAAAACAAGAGGTGATGCAGTAGGGTAGTAGCTGGTGCACAGGTTGGTAAACGTGGAATGGTGCAGCACTTACAGTAGTGTTTTTAAAAGAATTGATGTAGTGGCAAGAATGGGTGGAAGTGAGGGGAGTGAAATTGGTTTAAACCTTATCCCCAAAATCCAGTGTGCTCCTAACTTCCAGTTAAGGTGACAACACAATATCTTTGCTGTAGTAAAATCCTGAGCAGCGTTGTCAGCCCTGCCTGCTGAACTTCACTGTCCCCTACTCCTCTCCATCATATTCCATATGCATACTGCTGCCTTAACTCTCAAGTATCTGCCCACTGTGTATAGAGAAAGGGTATGGGAAATGTAGATCTGTGGATTTTCCTACATCATTAGGAATAAAGCTCCAAGCAGCTGCCACACTAAACAGTTTACAAGTCTGGTGGTCATGTCACAGGCAACCGTTCCTCAATACAAGAACAAGATAAAAAAATTAGTGCTGGGGCATGATCTAGCTCTCCCCAGCAAGATTTGGAGTTACATTTGGGTAATGACTGGGCATATGCTCTGTTTTATGCTTCTGCTTATGCCATCCAGTATATGCCTAATGGCCTGTACACAAGACCTGAAAATCGGATAACAGATAATCCATTTTTTTTTGCATGCTAGTCACATATCGAAAATGGAGAGGTTACTAAAGTTAAAAACAATTCTCGTATGACAGGATAAAAGTTGGAAGTGATATAATGTGTTTTAGTGTATTTGTGTTGTATTTTCGGACAACAACTGTACTGATTAAGCGAAAATCGTAGGATCTGGTATCGTACAAGAACATTTTTCATGCTTATCTGATCAGATAATATCAGATGAACTGTCATGATTGGCTCTCGAAAGCTCTGTACTAACAATCTGATTATCGTATGATAGATTTAAAAGTGGTATTTTTTGTCCAATTTTTGGATTGGGTGTACAGACCATAAGTCTATGCTTCATGTATAATTTATTTATGTTTTATTTATTTATGTATTTATGATTAAAGCCTCATGCACACTGGGCGTTATCAAAACGACAGTACAAAAGCAGTAGCCTTAGAAGGCGTTTTTCAGCTTTTTTGTACAGCGTTTTTCAGCGTTTTTCGGCTGTTTTTACCTTTTTTTTTCAGCTGTAGTGTTTTTTATACTCCCACAAAAGCTTATGGCTCAGCTTTTATCAGAGTTAGAGCATTTTTACAGCTAAAAAACTCCTCTTAAAACCCACTAGTTCTGTTTTTTTTTCCAGTCAGAAAACGCCCCTGCCAAAAACTGCTGATAACAGCCTATGTGTGCATAGACACATAGGATAACATGCTGGGAGTTTACTGGCTGTAGAAAAAAATGACGCCAAAAACAGCAGCTGTAAAAATGCCCAGTGTGCATGAGGCCTAATTAGCATTTGTTTTTGTTATGCCATAAGTCACTGATGTAGTTTGCTTTTGATCTATTTCTACAGTGCTTTTTGCAGTGCATTTTTGAACACGCAATTTTACTGCAATTTTGCACGAATTGTGTTTTGCATTTTTAATGCTTTTTCTTTTTTTGGGCAAATTGTTGTTGGACAGATTTGAAAACGCAAATCGCAGTAAAATCGTGGCAAAAACACACTACATGCTTTTCTGCAGCTTCTCTATTAAAGTCTATTAAACCAAAAAAGCACAGTTTTGCATTTAAAAAAAAGCATATACGTGAAAGTGTCTTATAGGAAAGTTTGTTAAATTAACTGTAGTGCGTTTCAGCAAAAAGCACCGAAAAATGCATAGGTGTGAACCAGGCCTAAGTGCCAGTAGTCCTACTATAAATGTAACAGGAGGGAGAAGAAATAGAAACAGTAGAGGTTGGTACAGGGCAGGATATAGTGCATCCAATCCTAAGAACAAAGCCTTAGGTCACAGGTGTCAAACACAAGGCCCGCGGGCCAAATGCGGCCCCCCAGACCATTTCAAGTGGTCCTCGCACCTCTCCTACAGCTGCGTCACCCATCTTGCCTATGCTCAGTAGTCGGCGCAGAAAGGACAGAATTCCATTGCTAGATCCTGCACTCCTCTGTCTCCCCCCCTTCCTTCTCAGCAGTCCGCAGCAGAGAGGAGGGCAGAACTCCTCCTACAGATCCTGCACCTCCTACACCACCTTGTCTCTGCCTCCCCTGGTGTCAGCATCCAGCAGACTCTGGAAGCTGACTCCAGCCCTCCTCTGGTACTCCTCCAGACCCTGCACTTTCTTCTTCCCAGATCCACCCGCATCTTCTTCCTGGCAGCAGCACAAGGTAAGGGGGTGCATTGTGATGTAAGGAAGGGTGGGTGACTCTTGACTTCTGATGGTGGGAGGGGGGGCTCTTGACATCTCATGTAAGGATGTAAGGGGGGCGTGGGGTGCTCTGGACATCTAATCTTACAGATATAACCGGATTTTTGAGGGCAACCATAATGCTGATGCGGCCCGTGATTAAATTGAGTTTGACACCCCTGCCTTAGGTGTTGCAGCTGACATTAAAGTGTTACTAAACCCATAACAGTAAAATCAGTCTGTATATGCAGTAAAACATGCTTGTTATACTTACTGTGCAACCTAAGGGGTTATTCCTCTGCATTGTGTTAAAAGGCTGTCTGGTCCTGTATGCACAGAATTTCCTCTTCTTGCATTGTCCCTATAACATGTCAAGATAAGACAGAGTTACTGGCTGCAGATGCTCAGTTTTATATGTATTGCTAGAGAGTTTTCTTCTTGGGAGAGTGCATGTGATTGGCACAGAGCCAATCATCACTGTCCAGACAGAGGGTGAGGGGTTCTGCAGCCTCATAGGACAGTCATAGTAGAATGAAAATTACTACAAGCTTTATCCAGACACTGATGGAAGTCACAAGACTGCTATATACTGCTGATCTGATGAGAAAAGGTATTTAGCAGTTTATATTTACTAAAACAATTGCATTTTCATGTTATGTGTACTGGGGGGAGACCAGATACAGTGAATGCAGGGTCCTGGGTTTAGTAATTCTTTAAGCAATGATGAAAAAGTTTGCTAAAAAAAAAATGTCTTCTTAGGCGAAGACCAAATGCAAACTCCTCCTTGGTCCTAACATCCACTTGATTGAATCTAGTGAAGGTATGTACCGAAGACCAAGTATCGGTCTTGCAAATCTGAGCCAAAGAAGCTTGATAGCAAAATGCCCAAGAGGCATCTACTCTTCTGGTAGAGTGTGCCTTTATCAGAAAAGGTGGAACCTTCCCTTTTAAACCATACACCTGGATAATAAACTGGCGAATCCATTGGGAAATTGAAGATTTAGATGCTGCCTGCCCTTTCCTGGGCCCTTCTGGCAGCACAAACAAAAGGTCGGTCTTACGAATATGAGCTGACCTTTTCAAATAAATCTTGAATGCACGTACTACATCGAGAGAATGTACTAACCTTTCCTCTACTGTTTGAGGATTTGGAAAGAAGGAAGGCAGTATAATGTCCTGATTCAAATGAAAAGGGGACACCACCTTGGGCAAAAAACCTGGGTGTGGACGTAGAATCACCCTATCTTGATGTAAAATCAAGAACGGCTCTTTACAAGAAAGAGCCGCTAATTGCTGCAACCAAAAAGACCATCAAAAGAACCAGAGGAATTTGTTGCATGGGCTCAACAGGCTGTTTCTGTAAAACTGCCAACATCTAATTTAGAACCCAAGGACACAATGGGGGCCTCACTGGCAGGAGCATATGTAGCACCCCCTTGAAAAAAGGTTTGAACCAAAGAATGGGAAACGATTAGTCTCTGGAAAAAAGTACGGCTGAAATTTGACCCTTGATAGTGCCTAAGGCTAACTTAATTTCTACCCCTACTTGCAAGAAAGCTAGAATTCTCCCAATGATGTATTTATGGGGATACCATTTCCTGGCCTCACACCAGGAAATGTAAGACTTCCAGACTGTAATAAATGCCTCTAGAGACTGGTTTTCTAGCGTTTATACAGGGTAGAGACTGCAGGGCCGGATATACCCCGCTCCTTCAAGATCCAGGTTTCAATAGTCAAGCTGTCAATTTTAGAGACTGTAAAGCAGGGGGGAATATTGGACCCCAAGACAGGATTACTGGTTTCCCCTCTACCTGGATCCTGCGTTGAAGAGACGGCAGCAGCTGAACCCGAGGAAAGGCATAGATCAGAGAAAACTCCTCCTAAGGAGTCACCAAGGCATCCACTCAGACTGCGAGTGGATCCCTGGTCCTGGACACAATTTTTTTCTACTTTTTATTGGACCTGGATGACATGAGATCTACATCCAATGGCAGGTCAATGCAAAGTAAGGACATCTGCTGATGACTCAGAAAGTCAACCTGCCATTTTTCTATTCCCGGTATGAAAACCGCCGACAGGCATGGAACAAATTTTTCCGCCCAGGATAGGATGAGATCCACCTCCTTTTGGACTGACTGATTCTTAGTGCCTCCCTGTTGGTTAATATAAGCCACAGCCGTGGCATTGTCGGATTGTACCCTGACAGGGTAACCCCGAAGTCTGGGCGTTCAGTACTTTAATGCCCGCCAAACTGCTCAGATTTCCAGTATATTGATGGGAAGACTCCTTTCCAACCAAGACCACTTTCCTTGGACAGTGGCTTTCTCCAGAACCTCTCCCCAGCCAGAGAAACTGGCATTTGTAGTCACTACCATACAGACTACTGGAAGAAAGGATTTCCTCTTTCCAAATTCCTGGCCATCAACCACCAACTTAGACTCTGACATACCCTCAGTACCAGAGACATGCACCGATCTAAGGCCAGGATCTCTCTGTCCACAAGGAAACCCAGATATTCCAGATGCTGACTTTGCCAAGTTCAGAATACAGTTATTCCAGATGCTGACTTTTCCAAGTTCAGAATCCAGCCCAGACATTCTAAGAACTGAACTATCCGGAACACATTCTGGCTTAAAGCCGAAGCCGATCAGTCTATTAGTAATAGGTTGTCTATATATCCTACCACTGCTATTCCTTGAGATCTTAGAGCCGCCAATACTGGGGAAAGGATCTTTGTGAACACTCGTGGAGCTGTGGCCAGCCCGAAGGGCAGAGCCACAAACTGAAAATGACGGTTTTCTACTGCAAAGCGTAAAAACCTTTGATGGGCCTGAAAGATAGGCACGTGAAGGTATGTATCCTCGATGTTTATGGATGCTAGAAATTCTCCTCCCTGTAGAGAGGCCATGACTGAGCAAATTGACTCCATTTAGAAAGTGCAAATGTTTAGAAACTGATTCAGAGCTTTAAGACCCAGAATAGGTCTCATGTCTCCGTTTGGCTTGGGGACTACGAAGAGGTTTGAGTAAAAACCCCTGAATCTTTCATCCTCCGGAACTTCTGTAATCACTCTTTGAGACCTTACATGGTCCAGAGCCAGAAAGAGAGATCTTATTTTTAGAGGATCTGTAGGTATGTTTGACTTTATGAACCAAAATTCTAGTTTGTACCACTGCGAGATAATGGAAATAACCCAGTTGTCCTGAATTATTTCTACCCAGACCTTCGAGAACCGTAGCAGCCTTCATCCCACCCGACTGAGTGGGTGCGTCCCTTCAGTAGGCATATTTAGAGCTAGACTTTGTAGGTCTCTGGGCCCAGGGTTTCTTCTGCCCTTGATCTGAAGGCTTGGTTCTACAGTAGATTCAGACAGCTGGGGCAGTTGCAACTGCCTGGGATTAGAAGTACTGGAAGTCTGAGTGTTGGAAACCCTAAAAGAAGGATGTCTGCTTTTCCTTTTAACTGGTAGCAATGCACTCTTCCCCCCCTCCAAATCTTCTGGATATATTTATCCAGATCATCACTAAATAGGCATTCTCCATGAAAGGGAAAGCCAGCCAGCAACTTTTTA
This sequence comes from Pelophylax lessonae, assembly GCF_965119305.1. NCBI lineage: Eukaryota > Metazoa > Chordata > Amphibia > Anura > Ranidae > Pelophylax > Pelophylax lessonae. The sequence continues at coordinate 170,276,629 of NC_138775.1, read as the reverse complement.
CACAGTAATTCCGCAGACCAGCTTTTTAGCCACAGGATTCTGCACATATGAACTGACAAAATCGCAAACCGTGACATTTGCTGTATGGAGTCTTTAATAGCATCTACTGCAAAACATAAAGTTTGAGGTAGAACTGCCAAGTCTTTCACATACTCTCCTTGAAAAGGAACCATCCTGGAAACTCATTTAATACTGTCTTTTAAAGACTGACAAACTCCTATAGCTGCCACTGTTGTATTGCAGACCCTGCAATAGCGAAGGAAGCTTTTAGCAAAGATTCCAGCTTCTTATCAGCTGGATCTAAAAAACTGGGCATTATCCACAGGACAAATTAAGATTTTGTTAACAGAAGAAATGGCAGGATCCACAGTAAGTATACTCCATTTTCTTATAAATTTTTTCCTCTATAGGATACAACAAAGAAAACCTTTTTGGGAGGAACAAAAATTCTATCAGGATGATCCCAATCAGTATACATTATCTGCTCCAAGAGCGGATTTAAGGGAAAAGCCTAAGGACTTTGAGAAAGGCAATGAGCCTAAAGAGGAAAAAGAGACTTCAGACATCTCTAAGGGAGGTAATTTAAATCCAGACTGGACCATTTCAGTGAGAGACATAATGAACAATCTCTGGGATTAAGAGGCCGAGAATGATTCTTCAGATCCTGACTCCCCGGATGTGGAAACCTCAGCTTGACCTTCTACAGGGTCATTTACACTTCTACTACTGCTACTTCTTCCACATCTTCTGCCCAATCCTGAACTAAAATGGGGGGGGGGGCTCAGGTGAGGGGGATATATAAAGTTTTCCCCCTCCTTGCGATGCTGCAATCATGCCAGCAGTTTTACCCTCAGACAGACGCAATGGATGTGGTTCTTATGCCTGACTACCATAAAGGCTCAGATTGGCTGGATGCCTCTGGCCCTCCAGGGAAGGTAAACACAGAGGAAGCATGGCTAGGATCTTCTAATCCTGACAATGGCACCATTGTGCCCCTTCCAGCTGTACCCCCCCCCACTTCTCTTTCGGGAGGACATTGCTCTAGGCAAGAAAACTTGAGGTACTAACTTTAGTGTACTCAAGGCTTGTGCCAAGCTATACAGCTGATCACACACAGCACTGATTATCCCAAGGTAACAGAACCTAGCCTGTAAACATGCAAACATAGTGACTCACTGTCAAAGTCTTACATTGCCCTCCTGTTAGCAGCCATCTTGGACATGTGCAGACTGCTGACTCCTATAGACTCTGATTGAATCATCACTTGCTTGCTGCCTGGGTGTCACACAGTGATGATGCTGCACACCTGACTATATCTATCACCAGATGGGTTGATAGTCCTTGCCCTTGTGTCTGTGCTCTAAGGTGCATTTCTGCTAGCAGGCTTCTGTTCTCTGTGTTCCTCCATGTAGGACCTGGCTTGGCTGAAGACTCTCCTAATTTGGCATACGACCCAGCATCGCAGACTACCTGCTTCTGAACTCGACCCTGGCTTGGATGACTACAAGCCTCTTTCTGTGTGTTTAATGGTGTTTTCTCCAATAAACTGCTTTATTTTTCCTGCATCCCCGTGTGGTCTGGTTTCCTGGCACTCTGACACTCACGCACCCAGCTGCTGCTCTGCATCCCCTCCAGCCCCTGACAGAAGCTTGCGCGCGGGGTGCACTTCCTTAAAAGTTGCGCCATTTGCGCTTGTTATTTTGCATGTGCAGCATGCTACATGCATGACCGCATTCACCTGCACGCCAATGGCGTCATGACACGTCCCCACCTGGCTCCACGTATACGCGTGTGCCCGTGAATGGCAAATATTTATGCACGGTTGTACGATCCTTCGCCACAGGGATGCCACAGAGGGTGCTCCCTGACCAGGAGCCACAGAGCGGACAAATGCATGTGCACTTGTGCTCCTAGGCGAAAACCTGCATGCCAAACAACATGGGGTGAGAGCAAAATGTTTAAGCAAACAAGGTGTGCTTTGTCACAGCTGATACACCTACTGTCTCTGGTGAACAACATAGGGGAGAGCAACATGTTTAAGCAAAAAAAGGTGTGCTTTATCCTAGCTGATACACGTACTGTCTCTGGTGGAAACCTAAACATGGCCCTTGGTATCTGGTATAAGGGGACAGTGCATAAAAATATTTTTTATAAATATTTTTAAAGTGGCATTACCATTCCTGCTGCAGGATTCTGCTTAAAACAAGAACCCAATTTTCACACATCACGGCGGGTTTCTGACACTTGCCGACCATCAAGGACTGGGTCCCCTTGTTTTTGAGGTGCCACTCCCTTGGACCTGTAGAGCACCCTGCCGAAACGTTTTTGGGGTATATTTTTACCAAGGGTTCGGATCCCAGGGTCCAGTGCCTAAAAAGGTCACATTACAGGCCAAACCTCGTTTCTCCTTTACCGAAGCTCAGGTACCATCCTTAAAGCCTTCCACTTTCGGATGGATCTGATTGCTAATCCCCTTAGATTCAAAGATCCTGTTCGGGGTTTGTAGCATAATCTTCTTTCTTCTTCTTGGAAAAAAATATAATTACATGGAGAGCTTCTCCAATCTGTGAGCATTAGCTTTAAAACACTCGCGAAAAAACTGAGGTACTTCCTGTATCAGAGGGGTTATATAGAGGGGGACTTCCTGTCTTAATTGGTTGCCAGGGTCCATTCATCTATAGGTGGCGTATAATCCAGATGGTAATGAAAATGGCTGCTCTGCGTCCTGAGATGTACTCCAAGAAATGGGTTTTACAGGTAAGCGGTAGGAAAAATCCATATTTCTCAGACTGGATTTTGGACGGTACTCACCGTCACTGGGAGTGAAAGACAGATACTTAATGATTTGGATTGCTTCAAATGGGGTCTGTGTTTACTTATGATAATGTGTATTGAACTTCAATGTCAGATACAGGCTCTCCCTATTGTTTGTGTATTGAGGTGAGACATGTATTCTATTAAGCCTGTCTGTTCCATTGTTAAATGTTAATGAACTCACATATTGTTCTGTCCAGATGGCTAGATAATTAGTTCAGGTTAATTCTATTTCTGTATACAATTCCGTCTGCATATGATAATGTAATCAGGCAACCCCTGACCTGTGTATGGTAATCTAACCTGGAAGGGGGGTGTGCTCATGTGTTTATAAATTGAGTATGAAACTGTTCAATAAAGGAGAAAGTTCCAAAACTTATACAAGCTAACTTTTCGGCTAGCTTTGTATAGGGGCGGCTGTAAAATCTGATATCTATGTTTACGACTAGGAGGAAGCTGTATACTGATGGAATTTCACAAGGATAGTGTGGGTTGTGGTTCCGTTACATGATTTTATTAGATAGAGGAATGGGATCTAATGGTCTTTTGCAATTTGGACAATGAAATGTTGCTTTAAGTTTTAAAACTGTTAATGATTTCCTGCTGCAATGCCTCTTGGTGCTATGTTATTAAAGATGGTGCAAACACACCAGGGTGAATTCATTAGTGACCTGGGATCTGGCTGTCCTAGGTGAGTGAGAAAAGTACTGTAACATTTATAAATAAGAAAACCTAACAATTCTTGAAATTTCTAAATGTAGTCTATATACGTACACGTACTTTTTTTTTTATTTCTTGGGTGGATTGCATACTTATTTTTCATATTTTCTACTTGTAGTAAACAGATGAAGCTTTAGGAAAAGTCTGTGATAACAGGTGAACATTTAGAGATTGTTTTTTTTTTTTATTGTGCTTGACATATGTTTCTCTTTGCACTCATGTTCTGTTACTATTATTAGGACTTTTCTGCAGTTTCCTGTCTTTCTTAACACATGTACACTTGTACCAAACCATCAGATTCTTGCCTATCCCCCCTGTCTAACACACACATCAATACACCTTTAATTGCATTTCATTAACTCTTGGCCTAGTGATATACCAGCATGGATAGATACATAAAGTTTAATCAGCATTTTAACAAGTGTTGATTACTGAATACTGTGCACAACGTCAGGTGTTATGCAAACACATATGGAAATTCTTCTATAAATAAAAGTGTAGAAGACATTCTTTCTTACAGAAAATATATTAGACGCCATCCACATATAAACATGTTGAACTGTAGAGGTTGGCTAAGCCAAGACCCTAAGTCTGAGCTTTACTTTCTATTTTGATAGGTCATTAGCAAACAATCCTATTATTTAAAGTAACCTTTGTATTCTTTTTTGCTATCCTTTCGAACCGTACGGTGTATAGGTAATGTAGTGGGCTCTTTATTGAACCATTTCTCCTGTCACCACTCTCTAACATCACAACACAGAAGAACAGAAAAAGTAGTCTACTCTGAAACAACACTTTCTATCGTTACATAACATTTTCTGCTAGTTGGAGGTCATGCCCATGTTTTGAGTTCAGCTTCCCTGAAAATACTTCCCTTTTGAACTTTATTCTCACCCTTTAAAAATGTTAAAAGTTTTAAAACCTTTAAACCCGAAAACAGCTGTAAAACTCTGTAAAAAATTACTTTACCTTCAGCGGTTAAATGTGAAGGACCTCAGAATGTGCCCATCTGCCTAGATCCAATGACAATTTTCTTTTGGCTGACATTTTATTAGGACACTAGGACAGTGAGCTATCAGCCTCTACATAAAAATATAATTCCAGTCACTGCCAATTGGAAATAATGGGATGATGTCTGTGGATTCTGGCAGACATACGAGGGTAATGCCTCGTACACACGCATCGATTATTGTCCGGGAATTTTCGACCAACGTCCGATCGGCCGTTTTTCGGCTTGTTAGTATGATGCTTTCGACAACCGACTCCGACTTTTCGGCCGAATAAAATCTGGTGTGCAGGCTATAAAATTTTTGTTGGCCGTCAACACAACGTCCGATTTTCCGTCAGTCAGTACAGATTTCGGCAAACAAAAATCTGATGAGCAAGACTGGGCATGCTCAGAGAAGAAAAAACACACGGAAAGTAAACCAGCACATGACATCACTTCTGAAGTAGATTTTTGTTGGCCGAGAAAATTCGTGTGCAGTCTAGGCGCATTCCAACCAACAAAACACAACTCTGGACAAAAGTCGGATGATCGGTCGGCCGATAATTGTTGCGTGTGTACGAGGCATAAGACTCCATTCACACCTGTACATTTTTGGTGAGGTGGATTAAAAAGAAAATCCCACTTGCTGTATCTTTGATGCACTTTCTAAAAAATGCAAGTTTTTTTATAGAGTTCAATAGTAACACGCCCTGATGTGAACCAGCCCTAAAGTTGATTTTTTTCCCTCTAGCCCTACAGCTGCTCTGAAGAGATTGCTAGACAGCAGTGACATGTTAAAGGGGGGAAAAGGGTAAAAGAGGGATACAAGCCCAAAATAGGACAGGGGGACACTTTGATAGATACAAGGCTCTCCTGCCTATTATTAACACTTTTCAATTAGTAATCTACTTTTTAATTATCTCCATCAATTAGATTCATAAGGTTCCCTATGCCATTATGATTTTCTCTTTACTAGAAATAGTTTTGAGAAGTCCATGAAGTCTTTGTTTACGCTGACAGCTTGAACTTAGCTCTGCTTGTTGCACTTGTAATGACCCATAGGCCATGTATATAGGGATGTGAATGTGGGGTGCCCAGTGTGCATTCCCAATGCCTGCCAAATGCTGCTTGAAATACACAGCACCAGAAATACATTGTTTAATTAATTACATGACCATAAACTGCCATCATTTCAGTTACTATTCTCAAAAAGAAAAGAAAATTACTTGTTTATTGTTCAGTCATCGCGAGCAGTAATACAATACGTTTAAACATGAAAAAGAAAGCAAGAAAAGAAAAGATTACATCAGTTTCAGGTCAGCTGTAACATAGAGGGGAAGACCACTTGAACAAGATAAACCAAGCGGTTTTATGAAAGAGCCTGTTTAATTCCCAGATCCTCACTCCAATCTCTCTGTATTTTGTACCATGCTAATCAGAATCCCCCTGTGGCTGATTTATTATGCACTCAACTAAGCAATAAAATGATGCTGTCTTGCCAGCCTGTTTCACAAGGTCTAAGAAAGCTGGTTTAGATGTAATTTAGAGGTGCCAGTAAGAAGAACAGGGTTAAACGCTTGCACTAAATTTAGGAGACAGCAGGGCTTAATAGATCTACATCCTTCCAATAACCCAGTAGACATTTCTATTACAGGCTCTGTGCATAATGTACTTGAAAGGAAAAGTTCACCAAATTTACTACTCCATTAGATGATGCTGTTATGCAGTTTGCAGCAGCATCAAGAGGAGCTTAGCTGCTGAAAATGTTCATTTGTTCACATAATGTCTTGTCTCTTATTCTTGGCATTTAATAAATCTTAAATTTGGACATTTTACCATTCGCTGTTGAAAGCCAACAGCTGTGTTTTCTTATTATTACATAGAGTCTTGAAATTCCATATCATTACAAGTTTTAGACTGGTCTTGATTCACTAAATTGTTCCAACATAAACAACACACATTAAGAGACCGATCTACTAAAAGTTATAAAAATGTGAAGTGAAATGAAGAGATCTTCTGCACCCTTCAAACAACAAATACTTTGTGATAAAGAAGTTGTATATTTTTCACATTTCCCTGCACAAGTAAAGTCCTAAATGTCAAATTAGCTGTTATCTCTTACTGTAATTCCTTGTGTGATATTTCTGCTTGACTCTTGAAAGACAGAAAACGTTCAAGCATTAATAATGTGGGGAAAAAAACACACTTGTATATTATTAGCATATTTTTTCTTTGTTTGCTGTATTAACACCAAATTCATGAGTCATCATCCTTAATGAAATTACAAAGGCTAGGTGTTAGGTTCTTTCGCTTTTAACCTTCCAGATCTGGTGGTTGGGGGATAGGGTTCTGTGGGAGTGCTGGGTGAAGATGGGATAAGTCATCAGTGGCACTAAGTCGACTCGGTTCTCCCTCCTTGTCTCTCACGCTCCCAGCATGTGTCTGCAGTGACACCTACACTGAGATCACGAAATGGGGTCTCCTCACAGAGCAGAGACCTCCTCTAGCTCCTCCCATTCAAAGGTCAGCTGACCTCTAGTTTCCATTCCCTTGACTTCCATACCCAATCTGCTTGCAGCTGTAAATTCAATGGGTGGCCCCGGAAAGGCTGGGAAAGTTTGACTTGAGTGTACTATGTTCAGGCAACAGATCCCCAGAGTGGCGGAACACCTGGTCGCAAGTGTGGCCCTTGTGACACTGTTAGTTCCACCACTGGCGCGGGCTCAAGGGACAGCTGCTTTGGGTCCCACAACAATGACTGGGCCCAGGGCAGCTACCGCTTTTGCCCCAAATTAAAAAGACCATAAATAACAGATTAACTATTGTATGTTAAGATACATTATAAAAAGTTAGGAACTACGTCTCTTTATCCCATACATTTGCAGTCAAATTTGAGAAATTCAACTATGTTTTTTGTGCTCCTATTATCACAGTATAACTAAAAATATATTTTTAAAAACTTTTCTTACCTTTTGGGCATTTGTTTGGAGCATGCTTCTGGGCAGACTGCAAGCTACTCTGAACAATTTCATATTGATTCTATCCCCACACAAACTGCACACTGGGGTTACCTTACTAAAATTGGAGAGTGCAAACTCTGGTGCAGCTGTGCATGGTAGCCAATCAGCTTCTAAACTCAGCTTGTTCAGTTAGGGCTCTTTCACACAGGCGGACCATTCAGATCCGCCTGTCCGTTTTTTTTTGCGGATCTGAACGGTCCCCCCATGCATCCCTATGGGGCATCGGATGTCAGCGGAGACATGTCCGCTGACATCCGATCCGATCCGTCAAATCTGGATGGATGGAATCCCTATTTTCCATCCGTCCAGCGGATCGGATGAGAATGGACCGACGGTCCGTTCCCATCCAATTTCCCCCATAGAGATGTATGGGGAACTGACAGCTGTGTCTCTGCACACAGCGCGGAGACATAGCTGTCATCCTCCTGCTCAGCGGGGGATCGGCGGATCGATCCCCTGCTGAGAAAAAAACGGACTTCGTCCGACGGACGGAGTGTGTGAAAGGGGCCTTAGGCTTTGACCAAACAAGCTGGAAGCTGATTGTTTTTTCATGTAGTCCAGACCAGATTTTACACTCTCCAATTATACTAAATCAACCCCACTGAATTTCTATCCATTAACCTACAAAGGAGAAGTCCAGATTTTTAACCTTTGTTAGGACAGACAACAGGAGATTGACTAAAAAAATCCAGTGCAGCTATGCATAAACCAATCAGCTTCCAGGTTTTATTGTTAAAACTTTAATTGAACAAGAATTGAAGTTAGAAGCTGTTTGGCTATCACAGCTGCACTAGATTCTGAGTGCTCCAGTTTTAGTAAATCTCCCTCACAGTGTCCACAGCTAGTTTTCAACTGATAAAGGAATCTGCCAGAGCAGTACAGGCAGGGTTAATTATGGTAAACAGTATATTCCCAATGCCTTCATAAAAATGACAGTGTGCATGATACTAATTAGGATTTTGGACTCACAGTCAAGCCACAGTAATGAAAGATGGTTCCACTGTTATACTCCACTGGTAAGCGGATTTTGCCCCTTCTCTTGCTTTTGCAAGACCTCCTTTGAATGTTTTGATACCTGTATTCACGCTACTTTTGTGAGTAACATTGTTTTTACCCCACTTTAAAAAATTTTATGCTACACTCAGATCGGCGCTTGTGGTTCTCTCCCCTTGTATCTCATGACAGAGTCGCTTCTCTCTCTATCGCCAGCAGCCATCGCAGTGGACAAGAACTTTTATTGAAACTTTTAATACCCCCCCCCCCATCCCCCAGTCCAGTAAGGACTGCCGGAGCATTACTGGTAATCTGTTTGTGCCATTACCCCCCCCCCCCCCTACTGTCTCCAGAGAAAACTGATTTCCCTATTCAATGGAACAAAGGATAATATGATAAGAATTACACTTACTGTATTTTCTGGCGTATAAGACTACTTTTGAACCTAAAAAAATCCCCCAAAAATGGGGGGTCGTCTTATATGCCGAGCATAATATCTCCAAGGTAACCTAAGTATAAGTATTACCAGTAGATGTAATCTCTCAAGACGCTGGCTGTGTGGGAATCCTGTACCGGTATACCGTATGTACCGTAGCTTCGGCTACATACAGTGTACCATGCTGAGCCAATCAGGGAGAGCGATGTATTCTATTATTGAATGCAAAGCCTGCTCGGATTGGCGGAGTAACATCAGCCCGCCTCTCTGACTCTGCCAATCCCAGCAGGCTTTGCATTCAATAATAGAATACATCGCTCACTGTGATTGGCTCAGCGCGGTATACTGTATGTAGCCGAAGCTATGGTACATACGGTATACCGGAACAGGATTCCCGCACAGCCAGCATCTTGAGATTACATCTACTGGTAATACTTATACTTAGGGTACCTTGGAGATATTATGAGAGATTACATGTATTACAGTACTTGGGGTACCTTGGAGATCTATGAGAAATCTGATGTTTTGTAATGGTGTTGCCTTGCTTTAGAAGGGGGGGGGGTAGTCTTATACGGTGAGTATAACCCAAAACCTATGTTTTAACTTGAAAATTAGGGGGGTCGTCTTATACGCCCAGTCGTCTTATACGCCGGAAAATACGGTACATCTTAAAAAGAGAAAAAAGGTGCTTCCATATTTTAAACAAACAGCATCTACAGTGATTCATTAACTGAACCTTACGGACCATCCACCTTAAGAATTTGTGACTAACTCCTTAAAGATGATGTCGCACAAGGCCACCCTGCTTTACATGTTATGTCCTGAAAAGGACTTTCCAGGAAGCTGGGGGGTCAATCGGTTGGCAATGGCCTCTTATGAAGAGAAGTTCTGTGGATCACTGTTTTTCACTTTATTATCTAGATTGATTTATGTATAAACTTTATTTTTTTTGAAAGAGTGTTGACATGGTCATGGACTTGATTTATTATTTTTATTATCATAGAATATGCAATATAATAAGTTGATCATTTTTATTATATTATGTTTATTATTATATTATGTTGACTATGTTTCATTATATAATGATTTTATTATTATTTATTTGCATTTATTTTTTTTCATAAATGTATATGCATTAGGATATTTATTTATTGGCGATTTCACAATAATCACATGGATGAGGGCATAATGAAGAAATAAAGGACAGTGCTGCACTGCTAGTTTAGTTATTTATTTATATATTTGTGTGTAGAGGTATGAAACACATATTTGTGTGAGCAAGCTCCCAAACGCTGTTTTTAGTTTATTAGCTTGTTGCTGTGCGGTCAAATACTATACACACAGAGCAGAATAGATCAAAGAAAAAGGAGGGAGAAACACAAAAAACAAACTAGATTTGTGATCTTAAAAGGGAAAACACAACAGTCAAGAAATCATAGCTAACGTTTTCCATTTCTTATTTTTTTCAGACTTTCATTTTATTTTAATTATAATAATACTTACACACATTTTTGGCTTTTTATGTATTTTAAGGAACAGCAATAAAGCATATTGTAAAAAGGAAAGAAAAGAAAGAAAAAATAAATATGATATAACAGTTTTTCTGTTGACAAAAAGTAATTGGTATATTGACAATTCCTATAATTACCAGCAATAGCCAGATGTGATTATAGTAAAGTAAGTTCTAACATTCACTAAAATAAGCCCCCAATACTACATTCAACTCCTTCCCATAATAATGTAAGTGAATTATGCCTTAACCAATCTATTATAGGATAAATTACTCAGTAATAATTTACCTGTTTCCGGGGTCTACATTCTCAGACAGTTATCCTTCTACACCAGATATTAGATAATTTACCCTATTGATTCCTCTTGACGACATATACCCATTTCTGTTAGTCTAGGGGAGAATTGACAGGTATAATTCATTAGCACGGAGAAGGAGGCTGAATGGACATCCATTTCTTGGTAATTAGCTTTCATGTTTAAATGGAGTTTCTCTGAGAATATTCTGTCTGATTATCCTATTGCATATGGCGGTACTAAGCACTTTGGATCCAGTGGTGAGGCCATATTCATATGCAGAAATTTTACTCCTTAAGTCAAATGCATCTGCAAAGGTAGTCAACCTAAATCAAATAAAATACTGTAAATCGCCACTAAGGTCCCATATCTTCCACATTTACATGTGTATTTGTAACTATATCTGGACAGACAAGCAAAATAAATAAAAATACCAGTATCAGTCTGTCAAGCCAGTTTAGAAAGACCAGATGATATTTTTTGAAGCTAAAACTTTTTCAAACGAACTTGAATATCTGCTATAAATATTGCTTTTTGATGTCTTAGTAGTCCAAGAGTAAAAGGTAAATTTCAGTGATGCATAAAGCCTAGATATCAATAACGGGACACTGATGATTTTCTTTAATGGAAGTACTTACATGAACAGGAGGCATGCAATGGTATATAACAAAGGCACAATGGAGCTGAAAATGTGTAAACACATCAGTAAAGATACTGTCTTTTTATTTTGCCTGTCAACCCCAATGCTTCAAATTGGTATGGATCAGTAGATCATAGGGATGGCAGTGCCCAGTAATGTAACTGTTGCATTCTAAGTGTAAAGTCAGCATTAAAGTGTATGTATGGTCAAAATTTTTTGCAGTTTTGGATAGACTAAGAAAGGGTTACAGCACCTGCCAGTTTATTTTTTGCTGTTGGAGTACTATTGAAAAGTTCTATGACTTCTTGTACCAAAGATGCAACAAGAAGTTAGAGGAATGCTTCAAACAGAGGGAAATTTTCCTCTAAAGCAGGCTATACATGGGTCGAACTCCGAAATAATTTTCTTTTGAAAATCAGAAAGTTTGTGCATTTTGTGATCCGATAGTGTCACCACTGTTTTTGAAATTCGACAAACCAAGCCTTCAATTTCACTTCATGTTGCTACAAAAAAATGTCTGTGACTGGGAATCTTCTTTTCTTTCCAGATCACAACTCATGCACATTTCTTTTTTTTATTACATTTCTGGCATAATTCTCCAATCATTAATTAGAAATGCATTCATTTTTCAAACAATTTTAAACAGGCTTGATCACTCAAACTTGATGGCCGCACAAAAATTGTCCGTTGCTGCAGCCCACTTATAGTGCAAAAATTGAAAGATAATTCTTAATTATGATTTTCATAAGAAAATTATTTTGGAATTTGATCAATACATGGCCTGCTTTAGACGATTGTCCGCGAAACTGATATTTCCCATTACCTCTTGTTTTGGAGACGATTATAATCTTTGTTTTCAGTGACAATAAAATTTTGAATCTAAGACTGAAAAAAGGTTTTGCCTAGAGATACACTTTAACCACTTGCCGACTGTCTAACGCCGATCTACGTCGGCAGTCAGCCCCTCACAGGCAAAGTGACGTAGGGCTACGTCACTAGCTTGTGAGGGTCTAGGGAGCGAGCGCGCGCCCCGGGGGCGCGCTCCCGCGTGGTCACGGACCCCCCCGCGCGTGTGACCGGTGGACCCGATGTCCGCCGGTCACTCGGCGATCGGCGGGGAAGAGGGAGAAAGTCAGGCGGCTTGTGTAAACAAGCCACCTGTCATTCTCCTCGGTGTAAAAACACTGATCACACGGATCTACTATCAGTGTCCTTACAGCTCAAGCCACAGCCAATCACAGTAGAAAGCACGCCCCTAGGGACACACACAGCCCCTCCCTCCCAAATAAAGTTAACCCCTTCACTACCAGTGTATTTTTACAGTAACAGTGCATATGTATAGCACTGATTACTGTAGAAATGTCACTGGTAACCCCAAAAGTGTCAAAAATGTCAGTCAAGGGTCCGATCTGTCCACCACAATGTCGCAGTACAGCAAAAAAAATCGCAGATCACCGCCATTACGCGTTAAAAAAAAAAAAACAACAAAAATGACAAAAATCTTTCCCTTTGTTAGTAAACGCGATAACTTTTGCGCAAAACAATCAAAATACGCTTTTTGTGATTTTTTTTACCAAACATATGTAGCATAAAACAAATTGGCCGAAAATGTTAAAAAATTTTGATTTTTACATTTTTTTGGGGGGGAATTTCATATAAAAAAATGTGAAAAATATTGCTATTTTTGCAAAATTGACGCTCTTTTTTTGTTTATAGCGCGTGATCAAAAAATCACACAGGTGATCAAATACCACCAAAAGAAAGCTCTGTTTGTGGAAAAAAAAGGACGTCAAATTTGTTTAGGTACAGCGTCGCACGACCGCGCAATTATCCGTTAAAGTCACGCAGTGCCGAATCGCAAAATACCCCCTGGTCGGAATGGGGGTAAAATCTTCCGGGGCTTAAGTGGTTAAGGGCTAGAATAGGGTTAGTGTTTTGGGCCAGGGGATTTGAGGTTAAATGTAAAAATTAAAGTTAGTATTACAAATTAGAAGTTTTTGCATGTAAGTTCACATCTCTGGTTCAGGGTACGTATAAACAACTAGAGTTAAGTTAAGCGATGGGGTTGGGGGTAGGGGGAGGATTTGGGCTAGGGTGATATTAACCCTTAGGTTATAGGTGAGAGAAACTTAGGGATGCTGTTTATTTATAACTTATTATTGGTGCCAAAATACTGCACTGAACAACGAATCTGTCTGGAATGGCACATTTTCTGAAAATAGTAAACTTGATAATAGGGCCTACAGTTCTTTAAATTCAAATTATCTAACAATGGGAATTAATGAACCCAAGCCCAGCTCTACAACTTAAGTAGGCTGTATCGCAAAATCCCATTTTGTCTTATTTCACTATATAGTTACAGTACCAGCAGCATTCTCCTCTTGTAACCTGCAAACCCCATGTGGAAATGGAAGTGGAAAAAGTTAAATTCCAACCAATGACTTTTTTCTTACTTTTAGATTATGAGGTTATAAATTCTGTCATTTAAATGCTTTCTATTTCCCTGTTTAGGAGCTCTCCCTTCACTTCCTATTCTGTCCGACAATCCCAGATATACCTTAATACTAAGTTGCAGTATGTTCAGTGTACCTTTCAAAATTTTCAGTCCAAATGTGTAGCAGAGTGTCAGGACTTCCTGATTGACTGGATGACATACTAGACTCTTTCAGAACTGTAGCAGTGGGGCTCTTCCATACCATAAGGCTATTAAGATGGCTATATACTAATAGAATATTGTTCAACATATTTTTGTTGTACAAATGTTGTAAGTATATTAGTTCATTATTCTAATCATTAGTGGGGTCAAATCGACATTAGTTTTTGACCACAGTGAAGAAAAAATTCAAAGGAGAAAGATGAAAAAAACTTTTGAATGTAAGAATTTCTAACAGTGTATGGGGTTTTCTTTTGGCAAAGTCCATTCCAAAAACAAATGTTAAAAGCAAATGAAATCTTGAAGTGCCTTTAAATGATATTGGAACATTCTGAGAATTTTCATAGGAATTGTGCTAAAAATGTTTGTACGTATAATTGTTCAAAAATCCACTGACGCATACCTAGTTGTACTTTCACAATAGTAAGTGAAAGGCTAGGAGGCGAATGAAAGCTTAAGCCCTATAAAACTAACAGATAAGGAGACCTTAGTGATAACAAGGTATTAAAATGATAACAGGGTTAATATTACAGAGTACTGCATAGTTACAGCTTGTTAAGAGATAGAAGCAAGGATATTAAGAACACTGAGAAGAAAGAGCTAAAGTAAGGATACAGACAAAAGTTTAATTTTATTTTTGGTCTATAGATAGTTTTCGGCCTCCATTCTCTTGCTGGGCTCTCATTATATTATATTAAATACCAAAAGTTTATCAGAATATCATGTGCAACTCCAGTCAAATATACATTTAAGCAATATTTAAACACTTGGCTCAACAACAATCCACTACAAGCACCTTCTCCTATACTATACTTTTACATGTCCTAGTAAACTTTTAGTTCAGTATTGTCCCCCTGTAAGGACATATCCCTCTATACCCTAACTTTGGTGCTTCTCAGGTTATTCTCAGAAAATATGGGGTCTATTTATAAATGTTTTCTCCCATTTCCCCTTACTGAATCCAATACGAAAATGTGTTAATCTTGACTAATACAGTATGTGTGTGACTCCTGTGTAAAAACATACACTACTGTGCAAAAGTTCTAGGCAGATGTGAAAAAATGCTGTAAACTAAGAATGCTTTTAGAAATAAAAGTGGTAATAGTTTCTTTTTATTAATTGAAGAAATGAAAAGTAAATGAACAGAAGAAAAATCCAAATCAATATTTGGCGTGACCACCCTTTGCCTTCAAAACAGCATCAATTCTTCTAGATACACTTGCACACAGATTTTAAAGGAACTCAGCAGGTAGGTTACACAAAAAATGCAGAAACTAGTCCTGCAGTTGATGGACTTTACTGGCAGCAACCTGAGAACGATACAATTTTTTGTATAAGTATATCAAATGTTTTATTTATACACATATTTAAAAAAAGGATGCAGACAAAGCATCCAAAAACACAAAAGGAGAAACTTTAAAATCATGCATGTGACATATGGATGCACAATGTGGCCCTCATACAGCACCTTGTCGACTTGATACAGCATGGGTTACAATACCTCAAGATGTTGTCTGTATTTTGGGTCGCCTCAGCTGGTCAATTCACTTTAGTGCATACCTTCTTCAAGACCAATGTTGGAGATAATAACATTAACAAGAACAGCTGGAATTGTTATTGGTCACAACCAGCATATCTTTGGGGCGGACAGAGGGACAGCAAATTATCTCAATTGCAAGGTGTATAGGGGGCAACTTAAAAATCCTGCATATAGGGTGTATGTCCCCTCAAAAAATCACCTGGATGTAAAGCAAAGAGACACCATATATACAGTTGTAACTGAACATGAAGACTTGTATCTCATAATCTTGGCGGTGTTTAGATAGTAAAAACATCCATCCACCTATCCTGATAAGGCCTTATGTCAGGTGACTGGAAAGGTCCGCCGGCTGTACTGCTGCCTCGGAATGGAAAGTACATCTGCATGCCCCTCTTGGCCCATTCTGAGGCTGCTCTACAGCTGGCAGATGATTTCAGTCCCCTGACATAAGGCCTTATCAGGATGGGTGGATGACACCAAATATTGATTTGATTTGTCTTCTTTTCTCTCACTTTGCATTTCGTAAATTGATAAAAATAAACTATTCAAATATATATTTATAAAAACATTCTTTCTTTACAGCATTTATTCACCCCAGACGTAAACTTTTGCATAGTACTATATATAAACAGACCCCTATGTGTGCATAATCTCTGCAGTGTAGTTGCCACTCCAAATGTGCAGTTATACTTTAATGTCTATCTATTAAAAATAATGACAATAGTAAGTAACAGAGATATAAAATATCACAAATAAATAAATGTTATTTTATTTTTTATGTTGCTAGCAAGCAGTGACGCACCTTGTAGTCACAGAACCCCGCTATTGCCATCTCTGTGTTGCCACAAATGTAGGAAATTATTTTGTGCTTTTATGTAGGGCCTGTAACTGTTCACCAAAGCAGGCCCTGTAGCATTCCTTACAACATAAATACAATGGCTGCTTTCATGTGCACCCATAATTATGTTAGCTCTCTAATCTGTAGAAGAAAATCTGTCTGATACACACTGGTTGAAATGCCTAAGTGCATGAAGTGGCCCATATAGCTTGCCCTTCTTTGGAGCTCAATGCCTCAATAGTATGTAGCAGCAGCATTAAATACCTCTTCAGATATTAAAGGGAAATATGGAAGGAAAAAAAGGAGTGGTTTTGAGGAGGGGTTTGCACATTATACTGCCCTGGGTTTGGGGTGCATTAGGAAACTTAGGCACTTTCTAAACGTAAGTGCATGCATCCGAGGGTACCTGTATTGCACTGCAGATGCCACTTTACAAGTTTAAGGTAAATAAGAGTTGCTTTAACATTGAGTGATAGAACTTCAGCAAGCAGAGGTCCTTATTTTTGCAATATTTATGTTAAAGTCATTTGGGATGTGACTTTCGCATTATACGTGCTTGAACAGCAGTTTCCATTGTGTAGTGGTTATCCAGTTTGCCTGACATGTTACATGATTGCTTTTCCATATGTGTATTATTTGTAGCAGTTTGTAGAATAGCCCCAAAGTGAGCAAACCCTTTGCATTTGTCACCCTTCTTAACAGCTGCTAAGAGAAGACAATAATACCCAGGGACAGGGCTGCTTTTATAAATCGTGGGACCCTGTACAACCTACCTGGCAGGGCCAGTTCCCCCTCCACAGTGCCCCACTACTCATAATCAGGCAAGGCAGACATATGTATACTAGAGGCATGTAAAGGTGAAGCTGTGGAGCGGGGATGTCAGTGTGCAGTGACAGCTACCCAGCAGGATAGCTCAGGCATATTCAGAATAGTATCTGAACATGCCTAAGCTCATCCTTGCTAACGAGAATGCTGCAACTTTGACTTTAGGGAGAAAGCTATGCTTGTTCGAACCCCCCCCCCCCCCCGATGGGCTGGTGACAGGTACTTGGGCACGCTGATGACATGTCATCGGGTACTCTGATGGGCTGCAGAGAGGTACTTTGGTACTCTGATGGGCTGCAGAGAGGTACTCTGGGCTGAAAACAGGTACTCGGGTACTCTGATGGGATACAGAGAGGTACTCGGCTACTCTGATGGGCTGGTGACAGGTACTCGGGTACTCTGATGACAGGTACTCGGGTACTCTGATGACAGGTACTAGGGTACTCTGGTGACAGGTACTCGGGTTCTCTGATGACAGGTACTCGGGTACTCCGATGACAGGTACTCGGGCACTCTAATGACAGGTACTCGGGTACTCCAATGACAGGTACTCAAAGTACCTGAGTACCTGTCTTTAGAGTACCCGAGTACCTGTCATCAGAGTACCCGAGTACCTGTCACCAGCCCATCATAGTACCCGAGTACCTGTCATCAGAGTATCCAAGTATGTGTCATTAGACTACTTGAATACCTGTCACCAGCCCGTCAGAGTACCCGAGTACCTGTCACCAGCCCATCAGAGTACCCAATTACCTGTCATCAGAGTACCTGATAGGCTGGTGACAGGTACTCGGGTACTGTGATGGGCTGGTGACAGTTACTTTGATGGGCTAGTGACAGGTACTTTGATGGGCTAGTGACAGGTCCTCTTCATTGGGGGGGGGGGCAATCAGTATGTTTTAGGGTGCACTGTGATCGGTAACTAGCTGTTACCGCAATCTCCTCCTCACACAGGATCAGTGATTGGACACAGCCGGTCACATGGCAATGAGCCATTTTTTTTAAATGGCTCTTTACACCGATCGGGCATGGGCTGTGTCCCGACGGACACGCCACATTCCTGATCGCCGCTGTGCGTGCCCCCGGGGGGGGGGGTGGGGGTGGGAAAGCAGCTGATCGACAAAGTGTTCCTGCCGACATCATTTTATAATGCGCTGGTATGGAACTGGTTAAAATATGTACTGACATTCAGAAATGCATGTTTGTCTTTCAGAGAAGCAATACCTGTGTACTTAAATTGTTTTTCTTTAGAAGCATTATCAAGTGTGGCTAAGAGGAGAACTAGTTCAGAGTGAGATTAAGCCTGATATGCACTGACAGTATAGACATTCCTTTAAACTAAAGTGTATTTCTAGCCAAAACTTTTTTAGATATACAGTAGTAAGAAAGAATTAGAAACTCTGTCAGGTTTTATTGCTGTCCATGTCCCTGTTGGGAAGATTCACCCTTATTATTTCTCCTGGTGCAAACTGTCAGAAAAATAAAAAGTGAGGAGAAATCCAAAATTTTGCATTTGTTACTGTTCAATCAGTAGGGGGACATTTTCTCGTTCAATACTTTTATTGAGTTTTATAAAACAGCCATAAAGCAAGTTACAAAACAGAAGTAGAAATACTGTTATTGTTACAGAAGTATTATAAATGTTATACTGTATAGTGACGTTTGCACAAAAGGAACAAAAGAAAGGGGTAGAATTATTAATATGATATTCTGAGATATTAAGATTTTGAGAAGGTATTCAGAACATGGCTGTGGGGAAAGAAAAAAAAGAAAAGGAAGAAGTCAGCAGGGTGTGGGTAGGGTATAGTGGGTAAAAGAGAGGGCATCGATAATAGAATTTGTACCACAAAAGTTAATACAAAGTAAATAAAATATAAGTCTTAACTATCAAGCATTCATAACCTGTTCCTCAAAACCCGGTGATAGGCCATGTTTAATCCAAGGGTCCCAAATGCTTATAAAAGTACAAAATTTATCGCAATCCATGGCTTCCATTTTTGCATGTAATAATGCATAATTCATCCTATGTTTAACAAGATTCAAAGAGGTAGTCTTCCAAACTTTGGCTATGGTTTGTTTAGAGGCATTAACCACCTGCCGCCCGCGCTATAGCCGAAAGACGGCTACAGCGCGGGCTCTAATTTCTGGGAGGCCATCTTTATACGGCCTCCCAGTAACAGGCTCCCCGCGCGCACCCGCGAGCGTGCATCGGGGAAAGTATGTGTCGGTCTTGTCCCTTGGACACAGCCAATCACAGATCGTGATGAATGGCCAATCACAGCGGCTATTTACCACGTGATCAGAACATCCAATGAGAGATGATCTCAAATGTAAACATATGCCAACGGTGCCCACAGTGCCCGCCATCAGTGTCCCCCATCAGTGCCCACAATCAGTGCCCATAGTACTGCCAGTCAGTGCCCATCAGTGCCTGCTCATCTAGGCACTGATGGGCACTGACTAGCAGCACTATGGGCACTGAGTGTGGGCACTGATGGTGCTGCCCATCAGTGCCGCCAAACAGTGCTCATCAGTGCCACCCGTCAGTGCTCATCAGTGCCACCCGTCAGTGTCCATCAGTGTCGCCTCTCAGTGTCCATCAGTGCTGCCTCTCAGTGCCCGTCAGTGCCGCCTCTCAGTGCCCAGCAGTGCCACCTCTCAGTGCCCAGCAGTGCCACCTCTCAGTGCCCAGCAGTGCCACCTATCAGTGCTCATCAGTGCCACCTATCAGTGCTCATCAGTGCTGCCTATCAGTGCCACCTATCAGTGCGCATATTAGTACCTCCTCATCAGTGCCACCTCATCAGTGCCCATAAGTGCCACCTCATCAGTGCCCATAAGTGCCACCTCATCAGTGCCCATCAGTGCAGCCAATCAGTGCCCATCAGTACCGCCTCATCAGCGCACATCAGTGAAGGAGAAAAATGTATTTATTTTCAAAATTTACTCACAGAAAATAAGAAAAACTTTTTTTTTTTAATTTTCTGTCTTTTTTCTTTTTTTTTTTTGTAAGAAATAAAAAACCAAGAGGTGATTAAATACCACCAAAAGAAAGCTCTATTTGTGTGAAAAAAATGATAAAAATTTCATATGGGTACAGTGTAGCATGACCGGGCAATTGTCATTCGCAATGTGAGAGCGCTGAAAGCTGAAAATTGGCCTGGGCAGGAAGGGGGTGAAAGTGCCCTGTAGGCAAGTGGTTAAGAAGCTGAAGGAATAATTTGAATTTCGTTTTCGTGTCAGGCATGCAGGTTTTAAATTTAAAATGGCAATCACCGGATCTGGAGTAATATCTATTTCAAACATTTTAGATGCTAGAGGGAATATTTCTTTCCAAAATACTGTAGCAATTGAGCAATTCCACCATATATGAACATGTGTACCTATTTCCGTACAACCTCTAAAACAAAAGGCCGGATAGTTTGGTGTGAACTTGGCGATTCTAGCTGGTACCAAATACCATTGTGAAAGAACCTTGTATGATGATTCAATTGCGATAATATTTGAAGAAGAAGATTTCGTTACAGACCAGATTTCCGACCATTCTGATTGGCTAAGTGTACGGCCAAGGTCTGTTTCCCATTTCCTGACAAAGTTTGGTGTATCTACTAGGGATGATCGAACTATTGAAAAGTTTGGTTCGACCAGAACACTCGAATTTCCCGAAAGTTCGGTTCGGATTCCTGGACCCCATTGAAATTAATGGGACCCGAACTTCGGGAATCAAAAAACACCATTTTGAAGCCCTAAAACCTAATAAATGCCCCTAAAAAGTACAATCAGGCAAAAAAAGTTCTTAAAAATTGTCATTTTTGATAGAGAGCCCATTATTAAAAAAAAAAAAAGAGATTTCTTTGGATTTAGTGTCTGGGGGGTCTAAAAGGTGTACCTGTGAACTTTCAGCTCTGTAGCATGTCCAGAACCAGAATTATAGCATGCCAAACCTTCAAAAATGACTTTTTTGCTTAACCGCGCCTTTCTTTTGCTCCTAATCAACTGCACAGCCAATGTGGATGATGGGGACATAATGCAGTGCACTGGGAACCAGATTAGAGTTTTTTTTTTGGGAAAAAGGTGCTGTCTCTTTAAATGTGGATATAATTAACGGTGCATTTTCACAATGGGGCTATTATTACCAAATGTTTTCAAGAAGTCAAAAGATGTATGTAGATGCACTTTATTTCATGTAAAATGGTGTTTGGTGCACTTTAACTTGAATTCTCACAAGAAACAGACATATATGCACGGATACATTGAGGGTTAGATTTAGGGGTAGGGGCCACAATGTAGTGCACAGTGAATAAGATTAGAGATGTTTTGGATGAATACTGTTGTCTCTTGACTTTGAATAGAAATAAAGGATGCTTAAAAATTGGGCCTTTGGTGGTGCCGACCATGCCTTGACACCATAACCCTATGAAAGTGCTGGTCATGAAGGCAATAATTGTCTTTGTAAGGAATAAAATTGCAATGATATGCATCTTTGAAACAGGTGCGCAAAAATTGTTGTTTGGGTGTTGTCGGAGCCATACCACTGTAAGCCCAAAGAGCTGGTGTTGAAGTAGGCGAACAAATTAAGAAGATGTGTACCTGTGGATCAAGTGAGCAAACATTGTGTTTTGGGTGTTGGCGGAGCCTCCCCACCGTAAGCCCAAAGAGCTGGTGTTGCAGAAGGCCAAAAAAAAATGTATCTTTTCTAGTGGAAACTAAAATGAGGTTCTGTGAACCTAAACAGAACGAGAGGAGGGTTGGAGGGTGGCACCCTGGTCTAGGCTTAAACTGAGGCTCAGCTGCCACATTGCAACGATAGACTAGTCTACAAGGTCTGCATCAGGTGCATCAAAGCTTGATATCCACGACTGATTCATTTTAATGAATGTCAAACGGTCGACTGAGTCGGTGGGGAGTCTCGTTCGATGGTCTGTGATGAAACCTCCTGCTGCACTGAATCCCTGTTCCGATAGGACACAGGAAGCAGGGCAGGCCAACAACTCCATGGCATACTGGGCCAGTTCTGGCCAGTGGTCTAATCTTAAGACCCAGTATGCCAGTGAATCGGATTCGTCACATGAAAAGCCCTCTGTGTCACTTTGTGCCCTGACATAATCATCCACCATGTGATGCAGACGCTGTCGATGCGATGTGGCAGCTGCGAGGCCTGGGCGGTGAGGACTAAAAAAAGACCGAAAGGCATCCGTCAATCGCAAGCCTTCTCTAACGCTCCTCTTGTGACCCGCAGTAGAGTCCATGGTAGGTTGTCCCCGCCCCTGAACCCCACGGGAGTCGGGGAATGTGTTCACCAGAATCCTCTTGAGACTGTCCTCAAGGGATTTGATCCTGTGAACTTTTGACTTGTACTGGTGGTCAAGTAGGGTGGCCAACCAATAGTGGTCAGTCTCTTTAATGGCCTTGATTCTGGGGTCCTTTCGCAGGCTCTGAAGCATGATGTTTGCCATGCGTCGCAAATTTGCAAAGGCCTGAGAAGCTGACTCCTTGGGGTCACTCAAAACAACATGATCTTGAACGTGCTCCTCCTCCTCCCAGCCACGTACTACTCCAAAGTGTCCTGAGGGATTTAAACTAGGCCTTGCAGATTGCCACATGTCTTCCTCCTCCTCCTCAAAGCCTGCAAAAGTTCCCGAAGAATCGTCCTCCTCCTCTTCCACCCCTGGATCCTGCTCGGGCCTCTGGGAGCTAGGCATAATGGGGTCAGGATAAAGGGGGCCTTGAGAGGCAAGGAAGTCCTCCTCTTCCTCCTGCTGCTCTGCCTCCAGTGCCCTGCCCATAATGCCACGCAGAGTGTGCTCCAACAAAAACAGTACCGGTAGGGTGTCACTGATGCATGCACTGTCCCGGCTGACCATCCTTGTGGCCTCCTCAAATGGCGAGAGGACAGCGCATGCATCCTTAATCAAAAGCCACTGCTGTGGCGAAAAAAAAGCCCAGGTGCGCTGAGCAAGTGCTGGTGCCGTACTCGCAGAGATATTCATTGAGGGCCCTCTGCTGCAAAGTAATGCCGACTTGGCACCTGCCACTGTGTTAACCACTTGCCGTCTTCTCACTAGAGCTGTACGGCGGCAAAGTGGCTCTTGTAGGTCTGACCACGTAGACCTACGTCGGCAGACACTCCCCTCTCTCGGCGGCGCTCGCACGCCTCCGGAGGCTCGCTCCCGCTGTATTCTGTCACAGCGAGAGTCGGGCCAGGGGAGGAGCAGCGGCGATCGCCGCTGCTCTTCCCCGATCATCGGGGAATCAAGTCTGGAGATCCGCCCGCTTGTGTAAACTTGTGCTAGAGGTTCTATGAGAAGGGCAAATAAGAGAGGGGAGAAAGGGCACCCCTGACGCGTGCCTCTCTCTATGTTAAACAAGTCTGATTTATAGCCTGCATATTTAATATATGCTTTAGGTTTGTTATAAAGCGCAGAGATCCATTTTAAAAAATTTGAGCCAAAACCCCATTTACTAAGAGTATATTGCATATATGGCTAGGATATGGTATCAAAGGCTTTTTTAATGTCTAGTGATAGGAAGCACGAGGGGATGCGGCGTGTTTTAGCTATATGAGATAACAGAGTTGCACATCTGATGTTGTCAGTAGCTTGGCGAATAGGTATGAAACCTACTTGATCCCTATGAATGAGTTGTCCTATGAAGTTATTAAGTCTGGAAGCTATAATTTTGGCTAAAATTTTAATATCTAAATTTAATAAGGAAATGGGTCAATATTTGGACCAAATCGTGTCATCAGTTTGAGGCTTCCGGAGCAAACAGATGATTGCTGGTAAAGTTTCCTGTTTAAAGGATTGGCCATTAAGAAGTGTATTGAAAGCATTAGCTAGGATAGGCGAAAGGGAATCGGAAAAAACCCGGTAGTATAATGCCGAAAAACCATCAGGGCCTGGTCTTTTATTTAATTTTAGTGATTTTATAACTATTCACATGGAGGGGGGCGGCGGAATCTTGGGATCCTCTTGTTAAGCCCTCTACCCGCAAACCCCCACAACCACAGCCCAAGGTTGTCGGGAAGAGGCCCTTGCCCCATCAACATCAACAAGGTGCTTTGGGGGGTACCCCAAATCATCCACCCCATGTTGAGGACAAATGAGCTTGTATGGTTCAGGAGTTGGGGCATTCGCTCCCCCCCCCCTCTTCCTGGCCTGCCAGGCTGCATGCACCGATAAGGGTCTGGTATGGATTTTAGGGGGGAACCACGTCGTGTTTTTTTAAATTTTGGCATGGAGTTCCCCTTCAAATCTATACCAGACCCGAAGGGCCTGGTTCAGATTTTTGGATGGAACCCACGCTGTTTTTTTTCTTAATTCTGTCATGGAGTTATTTTTTTTAATTCAGCTCTCAGCAGGGAAGCCTTTGACAACCTTTTCACTGTGAGCTCGGCGGGTGAACATCCCGCAAAGTGCCAAGAAAGTTCAGGTGTTAGGCGAGGACCTATGTTTAGGTGATGTTTAGGCCAAAGTTATACTTGGCCAAAACCATTCACCCATCCCTAATGGTACCTGAAAACTGTAACCCCTCACAGTTACTCTTGCTAGGTGCAGGAGCAGGCCCTGCTGTTAAAAAATAGAATCAAAAATTGAAATGACATATACTTGTCATACAGGTGCAGAAAAATTTTGCATTGGGTGTTGGTGGGGCCTGAACACTGTAACCTCTCACAGTTACTCTTGCTGGGAGTAGGAACGGGCCCTGCTGTTAAAAATTAGAAACAAAAATTGAAATTACATGCACTTGTCATACAGGTGCAGAAAAATTAGGCCTTGGGTGTTGGTGGTGTCGTAAACAAAAAAAATTGTTGGAAGCTAGCATAATCAGGATTCAGGAATAGGATAGGCAGCCTAGGCAGTCTTCATGGGTTACCACATCCCTAGCAAATTTGATCAGTTACATCAGCATCAGTGGCTTGATAGCTGCTGTTGATCCAGGCCTGATTCATTTTGATAAATATCAGCCGGTCAATGGAGTCTGTGGACAGACCCACTCTTTTATCCGTCACAAAAACTCCAGCAGTACTGAATGTTCATTTCGGAAAGCACGCTGGAAGTAGGACAGGCCAGTAGCTTGATTGCATATTGAGCAAGTTCTGACCAGTGGTCCATCTTCAAGACCCAGTAATCCAGTGGATGCTTAGTCAGAAAGGTATCCAAACCTGCTCTTGCCCCTAGAAAATCCAACACCGTTTGCTGCAGACACTGCCGATGGTTGCTTAAACCTAACTGCCCTGGGCGCTAAGGACTAAAGAATTGTTTAAAGGCATCGGTCAGCCGGCCGCCTTCTCCATCGCTCCTCCTTTGACTGAACAAAGCCTCAGAAACACGTTGTCCAGGAAATGGTAAACTCTCAGTGTCTGGAAAGGTGTTACACAAATTTTTCTTCAAGGCATCCCCCAGATGTTTCATCCTCTGCTCCTTCTGCGAGGCAGGATGAGCTCTGCAACTTTACCCTTGTAACGTGGATCAAGAAGGGTTGCCAACCAGTAATGATCCCTCTCCTTGATACCACAAATCCTCGGGTCCCTTCGCAGGCTTTGCAGCATCAGGGAGCCCATGCAGCGTAAGTTTGAGGAGGCATGAGATTCTGAGTCCTCTGGGTCATTAAGGATGACACTGTCAGGAGCAACCTCTCCCCAGCCACGTACAACTCCTGGGGTTTCTGGGAAATGAAAAATGTCCCTTGAATACTGCTGTATGTTATCCTCTACATCCATGCTGCCACTAACTTCCTTCTCCTCCTCCTCCTCCTCCTGTGTGTTTTGTGGCCCCGCAGGAATGTTATCTGCATAAAGGGGGCCTTGTGAAGAAAGGAAGTCCTCCTCTTCTTCCCGCTGTTCTGCCTCAAATGTCCTGTCCATGATTCCACAAAGCATGTGCTCCAGCAGGAACACTAGAAGGACAGTGTCACTGATGCATGTATCATCCTGGCTCACCATCTTTGTGGCCTCCTCAAATGGTAACAGGACAGTGCATGCATCCTTTATCAGCAGCCACTGGTGTGGTAAAAAGCCGGTCCTTGTGCCAAACTCACACAGGTACTCATTGATGGCCCTCTGCTGCATGTGCAGCCACTGCAGCATTGCTAATGTTGAGTTCCACCTGGTGGGCATTTCACAAATGAGGCGGTTGGTGGGCAGGTTGAATTTCTGTTGAATGTCAGCCAGCCGAGCACTGACATTGTATGACCACAGGAAATGGCCTCAGACTTTTCTGGCCTGCCTCCAAAGATCCTGTAAGCTCGGGTATCTGGTCAAGAAACACTGCACCATCAAATTCAGGACATGTGCCAAGCATGGAACATGTGTCAAGTGTTCCTGTCGGAGGGCGGAGAGAAGGTTGGTGCCATTGTATAAATACAACCATTCCTGGCTCAAGCTGCCGTGGCATCAACTACCTCTGAGCCTGCCCCTGCAGAGCTGACAGAATCTCTGTCCCGGTGTGGCTTTTGTCCCCTAGACTGACCAACTGAAGCACTGCATGACATCTTTTAGCCTGATTATGATTATTTCATAGCCCCTTGAACGCTTAGGGAGCACTGCTGCTTCAGAAGACAATTCAGCAGAAGAGGCAATAGAGGAAGAAGGGGAGGGGGTGGAGCAGACAGATGAGGCAGAATCACCACCAATGTTTTGGAGGTATCGTGGTGAAACAAGCTCCAGCACTGAACCCTGTCCTGCATCCTTCCCAGCTGCCAGCAGAGTTACCCAATACGCCTTGAAGGAAATGTAACGTCCCTGACCATGCCTGCTGGACCATAAGTCAGCAGTAATGTGAACCTTCCTGCTGACAGCTCTGTCCAACGAGGCCACAACATTGCCTTCCACATGATGGTACAGAGCTGGAATGGCCTTAGGTGAAAATACATTTCTTTTTGGAACCTTCCACTGGGGTACAGCACAATCCTGCAAATTCACAAAAGGGGGCAGAGTCTACCAGATGAAAAGGCAGCAGTTGTAGTGCTAGCAATTTGGCCAAGCTAGCATTTAGACGCTGAGCCTGTGGATGGCTTGGACAGCATTTTTTTTATGTTTCAGCAACTGGGGTAGCGAAATTTGCCTGCTGGTCATATCAACAGGTGGTGTACTGCTAGCAGATTGGGTGCAAGTACCTGTGGCACCCATTGCTATATCATTGTCACTCTGAAGGTTTTTGAGAGGACTTGAGGTATAGTAGGGGTAGAGATCCCAGATGAGACGCAAGGAGAAGTCTGCATTTTATTATGATGTGGGTCTTTCACGTGCTGTTGCCAACAGACTACATGGCAGGTCATCATATGTCTTGTCAAGCATGTGGTGCCCAAACAGATGGTGTTCTGGCCATGCTTGATCTGCTTCAGACAGAGATTGCAAACAGCAATGCTGCGGTCTGCTGCACGTGTTGAAAAAAGCCCACACCAATGAACCTTTGTAAGTCAGCGGGGAGTTAGCAGCGCCCTGCACCTGTTGAGCTCTGTGGTGTGATGCAATAGGGTGGCTGCCCATAAGCCAGCTCCTGGAGGACATTCTGCCTCATTGGAGTTTTTCCGCCTACTCCTCCTCCTCACTTTCCTTCTCTATTCTCTCAGGCACCCAAGTACGACCAGTGACCTCATCATCCCCTCCCTCCTCATCACTGAAGCAAACTTGGCAGTGCGCTGCAGCTTTTGGAACATGAATGCTAGTTTCTTGTCCGTCATTGTCACACCCTCTCTCTAGGCTCACGTTATTCCCCTCCTCAACCCGGGAACCAACATTGGAGCATTCAAATTTCTGTGCATCCTCCAGCATTATGAGACACTATGATCGAATATTTCATGTGACTCCTCCGTGCATGATGGTGAGGCTATGGAAGGAGTAACTGTGGACAAGGAGCCTGTCGAAAAGGGACACTTTGTCAGATGCGGTGGAAGGCAAACTAGTATGAGCTTGGGTGACAGAGGATGAGGAGGATGAGGACGGCTTAAATATCCACAACACCAACTCTTCAGCATGTCGTGGCTCAATAACACGGCCAGCACCAGAAAAAAAGGACAAGCGTGCCCCGCCAGAGAGGATGCACCATGTCCATGACCACAACTTTTCACAGAGGCTGCTTGCCCACTTTTAGTGGCCTGTCAGCGTCTGCCTCTCCTTGTTGGCCTTTCGGACATGATGAGGATTTTTGGGGGGTTTTTTAATAACTTTTTATTATAGAATGTGGGATGGAAATATGATTCTTGGGTGCAATACTTTTGTGCTTGGTGCACTATAAGCCATTTTATTATCCTTTTTTATTTTTCAGGGGGAGGATTTTTTGACTTTTTTATATATAGAGTGTGGGAAGGGGATATGGTGCTTGGGTGCAATACTTTTGTACTTGGTGCACTATAAACCGTTTTATTATAGTTTTTTTAATAAATAAAAATGTAATAAAGCCAAAAAAGAATACCCCTGCTGATGCAGAAGAAATAGCACCTATGACGCAAAAGGGGGGACAGTAATTATGTCCTAAATAAAATTAGTGCTGCTGCGCCAAAAAAAGAAAAAAAAAACCCTGTTGATGCTGAAGGAATATCACCTGTGTTGCAGAAGGCAGAACAGCAATTATGCCCTAAATATTATTCATGCTGCTGTGCCACAAAAAAATTCAAAATAAAACAAAAACAAAAAACAAAACGCAAAAGGGAATAGCACCTACGACACAAAAAGAGGGACAGCAATTATGCCCTAAACATTATTAGTCCTGCTGTGCCACAAAAAAAACCCCACTACTGACGCAGAAGGAATAACACCTATATACCCATATACACAAGTTCAGATGTTTAGCCTGCCTCCAAAAACCCCCCAAAAATGCCTGCAACAACACACCTGGGCGTGTTTTTTTTTTTTGGCGCTAGCGTTTTTTGGGCATTTTTTTGGGTTCTTTGGAGGCAAGCAAAACATCTGAACTTCTGTATACGGGTATATATACACACATACTTATATGTATATACACACCTAGACATATATAGGTGTAATAGTAGCAGAAATATATGCTTGCGCTAATGAAATCATTTACACTAATATAGTTACGCTCCTATAACACCTATATCTGTCTAAGTGTAAAATACATATAAGTATGTGTGTGTACACAAGTTCAGATGTTTTGCCTGCCTCCAAAAACCCCAAAAAAATGCCTGCAACAACACACCTGGGCGTTTTTTTTTTTTGACGCTAGCGTTTTTTTGGGCATTTTTTTGGGTTCTATGGAGGCAGGCAAAACATCTGAACTTGTGTATAGTGGTATATATACCACTATACACAAGTTCAGATGTTTTTCCTGACTCCAAAGAACCCAAAAAAAAACGCTTGCTACTAAACCGGCAATCTGTGAAAAGAGCGAAGCCATATTACAGATCTATAATTGCACTAATACAAACAATCTTTTTTTTATGGGTCTGGACATGCTACAGAGCTGAAACTTCACAGGTACACTTTTTAGACCCCCCAGATACTAAATCCAAAGAAATGTTTTTTGTTTTTTTTTATTTTTTCAATAATTGGCTCTCTATCAAAAATCTATCAAAAATGACAATTTTTAAGAACTTTTTTTTTGTGTGATTTTGTGTCTGGGGGGTCTAAAAGGTGTACCTGTGAAGTTTCAGCTCTGTAGCATGTCCAGAACCATAAAAAAAAGATCATTTGTATTAGTGCAATTATAGATCTGTAATATGGCTTCGCTCTTTTCACACCTTGCCGGTTTAGTAGCAGGCGTTTTTTTGGGGATTTTTGGGCATTTTTTTGGGTTCTTTAGAGGCAGGCAAAACATCTGAACTTGTGTATAGTGGTATATATTCCCGTATACACAAGTTCACATGTTTTTCCTGCCTCAAAAGAACCCAAAAAATGCCCATGGGCTATTAAACCGGCAATGTGTGAAAAGCGAGAAGCCAACAACCTGTGTTCTAAGTGACAAAATACAAATGATCTTTTTTTTTTATGGTTCTGGACATGCTACAGAGCTGAAACTTCACAGGTACACCTTTTAGACCCCCCAGATACTAAATCCAAAATCAAAAAAATCTCTTTTTTTTTGTTCAATAATTGTCTCTCTATCAAAAATGACAATTTTTAAGAATTTTTTTTGTGTGATTAATAGTCCCTGGGGCATTACCCAGAACCTTTGGCACTTTTTATGGGCATTTATTGGGTTTTAGGGCTTCAAAATGGTGTTTTTTGATTACCCAAGTTCAGGTCCCATTGATTTCAATGGGGTTCTGAAATCCGGGCCGAACTTTCGGGAAGTTCGGATGTTCTGGCCGATACGAACTTTTGAAAAGTTCGATCATCTTAGCCCCTGAGCCATATTTCGCTAAAGGCACCCTGCATTTGGCCAATCATGGCTCTGACTGAACATTAAACTGTGATTGGCCGAAGCATACAGGTCAAGGTGCATGCTTTTGCCAATCACAAGCACTTTATGCACTGCAATCGCGCAGTGCATTATGGGGCGCTCATCAGCGGGCGTACTTCCCGCCGAGCGCCCTATTTGTTCATGTGTTCAGTGAACATACGAACACCCAATGTTCGAGTCGAACGTTAAGCCCATCACCATTTATAACAAATAACTTTAAAGCACAACTGTTATAATGTATATCAACTGTAATGACTTAAATGCATCAACTGATTACACATCTCAGCCACTAAAACTCAAGCTGCAAAATAAATGACCCTACTTAAAATTATTGAACACTACTTTCCCCTCTTGTTAAACAAAAGGAACCCAACCACATAATAAGACCACAATAGAATAGGGAGGGGGAGTTCTGCTGGTGAATCCTACCTCAGATGACTAGCCCTGACTAACATGAGGTAGCCCTTTTACCACTTCTGGGCTGGAAGATTTTCCCCCTTAGTGACCAGGCAATTTTTTGCGATTCGGCACTGCGTTACTTCAACTGACAATTGCGCAGTTGTGCGACACTGTACCCAAATAAACTCGATATGCTTTTTTCTTACAAATAGAGCTTTCTTTTGGTGGTATTTGATCACCTGTGTGATTTTATTTTTTTGCGTCATAACATTCCCAATATAAGAAATTTAAAAATAAATTTTTAAAAAAAATCTTTTTTTAAAACACCCCCTTGATGGTCACAGCTTATGCAATGCAAATTTGCATAAGCTGCATATGTAATTGTTTGTGTTCCATGTTAATCCAATGTTATTCGCTGTCCCTTCACGAGCCTGGAAGCTTCCATCTTCAGTGTGGGCATCTGAAAGCCCGGTCAGACTTTTTTCCGGAATAGGGCGCAGCTAGCTACCCAGCGTGCACTTCCCGATCTCACGTCTGCGCAGTATGAAGAGAGTGAGATGCAGTTGGCATGGTGCGAAGGATGCCCGTTGACTCCTGCGATGGATGACACATACGGTATAACCCAGGAGCCACGGGTGGGAGGATATGCCGTACCTGGCCGTGGCGAGGTAATACGGACGTGCAGCACTTCAGGAAGCATAAAAGGTAATTAAACTTTGAAGAAGAAAAAAAAGTTCCCAAATATTGATGGCATAGCTCTAAACAATGCCTGGGGCCAAAGTGTAAAAACAGCATGGAACTCCACTTTAACCACTTCAGCCCCGGAAGGTTTTACCCCCTTGATGACCAGGCCATTTTTTGTGATTCTGCACTGCGTTGCTTTAACTGTTGCGCGATGTTGTACTCAAATGAAATTGATGTCCTTTTTTTTTAAACAAATAGAGCTTTCTTTTGGTGGTATTTGATCACCTCTGCAGTTTTTAGTTTTTGCGCTATGAACAAAAACAAAAAGAGCGTCAATTTTGAAAAAACACCAATATTTTATACTTTCTGCTATAAAACATTCCCAATAAGAACATTTAAAAAATCTAATTTTTTTTAACAGTTTAGGCCAATTTGTATTCTGCTGCATATTTTTGGTAAAAAATAAATTCCCAAAAAGCGTATAATAATTGGTTTGTGCAAAAGTTTTAGCGTTTACAAACTATGGGATAGATTTATGGACTTTTTATTATTCTTTATTAGTTATGGCGGCGGTCAGCGATTTTTATCGGGACCGCGACGTTGCGGCAGACAATTCTGACACTAAGTGACACTTTTTGGGGACCAGTGACATTAATACAGTGATCAGTGCTAAATTATATGCACTGTTACTGTAAAAATGACACTGACAGGAAAGGGGTTAACACTGGGGAGGATCAAGGGGTTAGATGTGTTCCCTAGATGTGTTTACTAACTGTGTGAGGAATGGATTGATCAGAGGCAGAGAGAGATCGGTGATTCGGAGCTTAGCTGAATCACACAATCTTTGCTTGCCTCTCTGACAGGAGAGCCGTCTTACATTGTTTACATACCAGATGGCTCTCCTGTCAGTTTTGCCAAAGATCGCGGGAGGCCGGCGGCGATCGAGCTCGCTCTAATCACAGTGGGGGGCGCAACCCCGGTGGCGCACGCGCTGCCAAAACCGCATGCACATGGTCATTAACCACTTTACCACCGGAGGATTTTGCTGTCTTCCGTCCAGGCCACTTTTTGCGATTCGGCGCTGTGTGACTTCAACTGACAATTGCGCGGTCGTGCGACGCCGTACCCAAACGAAATTTACGTCCTTTTTTTCCCACAAACAGAGCTTTCTTTTGGTGGTATTTGATCACCTGTGCGATTTTTACTTTTTGCGCTATAAACAAAAAAAGAGCGTTTATTTTGAAAAAATAACAATATTTTTAACATTTTTTTATATGAAATTCCCCCCAAAAAAGATGTAAAAACCAATTTTTTAAAAAATTTTTTGCCAATTTGTTTTCTGCTACCTATGTTTGGTAAAAAAAATCGCAATAAGCGTATTTTGATTGGTTTGCGCAAAAGTTATTGCGTTTACTAACAAAGGGAAAGATTTCTGTCATTTTTGGTGTTTTTTTTTTTAACGCGTAATGGCGGCGATCTGCGATTTTTTTTGCGGGACTGCGACATTGCGGCGGACAGACCGGACCCCTGACTGACATTTTTGACACTTTTGGGGGTACCAGTGACATTACTGCAGTAATCAGTGCTATAAATATGCACTGTTACTGTAAAAATGACACTGGCAGGGAAGGGGTTAATTTTATTGGAGAGGGAGGGGTTAATGTATGCCTGGTGCTTACTGACATGTAGGGGGGGAGGTGACTGTGTGAGTCATGGACAGATCGGATGTCCAGCTATGCTGAACAGTCCGATCTGTCACTCCCTGTCACTATGGAGATCCGCCCGCTGTGTTTACACACAGCGGGCGGATCTCCAGACTCGATCCCCGACGATCGGGTAAGAGCAGCGGCGATCGCCGCTGCTCCTCCCCTGGCCCGACTCCCGCTGTGAATGAAAACAGCGGGAGCGAGCCTCCGGCGGCGCGCAAGCGCCGCCCAGAAGGGGGAGTGTCCAGTCACGTTAATACTACGTGGCTGGACGATAACGAACCACTCTGCCGCAGTAGTATTACTGTGAGCGGTTGTAGAGTGGTTAATGGGGAAAATCTTCCGGTCCAGAAGTGGTTAAGGGAAAATGAAAAGTGTGCTAACAAGAAAAATCATTGTTGCCCACCAAAATCAATTGCAAACCTTGCTTCATTTTCAATACGGCGCTGTGGATATACCGCAGGTAATATTTAGCTGGTTGTTCACTTTCCACAGTATGTATTTGATATTCTGGCTCAGCAAGATTATTGTGTGACATGGATCAGACATCTGCTGTTTCAACACAGGAGAGAAATTATTAAAAAGTGTTAGTAGCCTCCTTTTTGGAACATATGCAGCCAGAAAAGACTCTGTAGTGCAATATAAAACACCTGCTCTTTTTCGAGCACAGCACACAGCACAACATGCATCTCTACCTAGAGAAGTGGAAAAGTGCTGTCATTAGGGATGCTTCTTCAGACAGTAATTATGTATATAGAAGCACAGTAATGAACTGATGCACTTCATTGCCTTCTAGGTAATGTCTCCATTACCTGATAATACTCGAGATAGGAAAACAATTAGAACTTGTTAAGCTGACAAATGCTCAAAATATTCACATGAGAATGAGGGATCTCTGCTCGAGGTGATAAGACATCAACAAGAATTTGAATGTTCAAACATGTGTACAGGTATAAGGATGGAAAGAGATACAGGAAATTGGGAAGCCAGTGTGCGGAATAAAGCAACCTTAAATTTCTCCTGGAAGCTCAGAAAGGTTACATATAATGCCAAATACAGTATCTTTGTGCTGTACTATGCAGTTACTAAATTACTAAAGTGACTATTATATTCATGATACTTTTTTAACAAATGAGTTACTGCAAGATTTAAATAAAAATGAACAAAAACTTTGTCAAAATATGTTAAACTATATTTTTAAATATTTCAACATGATAAAAAAAAGCCCCATTCAAGTCAGATCTCTTTTGTATGATGATGGCAAAGTTGTATTGAATGTTTTTAACAGTCCAAACTCCCTCCCCGTTCTTTCTTTTTTTTTATTTTTCTAACAATTGGTTTTATTGAAATAGGTTATTGTAACACAAATGAAAAATAATGTAGTATGTATAATATAAGGCTGCATTCACATGTCAGCGTATGATCGCGGGCA
This sequence comes from Pelophylax lessonae, assembly GCF_965119305.1. Taxonomy (NCBI): domain Eukaryota; kingdom Metazoa; phylum Chordata; class Amphibia; order Anura; family Ranidae; genus Pelophylax; species Pelophylax lessonae. Next base: position 170,241,777 of record NC_138775.1, on the reverse strand, counting down.
GAACCGCCGCGGTTCCGCCCGCGATTCGGAGATTTATTGCAAATCGCGGGACGCCTAGCGTTGCCCGTTGATTTGCAATAGCCCCCCAAACCCTGAGCGATGTTGCCGCAGTTTACGCCCACCGAATCGCGGCAACATCGTGCAAACAAAATCGCGGGACGCAATACGCTCCAAAAAAGTACAAGAGCTTCTTTGGAGCGTATTGCGTCCCGCGATTTTGTTTGCGCGATGTTGCCGCGATTCGGCGGGCGTAAATCGCGGCAACATCGCTCTGCGTTTGGGGGGCTATTGCAAATCAACGGGCAACGCTAGGCGTCCCGTGATTTGCAATAAATCTCCGAATCGCGGGAGGAACCGCGGCGGTTCTGCCCGCGATCATACGCTGACATGTGAATGCAGCCTAATACATAAGAAATCATAAGAAAAATACATTTGTTTACAAAATGCACATTAACCACTTGCCGATCGCCCCACACAGATTTACTGCGGAAGGGCAGCTTGGCTAATCTATGTGATTATGTGCACGCGGTCTATGTGGACTGGCGCTCCCGCTGTGATTAGACACAGAAGGAGCCAGACTGCGGGAGAAGTGGTGCACAATCGCTGCCGGCCTCCCGCGATTTCCACAGAAACTGACAGAAGAGCCACCTGCCTATGTAAACAAGGCAGGCGGTTCTTCTGTCACACAGGCACAGAGAGATCTCTGTGTGCCTATCACAGAGCCCCCCCACAGTTAGTAAGCACAAATAGGCATACATTTAAACCTTTGATCAACCTCAGTATTAATCTCATCCCTGTCATTTATACAGTAACAGTGCATATTATTTAGCACTGATTACTGTATTAATGTTACTAGTCCCCAAAAAGTGTAAGAAATGTTAGTTAGGGGGTCCGATCTATCCCCCGCAATGTCGCAATGTCGTAGTCCCGCTAAAAATCGCTGATCACCGCCATTACTAGTAAAAATAAATAAATAAATAAATAAATAAAAAATTCATAAATCTTTACCCTATTTTGTACATGCAATAACTTTTGCGCAAACCAAAATACGCTTATTGGAATTTTTTTTTCACCATAAATATGTAGCAGAATACAAATTAGCCTACAAGGATGAAAAAAAAATAGATTTTTACATTTGGGGAGGGGGGGGTGTTATATAGCAGAAAGTTAATTTTGTTTTGTTTATAGCGCAATAAATAAAAATTGAACGGGTGATCAAATACCACAAAAAGAAAGCTCTATTTGTGGGGAAAAAAAAGGACATCAATTTTATTAGGGACCAGCATCGCATGACCGCGAGGGGGCAAAACCTTCCGGTCCTTAGGTGGTTAAGTAAAAATAATTAAGTATTAGTGTACTGTACAAGAAAAAGGTGTACAATAGAAATGTTGAGAAAGGACATTAATTATTTAAACTTTACAGTTAGAAGTTGGGACTTTAAGGCAAAGATATATGGTGGATATAAGGATTGAATATGGACCAACAATAGATAAAATATTGAATTTTATTAGTAATAACAAAACACAGTATAAAATCACTGATGCAACATATACATCAATTTAGACAGAAGGTACAAAAAAGAACCAAAAAAATACAGAAGAAGGAGTCACCAGGGTCCTACATGTTTCGCTGAAAGAATTGGCTTCTTCAGGGACCAACAGTGTATGTGACCTTTTTAATGGTTCATTTTTTTATATAGAAGAACATATATCCATTGACGCCAACAAAACCCTGCAGTGGAGGGCAACCATGGGTGATAAACCGGCATGGGCCAGAAACTGACACAGAGCCAAATGCTTCCAACTGGGTAAGCACTGGACCGGACTGGGGCCAGCAGCAAGTATGCAGTATCCCACAGAGAGGGCAGGGAATTGGCATCCAAGCCTCAGTCAAATAGCTTCCCCTATTGCGAACCAACGGATGGCATAAGTAGTCCGGTGCACAAAACGCCAGGTAGTCATGTCCGGAAACGGGAATAACATTGCTATGTTAAGTTGATCTAGTATGTTGAGTATAAGATGTGAGATGATAAATGTTAGTTATTGATTATCTTGCAAACTTCACAGAAAAGGAGGTTATTATACATAAGAAGGGAGTTAGGTGTTCAGTATCATTTTATACACATTAGACAGTACAAAGGCATTCCAGGTAAGCAAAGGTTTATGAAAGGGTAAGGTGAATTAATTTGCCAGCGTCTCTTCCATATCGTATACAGTGTTTACTTCCATTACCACTCTGTGACTGTTGGAACGTGGGAAGATTTCCAATAGCATCACTCTTTATTTTCCCCACTATCCCTCACCCCTACTCTTCTCGTCCCCCCCCCCCCACTCTATACTACCTCCCCTTTCATTTTTTTTTTAAATGAATGTGTCCCTTCAGCACTAGACTATTCATACCATATATACACTCCAGACCTACTCCTACTGTATGGTGATATAGACTTTAATACGTGCCTTATTCAGGTTTACGTTCTTTATTAATCTAAATGTGATTCCTCCCATAATAATCTTTACCCATTTTCTATGTTTGTATGTCCCTATAAAATGCTGTTTTACCTACTCATTATGTATTTTTGCATATTTTGTACAGACCCCACGTGCATGTTTTTAAATGCTGGTAAATTTTTGTCTTGAAAACAATACTAAAACCTTTAAAACAGAAAAAGGAAAATTTGATACGATTACACAATATTTGAACCATCTACGAAGAGAACCAACTGGGGGAGGGATGAAGGCAACTAGGCTGGCCATTTTTAGCCACTAACATATTGTTCCCCAGTATCTGTAATAGGTATAATAGTTCATATAGCCAAACTGCCCTAAGCAGGTCTGTCTATTTAAAGCTTATCTCCAGGTATCATTTAACTTTAAGGCTAAGTTCACACTGGTTCGATGTTAGACATCGTGAGCGATTCACACCGCACTGCTGTGCAGATCACATGTGATATCTGTGCGATGTGATTTCAGCCATACAAAATGTATGCCTTAAAATGCTTTGCATTTGCACCAAAATGGTGCAGGACTCATTATTTGGTCTGCACTGGAATCGGATCGCATGGGTGTTCATACCTATGCGATCCAAATTCTGGACCATTTGACAGTTCGTACTGTGATCTGTAAATTGATCTGGGGGTGTCATTAACTTTACATTGACCCCCCCACAGTTCGCAGATCTCAGTATGAACCAGTGTGTGATATAGGTGCAACGCAGAAATCGGCACTGAATCGCAGGGTTTTCTGCATTGTACCAGTGTGAACCAGGGCAAAGTAGTTAATTTGACCAAGTGGGTCCAGTTTAACTATTTACTTCACCAGCACTTGCAGTGACTGGGAGTGCTGTATAAACTGTATGTAGCCACTGATGCCTTTGGCAATAGTACGAGAGGCTGCACTAATCAGAGCTAAGAATATTTATCTCTCTGTGACCAACCACTAGGAGGTTTATTGCTAGTAGTGTCCGCTGGAATAGGGTATAAATATTCAGGGAGTAACTGTAGAAAGTCAGTTCTCCCCTGTGCCTCCTGCCTGAGGGAGATTTGTGTTTGGCTCTTGAATAGGGTTGAGCGGACACCTAGATGTCCGTGTTCGACGGGTTCGGCCGAACTTTAAAAAAAAGTCCGGGTCCGTGTCCCGGACTTTTACCGAACTTTTCCCGGACACCGAACCCCATTGAAGTCAATGGGGACCCGAACTTTAAGGCACTAAAATGGCTCTAAAACACCAAAGGAAAGGGCTAGAGTGCTGCAAATGGCAGCAAAACGTAATTAAGAGCATGGCAAGTGCTCTGCAAACAAATGTGGATAGGGAAATAACTTAAAACAACAAAAAAAAACAGAAAAATAAAACAATGTTCTTCTTCATCTCTGAAGGACGAGGCCCATATGGAGTAGGAGGGAGGTTGAGGTGGTGGTGGATGTGGCGGTGACATAGGCGTGCGCACAGGGTGTGCTGGGTGTGCCTGGGCACACCCTAATCACCTAGGGCACATAGCATTGCCAGTGAGGAGATGGGAAAGATCTCCCTGGGACCTGCTCTGCTCTATTTCTCCTTGCCTACAGGTACATGGCCCCGATACATTACTCTCCCTGCTGGCAAACACATGCATGTGTATTTCAACTTTGGGGTGCACACCTTAATGCAATAGGCTGCGCACACCTATGGGCGGTGTAGGTGGAAGCGGCGGTGGAGGAGGACCAGGGCCGGATTAACAGCATCATGGGCTTGGTGCTGAGGATTTTGAAGGGCCTTAAGGGCCGTGCCTTGCCATGCACCCAGAGGAGGAAGGGTGCAGCCATGCATGCCTAATTCAACATGGGATGCTGTCTCTGAAGCCCATAAACACATCCATGCATCGCCAACTGTCCCTCCTTGTCCGGCCTTCACGCTGTGTGGGGAGGTTCTGAGGGTGCTGCCTGGGGAAGCGAGCATAGAAGCCAGACTTCTGTGTTTACAAGTGACAGAAGAGCGGTAACAGTGAATATGGCCAACCCGGGGCCTATATAAAAGGTAGGGGCCTGGAGCTGCAGCTCCAATAGCCCCTACATTAATCTGGCCCTGAGGAGGAGGACGAGGTAGCCAACACTGCTTCTTTTCAAAAATTTTAAATGAGGGTACACCCCAAAAGAGTGAGAAAGAGCAAAAATGGAACAATGGGTGGGTAAGGTCGGTATCCATTGCTATTCTGCATAAGGTACGGAAAAGTCCCGTGGGATCCATGCCTGGTTCATTTTAATGAACGTGAGCTTGTCCACATTGTCTCTGGACAGGCGGCTGCGCTTGTCTGTTATAACGCCCCCAGCCGTGCTAAATACCCGTTCAGATAATACACTGGCTGCAGGGCACGCCAGCACCTCCAAGGCGTAAAGGGCAAGCTCAGGCCATGTGCCCAATTTGGAGACCCAGAAGTTGAAGGGGGCAGACCCGTCATTCACTACATGTAGGCGTGTGCACACATACTGCTCCACCATGTTGGTAAAATGCTGCCTCCTGCTAAGACGTTCCATCTGAGCTGCTGGTGCTGCTGTTTGTTGTGGCGTGCTGACAAAGCTTTTCCACATTTCGGCCATGCTAACCCTGCCTTCTGAGGTGCTGGCGGTGCCCTGGTTGCGTTGGCGACCTCCTCCTCCTCCTCCTCTGCCTTGTGCTTCCACTGTGGCCCCGCTGTCAGATGGGAATGCCAGCAGCATGGCGTCTACCAGCGTGCGCTTGTACTCGCGCATCTTGCGATCGCGCTCCAGTGAGTGAATTAAGGACGGTACGTTGTCCTTGTAACGGGGATCCAGCAGCGTGGCCACCCAGTAATCAGCACAAGTTAGAATGTGGGCAACTCGGCGGTCGTTGTGGAGACACTGCAGCATGTAATCGCTCATGTGTGCCAGGCTGCCCAGAGGCAAAGGCTGTCCTCTGTGGGAGGTGTATCGTCCGTGTCCTCTGTATCCCCCCAGCCACGCACCAGTGATGGCCATGAGCTGGCCTGGGTGCCACCCTGCTGTGAACATGGTTCCATCTCCTCCTCCAGCTCCTCCTCCCCCTCATCCTCCTCATCCTCCAGAACTGTGCCCCTGCTGGACAATTGCGTCCCTGGCGTTTGCGTGTGCAGGAACCCACCCTCGGAGCCCCTTGCGAATGACTGCCCTGAAAGCCTTGGAAATGTTACCTCTTCATCCTCCTCCTCCTCCTCATCCTGTGCCACATCCTCTTCCATCATCGCCCGAATTGTTTTTTCAAGGAGGCATAGAAGTGGGATAGTTAAGCTGAGAACGGCGTCATTGCCACTGGCCATGTTGGTGGAGTACTCAAAACAGCGCAACAAGGCACACAGGTCTCGCATGGAGGCCCAGTTAAATTAAATAGCGGAATAGAAAATATGATCCAAAAAAAGTGTATGTATATCACACGTACACAACCACACTGGGCCCCAATTACTATTGTTTGTACCCCTAAAAGGCTAGATGAGGAGTAGGGGGAGTATGGAACAGGCAGCACCCTCAAACCTTCAGAAGTATGAGATGAACCCCAACAACTTGGAAAGGTGGATCTCTCTCACACGTACCAACACAGACTATCCCCCAATTTAACTGATCCCCAAAGGTTTTTGATTAAATAGCGGAATAGAAAATATGATCCAAAAAAAGTGTATGTATATCACACGTACACAACCACACTAGGCCCCAATTACTACTGTTTGTACCCCTAAAAGGCTAGATGAGGAGTAGGGGGGGTATGGAACAGGCAGCACCCTCAAACCTTCAGAAGTATGAGATGAACCCCAACAACTTGGAAAGGTGGATCTCTCTCACACGTACCAACACAGACTATCCCCCAATTTAACTGATCCCCAAAGGTTTTTGATTAAATAGCGGAATAGAAAATATGATCCAAAAAAAGTGTATGTATATCACACGTACACAACCACACTAGGCCCCAATTACTATTGTTTGTACCCCTAAAAGGCTAGATGAGGAGTAGGGGGGGTATGGAACAGGCAGCACCCTCAAACCTTCAGAAGTATGAGATGAACCCCAACAACTTGGAAAGGTGGATCTCTCTCACACGTACCAACACAGACTATCCCCCAATTTAACTGATCCCCAAAGGTTTTTGATTAAATAGCGGAATAGAAAATATGATCCAAAAAAAGTGTATGTATATCACACGTACACAACCACACTAGGCCCCAATTACTATTGTTTGTACCCCTAAAAGGCTAGGAGTAGGGGGAGTATGGAACAGGCAGCACCCTCAAACCTTCAGAAGTATGAGATGAACCCCAACAACTTGGAAAGGTGGATCTCTCTCACACGTACCAACACAGACTATCCCCCAATTTAACTGATCCCCAAAGGTTTTTGATTAAATAGCGGAATAGAAAATATGATCCAAAAAAAGTGTATGTATATCACACGTACACAACCACACTAGGCCCCAATTACTATTGTTTGTACCCCTAAAAGGCTAGATGAGGAGTAGAGGGAGTATGGAACAGGCAGCACCCTCAAATCTTCAGAAGTATGAGATTGTGTTCACTGTACCCCACAAAGATTGAGTTCACTGCACCCCACAATGATTGTGTTCACTGCACCCCACAAAGATTGTGTTCACTGCACCTCACAAAGATTGTGTTCACTGTACCCCCCAAAGATTGTGTTCACTGCACCCCACAAAGATTCTGTTCACTGTACCCCACAAAGATTGTGTTCACTGCACCCTAAAAGGATGTTGTTCACTGCACCCCACAAAGATTGTGTTCACTGCACCCTAAAAGGATGTTGTTCACTGCACCCCAAAAAGATTGTGTTCACTGTACCCCCCCAAAGATTGTGTTCACTGCACCCCACAAAGATTGTGTTCACTGCACCCCAAAAAGATTGTGTTCACTGTACCCCCCAAAGATTGTGTTCACTGCACCCCAAAAAGATTGTGTTCACTGTACCCCCCAAAGATTGTGTTCACTGCACCCCACAAAGATTCTGTTCACTGTACCCCACAAAGATTGTGTTCACTGCACCCCAAAAAGATTGTGTTCACTGTACCCCCCCAAAGATTGTGTTCACTGCACCCCACAAAGATTCTGTTCACTGCACCCCACAAAGGATTTTGTTCACTTCACCCCAAAAAGATTGTGTTCACTGCACCCCAAAAAGGATTTTGATCACTGCACCCCAAAAAGGATGTTGTTCACTGCACCCCAAAAATGATTTTGTTCACTCCACCCCAAAAAGATTGTGTTCACTGCACCCCACAAAGATTGTGTTCACTGCACCCCAAAAAGATTGTGTTCACTGTACCCCCCAAAGATTGTGTTCACTGCACCCCACAAAGATTCTGTTCACTGTACCCCACAAAGATTGTGTTCACTGCACCCCAAAAAGATTGTGTTCACTGCACCCCAAAAAGGATGTTGTTCACTGCACCCCAAAAAGGATGTTGTTCACTCCACCCCAAAAAGATTGTGTTCACTGCACCCCACAAAGATTGTGTTCACTGCACCCCAAAAAGATTGTGTTCACTGCACCCCAAAAATGATTTTGTTCACTGCACCCCAAAAAGGATTTTGTTCACTGCACCCCAAAAAGGATGTTGTTCACTCCACCCCAAAAAGATTGTGTTCACTGCACCCCAAAAAGATTGTGTTCACTGCACCCCACAAAGGATTTTGTTCACTGCACCCCAAAAAGATTGTGTTCACTGCACCCCAAAAAGGATGTTGTTCACTGCACCCCAAAAAGGATTTTGTTCACTGCACCCCAAAAAGATTGTGTTCACTGCACCCCACAAAGGATTTTGTTCACTGCACCCAACAAAGATTGTGTTCACTGCACACCAAAAAGGATTGTGTTCACTGCACCCCAAAAAGATTTTGTTCACTGCACCCCAAAAAGATTGTGTTCACTGCAGCCCAAAAAGATTGTGTTCACTGCAGCCCAAAAAGATTGTGTTCACTGCAGCCCAAAAAGATTGTGTTCACTGCAGCTCACACACAGAAAAATGGATGTGGATCACTGACACCTGCCTATCTCCAATCCCACACCACACAGCAATATCGATTGTAGTTTGTAGAACACAGTTTCCCTAAAATTCAGCAGACTCTGTCCCTAACAGGATTGAGAAGAGATCGTAGATCAGGATTGAGTGCAGATTCACCCCACCCCCCACACAGCAATATCGATTGTAGTTTGTAGAAGACACTGACCCTATAATTCAGCAGACTCTATCCCTAAAATGCCTACAACTCGCCCTGCCTAAACACTCCGACCTGTCCCTCAATTCTATCCGGACACAAATGGTTTTTTCCTGCCTATCTTTCCCTAATCAGCAGCCAGCACATTGATGTGTGCTCTGTCCCTTAGCTAAGCAGCAGAATGACGCTGCTGCGGTGGCTGCCTCGAACTTATAAAGACTTGGTCACATGCTTCAGACGGCCAATCACAGCTACTAAGACATTTGCAGGCATGGCTGGGATGGCTTAAGGCACACCAGTTAAACGATTGTTGATTGGCTGTTGAAAGCCCGCCATGAAAAGAGCGCCAAAGCATGCAAAACCCGGAAATAAAACGATCGAACACGGATTTTTACCCGAACATACAGTAAAGTGTCCGTGTCCGTGTTCGGGTAAAAAAAATCCAATTATTCGGTACGAACACGAATAATACAGTCCGTGTTCGCTCAACACTACTCTTGAATGCTCAGAGGCTCGCTGCTGTATTGGGTGCTCATGTGGCTGGACCAAGACCTGAGTCTGAGACCTAGCTTAATAAACATGGGATTTGAAGTGCTACGGGGAAACTCCAGATGTCGAGGGGCCAGAAAAGCCAGAATCTGAAGCTTGGGCTTCACTGGAGTATGGTGTCTTCTCCCCCGGAAGTTGGCAGATAAACTGACAAGTGCCTTAAAGTCAGGAGCTACATTCACAGAGTGCTGGGTCAACTTTAAGGTTCTCCATCTGTGAAGACTGCAAGTAAATTTGGTCACCCTTTTCTGGAGTCTGCTAGTCTATTGGTGTCCTGTGCCTTTCCCAGAAGTATTGAGTGAGAGTCAATAAACCCCTTTTGCTTTGCATCTAAAAGTGACTGGTGCCGATCTGTAAATGTTGCTCCATTATTGCTGAGAAGTACAGTCTGAAATGTTACTTGAGGGTCAGGTGGTTGCCTCATAAGGTAAATACAAGCATGCCCCTGTATATGACTGCCCAGTGGTGGTTACGTTGTTTCCCTATCAAATTACATCTGTCGTCCATGAACCCTTTTACCTCCATGGCAACCTACCTAATGACCCCACATAACAGAATAATACAGCTGTGAGCAACTCACCACAGTGAAGATCACTAGTTCTACTGTAACAAAAAACACATCTCATGATTTTATAGTGGCCAATTAAAAATCCAGTAATGAGGATTAGGGGCTTTCAAAATCTAAGTGGCAGAATAAATACAGAAACAAATGGAAATGTAAGGATAAGTGTTTAGGGTCTCAAGAAAGCCACATTGTTCCCTTTTAGGAGCAAATGATTCACAGATACAGATAACTGGTAGATAAATAAAATATACTGTATATATGAAAACCAATCACTGAATAACAATAATTTAAAACAAAAGTAATTTTAAAGTGTTACTAAACCCAAAACAGTAAAATCAGTCTGCATATACAGAAAAGCATGCTTGTTATACTCACTGTGGTACCTAAGGGGTTACTCGCCTACATTGTGTAAAAAGGCTGTTTGATCTTATATGCACAGATCCTCTTCTTCTTCCACTGACTCCAAAACATTTCCTGATAAGACAGAGCCTTTTGAGTCAGGCTGCACATGCTCAGTTTGGTGTGTATTGCTAGAGAGGTTTTTTTTTTTTTCTTTTCTTGGGAGAGTGCATTGCATGTGATCAGCACAGGGCAAATCGGTACTGTCCAGACAGAGGGTCAGGAGTCCTACAGCCTCATAGGACAGCTCAGTGCAGTATAAAAACTCCTCCTACAAGCTTCACCAGGAACTGATAGAAATCACAAGACTGGTATATACTGCTGATGAGAAAAGATATTTAGCAGTTTATGTTTACTAAAATAATTGCATTTCCATGTTCTGTCTACTGTGGGAGACCAGATATAGTGAATGCAGGGTCTTGGGTTTAGTAATACCTTAATTTAACTCTGCAGTTATCATTAAAATATCAACTCATGATCCTGCGATAAAAGACCTTGTTCAGGTATTTCCAGTGATAAGGTGACAACACCCTGCCTCTAAATTGTTGTCCTGTATTATCATCTTGCCACATGGGTTTCCGATGGAGACTACAAGTGGCCAACTTAACACAGATCACAAAGTCTTGGTTCACTGTTGTCACCCTTGTGACACCCTCCCTGAGAAATAACATGCCGGTGTAGGAAAAACATGTTAGCAGGTTGCTGCAAAGAAGCTGCAGGAAATCAGCAGCACTGAGATTCAACAAAGAAAGGAAAATAAGTAAAAAAAACAGGTATTTTCTTTTAAAAAGCTAGTTGTTTTTATATGTGGTGCATTTGGCATATAGCAAGCAAAATGCTATTTAGTTAGGGTTTACATCTACTTTATGATTTATGTCTAAAGCCATATATTTAGGTATATGCTGACACAATCTTTATTATTTAATAAATCAATTTCTACAAGAGCTAAACATTCAGAATACACGGTATTATATATGGTATTAATACCATGTATTCTGAAATATGTAGAAAATAATCAAATTACTGTACATTTGTGAATAAATTCAGTTAGTGACCACTCTAACACAGGACACGGGAAACTTTACATGAAATGCATTTAAATATGTTAACTAAACACTATACTGTAGATCCGTAGGAGAGCAAAGGACTTCTCTAGGGTATGTGAGGATGGTTTAACACTTGAAAACCATAGCAGGTATGCTATAGCTCTCTATGCAATGCTCTTTGCATCTCTATGCATTGCTCAATATTACTTTGAAGTATTATTTTTAACAGATGGGCTCAGAGGATTCCTCTCTTTTAGTCCTACATATGAATGAATCAGCAGACGGACACTGATCAGTTTCTCAGATTTCTGTTTTAGAACCAACTAAAATAAACCGCAGAAGAAGTAATTATGTTCTAGCTTAACGTTCAGCTCCTAACACCATAGCACAGAAATGGCAAATTAAGAATCCAACTGTTCATAAGCAAGCCTAAGCATGCCTGCTTCACTTCAATCACTGACCTGATCATCACTGTGCAGCCATTAGAAATCTAACACTACATTACACAAAGTAAGTTTATCATCAGCAACAAGAAGGCTGGGACTCCCTGTTTTTAGATAAATACTTCCATACAAATTAAAAAAGAAGGTAAGAATAATGTGTTAGATGATTCTCTTTTAGGGGTGTAATAATTTCACCTTGTACCCTTGGTCAGGTGTTGGAACCAAACCGGACGAGTACTGTCTCATTTTTCCTTGGATGGGACAGCCACCCACCTACTGTTGATGAAACCCTCTACCATATTGTTTCACACTTCTGGCCATAGGTCCACTCACAACATTCCTGGCCATAGGCCTTAATATTTCGAAATAAAGAAATGTCCACACACACACAAAATGCATTTTCTGCACTTTACTGTAACTTTGCAAGGTTTCCATGACATCTGCCATCACATTGACATACTAACAGAATTCTTTGGTGAGGAAGGCCATACTCAGGATTAGGCACTCTGAAGTTTTCATTTATGCGTTGAATGCCAGCATATAATCTAATAGGCCATTTTCCCTTTGCATCTCCTCTCCTTGTGAGCACCACAGAGTTGGAACCACTTTACCCCATATATACTCCACAGTATAGTCCACAGTATTCAGCTTCCATCACCAAGTATAATCAATGTGCCTTTATAGGTATACCAGTCTCTCCTAATGTTTCTTCCATGGCTCTGTCCAGTCAGGCATGTTCTCAGATGGCACACTCACTCCTGGGTGAATTAGTACTCACTTCATAGGACTCTGGTCTGGTCTAAAAGGCTTTTTGCACTCAGCTCATGACCCACAGAAGATTATAAAAATAGTTGGGATAACTATAGAGTACAGTATGCAAGTATGTATGTGCCATACCTGTGGGATCCCCATGGAAGCTGAAAATCACTGTAGTAGGCATCACTACAACAGTGATCTCTGCTAGTTTCCGGGTTCCGTGCAGAGTATCTGCATTTCTGTTTACTGAAAACAGGAGGCTCTCCACTTAAAAGGGACACCAATCAGAGATCACTTTCCATTTTCTCAAAGAATATGAAGTGTTCTCTGATCAGATGAAGTGGAAATTGTGACTTCACCACCCGCCTCTCTACCTTGTCCAATCAGAGAATGCTTTGCAGTCATTAAGCAAACACAAAGTATTCCCTGAATGATGCACTGCCTGTGTTCATAATGTGCTTCGTGCACAGAAAGTGGCTGTGTATTCTTTGTGGCTATTGAGGAATATAATTACAGTAAAAGTTTTTGTGCCCAAATTTCAGCTTTTAGGACAGAACACTACTGTACCTGCAACAAAATATTCACAAGCACAAGGAAACCCCTGAGAGGCCAGAAGGGAATCAAGGCCTTTGAACCTGCTTCATCAAAGACAGATGCACCAAATTTTGCACTCTCCAGTTTTAGTAAATCAACCCCTGTGTCATTGTTAATCTATTCTTACCTGCCCTTGGTTTGAATGGTCCTAGGAAGCTAAACATATAGTTTGCTAAAGGAAAATGCACTAACAAGTTTTCATACTCCAAAGGTTATATCCGTAAATCTCTCTTTAGCTGACTCTCTGTATAGCAGTATATCAATATAACACATGTAAGCTGATTATTGTTATCATTACCAATGAAACAAATGATAACCTATGTAATTAAACTAACCAATGATGATAAAATGGAACAGTATTAATGTGAAAGAGAAACAACTAAATCCATTATTCCTTGTACTAATCGCTTACATTCACCTCCACATCCACCTTACATATTCATGAATAGACCCTTCTGAAGAGAAACCTCATTTACAAATTATAAAAAATGGTTTGTCTTATCATAAAATTACAGTCACTAAATTATTATTAGCGAGATAACATAGTTCAGCGCTTAGCAACCTAGAAAGGTCATTGTATTGTTCAAAATGCCACTGGGTATTACAGAGCTTTTAATAAAAAAAAAATACAGTTCCTTCTCTTTTTTTACATACTTCTCAGCAGGGAAAGTTGTAAAAGCTTCTCAGTGGGTCGTACGGCCACCATTTGAATTTGGCTTTGACTTAAAAGGATTGGAGTGGGTTGCCAAGAGAATGGCCCCATATATCCAATTGCTGTTGACAATGGGATGTCTATTCTGCCCCCATCACAACCAGCATGTTTAATGCAGCTGTATGGATTTACACAGTGGGTTTTCCAAAGGACCTAGCATCAAACAGGGCTGAAAAAACAAAAACCTATTTGTATGTTTCAATTTCAGGAACTCGAGGCAGAGGATTGTGGGAAAGAATGTGTGTAAAATTCACTCAGTATTGATTTCAGCTATTATGAAAAGAGAAAGAGCTAAGCAATTGAAATTAAAGCATTGAATGTCCTATTGCATGCAGAGCATTAAATACTGTTATTAAAGATGGTGAGAAGTTTATAGCCCTAAACTATAATATATGTGCATTTTGCCAGATACTCTGGTGGATATGGCCAAAAGCAACAAAGCAGTTATCAGTTTGGATGTGACTAAGAGATACAGTACTTTCAATAGTAGAATATTTATCAATGCCTACTACACCATAAAAGCCCCAGACATCCTCCAGGTTAACTATCTAAAATTGTGTTACCAGTTGCATGGTGTAATTGTAAAATGCATTGTGACTAGGGTTGAGTGAACCCAGACTGTATTGTTCGGGATCGTACCGGACTTTTGGGTATTCGGTACCCGGACACGGAACCGAACATTTCACTGTATGTTAGGGATACAGTCCGTTGTTCGGTAATGTTTAATGTTTTGGCGCGGTTTTAATGGCGCGGTTTCAACAGCTGCAAGGCAGCCAATCAGCAAGCATTTAACTAGTGTGCCCTTAGAAGCCATCACAGCCATGCCTACTAATGGCATGGCTATGATTGGCCAGTGCAGCATGTGACCCAGCCTCTATATGAGCTGGAGTCACATAGCGCCGCGCGTCACTCTGCTCTAACTATACTAGGACCAGGTTCCTGCTGCTGCTGAGGGAGAGATAGAAGATTATTATAGGGGCAGGCTTCTTTCAGGGAAAGAAGAGGAAGAATCAGACAGTGATCTACATTGATTTTATTATGTGGGGGTGCAGTGCACGATCTTTTTGCCCTGACCTGAGCCAAGTGAGGAGGAGGGAGAAAAAAAAAACTTTTATCAGTCTGTTAGGTGGGCGGCGTGCGGAGTGCAGCGACCATGTAATGCAAGCTCAGTGCATATGTGTCTGCTTAATCTGGATTTAAAAAAATAAATAAAACTTTTTTCCTTCATATTTTACTGTGACTTACAGCGTTTAGACACTGCAGTTCTAATCTGCTCTTCAAAAAGCACCAATTTAAGGGGAAAATAATTTTTTTTCAGTTTTTAGGGAAAAAAAATATTTTCAGTTTTTCATTCAAATTAGTTTTTTTTTATTCAATAGTAGAATTGAACAACAACAGTATCCAACCTGTTAGGCGTGCGGCGTGTACCAGCCATGTAATGCAAGCTCAGTGCATATGTGTCTGCTTAATCTGGATTTAAAAAAAAACAAAAACTTTTTTCCTTCATATTTTACTGTGACTTACAGCGTTTAGACACTGAAGTTCTAATCTTCTATTCAACAAGCACCAATTAAGGGGACAATTATTTTTCAGTTTTTCATTCATACTTTACTGTGACACTGTCATACAGCGTTTAGACACTGCTATTCAAATCTGCTCTTCAAAAATCACCAATTAAAGGGAAAAATAAAAATTTTTCATTTATACGTCACAGTGAGATACACCCATTGGATACTGCTGTTGTATTCTGCTTTGCAATAAAAACCCATTTAGGGGAAAAAAATTAAATTGCAGCTAGTCTGTATATGTTACAGTGAGATACACCCATTGGATACTGCTGTTGTATTCCGCTTTGCAATAAAAACCCATTTAGGGGAAAAAAATTAAATTGCAGCCTAGTCTGTATATGTTACAGTGAGATACACCCATTGGATACTGCTGTTGTATTCCGCTTTGCAATAAAAATCCATTTAGGGGAAAAAAATGAAATTGCAGCCTAGTCTGCATATGTTACAATGAGATTCACCCATTGGATACTGTTGTTCTATACCGCTTATCAATAAAAACCCATTTAGGGAAAAAAAATAAATTGCAGCCAAGTCTGCATATGTTGCAGTTAGATACACCCATCGGATACTGTTATTGTATTCCGCTTATCAATAAAAACCCATTTAGGGGAAAAAAATAAAATTTGCGGGCCAGTCTGCATATGTTACAGTGAGATACACCCAATGGATACTGTTGTTCTATTCCGCTTATTAATAAATAAGTCAATAAGTCAATCAATAAGTCAATCAATAAGTCTGGCCAGCATGTGCAAGGTGGAGTTCCAACTTGTGGGTACGTCTCATATGAGGCGGTGAGCGGGAAGGGCGAAGTTATGCTGCAGCGCTGACAGGCGAGCAACAGCAGGGTGAGAACGCCGAAAGTGCACACAGACGGTCCGCACTTTCTGCAGCAGATCTGACATATCGGGGTAATTTTTAAGGAAGCTCTGTACCACCAAATTCAGCACATGTTCCAGGCAAGGGATGTGTGTCAAACCGGCGATGCCCAGAGCTGCTAAGAGATTTCGACCATTATCGCACACCACCAGGCCGGGCTTGAGGCTCACTGGCACCAAACACTCATCGGTCTGCTGTTCCATGCACCTCCACAACTCCTGCACGGTGTAGGGTTTTTCCCCCAAACAGGCAAGTTTTAAAACTGCCTTCTGTCGTTTACCCCTGGCTGTGCTAAACTTGGTGGTGAAGGTGTTACGCTGACCGGATGAGGTGGCGGTAGAGGATGAGGAAGCGGAGTAGGAGGAGTTAGGAACAGGAGGCAAACTGAAGCGCCCTGCAATCCTCGGTGGTGGAAGGACATGCGCCAAACTGCTATCTGCCTCAGGCCCAGCTGCCACTGGATTTACCCAGTGTGCTGTTAGGGAGATATAATGTCCCTGACCATGCTTACTGGTCCACGTATCCGTTTTTAGGTGGACCTTGCCACAGATGGCTTTGCGCAGTGCACACCTGATTTTGTCACCCACTTGGTTGTGCAGGGAAGGGATGGCTTGCCTGGAAAAGTAGTGGCGGCTGGGCACGACGTACTGTGGGACAGCCACCGCCATAAGGCTTTTAAAACTCTGCGTCTCCACCAGACGGAATGACAGCATTTCAAAGGCCAGGAATTTTGAAATGCTGGCATTCAGGGCCAGGGATCGTGGGTGGGTAGGGGGGTACTTTCTCTTCCGCTCCAGTGTTTGGGAGATAGAAAGCTGAACGCTTCCACGGGACATTGTGGAGATGGTTTTTGGTGACCCAGGTGGTGGTGTTGCTGGCAGATCCTCTGTTTGCGGGGTGGCAGGTGCCCCTGTCACTACAGAGGTGGATGAAGAGGCCGAGACTGCAGCAGAAGAGGAATCAGGAGGAGCCAGAGACCTTTCTTGGTTTTTGAGGTGTCTACTCCACTGCAGCTTGTGCTTTGCACTTAGATGCCTGGTCATGCAGGTTGTGCTCAGGTTGAGAAGGTTTATGCCTCGTTTCAGGCTCTGATTGCACAGTGTGCAAACCACTCGTGTCCTGTCATCATCACATTGTCTGAAGAACTGCCACACTAGGGAACTCCTTTGAGCTGGCTTTGGTGTGCTCGGTCCCTTGCTGTGTTGGGCAGTAGCAGGCGTAGTGTCTAGGGCACGGCCGCTCTGCTTTTGCACCCTGCTCCCTCTTCTGCTGTGCTGGTGGCTCTGTGCGTCCACCGCCTCTTCCTCCAAACCACTCAGGTCACCTGCATGACGTTCATTCCATGTGGGGTCCAGAAACTCATCGTCCTCCATATCATCTTCCACCCAGTCTTCACCCCTGCCCTCCTTGTCGGTCTCCACAATTTGAAATTCCGCAGCAGTTGGCACCTGTGTTTCATCATCATCTGAGACGTGCTGCGATGGTCCTCCCATGTACTCATCTTGAGACATAAGTGGTTGGGCATCGGTGCACTCAATCTCTTCCACTTCTGGGGCAGGGCTAGGTGGATGGCCCTGGGAAACCATACTAACAGAGTCATCAAAAAGAAGAAGAGACTGCTGCGTGACTTGGGGCTCAGACTGCTTGGCTGATTTGCAAGGGGGTGAGGTGAAAGATTGATGGACATCGGCTGCAGATGCCAACTCTGACCTTTCAGCAGAAGACTGGGTGGGAGACAATGTGAAGGAACTGGAGGCACTGTCAGCAACCCAATCTACTATCGCCTGTACTTGTTCTGGCCTCAACATTTGTAGAGGCTCATTAGGCCCTGCCAAATACTGCTTCAGGTTCTGTCGCCTACTCGCAGCTGAGAAAGGTGTTTCACTTGTGCGTGTAGCTGGCACAGATCAACCACGTCCTCTCCTTGCAACAGGAGCTCCACCAGCAGTACCACGACCCAGCACTAACATGGTGGAGCAGTATGTGTGCACACGCCTAGATGTACTGAATGACGGGTCTGCCCTCTTCAACTTCTGGGTCTCCAAGTTGGGCACATGGCCTGAGCTTGCCCTTTATGCCTTGGAGGTGGTGGCCTGCCCTGCAGCCAGTGTATTACCTGAACGTGTATTTAGCACGACTGGGGGCGTTGTCACAGACAAGCGCAGCTGCCTGTCCAGAGCCAATGTGGACAAGCTCACGTTCATTAAAATGTACCAGGCATGTATCCCACAGGACTTGTCCGTACCTTATGCAGAATAGACATGTATACCGGCCTTACCCAGCCATTGTTGTATTTGATCTTTCTTACTCTTTTGGGGTGTACCCTCATATAAAAAAAATTAAATTAAAAACCAAAACCAGTGTTGGCTATGGCTACCTCGTCCTCCTCCTCCGCCGCCGCTTCCACCTAAACCGCCATATCCACCGCCACCTCAACCTCCTACTCCATATGGGCCTCATTCTCCTCCTACATCATTCAAGATTATTTTTTATTTTTATGTATTTTATGTTATTTTAAGTTATTTCCCTATTCACGTTTGTTTGCAGAGCACTTGCCATGCTCTTAAGAAGATTTTGCTGCCATTTTCAGCCCTCTAGCCCTTTTCATGTGTTTTTTAGAGCCATTTTAGTGCTCAAAAGTTCGGGTCACCATTGACTTCAATGGGGTTCGGGATCGGGGTCAACTTCGGGTTAAGTCACGAACCCAGACTTTTTTTTCAGGTTCGGCCGGACCCGGACATCCAGGTGTTCGCTCAACTTTAATTGTGGCCTCCTAATTTTCCTGTTTGTGCTTTTGGGTGCAACATGCAGGTGGGGTTGGTGAAGCTTGAGTTCCACTTTAAGCATGCTCAACCCTGTGGATGGTTGTCCACTGTGGGGTTCCGTTTGCAGTCTCTTGAATTCTCACTGTATCTCCTGTTTCTCAATGTCAAACTAACCTTTCAATAACAACCTCTACTACTTGACCTTTCTTTGCTTCCCACCTGCCGTCTCAGATCTGTAGCCCCTCTTTGTAAGACTTCTGGTTTTCAAAGGCTGATCACTTTTCTTACTTTGTTTTCTGGTCCATTCTGGTAATGGATTCTGAATGTTTTTTTTCAACAGCAAAGCACCAGCTCATTTTATTTTGACACAATAGGCTGGTGTATGAAATCTGGGGCACCTAAATATGATAGAAGAATACCAATCTTCCCTAAAAGGTGGCTGCAAAAAAAGAACTTAGTAGTGTTTTTTCTTAATATTGAGGGATGATTATCTTTGGATCTGGCCAATAGAGACCTGATCTAGATCCACCACCCCCACACGCAGCTCTGCAACAACAAGTCGCTTCTAATAATGATCAGCCAGCAATTGTTTACTTTAGGAGTGCAGCCACAATGCTTCATGCTCAGAAACTGCCACGATGTAACTTGTGATGTCACTACACTCCTGATGTAAAAGCAGTGCAGTGGAACTGTGTTATGCTCCTCTACAATGCACTACTATGGAGTGATCTATATAAAGATCAGAAGACCAAGAGTTGATCTTTTCAGCTCGTGGGCTTAGCACTGGGTCCCAGGAGTTACGTACAGCTGGCATGTCAGGGAAGTCATATGCATAGTCATGCAAAAAGACCTGCACAAAGATGTGCACTTGCTAAAAAGGATACTGGAGTGACAACTAGAGGTTATGTGACTTGTACGCATGCGCATAACAATTCTCAAGTGAAAACTAGACATTCCTGACTCATTAACGTATCTGTGCATGTGCGCATGCGCATTATCGTGAGCGTGCGTGAATACTTGGCACCCTCTTGCCTATTCAAACTGGTTCCATAGACCAGAAGATTGCTGAGTGGTTGTCAGCTTCTACTGCCTGTGACCTAAACCTGTGCTTGTTCCTGTTTTTACCCAGTCTGTTTGATTCTGCTCGTTCCTGATACCTGATTGCTGACCTGGCTCGTGACCTGACTCTGCCTTTTGCCTACCATTCTGGTGCCTTCTCTGCTCGCCTGATAAAGACCCTGGCTTAGCCCTGACTCTTCTCTGGATCCAATTCTGTACCTTTGCTACTGGCCGTTACCGACTGCTGCCTGCCTGATCACCCAAGATCCTACATCCGCCTATTTCTGCCAGCTTGGTTTCTGTCTGCTGCCCTGCACCTGCTGCTGTGTACCTGCACCTACCTGTTCACCAGTCTGCCTGTTGTTCTGCACTTGTTGGCATGTACCTGCCAATCCACAAACCTGCTTGGCACCTGCTGCATATACCTTCTGTCCAGGATCTCCAACAAAGCACCCATGCCACTCCGTGCCCTGTTATATCCTGTCACTACCTTCAGGAGAAACAGGACAGGAGGTGTAAGGCAAAGCCCTCCTGTCTGCTCGGCCTCAACCAGGTACATGACATAGCATTTCCAGTGTTAGAGCCCACAGGAGCAACAAAGTCCTAGTGGCACTGTAAAATGATGCTGAGACAAATAGCTATTGTGTCTGAGACTTTTTCTAACAGGACCCAGGAGTCAAATGTTAAATGAATATTTGCATACATTTTATAAGGGGCAGCATGTTTGGTTATACAGTATAAAGTACTGTCAAAGTGTAAAATGGATGAAAAATATATTTATGTGCCACATAAAATTCTGTTACTTTTCCTGGCTAAAGTTCATATCTTTTTTTTAGATGCAATGCATACATATTGATGTATAGCACATACTGATGTCTTACATACAGTATGTGCTGTGGTGTATTTTAGGGTAGCCTGAAAAAGACAAATTTTACCACCACCCCCATATGCAGCTCTGCAGCAACAGGTCACTTCTAATAATGATCAGCCAGCAATAGTTTACTATAGGAGTGATCTTCTGCTGCAGGAACAGGCTGGACAAAGCTGCAGCAACAATGCTCTGTGCTCAGAGAAAGAAAAAAATGGATGTGGCCTGCGACACAGTGAGAGTGAGAGGCCTTCATCCCAAATATGTAAACATGTCCACATGGCACTGGCGGTCAGGCCCGATTCTGACCTCCTGTTATAATTGGTAGTGATGCACTACCAGGACCCCGGGTCTTTACTTTTTTGGTTTTTCTTGCTGGTTCACACGGTGGATTTGTTTCTACAGTATGGACCCTTACAGTGACAAGTAAGACTGTGTGGGATCACCACTGCACGATATTTGTCTCTAATCTGCATTCACCTTTTTTGACCACGTGGGCCAGTTCACACTGTTATTCCTCTTGCTCTTATCTCTATCTGTTAGTCACACTATATGCATTTTATATTTTTTATATATTACACAACAGGTATCTGAGAATCCAAAAACAAAATAAAAGCTGCGCTATAAGAGCCCATTCACACTAGCGCGACTTGTGAGGCAACTTGTGTTGCCCCAGGTAGCTTGACATAACAAAAGCAATGTTAATCAATCAGTGCCGTCTTAATTGGCACTACTAAAGTTGCTCCGACTTCAGAAAAGGGTCCTGTACTACTTTGAAGCGACCTGTGATCCGACTGTCCCATATACTTCAATGGGAGTTGCCTCCTTATCTTAATTGACACGACTTGTTATCAGACTTTCCAGGAAGAAGAAAGAGATTAGCCAGGCATTCCCCACAGACAAAGTCGCCTGTCTCTTCAAAGTAGTGCACAAGTCTCTAAACAAGTCACGGGGCGACTTTCTGGTAGTGGTAGTGTGAACCAGCTCTAAATGACTAAATGCATAAATGAATAAATAAATAAATATATATATGCAACCAATGCGTGAATGTGCACACTTACTAAACAGTATAGTGCCAAATGAATATATAAAATTACATATATAAAAATATAAAAGTATATGTGAACACTAGTAATAAAGAAATAAAGTGACAAAATGAAAAAATGTGACACAAAATAGTTAAGGGTAATGAAAGTCCCATAAACACTCCGTGTATAGAATATAATGATAAAAAGTCATCCGCCACAGCAGTAGATTTAGGTTCTCCTCTACGGTGCATCTGTCAAATAAAGCATGCCAGTGCGCTTACAAGATAATGGTAATGAATACACCAATCAGCATAAATTTCAGATGGGTCCAAATAGAGGAGCCGGTATGGGTCAGGTGATGCCAGGGACCATCACTGGGTAGATGTTCCACCATATACCGCACTCAGACCATATATAGCATAGACAGCAACCATCCAGGGGTTAACATATAAGGAATAAAAGAGCCCCCATAGTGTAATATGTAAACAACACTTTAATAGTAAAGGGAACTCACATAAAATAGCGCTATATTCAAAGAAAAGCCGGCTAGATACACTATCGCCCGTACTTCCGGGTTTTGTGTGGTGACGTCACTACTGGCCAATGTGCCATCACCTATATACTCAAATTATGGATTTGCCCTTTTATGGACATCTGGTCCGCTCTCCACTTGCCCTCAGGGTCTGTTTGGGTCACATCACCTCAGCCCTCGGGGTAGACCTCCCTGGCACCCCCCATCCACAGGGCTGCAAGACTCCCTTACCCCCCTTACCCCTTCCCTCTTTTGAGCTGACCTGTAAGTATTAGGGCCATTGGCCCCTATATATACATTTGTTCCTCTAATTGTGTGGATTTACCAATTTTGTATACAATACTACTGTAGTCTTTTTCTTATCATCTTTTTAGAATAATTGGTGTATCTATTCCTGGGGAGGTGGACATTGATCCATGAAACACGTAGAGTTACACGATGCCCACTAATTTCTGGATCACTTTGCAATGTGCAATGATGTATTTCCATCTGTTATAACTATGTATATTCTAAAACATCATGTACAGTATATGAATACTAATATATTTTTATGACATTATAGTATCTATGATAATTATTCAATATGGATCAGTTCAATGAAATGTTTTTTTAATGTGAATTGTATAATGTCTGCAAAATTGTTACTATGAAATTTCTTATTACGCAATAAATTCACTATCATGTATACTACGGATAACAGGAACATGAAGAGAAAGTGGCCACACACCAAAAAAATGACTTGATATTAGCAAAGGTTTATTTGAACAAGCACGCTGTTAGCCGTGTGAAACGTGTCTACCATTTACATTCTGCTGTACCTTGTATCCAGATTTGTACAAATAAATCTTTGCTACTATCAAGTCATCATTTTGGTGTGCGGCCACTTTCTCTTCATGTTACTGTGGTAATATGCTCCTTTACAATGCACTCATATGGAGTGATCTATAGAATTATTAGAAGACCAAGAGTTGATAATTTCAGCTCCTGGGCATAGCACTGGGTCCCAGGAGTTACATACAGCTGGCATTTCCATCGCTATTGCCCACAGGAGCAACTAAGTCCTAGTGGCACTGTAAAAAAAAGTGGAATCAAACCTTCCAGTATGACTTTATGAAAATGGGGTAGAGACAGGAAGGTCAACTCTACAGAGATGCACTGTTTAATGTAGTCATGGTTTCTGAGAACCTTCTGAGAACTTTTCTGCTGCATTGCTCCCAACAGTCCTAGATTTACCACCCAGAGGTATTTCTTCTATGCCCTGATTAGGTGATAAAATATTCCTGTACACACAATCAGAAATACCACTTTCAAAGTGATCATACCATAATCTGATCATTAGTACATAGATTTCGAGAGTCAAACGCGAATGTTCATCTGATATTATGTGATGGGACAGGCACAAACATTTTTCTCGTATGATACCAGATCGTACAATTTTCTTTTAATCAGTACAGTTTTTGTCCGAAAATACAATACAAATACAATACAATATACAGTATCTCACAAAAGTGAGTACACCCCTTTTGTAATTATTTTATTATATCTTTTCATGTGACACCACTGAGGAAATGAGACTTTGCTACAATGTAAAGTAGTGATTGTACAGCTTGTATAACAGTGTAAATTTGCTGCCCCCTGACATGTCTTATTAACTTCTGAATGCTTGGATTAACTTCTTCCCAGTTTGTATTTCCCGTTTTCTGTTGTTGTACTATTGCTAACTCCTTATAGAGTTGAATATATGTTCTTTATACTGCCTATATGTTATACACGGAATGACTGTTTTTTCATAAGTGGATTATCCAGGTGCGGGCTAACGTCTCTTAGTGTGGACACTTGGAATCCAAGACAGTATTTATCATTACACTGTTGTTCTTGTCATGTTTGAAAACTTAATAAAACCTATTGAAATTTAATTTTCTGTCCCCTCAAAATAACTCAACACACAGCCAATCATATCTAAACCACTGGCAACAAAAGTGAGTACACCCCTAAGTCAAAATGCCCAAATTGGGCCCAATTAGCCATTTTCCCTCCCCGGTGTCATGGGGCTCGTTTGTGTTGCAAGGTCTCAGGTGTGAATGGGGAGCAGGTGTGTTAAATTTAGTTTTATCACTCTCACTCTCTCATACTGGTCGCTGGAAGTTCAACATGGCACCTCATGGCACCTCATGGCAAAGAACTCTCTGAGGATCTGAAAAAAAGAATTGTTGCTCTACATAAAGATGGCCTAGATGACTATAAGAAGATTGCCAAAACCCTAAAACTGAGATGCAGCACGGTGGCCGAGACCATACAGCAGTTTAACAGGACAGGTTCCACTCAGAACAGGCCTTGCCATGGTCGACCAAAGAAGTTGAGTGCACGTGCTCAGCATGATATTGAGAAATTGATGTATGAGTGCTGCCAGCATTGCTGCAGAGGTTGAAGGGGTGGGGGTCAGCCTGTCAGTGCTCAGACCTTTTGCGGCACACTACATCAAATTGGCCTGCATGACTGTCGTCCCAAAAGGGAGCCTCTTCTAAAAATGATGCACAAGAAAGCCTGCAAACAGTTTGCTGAAGGCAAGCAGACTAAGGACATGGATTACTGGAACCATGTCCTGTGGTCTGATGAGACCAAGGTAAACTTATTTGGTGTCAAGCGTGTGTAGCGGCAACCAGGTGAGGAGTACAAAGACAAGTGTGTCTTGCTTACAGTCAAGCATGGTGGTGGGAGGGTCATTGTCTGGGGTTGCATGAGTGCTGCCGGTACTGGGGAGCTACAGTTCAATGGGGGAACCATGAATGCCAACATGTACTGTGACATACTGAAGCAGAGCATGATCCCCTCCCTTCGGAGACTGGGCCGTAGGGCAGTATTCCACCATGATAATGACCCCAAACACACCTCCAAGACAACCACTGCCTTGCTGAGGGTAAAGGTGATGGTAAAGGTGATGGACTGGCCAAGCATGTCTCCAGACCTAAACCCTATTGAGCATCAGTGGGGCATCCTCAAACGGAAGGTGGAGGAGCGCAAGTTCTCTAACATCCACCATCTCTGTGATATCATCATGGAGGAGTGGTAGAGGACTCCAGTGGCAATCTGTGAAGCTCTGGTGAACTCAGTGTCCAAGAGGGTTAAGACAGTGCTGGAAAATAATGGTGGCCACACAAAATATTGACACTTTGGGCCCAATTCGGACATTTTGACTTAGGGGTGTACTCGCTTTTGTTGCCAGTGGTTTAGACATTAATGGCTGTGCATTGAGTTATTTTGAGGGGACAGCAAACTTACACTGTTATACAAGTTGTACACTCAATACTTTACATTGTAGCAAAGTGTAATTTCTTCAGTGTTGTCACATGAAAAGATATAATAAAATATTTACAAAAATGTGAGGGGTGTACTCACTTTTGTGAGATACTGTATTACATTACTTCTGAATCGTAACTTTAGTAACTTCTGCATTTTCGATATGAGATTAGTATGCAAAAAAAAAACTGACGATTATTCGTCCGATAATCTCATCATGTGTATCAAGCATTAGAGAGGGCGTTGAACTGAGAACAGTGCATGCAGAATGAAGCGGCAACATAAGGGAGAGGCGTTTCTCAGCTGTGCTGTGCATTGTCCAGCTTTAAAATGTACACCCCACTAAGCACCAGTGTTTTCCTTCTCACCCTTTCCCTGATGCCAATTCTTTTTTTTCCCTGATATATATTTAAACTGTGCCGCACAGTTTTATGCCACAAATATAAAATAAATAAGATAATGGCAAAGCAATCACAATGATGTGCTCAATATACAAAAATACCCAAAACTATTTTAATTAAAGTGTCTATTATTCTCTCATTATAAAATATTCACATCTACGTTTTATCATAAATGAAAGGACACAAAATACAAAGAAAGTTTATTTGCTGTCAAAACACAATCCCATGTCCGTATCTTTATTTTAATTGCGTAGCGAAAAATGTCCCACACAACAAGCTCACACTTCTTTAACTATTATTCTGATGACCCGATATTGAATCCACCATACACAATGCAATGCCTACCACCTTCAATCTGATATTTTCATCTGATCTTTTGATTGAAAAAAAACTAGGTCTCACATGCTTTCCTCTTTAAGTAGGGTGCCTTAGCCAGGAATGGTTATACAGAGAAATAGGATACACTGGTTCACAAAATACCACCTATCACCAAGCCAAAGGCTACAGAAGAAATGTCTGGGCACTACCCCACCAAGAAGATGGGACTTTAAGGCAAAGATATATGGGGGATATAAGGATTGAATATGGACCAACAATAGATAAAATATTGAATTTTATTAGTAATAACAAAACATAGTATGAAATCACAGATGCAACATATGCATCAAATTAGACAGAAGGTACAAAAAAAGAACCAAAAAATACAGAAGAAGGAGTCACCAGGGTCCTACATGTTTCGCCAAAAGAATTGGCTTCTTCAGGGACCAACAGTGTATGTGACCTTTTTAATGGTTCATTTGTTTAGATAGCAGAACATATATCCATTGACGCCAACAAAACCCTGCAGTGGAGGGCAACCATGGGCGATAAACCGGCATGGGCCAGAAACTGACACAGAGCCAAATGCTTCCAACTGGGTAAGCACTGGACCGGGCTGGGGCCAGCAGCAAGTATGCAGTATCCCACAGAGAGGGCAGGGAATTGACATTCGAGTCCGGAAACGACTACCTGGCGTTTTGTGCACCGGACTACTTATGCCATGCGTTGGTTCACAATAGGGGAAGCTATTTGACTGAGGCTTGGATGTCAATTCCCTGACCTCTCTGTGGGATACTGCATACTTGCTGCTGGCCCCAGTCCGGTCCAGTGCTTACCCAGTTGGAAGCATTTGGCTCTGTGTCAGTTTCTGGTCCATGCCAGTTTATTGCCCATGGTTGCCCTCCACTGCAGGGTTTTGTTGGCGTCACTGGATATATGTTCTTCTATCTAAACAAATGAACCATTAAAAAGGTCACATACACTGTTGGTCCCTGAAGGAGCCAATTCATTTGGCAAAACATGTAGGACCCTGGTGACTCCTTCTTCTGTATTTTTTGGTTCTTTTTTTGTACCTTCTGTTTAAATTGATGTATATGTTGCATCAGTGATTTTATACTATGTTTTGTTATTACTAATAAAATTCAATATTTTATCTAATGTTGGTTCATATTCAATCCTTATATCCACCATATATCCTTGCCTTAAAGTCCCATCTTCTTGGTGGGGTAGTGCCCGGACATTTCTTCTATAACCTTTGGCTTGGTGAAAGGCGGGATTACTCCCCTACCCAATTTTCTTTATTAGCCAGGAATGGTGTTCTCCTCTATGGAATCCTGATGGTTCCACCTCATCCACGCGTAAATATATATAAGAAGCTATACGGAGTTTGCACGTTCTCCTTATACTCGCATAGGTTTCCTCCCACACTCCCGAATGACAATTTTGGGGCACTTTTTCCTGCTAATAAAACCAGGGGATTTTTTTCCAACCATTGGCATTGGAGATTTTTTTTTTCTCTCACTGATCACTGACATTGAGTAATTTTTTCTCGTCTTTTACCACTGACACTAGGTAATTTTTTCCCTCTACTGACAAATGACATGTGGGTATTTCTTTCTCCCATACCCCAGCATTCAATAAGTCCCAGGGCTGTCCAAATCTCCTTAACCAGCTTTCTTTTCACATCCATCTTCTCACTGAATTTCAAGTTGGGAGAGACCATCATGGTTTCCTTGACTTTTTAGGCAACTTTTTAGGTTGTCAGTGGTTGTTTTTTATCATTTAGTCAGCCCATTGTGTGGGAATACTATTATTAGTATACAGAGTTGTGCTTCTTTTTCATTTCCTGTCAATGGAACACATCGTGGAGCGCAAGTGTAGCAGGTTTTCCAGGTCTGTGGCCTGATGTGGGTCTGCCATCGGTACTGGTTACCCCTTCAGCCATTGTGAGCTGGACCCTGGGAGTGAGCACTGAGACATTGACAACTCCGGCTTTGTTTTGTTATTTTATTGTATTTAAGGGGATGGGAGAAGGGAATGAGTGGGATACTCCTTTAGGCTCAACTAAATACAATTGTGGGACTTTTTTGGAAAAAATGCCTGTTAGCGCTGTCTTTTTTTTTTTTTTTAATAATATTTTTTATTGAATTTAAACAACATACAAGGAGAAAAAAGAATATACAGTCTATACTTGGTGAACATCTCAAAAATACATACAGTACATATAAAATATTGAGGGGGGGGAGGGGAGGGAAGGGGATGGGGATGAGGATAGGGATGGGGATGTTCCGGCAAGGAATGTGAAATCAAGCAATCAAAAGATCGAGAATGCCATACAACGCTTAACAAAAAGCACTAACAAAAGCAACAGGTATATATGCCGTGCGTGCTCGCAGCAGACTAAATGGCTCAGAGCGCACTAGGAACTTATCAGTCCAAGTAGTGTGTCTCCTTCTAACAAAGGAGATAGAGGCGACCACCCCCCAGCTCCCAGTGGGAACATAATTTTGTGGGAGTAGCGCCCCCCCCCCCCCACCTCAGAATCTACTATTACAGGGAGAATATTTCCAGTGCTGCCACGCCTTGTTAAATTTTGGGAACGAAAGGGAGTTAAACGCCAATGATCTTTCTAAAGCATAGTTGTCATTGACAATTTTGACTACTTCGGAGAAACTGGGTATGTCTAGAGTCTGCCATCTACGCAAGATCAGCGTTCTGGAGGCCAGGAGAATGTGCAGGACCATCTGTCTATAATACACCGGGTACATAGCTAAACCTAGGTTCAGCAAAGCCAGTTCTTTTTTGGGTGGGTGCAAGATACCTCTACATTCTGCTATACATCTGAATACCCTATTCCAATAGCTGGTCAGTGAGGGACAATCCCACAGTATATGGGCAGAAGAGATCAGGGAGTGAAGGGAAGACTTTTGCCAGCCTATATGGGGTGTAGTACCACCGGTTGGTGATTTTCAGCATCATTTCACAGTGCCACGTGAAATGGGGAGTATTGGTAGGTAGAAGTGAGAGCATGGGACCACTGCTCTGGGGTGAACCTAAGGTTCAAATCCCTTTCCCATCTCAGCATAGACGTAGAAATGGGGGGTCTGGTCTGTGCAAAAGAAGGTCATAAAACAGGGATATACCTCTGGCAGTTTTCCTAACGGAGTGGTAGTATGTCCAGGCCCTGAGGGGGGTTTGTCTGGTTTGTAGGGGGTGTTTTTTAAGGAAGCTGTGGATACGGAGAATGGTGAGGATGAACAATGAGGGTGGTATGTGGAATCTATGCATCAGAAGCTGCGGGGTTAGCAGGGTGTCCCTTTGGTAGAAATGTGAGAGTTCGGACATACCCAAGGGTGCTAGCATGGACGTCCGGAGGGAGGGAAGGTGCGCCTCTAGAAGGCCCAGTGGCAGAGAGGAAGAGTTTTGGGGAACCACCTCCCCCCGCTTCACCTGCGCGGGCCCCAGCATCCGCCAGGCCATCAGCGAAACCTGTATTGTTGGGGGAAACTTAGGAAGAGGCCAGGGGATCCAGAGGTCGCCCAGGAGAAGCAGCCGGAGGTTTTTGGTCGGTGATAGGTGGCGCTAAAGAGATAACCAAAGGTAGTCATCCTCATGGGAGAACCATGTCCTTAGTTGGTACAGCCTGGTGGACCAGTAATAAGCTTGGAGATCTGGAAATTTGGCACCACCTAAAGCTTTGGGTAATGTAAGGATGGAGGCAGACACTCTTGCCTGTTTACCACACCAAATGAATTGGCACAGGCCTCGGGAGAGGACATCCAGGTATTTTTTAGGGAAGAAGATGGGGAGCGCCCGGAACAAGTACAGCACCTGGGGTAAAATTGACATTTTATAGGCAGCCATCCTGCCACCCCAAGACAGTTCAACTTTAGCTATATAGGCCATTTCTTTATTTATTTTTTTATGAGGGGGTCTAGGTTAGAAGGGAGGAGATTAGATATGCAAGGGGTGATGTTCACTCCTAGGTAGGGGATCTGGTCGTCGGACCACGGATATGGGCATAAAGTTTGTAAAAGGGTAAATAACTTTGGACTGATTCCCATATTAAGCGCTAGGGATTTCATGTTGTTCACCTTGTGATATAATTTCGCCCCAAACGCTAGTAGTATGAGGTGGACAGTCGGAAGTGAACGCACTGGGTTTGTCAGGATAACCACAATGTCATCCGCGAAAAGGTTGACTTTATAAATGGTGTCCCCAAGTGAAAACCCTCCACCGTGTCGTCAGACCGAATGGCCTCCGCCAGAGGTTCAATCATTAGGTTGAAGATTGCGGGTGAGAGAGGACAACCCTCGCGAGTGCCATTGGTGTTGACGAACGGAGTCGAGGTAGTGCCTGAGGTGAGGACCTCGGCCGTGGGGCAGGAGTAGAGGGCCAACAGAGCTTAGAGTATGCCACCGGAGAAGCCGAACCTCTCCATACGCATATATAACCAGTTAACCCTGTCAAACGCCTTCTCTGCGTCCAACGTGAGGAGCAGAGAAGGCGTACAAGTGCACTCCGCCAGGTGGACCAGATTGATAATTAGTTTGGTAGCGTCCGACGTCTGCCTACCCGGCATGAAGCCCATTTGGTCGTTTTTAATCAGGTGGGGGAGAATGGGTTGTAAATGTGCAGCTAGCACCTTGGCATGTATCTTAATATCACTATTAAGAAGGGAGATAGGCCTGTAATTGGCTGGTAGGCTAGGGTCTTTACCAGGTTTGGGAATAGTTGTAATATACTGTAAGTGCCCAGCATTTCACGGGGGAAGGCAGAGGTCCGGGCAGCTTGGTTAAACACGTCAGTAAGCAAGGGGCTCAAGGTGCTACTGTGTATTTTATAGTACTCATTGCACAAGCCATCTGGGCTTGGGGATTTACCAGTGGGAAGAGAGTGGATAGCTTTAGAGACCTCAGATGTTGTGAAAGGAGAAGATAGGGACTGTACGTGAGCAGTAGTGAGGGTGGGAAGGGATAGCCCATCAAGAAATTGTTGGATGGCCTCGGGCCGGGTTGGGTGGTAGAGGGGTCCTGGACCAGATTGTATAGGGAGCCATAAAAATATGCGAACTCATTTGCGATGTCTTTAGGATGGGTGAGCTTGGCTTTGGTCCCATGTTGCGTCAGGTGGGAGATGCGGACAGCCGCCTGCTTTTGTTTAATCCTGGAAGCTAAAAATTTGCCCGCTCTATTGGCATGGGCGTAATAGCGGAGTTTGAGTGATTTAAGGTGGCTATCATAACGATCCATGAGGTGGAACCTGAGGGATTCTCTCCTTTGGGTCAGAGCCGCGGTCACTGAGGGCGTAGGGGCACTTTTGTGAATGATCTCTAAGTCACGGATCTCTGAAATGAGAGCAGTGAGCTTCTGATTATAGGCCTTGCGTGTCCTGGCGGTTTGTTGAATACAAATGCCCCGTATGAATGCTTTATGTGCTCCCCACAGTGACCAAGTGTCTGAGACCGAAGGGGCGTTAATCTTGAAAAATTCACACAAGTGGTCCGCAATCACCTTACCAGTAAGAGAGTCTTGGAAAACTTTGGCGTCACAACGCCAGATGGACGTCCATTCCCTGGGTCCGCTCTCCTCCTCGACCATCTCCACAGCTGTGTGGTCGGACTACGTTATGCTTCTGATGGCCGAGGAGGAGACCTTTCCCAGCAAAGGGAGGTCCGTTACAAACATGTCAATTGCGAATATATGAGCAGTGTCTGGAGGAGTAGTGAGAATAGTCCCTCTGCGAACCATGCTGACATCTCCAGACATTGTATAATTGTTCCCTGTGGAGAAGGGAGTTTAGAGAAAGTTGTCGGCCCCGGGCGGCCACCGAAGTGTCAAGCCCCGGGTCGACCACAGCATTAAAATCACCACACATTACCAGATTGTCATAAACATTTGTGGATACCCTCTGAAGTAGCCTGTGGAGAAAATGCTTCTGGTGGCAGTTCGGAGCGTATAGTGCTACCAGGGTCAAGGGCATGTTGTTGAAGTCCCCTTGGAGAATCAAAAACCGTCCATCTGGGTAGTGAATCTTGTCCTTCAGCGAGAAGGCGACCGTGTCTTTGATCGCTATCATAACCCCACGCTTTTTCTCAGGGGCCCTAGAAAAGAAAAGGTTAGGGAAGTTCTTGTGGGAGAATTTTGGCTGCTGGGTGGCTTTGAAATGGGTCTCCTGGATGGAAACAATGTCCGCTCGACTGTTGCACAGCTCGGTCCACAGAGAATAACGCTTGGCCGGATGTTTTAGCCCATTAACATTCAACGATAGGAACTTGATGGTCATGGTGGACGAAATAGGCAAACCCGTACAAACTGGACGTGGGCAACAGATTCTCGTAGAACATGAAATAGGCAAGAGCTCGTTGACATTCTGAGAGCAAGGAACACCAGGTACAGTGTTTGTGTACCGGAACAAAGACAGGTAGGGGGAAATAGTCCAACAACTGTGCTATGCGTTGGACAAAACATAAAAAAAGGTCCAAAAGCAGGTATTACCTGCAACAAGGAATGAGGGGCCATAGGGATATATCACATCATAGGCCAGGGACTATAAAGGGAACTGTGGAGAGAAATGCTCACCGCCATTTGAGCTTTGTTTGGAATTAGAACGCTTCCGTGACACTATCTGCCAGTCCTCTGAGAGAGGTGTAGGAGCTGAAGAAGCTGAAGGCAGAGGTGGTTGTTCCATGATGATCCCCCAGCGGTGTAACAAAGACAGCCCTTCTTCCATGGTAGAGATGGTGACCGCAGAGCCATTGTGCGTAATGGTCAGGAAAGCCGGGTGCTTCCACTTATGCGGGATATGATGGTTCCTAAGTGCCTTTGTAATGGTGGCCAGATTCCTGCGCTTCTGGAGTGTATGTCTGGACAAGTCAGGGAGGATCTGGATCTGGGGGTAATCTCCCGGCATGGTATGAAGCTGCCACGACGCTAGAAGCACTTTGTCCTTTGATTGAAAAAAATGGACTCTGAGGAGGACATCTCAGGGCAGGTCCCGAGCTATGAAGCTTGGTTTCGGGATCCTGTGGATCCTGTCGATCGCCAGATCCAACTCAGAGAGGGAGGGCACCAGTGCAGCAAAAAGATCCTTGGCCATTTTCTCTAGTTGTTGGGGCTGTACTGTTTCTGGTACCCCTCTGAGCTTCAAATTGTTCCTCCGTGACCTGTCATCAAGGTCCGCAACTTTATCCTTGAGCAAGGTTGTATCATCCGTGTGACCATTATGTGCATCGATAAGGGTGTTGAAAGAGAGCGTACATTTGTCCATAGAGGCATCTACTCTCTCACCTAGTTGACGAACTTCACGCTTTGTCTGGGCTAGGCCTTGTACCATATCCGTGTGGATAGAGGACCACAGGGAGTGCAGCATATTTTTTAGCAAGGAAGCTGACACAAGCTGGTCTCCTGCTGGGAAGGCCGCAAAGGGGTCTGTTGTAGGCAAAGTTTGGGCCCGTGATGTACAGGGGGCCGCCACTTGATCCATCGGGTCACTATGGAGGTGGTCGGGGGGGAAGACCCCCGGCTTGGCTTCTGCTTAGCAGGGCTCCTGGAAGAGGGCGAGGGGGGAGTAGAGGAGCCAGAAGAATTCCCGCTATCGGGATTAGCAACTTGCCTGAGCAGAGGCGCACTTCCCTCCTGCCTGCCCGCACTGTTCCGAGGAGGCCGCGGCTGCTGACCGGCGCCATTTTGCCGTAGCCCGGCGGCGCTGGGGAGGAGGAAACCCTCCATCCTGGTGAGTTGTTGGGAGCCCTTCTTCCCCTTCGCCATCTGTAGGGTCAGCGGAGATCAGGCAGAAGTGAGTATACCCTCCTGGGGGGTCTGTGGTGGCTGAAGTCCCGGGTGGCCGAGCAGAGCTGCAGAGCTATGCGTCCATCTTCAGCGCCGTACGCCATGCCCCTCTGTTAGCGCTGTCTTGACACCAGCCGATGCTAGCCAACGCTTCCTGACGCTTGAACACTGTGTATCACTGAAAACTGTGCTGGATCCTCGACTTTAGTCCAGAAGATCCAGGACTGTAGAACTGCTTGACTTGTAAGACTGCTATAGCTCAAAGTCACTGAATGGCTCAGTCCAGCAAGGCACTGGCTGAGAAAGCTCCTTGTAAGTTCCTGTACTGCTGCGACTCTCAACTGGCACACTTCACACTGTGCACTGGCACTTCAGGGCCCAAACAGCAGGCACTCCCTTTACACTTTAAGCTCTTCAGGGTCCACTGATTATGTACCCCCTCTGTCACTTCAGGGTCCTCAACCTAGGTACCCCCTTTCACCACTAGTTGGCTCTGGATCCCCGAACCTCTTCCGGAGTGGTCCCCTCTAACTTCAGGCAGACCCCCAGGGGCAATCCTCAGTACTCACGACCTGTGTAGGCTTTCCTGGGACTGGACCCCTCTAACTCTCCGCAGGTTCTCGGCACACCGGGTCCCCTCAGCTTAGCTCAGCACTCTCTGAATCTTCAGGCAGCACCCATAGATCCTCCTCCTCAGACAGGAGAGACAGCCGTTCTCTCCCGCCTGGGACTCTGCTCCCGCCAAAGACAGTGTGTCATTCGCCACCCCCAAACTTATACCCACTCCCAGAATCCTTTGCAGCACAATCTGCCTTCTGGGGTAGTTACAAGCCTGGATGTGTCCCCTGATTGGGTTTCCTCCACCGCCCTATGAGAAGCCTCTCACAGGAGCCAGTGGGGAGACTCCTGCTTCAGCAGGCACACCTGGAAACCATGACACCCTGACTAATAAATCACAGCCCTGCTGTTAGGCAGACCTTTACCTAGCACATACCTGTAGGGTGCTACACAAGCTTGAGGCATTTCTCTGCTTCCTGTATTAGGAACACATTGTGAAGCACGAGCTGGAGAGGAATTTCCGGTCCTGGTCATTTCCGGGCCGGACACTATTTATGTGCGTGCTTGCGGCGTCTCGACTTCATATTTCTGTACGTTAATGCACGTTAAACGCAGTATATTTCAGTACGTTACTAGCTATTTAGCTCAGTATATTTCTGTGCGTTACTGCAGGTTTAAAGCAGTATATTCCTTTGCGTTACCGCGTGTTTAACGCAGTATATTTCTGTGCGTTAGTGCACATTTAACGCAATATATTTCTGTGGGTTACTGCACATTTAACGCAGTATATTTCAGTGCATTGGTGCATGTATAACGCAGTATATTTCAGTACATTGGTGCATGTATAACGCAGTATATTTCAGTGCATTACGTGCCATTTTACGCAGTATATTTCTGTGCCTTACTGCACGTTTATCGCAGCATATTTCTGTGCGTTACTGCACGTTTAACTCAGTATATTTCTGTGCATTAGTGCAGTTTTACTGCGGTATATTGTAGTGTATCGGTGGAGTGTGTAGTGATTACTCGCCAGTTTCCATTGATTAAAATGCATCCACATACATATTTCCACATTTCTTTATTACATTTTGTTAATAAGCACCTTCCCATCATGTCTGGGAGGCCAACAAGTAGAGGCAGGCATTCCCATGGCACTGTGAGGGGGCCAGCAACGTGTCCACGGGCAAAGGTGGACGTGGTCAGTCCTCAGGCAGGGCATCATTTCCCCTGTTTAGTGATGTTGCCCATGCTATCCAGGCACAGCATGCAGAGAAGGTAGTGGACTGGCTTACTAAACCATCCTCATCCTCCGTCACCCAAGCAGAGACTAGTGCGCAGTCCACTGCAGCTGCCAGAGAGGCTAAATCTGCCTCCTTGTGCACAGATATTCCTGCCATAGCCCCAGCATCAGGCTTGGAGGAGTCAGCTGAGTTATTTGAACACAGCTTCAGCCACTTGCTCCTTGATAAATGCACAGCCATTACTTGATTCAGATCTTGGTTCTGAGTTTGAGGAAGGTAGGAACATGATCCTACAGAGAGGGGAGAACACTGGTACACAAATTGGCAGTCATATTCCCCCAGCTGCAGCGTATTGGCAAGTTGTCTCCAGTGGTAATGAGGATGGAGGAGGAGATGATGATGATGATGATGAGGTCACTGACATGACCTGGGTTCCAGATAGAGCAGAGGCGAAAAGTGAGGGTGAGGTACAACCCCAACGAGGAAGAGTAGAGAGGAAGAGTAGAGAGCAGCCACCCTATTCCATCACATTGTGGAGCTGTTATCTCCCGGCACCATTCCCACAGCTCAGCTATCTGGGCCTTTTTTTTTAGCACATGTCCAGCCAATCACACTGTTGCAATTTGCAATCTTTGTCTCAAGCACATCAAGCGTGGCAAAAACACCAGCCATTTTGGTACCACATGCTTGACAAGGCATTTAACGTCCCACCAGTCAGCTTGTTGGCAAGAGCACCTGAAAGTCACACAAAAGGAACGGAATTCTGTTCCTCCTCCTTACTTACCTCAGCATACCCCCACTATACCTCATGACCTCTCAGCAGCCTCCACTGACAGGGATGATGGCATACCGCAGGGTATCCAAGGTCCTTGCAGCACATCTGCCAGTAGTTTACCACCAGCTGTAGGCTATAGCCAGCAAATTTCTCTGCCCCGTCTGCTGCAGCGAAAAATTACAGTCACTGCCACCCATCTGCCCAGAATCTAAATGCAAGCTTTTTAATGCTGCTGACAACTTCTGCCTTTCCGTCTGGTGCATTCTGCCCCTTCCATTAATTAGCAGAATGTGCTGTACCACAATGGCAGGTTCCCAGTCAGTATTTCTTTCAGGTAAGGCCATTCCAGCTCTGTACCATCACGTGGAAGGCAATGTTGTGGTATCCTTGGGCACGGCAGTCAGCCACAAAGTCCACGTTACTGCCGGCACGTGGTCCATCAAGCATGGTCGGGGACTCTATATTTCGTTCACAGCACAATGGGCAATTCTTCTTGCAATTTTGAAGGATGCAGGACAGAGTTGCGTGTTACATCTTGTTGTGCCGCCACATCTCCATACAGCTAGTGGTGATGATGTGAGATTTGTCAGCTCTACCCCCCTCCTCCATGCCCTCCTCTGCTGAATTGTACTACGAACCTCAAGTACCCCCTAAGCGTTAAAGGGGCTATTCAATAAGTTAGGCTAAAATGGAAGTGCTTATTGTGCTATTGGATATTATGTTTTGATTAAAACGGTACCTACATCCTAAATTGCATAGTAGATAATGACAGGGGAGAGGGAGGGGGCTGAAGGATTTTCTTTGTACCAATAAACACACAGTAAAAACGTAAAATCAAGTATATTTTATTACAAAAAATAGCAGCAAAATATAATATTACTACAAAGTGAAAATGTGCATTAAAAGAGTTTTGGTTCTCATTGCACCCTATTACTCTGACCCATCTGTGTTATAGTCTGTAGTCACATCAAGTGGGGGTAATGCCGTGAAACAGTAGAATGATATTACCGTAAAAACAGTTTCATTTGTTGTGTCTAGGGGACAGGAACCACATCGGAGCAGAGATTCTTGCAGCTCCGCAGGGGCAGGCCCAGAGATGGTTCACGCCACGCCAGCTGGAGCCAGGAATGGTGGTGTGCAATAATGTCACAAACCTCCTGTCTGTCCTTAGACGGGGAAAGTTAACACATGTGCCATGCATGGATTATCTCCTCAATTTGGTGGTGTAGTGTTTCCTAAATAGATACCCAGGGTTGGAAGATCTGCTAAAGCAGGCCAGAAAAGTCTATAGCCATTTCAAGCAGTCATACACAGCCAGTGCTCAGTTGGCTGAAATTGAGCAGGAAATGTACCTGCCCCTAAACCGCCTGATTTGCAAGATGCCCACCAGGTGGAACTCGATTTTGGCAATGCTGCAGTGGCTGCACATGCAGCAGCGGGCTGTCAACGAGTATCCATGTGAGTATGGCACAATGACAGCCTTAGGCCGGCTCCGCTTCTTTTCCCCATGCCATTGGCTGCTGATAATGGATGCATGCACTGTACTGTCATTATTCAAGGAGGCCACAAGTATGGTGAGCCACGACAATGCATACATCAGTGACACAATTCCTGTTGTGTTCCTGCTGGAGCAGACTCTGCGTAACATTATGGAAAGGGCACTCGAGGCAGAACAGTGGAAGGAAAAGGAGGACTTACTTTCCTCTCAAAGCCCTCTTTATGCAGTCACTATTCTTCCTACACCACAGAACGCACAAGTGGAGAGGGAGGAGAAAGAGGATTCTGGCAGTTTTGGAGGCATTGAAACAGAGGAAGACATACATCAACCCTCAACAGATGGTTTTCCATCCCAGAACCCTTGGGAGTAGTAAGTGGCTGGGAGTAGGCAGTTCCAGATACTGTAATCCTCAGTGACCCCAAGGAGTCTGCTTCTCATGCCTCCGCAAACTTGCGGTACATGGGCTCCCTCATACTTCAAAGCCTGCAAAAGGACCCAAGAATACCTGGCATCAAGAAGAAGGATCACTATTGGTTGGCAACCCTCCTTGACCACTGTTACAAGAGGAAAGTCTCAGAACTCATCCTGTCCCCACAGAGGGTACAGAAGATGAAATCTCTTGGGAACACAATAGAGAGGTTTTTTTCTCTAATGCTTTTCCCAACTTCAATAGGTTACAGTGGACAGCAGAAGAGGGCATGGAGGAGGAGGGGGGGGTAGAGCTGACAAATCTCACATCATAACCACTAGCTGCATGGAGACTTGGTGGCACAACAAGCT
This sequence comes from Pelophylax lessonae, assembly GCF_965119305.1. NCBI lineage: Eukaryota > Metazoa > Chordata > Amphibia > Anura > Ranidae > Pelophylax > Pelophylax lessonae. The sequence continues at coordinate 170,202,677 of NC_138775.1, read as the reverse complement.
GTAACACGCAACTCTGTCCTGCATCCTTCCAAATTGCAAGCAGAGTTACCCAGTGGGTTCTGAACGAAATATAGAGTCCCCGACCATGCTTGCTTTGGGGCTGACTGCCCTGCCAAATGATGCCACAACATTGCCTTTTCACGTGATGGTACAGAGCTGGAATGGCCTTACGTGAAAATAAATACTGACTGGGAACCTGCCATTGTGGTACAGCACATTCTGCTAATTCATGGAAGGGGCAGAATGCTCCAGGTGGCTTTCAGGTTCTCTTGCCAAGGGGCTGAGTGGTGGGAGGTTAAATGCCTCGTCAAGCATATGGTACTGAAATGGCTGGTATTTTTCACATGCTTGATGTGCTTGAGACAAAGTCGGCAAATTGCAACAGTGTGATCGGCTGCACATGTGCTAAAAAAAGGCCCAGACAGCTGACCTGTGGGAAGGGTGCCAGGAGATAACAGCTCCACAATGTGATGGAATAGGGTGGCTGCTCTCTACTCTTCCATGATGGTTGCCGCGTTGGGGTTGTTCCTCACCCTCACTTTCTTTCTCTACTCTATCTGGCACCCAAGTTGCATCAGTGACCTCATCATCATCTCCTCCATCCACATTACCACTGGAAGCAACTTGCCAATATGCTGCGGCTGTGGGGATCATGACTACCAGTTTGTGTACCAGTGTTCTCCCCTCTCTGTAGGCTCATGTTCCTACCTTCCTCAACCTCAGAACCAACATCTAAATCAAGTAATAGCTTTACATCGTCAAGGAGCAAGTGGCTGACGCTGTGTTCAAATAACTAAGCTGGCTCCTTCATGCCTGATGTTGGGGTTATGGCAAGAATAGCTGTGGACAGGGAGGCAGATTTAGCCACCCTGGAAGCTGAAGTGGACTGCGCACTAGTCTCTGCTTGGTTGATGGAGGATGAGGATGGTTTAGTAAGCCAGTCCACTACCTCCTCTGCATGCTGTGGCTGGATAGCATGGGCAACATCATTAAACAGAAGAGATGATGTCCTGCCTGAGGACTGACCACGTCCACCTTTGCCTATGGACACATACATTGCTGGCCCCCTCACAGTGCCAACAGTGTCTCCTTGTTGGCCTCCCAGACATGATGGGAAGGTACTTATTAACAAAATGTTTAAATTAAAGATGTGGAAATATGTACGTGAATGCACTTTAATCAATGGAAAGTGGTGAGTACTTACTACACTCCACGGACACACTACCATATACTGCAGTAAAACTGCACTAACACACAGAAATGTACTGCGTTAAACATGCACTAACAAACAGAAATATACTGCATTAAACATGCAGTAATGCACAGAAATATACTGCGTTAAATGTGCACTAACGCACTGCATTAAACGTGCAATAATGCACAGAAATATGCTGCATTCAACATGCAATACCACACAGAAAAATACTGTTTTAAATGTACACTAATGCAAACAAATATACTGCATTAAATGTGCAGTAGCACACTGAAATGTACTGCGTTAAACGGCATGCAATGCACAGAAATATACCTTGTTAAATGTGCACTAACGCACTGAACTTTAATTCAGTAAACCTGCCCTGACAAAACAAACTGACACTAAAGTAGAAATTAATGGTCAGGTCACTACACTCACACTGACTGAACTATCACTAGATTCACATTAAAAGTAAAAAATAATGTTTACTACACTCACACTGTCTGAACTATAACTAGATTCTCACTAAAGTAAAAATGAATGGTCACACTACACTCACACTGACTGAACTATCACTAGATACACACTAAAATGATATTCTACACTGACAATAAAATCAGAATAGTACCTTATGGCCTTCTAACTCTCTAGAAGCACTGAAAAGAGCCCTGGTCTATCTCTCTTCAGGCCGATATCACACTACAAAAGGCCGTTATTGAAAGAATATGTTTATAATGTGGGGTGGGACTAAGAGCAATGAGCCATGATTGGATAGAGTCATAATTACCCCCCCCCCCTCCTCCTCCATGCCCTCTTCTGCTGTCCATTGTAACCTATTGAAGTTGGGAAAAGCCCAACCCTCCAAAGACACCCTGTCATGTGTTCCCCTCAGACTTATATCCCATCCCAGGATGCATTCTGCCCTCTGGGATAGATACAAGCCCTGGTGTGCTATTGGTCAGGTTTCCTCCACTGTCCAATGAGAGCCCTCATTTAACACAGTAGGGATACTCCCCAAGCTCAACAGGCACACCTGAGAACACATGACAGCCTAGCTGAACAATTAGGGCCCCCCTGATAAGCAGACAGGGCCACCCATATGCTGCTTTTCCTAGCACCCACCTAGGAGGTTTGTTTTTTTACCAAAGACATTTAGCAGAATACATTTTGGCCCAAATTTATGAAGAATTTTGATTTTATTGGATATGTTCTATAACAGAAAGCAGAAAATATATATATATTTTTTTTTTTTCAAAATGTTCAGGTGTTTTCCTTTATATAGCAAAAAATGAAAAACCCAGTGGGTTTTACTACCAAATACCACCAAAAGGAAAGCTCCATTTGTGTGAAAAAAATGATGTAAATTTTATTTGCGTGTAAAGTTGCACGCCTGAGCCACCAGGTAAAGTAGCACAGTGACGAATAGCAAAAAATGGTAGCCAAGGGGGTAAAACCTTCTGGAGGTCAAGTGGTTAATAAAAGTAAATCTTTAATGTAGGAAAAAGGGTTAACTCTCTGTCTATATTCTGTTTTTTTTTAATAATAAGTTAGGTTTACGTGCGTCTGTGAGATTTGAGACTCCCATTCACAATGGAGTAATTATGGATGCAAGGACTGTGACAAATGTGCACACGGTATACTGTGAGTAGGCTGAAATTCTAAACACATATGGCAAGTACCATTTGAAACAGCATCTAGCCCCGTACAGCTATCAGTCATTTGAGATTGTATTTGATTTTAACAGATTGCTGGAATTGGGCTATGTAATGCACCTATGCCACTCTTGCACCCTAAAATGCAGTGTTTTTTTGCAGTAGGAGCTAAATTGCCCATGTGCAGGAGCCCTAAGAGTGTCAGATTGAAGCATATGAGAAAACACCAAATAGGTCAGCCCGTCAGCCTATAAAATACTACTTTTAAGTGGAATGAAACTTCAATGTGCATTTATTCTGTACATTCTGTAGTCTGTGTCTTACTGTGGGTTAAATGGTAGAAATTGCAGTGGTGTAGGAGGTGCTGTTCTTGTTACCTTACCCTGCTTCTACAAGTCCTTCTCATATGCATTCCTCCAGCACAGAACAAGATTGGGAAAAGACTTATCAGTGCACCTGGACCTACACCCACATCCCCAGAAGCAGCTGGACTCACAAGGTTTGCTGCTGTGTCTTATACAATATTATGAGACTGCTGAAGATTGTGTTTTCGGTATTTTCTACGTGTATGCTATGAGGATGCTCAATAGGGCTAGTATAGAGGGTGGCATCATTAAGTTGCTTGAAAAGCTAATATTTAGGAAGGCAGTGGAAAAGTTGCTTATCATGATGATGGGGTAATATGCAAATGACAGCAATATTAGGATGGTGGGTGGATATCATGCTAGTTAGTGTACTATGCTGTGGTGGAATAATGATATGATATCCTACGAATGGTGGGGTTGTTATGCTGGTAAGGGGTCTTATGCTGCCAGTGGTGGATTATAATGTTAGGAGGGGATATTATGCTGCAGATGGCAAGAATAGTAAGCTGTAGGTGTAAATGTTTTTCAATAAATAACTGGGATATTATCATTGGGCAAGTGAATATTATGGTATATTTGGTGCTAAAGTAATATGCTGAGGGACATTAGGCTACAAAAAATGGGACACTGTGCTGGTAGGTATAGTATGCTCCTAAAAGCTGGATTTATATTATCTGTCCTCCTAATACAATTGTACTTGTGTACCTCGTTTCTACCCCAGTCAACTAGTATCATACAATACCACGCAGCGTTCATCAAGGCTGGGAAGAGACAGTTTGCCAACTCTGTGCTAGCATTGAAAATTAGAAGAATTGGGTATTTTGACACCTTACTCTACTTGATTTTGGCACTTGGTATAAAGAGTAAGGGTTCTTTCACATGGGCTCTTCCGCCCGGCGGACTCCGTTTTGCTCAGCGCGGATCGATCCGCTGATCCCCGCTAAGCAGGCGGATGACAGGTCGGAGACAGACCTGTCAGATCCCCCACTCTCCTCTATGGGAGATTGTATGAAAACGGACTGCCTGTCCATTTTCATCCGATCCTATCGGATTTGATTCTCCAGATAGATGGAAAATAGGGTTTCCGTCTATCTGGATTTCACGGACAGGATCGGATAGCAGCGGGTGTCAGCGGAGATGTCACTGCTGACATCTGCTGCTCCATAGAGGTGCATAGAGCATCCAATCAGGTCTGCCTGAAAAAACTGACAAGTGGACCTGATCAAAAAGCCCGTGTGAAAGGGGCCTAAGGGTAAATGAACTGTAAGTACACAGCACACAGTGCAGGACCCAGCTGAATTGCACTGATAGGATATGCAGGTAGTGTTTAATTAACTATTTAAAGTGGTTGTATACCCCCCTGTAATGTTTTTACCTATAAGTAAGCCTATAATGAGGCTTACCTATAGGTACTGTAAATATCTCCTAAACTTGCAACGTTTAGGAGATATTTATGAAGTATGCAGCCTATGACGTCATCGGCGCATGCGCTCTGAAGGAACGGCCGCCCGTGCCCTTTCTTCAGAGCCCTGTGCTGTGACCAGGGGCTCCCGCGCGCATGAACGAGAGTGACCTCACCTGGCTCCGGCCAGTAGCACAGCCGGAGTCCACAGACCCAGAAGGTAGACGGGCGAAGATGGATGCGGCCTCCAGCGGGGACGACGAGGGCTTGGTTTGCAGGTAAGTGTGACATAATGTGTTAGTATGCGTTGCATACCAGCACATTATGCATTTACTTTGCAGGTAGCCAAAAAGAAAAAAATATTTCCAGGCTTTACTTCCTCTTTAAGTAAAATAAGAATGTACCACAGAGTTTTCCCCCCAGCTAAATGCCCATTAAAGGATAAAAGCATTAGAACAAAGTGCACTTATCCCTTTTACCCCTATGTCCTGACTTCTTTTTTACCTCTATGTCCTGACCTCTTTTTTACCTCTATGTCCTGACCTTACCAATCTCAAACCTGAACCCACCAAAGCAGAATTGTGTTATGCCAAACTAGTTTTAAGGCCTTGATCAAAGAGTTTGCAAATCAAGAACAAAATATTTTAAAAGTTAAATACTGTACATTTTAAGGTATAAGTAAATAATTTACATACAGAGCTTTAAGTTCAAAATGAAAAATGATTACCATCAAAGTAATAATTTATTAAATAAAAGGGTTTTAAGTACATTTTTCATTTTTGTTAACATCAAAGTGTGAATTTGTGATTTTTGTGAACATCAAAGTGAAAACTGCTAATTCAGAGTGAAAACAAATATACAATATTTATTTTTAATTATCGTTATCAAAGAAGTGAGTTCCCTTATCAGGTCTATATAAAGGACCTCAGTCAGTTGCTGATTTTGATCCATGAGCAACCTGTTAAATGATTTTCAAGCTTTATTTTACTTTCAGCACTTACTGAGTCGTAATGTATTGTCAGTTAAACGGTGAAGGGCCAGAGAAGTGCACCGTTTTTGGGCTGTTCTTAGATCATTGGGGCACCATGTATGTAGGAATAAGGTCCTGGCTACAAGGTGTGGAGTTTTTAGGGACCTTTGCTGGGTGCTTTATTCAAACGTGCTTGATTTTTCTAATGATAAGTTTGAGAATGATAGCACCTTAAGACTGGTAAGTGGTAAAACTTGTTTGGCTATGTTCACTGCCTCCTTTTTCTGGTTCAAGAGTTATTAAATTTTGGGGCGGGAGGGGGGGGGTTTTGATTTGAGACTTAGAGCCTATTCACACAGGGGCGACACGACTTGCCGGGGCGACCTGTGAAGTCGCGGTGCACAGCGTGCACCGCGACCTCTGCGCGATATGCACAGACTTCATATCATTGAAGTCAATGCAAGTCGCCTCCAGGTTGCCCCAAAGTAGTACAGGACCCTTTTTCTAAGTCGGAGCGACTTGTGTCGCTCCTATTAGAACGGGTCCTGTGCTAATCAATGGCAGGCGACCCACCGCGACTTGTCAGGCGACCAAGTCACCTGACAAGTCGCGCTAGTGTGAATGGGGACTTACTGAAATAATGGCAAAATAAACTAATGATAACCAACACGGTTTCATTTCACTGTGACACGTGCATATAACATCAGGCAGTCACCTAAGTATACTTGTATGACAAATGTAAAAATAAAACTGTGGGGAGTTTTTTTTAAACAACCTCCTTGACATTCCCACAAATTACTTTCTTAAAGTGTTACTAAACCCACAACTGTGAAATCAGTCTGTATATGCAGTAAAGCATGCTTTTTATACTTACTGTGGAACCAAAGGGGTTAATCCTCCACACTGTGTAAAAAGGCTGTTTGATTCTTTCTTCTCTGATCCTCTTCTTCTTTTACTGTCCCCAATACATCTCCCGATAAGAGCCTTTGGAGTCATTCTGCACATGCTCAGTTTGGTGTGTATTGCTAGAGAGTTTTGTTTTTTCTTGGGAAGGTTCATGTGATCAGCACAGGGCCAATCAGCACTGTCCAGACAGGGGTTCAGAGGTCCTGCAGCCTCATAAGACAGTCAGAGTCACTTCTCCAGCGCTGCCATCTCGGATGTGGGCAGCTGAAGCCAGCGCGTCCTCTTCTGCGTCTTCTTCCATGTCCTCTTCTCCCAGAATGCACCTGCAGCGGCCCCAATCGTCACTTCCGGTGTGGGCGCGTCATCCCTCCACAGCTTCTGGGCATGCCCAGAAGCTGTTTAGCAGGGAATGATGTGCCCGCACCGGAACTGACGAGCAGGGCCAGTGCAGGCACATTGATTCCTGGGAGCGATGACGTTCAGCTCCCTGGAATCAATGCAAAGAGGAAGTGACGGCGCGGGCCGCGGCCGCAGAGGGAGGAGGTGGAAGAAAGGTGAGTATATTTTTCTTCAATAACAAGGTAAGTAAACAAAAAAAAAATTATAACTATCCATTTCTTTTGCAGGTGACCAAAAGCAAGCTGATGGCCCAAAATCGACTATGTCGATTTTCTGGTCGGAACTCCGCTTTAAGGCTGTGTAATAAATGATTCAGCAAAATCAGATAAATTGCCTACAGAAGCCTGCAAGCAAAGTGTCAAAAAAGAAATGATAAACATTTATCCATCACTGTTGTAGTTAGCTACCAGTCTTAGCATTGTACAGCAATAAATACAGACCATTTGAAAATGTAACAAAATAAATATATTATCTAGGCTATAATACAGAGTCTGCACAGACAGCGGCAGTCTCTCATATGGAATAAAGTCCCAAAAGGTTTATAATGGAACTCCATGTAGGTTGAGAAAAAAGCAGTCCCCCCTTGGTGAGCTTTGTGAAGATTTTAACAAGCTTTATTACAGATTCTTTAATATAATGAAGCTGGCTACTCGGTAACATCCGTTGCATCAATTCTTTATTGGCTACATTGCAGAATACAGCAGTAACACGCTGTCTTATCATGTCTTTTCTCCAACTGATTGTACCTAAAAATAACATTCATTTCAGAAGTGGTCTGTTGTTAGGATGCATAATGGGCATCCACTCCATAGGAATAACTATGTTTTTTTTTTTCCACGTGCAAAAAATGAGGGATAGGCTGTATTGTTTGTAGTAGTGGACTGGTAAGTAACACCACCTTGCCACAAGGTGCTTACTTTCCTCTCTGACAGCGGTGGCCTCCTCCAGTCTCAACGTCCAGTCCTACACAGTATCTACCTATAGACTTAAATAGAGTTGTACTACTACACTAGTGCATAAGGCCCCATTGAAGTCTAAACAGAGTTACTGTTCAGGCTGAGAGAAAACTTCTGACCCAAAGGTGTAAATACCAAAGAGGTATTTACCTGTGCACAGAAGGTCTAAATTAGGGATAGACCAATTATCGACAAGTCCGATATATCGGTGGCCGATACACATTTTCCCCAATATATCGGTAACGGCCCTGGAACTGGCCGATATTGCCGATATTTCTGTGACGTCATTCTGCATTCTTAGGCCGCCTCCCTCGCCTTGGACAGCCTCGTCTGGAGTCGGTACTTGTCTTGCGGCAGTGTATCACAGCCATACACCCACCCACAGCCGGTGCCAGCCAGCCACCCACACCCACAGGCCCTGTACCAGCCAGCCACCCACACCCACAGGCCCTGTACAAGACAGCCGCCCACACCCACAGGCACTGTACCAGCGAGCCAGCCAGCCAAAGGCACTGTACAAGGGAGCCAGCCAGCCAAAGGCACTGTACCAGCCAGCCAGCCACCCACAGGCCCTGTACCAGCCAGCCAACCACAGCCCCTGTGCCAGCCACCCACCCACCACAGGGTGCCAGCCAGCCACCCACCCACCACAGGGTGATAGACAGCAAGCCACCCACCACAGGGTGCCAGACAGCCAGTCACCCACAGGCCCTGTACAAGCCAGCCACAGGCCCTGTACCAGCCAGCCGCCCACAGGCCCTGTACCAGCCAGCCACCCACAGCCCATGTGCCAGCCACCCACCTACCACGGGGCACAGGGTTCCATCCAGCCACCCACCACAGGGTGCCAGCCAGCCACCCACCACAGGGTGCCAGACAGCCAGCCATCCACCACAGGGTACCAGCCATCCACCACAGGGTGCCAGCCACCCCTCACAGGGTTCCAGCCAGCCAGCCATCCACCACAGGGTGCCAGACAGCCAGCCACCCACCACAGGGTGCCTGCAAGCCAGCCATTAAGCATTAAACAAAATTAACATGTTCAGTACCAGATTTGTGTCAAAAATTGTCTTTACTTTTCAAAACTTTAAATGTACAAAATATCAGCCGATACCGATACGTTGTGATCAAAATATCCCTATCAGGCCTGAAAAAAACATATCGGTCTATCCCCAGTTTACTTTATGAAAAAAATACAGGCTGTTCCCATTGCATGAGAGAGAACAGTTGCATGCAATGGGAACAGCCTGTTTGTTTTTGTTTTTTTTCATGAAGCAAGAAGATGCATGGGATCAACTGCCTGACTTTTCTTTGAGCCTTGTTACTGCTTTGAAGGAACAGATACAAAGGAGGAAAATAATAACAGAAATCTGCATACAAAGCACTTGTGACTTATTTCTATAGGTAAAAGTCCACAGCCATTGGTGGGTGTGTGAGAACACTGGAGGGTAGCACAGCACTGAGAATTTGCACCAATTTTAAAGGAATAGTGCACAGCACCATTAAAGTTTGCACGATTGTTTCACTTGTGTAGTGTAATGAAGATGCACTTGGACATTGATTATGGGTTGTAGATGCTTTTGGGGAAAAATTTTAAAGGAGGCAGTCAGGACACAGACTCCCTTGCTACCAGAGGACCTGTCGCCTACTCCAAGTACCACACTTATTGACCAGCTGCTGTACACTTCCCACCAGTCCTAGGTTACCTGTGGCAACTATTGTCTTCCTCCGACTCTCCTGCTGAGTTAACTCTTCATAGTGGCTTTCCTTCTGTACCCCATAAGTGCTTTACAGGTCCTTTTCTTCTTATATGCCATGCATTTCTTGAATAACGTCAGACCAAGAGCAAGTTTAAGAACTTTACTTAAAATACTTCAGAAACATTAAAACATAAAGTCCAACTCCTAGCTAACTATTCTGTGGCTGCCTGGGCATACCTGCAAAGTCCACTGGTAGTGTCCATTACTGGTGAGTCCCTTGGGGTGGCAGATGAAGGCTACATCCTCCCAAGTGACATGGACCCTCCGGCATCCATGCAGCCATATCTCAAAAAGATCTATCTAGCCCAGCCTTCCCCCCGTGTATATATAAACAGGGAAGGAAGGCAGGACCCAAAATCTGAGGAAACCAGTGATACAGGACCTAACACTTCCCTAACCTGGGAAGACGCTTCAACTTAGGCATATTCGTACTTACATACTTACTGGTATATTGACACAAGCTAGACCAATGTACCAACATAAAGAACACCATACCTGGAATTAATTTTGGGGAGGGAGCTTGACATAATTAGCATTGGTTTCTGAAATGCAAATATGTGTTAAATAGTATTTTTTCGAGACTCCAACATCTACAAATCTCCTAAGCTATGCTCTACCCAGCTAGGCTAAGAGTAATTGCTAGGGGGGAAAGGAGTATAATATACCTAAGCAAAGATTCTCTCAATATCTTCAGCTACACTGTGCACTGTGCAAAATAGTGAAATGCTCTTACTAAGGCTCCACTTATAGATACATTTAAGGCAACATCACTAAAAGGGGCCTTATTTCATAGATATATAATGTCCTTTTGGGAAGTCATCAGGATGCCTTTATCATCCCTAGTTGAAAAGGATGGGAAAATGACCTACCTGGGACTGCTTATGGAAGAGTCTTCATCCTGGAACAGGTAAAAACTATATCTTTATTTCCCACACAGAGATTATCCCAGCTTTGTATTATCTACATAACATAGTTAGTGACAGTGGCGGCTGGTAAAATTTTTGGGGGGGGCGCAAACAGAAAAATGTAATAGGTATTGCTTCGCGGCAAAAAACGCGGTAAAAAATTGCGTGACTTTGAGGTCATGGTACAGGCATGGCACAGATGGTATAGGCATGGCACAGGTGATGGTACAGGCATGGCACAGGCATGGCACAGATGATGGTATAGGCATGGCACAGGTGATGGTATAGGCATGGCACAGGTGATGGTATAGGCATGGCACAGGTGATGGAATAGGCATGGCACAGGTGATGGAATAGGCATAGCACAGGTGATGGAATAGGCATGGCACAGGTGATGGTATAGGCATGGCACAGGTGATGGTATAGGCATGGCACAGGTGATGGAATAGGCATGGCACAAGTGATGGAATAGGCATTGCACAGGTGATGGTACAGGCATGGCACAGGTGATGGTATAGGCATGGTACAGGTGATGGTATAGGCATGGCACAGATGGTATAGGCATGGCACAGGTGATGGAATAGGGATGGCACAGATGATGGTATAGGCATGGCACAGGTGATGGAATAGGCATGGCACAGGTGATGGAATAGGCATGGCACAGGTGATGTTATAGGCATGGCACAGGTGATGGAATAGGCATGGCACAAGTGATGGAATAGGCATTGCACAGGTGATGGTACAGGCATGGCACAGGTGATGGTACAGGCATGGCACAGGTGATGGTACAGGCATGGCACAGGTGATGGAATAGGCATGGCACAGATGGTATAGGCATGGCACAGGTGATGGAATAGGCATGGCACAGGTGATGGTATATGCATGGCACAGGTGATGGAATAGGCATGGCACAGATGGTACAGGCATGGCACAGGTGATGGTATATGCATGGCACAGGTGATGGAATAGGCATGGCACAGATGGTATAGGCATGGCACAGGTGATGGAATAGGCATGGCACAGATGGTACAGGCATGGCACAGGTGATGGTATAGGCAGGGCACAGATGGTACAGGCATGGCACAGGTGATGGAATAGGCATGGCACAGATGGTATAGGCATGGCACAGGTGATGGAATAGGCACGGCACAGATGGTACAGGCATGGCACAGGTGATGGAATAGGCATGGCACAGGTGATGGTAAGGTCATGGCACAGGTGATGGAATAGGCATGGCACAGATGGTATAGGCATGGCACAGGTGATAGAATAGGCATGGCACAGATGATGGTATAGGCATGGCTCAGGTGATGGAATAGGCATGGCACGGATGATACAGGCATGGCACAGGTGATGGTATAGGCAGTGCACAGGTGATGGAATAGGCATGGCACAAGTGATGGAATAGGCATTGCACAGGTGATGGTACAGGCATGGCACAGGTGATGGTACAGGCATGGCACAGGTGATGGAATAGGCATGGCACAGATGGTATAGGCATGGCACAGGTGATGGAATAGGCATGGCACAGATGGTACAGGCATGGCACAGGTGATGGTATAGGCAGGGCACAGATGGTACAGGCATGGCACAGGTGTTGGAATAGGCATGGCACAGATGGTATAGGCATGGCACAGGTGATGGAATAGGCATGGCACAGGTGATGGTATATGCATGGCACAGGTGATGGAATAGGCATGGCACAGATGGTACAGGCATGGCACAGGTGATTGAATAAGCATGGCACAGGTGATAGAATAGGCATGGCACAGATGATGGAATAGGCATGGCACAGATGGTACAGGCATGGCACAGGTGATGGAGGCATGGCACAGGTGACGAGTTAGCACTTCCCTGGCTGAGACACTTACCTGGCGACGGCTCGGCTCCCGGCGGCGGCTTCTCCCCCTCCTCGCGACTCCGATGTCCGTCCTCTTCTGCTCGGCTCCCGGCGGCGGCTTCTCCCCTCCTCGTGACTCCTCTTCTGCGGCGGCGGGAAGCTGACCGGGCGGTGATGGTGAGTGACTGATGCACGCACCGGCACCACCCCCAACGAGGTCAGCATGGATGTCCTTAATCATGATTGGTCCAGGCTGGAGTCTGGACCAATCATGATCCAAGACATCACAAAAGGGGGGTGGTGTAGCGCCGTGCTCTGCGCTACAGTTACGCCCCAGAAGGCTGCCATTTGGCGCCTCTGAGGGTGGAAAACCCCACCCCCCATAGGCACCAATGAGGCGGGCGCCCCTTGTGGGCAAATTTTTTATTTTTTTTTAATCTTTTTTTTTTCTTTTTTTTGGGGGGGGGGGGGGGGGCGGCGCCCCTGCGCCCCCTATGGGCCTGCCGCCACTGGTTAGTGAGGTTAAAAAAAAGACACCAGTCCATCCAGTTCAACCTATGATGTGTGTGTGTGTGTATAACCTATTATACTTTGCTGAAATTATTTAAATGGGGTCAGAGGGAAAGCCCTGTTTGCATAAAATGTCAAGGAGATCTGGCAGATTTTTTACATGTGGTTTTGCGGTGCCCAAAATTATGTAGATACAGGCAGTCTATTATAGATACAATTATTAGAGATTATTAAACGCAAATTGTTGTAGATCCCTGGGTGTGTATCCTAGGTAAGGTAGCTGAGGAATTGTATCCTAATGAGATAAGGGTGCCAACATCCTTTTGTTTCTAGCTCGAAAAATCATTGCATTGAAGTGGGCATGAGCCTATATTTCTACATTACAGGACTGGCAGGCCTACGTCAGTTTGACTCTTCTCAAGGAGTGTTTGATATACCAACAAAGATATACTATAGATAAATTTAGTTAGCTAAACTTTTGTTCTTTATCTCTGGTGTGGCATCTACTTCTTTGGCGATACAAATTATGATGAGGTGTTAAGTCTCCTTGACCACTATCAGCCATGCGGATGAGTAGTACCAGGAATAAAACAATGTGTAATGTAACCAGGTATGGTAGTGGACTCTTATGGGTAATGGGAGGGGAGACAAGGATGGAAATAAATCTACCAGGCCTGGATGTGGGGATTTAAAATATGCCTCTAAATCGACAGTAAAAATAGATTTAACTTAAAACATTAATTCATATTTATTGAACATTACAAACAATGCATATTAAAAGAAAGGAATACAGTTATAATAAAGTGTTACAGTTATATTAAAGTGTAACAGTGCATGTATATCACATTTCACATGATCTATATGTGATCTGCTTGTGGATTTACGCATTTCGCTCACATTTAAGGAGATTCTTCAGGATCCAAAAATACATGCATATCAGATAGACTTTAATCATATCACAGTATCCTTTGTTTAAAATCAATCGCTAAATCTCCTACAAGACTAAATGACATGTGATAACATCATGGAACCTGTGTGAAAAACAGCAACTGAATCAAAATCAGTATAGGGAAAAATGATAATCCTATACTCAAAAACCGATGAGAGTTGAGGTACATAGGAACAAAAAAACATGAAGGGGGAGGAAAGAGACAACCAGATGGATCCCCTAGTCCATTAGCCTGGGGGCAAGTCAGTCCGGTACCTAAAAAGGTATGCTTATATTTCCAAAAAGCAGGAATAAAGAGACCGCAAGAATATTCTTCACCAAACCAGCAATTATCTCCACAGAATGGATGCCATCTAAAGGTAGTAAAGGTAGTACCAAGAATTACTAAGCTATAATAAAGGTCTTAGGCTACGTTAACATCTTGGCGTTGCTATTACAGGCGTTTTTATGGGTGTTTTTTCAGGCGTTTTTATGGGCGTTTTTGCAGGCGTTTTAACTGGCGTTTTTACAGGCGTTTTTTGTGCAGGCGTTTTTAGATTGAATAGAGACCAGTGGAAAACGCCTGTAATCTGCCCAAAAAGAAGCTCATGTACTTTTTTGAGAAATGAATAGGATTTGTCTTGTTGGGCGTTTTGAGAGCTGATCCTAGAGCAGAAAAACTCCCCAAAACGCCCCAAAACGCCTACATGTGAACGGAGCCTTACTGCCTATCACGCTGAGGTACAAAAAGATAAGAGAAAAGGGTTTTTATGTAAGGATCTGTACGTGAATAGAGGTTACTGCATACTGAGGCCTACTTTGCATATTGTACCTTGATATTTTACTCTAATGTATTTATTAACTGAAAGATAACATATGATTGTTTATGTTTTATTTGTTTGAAAAATGAAAAATAAAGATAAAAAAGGTATTGGAAAAGTAAAACGCTTTTATAGTAAGATAGATAATGAAACCTTTTCACCTTTATCTACATTTCCATGAACTGGAAATCAGACACCATAAAAAAACTTTGTGTCTGGGCCCACCCACTAACAGTACAGTACAACTAACAAAAATCAAAAAGCAGGAAAAAAGCTTTTTTTTTTTTTTTTTTCTTATCATGCAAGTGTACGTATTTCTTCCTGTTTCAGGCATAACCTGCTGTGGAACAATTGGCGTATACTGAAAAAAATGCAAATTGCATTATATGTAGGTGGCAGATCCATTAAATAAAAAGTATGTTTAAGTGAGGAAAAGGTGGTAAATTCGAACATTCAAATGTTTTGGTCTTTGCAGACAAATAGCATCTAAAAGCATTTCATAAATGAGTATACAACAAACCATAGTCCTTCATGACAGTAAGCTAGTGAAGAGCTGTGATACAAAGCATCAAAAGCACAGGGTTCTTTTCAAATATATAATGCTTTTAAGAACATCCACAGCCTTAGAAAACCAGCATATGGGCGTCTTTACACCCACAGAGCTGCATTGACTTTACATACCTCTGCACACCTCTGTTTAGCTTTTTGATGAATTGAAGTTGCTGTATGCCATATTGCTTATCAGGGAAGGTCCACGCATTAGTAGACTAACAATACACATGATGTTGGATATTTATTGTCATGTAAGGGACCCCATAGTGTCTATATTCTGTATACATAAGCTGTAAAATGTGTATGTGTTAAAAAGCTTTTCAAATGACAGAAAAAATATGTATGCTAATTTCAAACATAAACCAATTTGTATAGCATTTTACATACAGCAAGATACACATAAGAGACAATTGAGTGAAAGTTTTTGTTTTAATCCTGTTGTAGCAAAAAGCATCTTAATTATAAAATAGTTATCCATAGTTAGTTAAAGTGGTTGTTACCACAAAAATGTATTTTACTGCCAGCCCCTCTATTATAACTAGGCATAACACACAGGGTAAATGTTTTTCTAAAACAAAGCTTGTAAATACCATTTTACAGCTATCTTCAGGCCGGTCACGTGACTCCCGGCCAATCTCCTACTCCGATCCAGGGCTACTGCAGGAGGGGCCGAAATCTCCCTCTGACATCAGCCGGGGAGGTCACGTGATCACTCAGCCCATCAGTAGCCCTGGATCGGAGTAGTAGACCAGGCAGGAGTCACGTGACTGGCCTGAAGATAGCTGTAAAACTGTATTTACAAGCTTTGTTTTAGTAAAACATTTAACCTGTGTTATTAAAAAAGAATAGCGCGCAAATGCAAAGGAAATTACTACCAAATCTGAAGAGAGTCCATAAATAAAAATGGGGGTTTGGTCCCACCATATGGCCATATCGTGCTCAAGCCCACTACTGCATCAAAGTACCCCATTATCAGTGGGTCATACACTATCCATGAAAAAGAGATGAATCCAGCCCTTCTAACCCTTGGAGATAACACTCCTTGCTGGGGAAGATGTGCAAATGCACTACAGGGGACTCCTCCTATATCCACTTGATGGTGGACACTGATTGAGTACAGGTGTGTGTGGGGGGTGGGGAGGGCTGCTCAACCTCGATAGTCTGGTCAGACCGAATATATAATAAACAGGCAAAAAATTTGGGGGAGCATACCCATGTATTTCCAAAGCTGCTGCAGCTATGAACCAAAAGACATGTATATTAAAAAAGAATAGCGCGCAAATGCAAAGGAAATTACTACCAAATCTGAAGAGAGTCCATAAATAAAAATGGGGGTTTGGTCCCACCATATGGCCATATCGTGCTCAAGCTCCAAGGGTTAGAAGGGCTGGATTCATCTCTTTTTCATGGATAGTGTAGGACCCACTGATAATGGGGTACTTTGACGCAGTAGTGGGCTTGAGCACGATATGGCCATATGGTGGGACCAAACCCCCATTTTTATTTATGGACTCTCTTCAGATTTGGTAGTAATTTCCTTTGCATTTGCGCGCTATTCTTTTTTAATATACATGTCTTTTGGTTCATAGCTGCAGCAGCTTTGGAAATACATGGGTATGCTCCCCCAAATTTTTTAACCTGTGTTATGCCTAGTTAAAATATAGGGGCTGGCAGTGAAAATTCGTAGTCTTTTTCTTTTTTTAAAAAAGCGTCAGGAGGGGGGGGGGATACAGAGCAGAGACACAGACACATGGAGCTGACAGACAGACAGGGAGGGGGTGAAGGGGACAGAGGAGAGATGTGGATGACGAGGCGTGCAGGCTGACCACGGTGATCAGGGCTCCTCAGCCATAATTATTGTGGTCAGTTCACAGAGCGGGACACAGGAAGTGGCAGGATCAGACAGGTTTTTTTTACAGTTTAGAGAGGGGCAGATTAGACAGCACAAGCACTGTGCTGTTTATTCTGCTATAAGTTAACAGGATATTTTTTTTTTGGGTTACATACACTTTAACTAGCCAGAAAAAAATTAGTAAATTGTACTGTTGCACATTATTCATCACTTTCCACAACCCTAATGAATACATGTCTAAATAGGTTAAAAACCCATATTAGTATCTACTGCTTTGTAGGCAGGAATCACATCAAATTAATCATGCCTATGATTATGTATTGTTCTCAGGAGTTCCTGTGTTTGCAGAGAAATGTGAAAGTATATGCTATACAGAGTGAAAAATATATTTTTATTTTTTTTTCAAATGAGCAACGTAGGTCTAATTAGACACACACAACTGTATAAGGTAAAAATTTGATTTTTTTAAAGGGAACTTGTACATATTCCATTCCAGATCACTGGGGATAAGCTTTGGGTTTGGGTCAAACATGAGAAGTCATTTGCAGTTCAGAACGTTCTCCACTATTGTAACCAATTAATAGAGATCCAACACACACATACCTGTGATCTGTAATATGAAGGAGGCCCAGAAGAAGAGAGATATGAACAGTATTTAGCACCTTCAAGCTCATTCAAGTGGGAGTATTACAAAGTCCCAGGGGAGTGGGAGGGTGAGTCAACAAGAAGTTGTTTATTTTTGTCAGTGTAAGAGGGTAAGTCCAAAGAATGGCACCATGCGGTGTGGAATTTTTGGAGGCAGTCCCCTTGATTAGAGTCATTGCTGTGTCGTTGTCAGTGAAGGATATTTCTAGGGAGCAGAAATTAAGGAACAGGCTGCATTGACCAATTTGATAACAACCACATTTTTATAGGTGTTGAAGGGGAAATCATTATGATGAAGGAGGAAGATCTTTTTGTATGTGCTTGTTCATAAATCTTTGGGTCAGAGCGTGTAGTTGTGTCTTAACCACTTGCCGACAGCCGCCCGACTATATACGGCGGCGGTCAGCCCCTCCCAGACAAAGTGACGTACCGGTACGTCACTAGCCTGGGAGCCAATAGGGGGCGAGCGCGCGCCACCGGGGGCGAGCGCGTGCCGCCGGAGGCGCGCTCCCGCCCCCGCTCGTACCCGAAGAAGCCGGCGCCTGTGACCGGCGGACCCGATGTCCGCCGGTCACTCGCGATCGTCGGGTAGAGAGGGAGAAAGGCAGGTGGCTAGTGTAAACAAAGCCGCCTGTCACTCTCCCCTGTGTAAAAGCACAGATCACTCGGTCCTGCTATGTAGGACCGTAGATCTGTGCTGTTACACAAACAGCCACATCCAATGACAGTAAGAAACACGCCCCTAGGGACACACTTAACCCCTCCCTCTCCAATAAAGTTAACCCCTTCCCTCCCAGTGTCATTTTTACAGTAACAATGCATATGTATAGCACTGATTACTGTAGTAATGTCACTGGTACCCCCAAAAGTGTCAAAAATGTCAGTCAAGGGTCCGATCTGTCCGCCGCAATGTCGTAGTCCCGCAAAAAAAATTGCAGATCGCCGCCATTACTCGTTAAATAAAAAAAACAACAAAAATGACAAAAATCTTTCCCGTAGTTAGTAAACGCAATAACTTTTGCGCAAACAAATCAAAATATGCTTATTGTGATTTTTCTTACCAAACATAGGTAGCAGAAAACAAATTGGCCAAAAATTTAAAAAAAAAATTTGATTTTTACATTTTTTTGGGGGGGAATTTCATATAAAAAAATGTGAAAAATATTGTTATTTTTGCAAAATTGTCGCTCTTTTTTTGTTTATAGCGCATGATCAAAAAAATCGCACAGGTGATCAAATACCACCAAAAGAAAGCTCTGTTTGTGGGAAAACAAGGACGTCAAATTCATTTGGGTACAGTGTCGCACGACCGTGCAATTGTCATTTAAAGTCACGCAGTGCCGAATCGCAAAATACCCCCTGGTCAGTAAGGGGGTAAAATCTTCCGGGGCTTAAGTGGTTAAAGTGTTGTAATCTTGGGCAGAAGCAAAAATATATAGTCAGTCTGCCTGTGGTGAGTCACACCATCCGCAGGAGTCCCTTACAGATTGGTAAATATAATGTAAAAGCTGTAGGGTGTGATACCAATGTGTGACAATTTGCAACCGGATTCTAGATATTTTCTAATGATGAATGTGCAGAAAGCTAGTGTAAGACTTTTGGATCTGGCCTGTGGAAATAGAATTGTGTGAAATCATTATGATGAAGGAGGAAGAAGCCGGGATCTTTATGTATGTGCTTGTTTATAAATCTTTGGGTCAGAGCGTCTACTTGTGTCTTAAATAGGGATAATCGAACTTTTGAAAAGTTCGGTTCGGCCAGAACATCCGAACTTCCCGAAAGTTCGGCCCGGATTTCAGAACCCCATTGAAATCAATGGGACCCGAACTTCGGTAATCAAAAAACACCATTTTGAAGCCATAAAACCCAATAAACGCCCCTAAAAAGTGCCCAGGGTTCTGGGTCATGCCCCATTAACTATTAATCACACAAAAAAAAGTTCTTAAAAATTGTCATTTTTGATAAAAAAAAAGCCAATTATTGAAAAAAAAAAAAAAGAGAGATTTTTTGATTTTTGGATTTAGTATCTGGGGGGTCTAAAAGGTGTGCATGTGAAGTTTCAGCTCTGTAGCATGTCCAGAACCATGAAAAAAAAAAATATAATTTTTCAGTAGAACCGGGATGTGGGTCGGGAGCCTCCTTTAACTTTAACACCTATATGATCTTTTTTTCTGGTTCTGGACATGCTACAGAGCTGAAACTTCACAGGTACACCTTTTAGACCCCCCAGACAGAAAATAACACAAAAAAAGTTCTTAAAAATTGTCATTTTTGATAAAAAAGCCAATTATTGAAAAAAAAAAAAAAAAAGAGATTTTTTGATTTTTACTTTGGATTTCGTATCTGGGGGGTCTAAAAGGTGTGCATGTGAAGTTTCAGCTCTGTAGCATGTCCAGAACCAGAAAAAAAAAGATCGTTTGTATTAGAACACTTTCTTTCAGGACAGGTAGTTAGCTTCTCTCCCGGTTTAATAGAAGGCATTTTTTGGGGTTCTTTTCAGTCAGGAAAAACATCTGAACTTGTGTATAGTGGTACTGTGCACAAGTTCTGATGTTTTGCCTGCCTCCAAAACCCCCCAAAAAATGCCAGCAAAAACACACCTGGGCATTTTTTTGGCATTTTTTGGGGTTCTTTTGAGGCAGGCAAAACATCTGAACACATCTGAATATATACCCCTAGACATATATAGGTGTGATAGTAGCAGAAATATATACTGTAAATGATTTCATTAGCGCAAGCATTTATTTCTGCTACTATCACACCTATATATGTCTAGGGGTATATATTCAGACATATATGTGTATATATACCCCCTATACACATGTTCAGATGTCATGTCTGACATCAAACATGTCCTCAAAAAAGCAGTGACAGTGGCAGCCCCTGCAGCATAAAAAATGCTTGCTGGTGAGAAGCCATAATGGTGTTCCGAAGCTATTCAGAGAAATGATCATTTCTCTATTGCGGTCACCCTGACATGGAAGGGTTTGGACACCCTGCCATGGCAGTCACTGTCAGTTCACCCTACACTACATTACGGTCACCCTGGTATGGAAGGGTTTGGTCAGTCGGTCAGCCTGCCATGGCAGTCAGTTTCCCCTACACTACATTACGGTCACCCTGGTATGGAAGGGTTTGGTCAGTCTGCCATGGCAGTCAGTTTCCCCTACACTACATTACGGTCACCCTGGTATGGAAGGGTTTGGTCAGCCTGCCATGGCAGTCAGTTTCCCCTACACTACATTACGGTCACCCTGGTATGGAAGGGTTTGGTCAGCCTGCCATGGCAGTCAGTTTCCCCTACACTACATTACGGTCACCCTGGTATGGAAGGGTTTGGTCAGCCTGCCATGGCAGTCAGTTTCCCCTACACTACATTACGGTCACCCTGGCACTTCATACTTTCCCTACAGAAACAAATTTTTTGAAGCTAACTTAAGTGTAAAGGAGCACTCTAACTACACTAGATATCCCTTTCCTCACACTAAAAATAGCTAAATGACACTTTTAAAGTAAAATTAACAGAACTGCTTCCACTCTCTTCCATGTCCAGTATAAGAATGCTAAGAATTTGGCGGGGGCGATCTTATATACTGGGGGGCGTATTCACTAATGATTGGTCTAGGGACCCCCTAGTCACTCCAATCACATTCCTAGCATTCTCCTGCCCCCTCAATTAGCTTTTGCTAATGGTTCTGGTCCAATCACGGGCTTTTAAAGCCCATTTCCTGAAGCATTGCATTTTGGGCGGTTCTGGTTGCCGAATTCCGAACTTTTTGGGCAAAAAGTTCTAAATTCGGCCGAACCTCGAACACCCAATGTTCGGGCCGAACCGATGGTCGACCCGAACCGTTCGATCATCCCTAGTCTTAAGGTGTGGTAATCTTGGGCAGGACAAAAAATATATAGTCGGTCTGCCTGTGGTGAGTCACAACATTGGCAGGAGTCCCTTACAGAGTGGTAAATAGAATGTAAATGCTATAGGGTGTGATACCAATGTGCAACCGGATTCTAGGTATTTAAGAATGATGGATGCTCAGAAAGATAGTGTAAGATTTTTTGATCTGGCCTGTGGAGATAGAATTGTGTGTAGGTTTGATCCATTGGTCTAGAATATGGGGCATGGTCTGGGAGGATTCTGATATTAATAACCTATAAGCGAATAAGAGAGCATGTTGACGTGCCATTAGTTTGGAAGTCCTGTTCAGATGAAGTGAGAGGACATTCAAATAGCCGTGCATAGAGAGGGACTGTAAGAAATACGAGATTTAAAGTATATGCAATGGACCTAAGGGAGAGTCGGATAGGTCTGATATCATATCATCCGCTGATAGCCAGGATGCACAATGTTGTATCTTGATGGCCTGGTGTGAAATCAGGGTGGTTCAATTGGGTATTGATGAGGAGGGAGGGAGATTCTGAAAGTAGAGAAAACACTTTGCAAGTTTTCCCAATTTTAGACTGTGTAACTGATGGGAGGTGGTAATGTTTGACCAGGAAAACAATCTATTCTTGTACAGTATATGTCATGTGAAGAAGAGTAATATGAATAATCTCTAGTGGTTGGATGGTGCATTCTTCACACATCCACCAATTAGTGGAGATTAGGACAATATTTATACATTTGCACACGGAGAAGGACAAATGAGAAGTGGCTTTTGAGGAGTCCAGTGTAGGATTGAGTATAAAATTAAAAACATTGCCCACAATGACAGCATCCTCCAGGAAGCCAGACAACATTTCTAAGGAAGACTCAGGAAGTGTATTTAATTGTGATTGGGGACATAGATATTAGCAAAGGATGGAACAATGTCATTTTATAAAGTGACAGCGTCCCTCTGTAGTCAATATGTGACCACTATGTAATTGGGTTGTGGGCTAGGAGTATGCTCATGCCTCTAGACTTTTAAACCAGGGAGCCCAAATGGAAAGTATAGAGAAGAGGAGGTAGACAATACAAGTATTGTGGTTAGAGAACTCTATGAAGTCCTTGAGTCATTCCATAAGGTGAACAGGGGAAGCCCATGTGGGGGAAAGTGGAAGGACATGGGGTGGGGAGATTCCACATTACCAGGAAGCTAAAATATTTGTGTTTGGACCATTTTGAACTGAGAGATGCAAATTCTACACAGAGGGAGAAACCTCTGGATGTGGGACATGTAAGGCACACTGAAGCAAGGAAAACTTACTCCACACCTATTTAAACGAACATACAGTATCTCAAAAAAGTGAGTACACCCCTCACATTTTTGTAAATATTTTACTATACCTTTTCATGTGACAACACTGAAGAAATGATACTTTGCTACAATGTAAAGTAGTGCGTGTACAGCTTTTATAACAGTGTAAATTTGCTGTCCCCTCAAAATAACTCAACACACAACCATTAATGTCTACTGCTGGCAACAAAAGTGAGTACACCCCTAAGTGAAAATGTCCAAATTGGGCCCATTTAGCCATTTTCCCTTGTGACTCGTCAGTGTTACAAGGTCTTAGGTGTGAATTGGGAGCAAGTGTGTTAAATTATGTGTTGTCAACATGGTACCTCATGGCAAACAACTCTCTGAGGATCTGAAAAAAGAATTGTTGCTCTACATGAAGATGGCCTAGGCTAAAAGAAGATTGTCAAGACCCTGAAACTGAGCTGCAGTATGGTGGCCAAGACCATACAGTGGTTTAGCAGGACAGGTTCTACTCATAACAGACCTCGCCATGGTCGACCAAAGAAGTTGAGTGCACATGCTCAGTGTCATATCCAGAGGTTGTCTTTAGGAAATAGATGTATAAGTGCTGCCAGCATTGCTGCAGAGGTTGAAGGGGTGGGTGGACTGGTCAGCCTGTCAGTGCTCAGTCCATACTCCGCACACTGCATCAAATTCGTCTGCATGCCTGTCGCCCCAGAAGGAAGCTTCTTCTAAAGATGATGCATGAGAAAGCCTGAAAACAGTTTGCTGAAGACAAGCAGATTGAGGGCATGAATTACTGAACCATGTCCTGTGGTCTGACGAGAAGAAAGATAAACGTATTTGGTTCAGATGGTGTCAAGCGTGTGTGGCGGCAACTAGGTGAGGAGTACAAAGACAAGTGTGTCTTGCCTACAGTCAAGCATGGTGGTGGGAGTGCCTTGGTCTGGGGCTGCATGAGTGCTTCCGGCACTGGGGAGCTACAGTTCATTGAGGGAACCATGGATGCCAACACATACTGTGACATACTGAAGCAGAGCATGATCCCCTCTCTTCGGAGACTGGGCCGCCAAGATGACCGCATCCTTGCTACAGAAGCAGAGGGTAAAGGTAATGGACAGGCCAAGCATGTCTGCAGACCTAAACCCTATTCTGCATCTGTAGGGCATCCTCAAAAAGAAGGCGGAGGAGCTCAAGGTCTCTAACATCCACCAGCTCCGTGATGTCGTCATGGAGGAGTGGAAGAGGACTCCAGTGGCAACCTGTGAAGCTCTGGTGAACTCCATGCTCAAGAGGGTTAAGGCAGTGCTGGAAAATAAGGATGGCCACAAAATGTATTTACACTTTGGGCCCAATTTGGACATTTTAACTTAGGGGTGTACTCACTTTTGTTGCCAGCAGTTTAGACATGAATGGCTGTGGGTTGAGTTATTTTGAGGGGACAGAAAATGTACACTGTTATACAAGCTGTACGCTCACTACTTTACATTGTAGCAAATTGTTATTTCTTCAGTATTTACAAAAATGTGAGGGGTGTAATCACTTTGTGAGATACTGTAGGTGGTGGGCTCATAGAACCCAGCACTCAACATGGTAGTCAGCTTAAAGTGATTGTAAAGTCTCTTTTTTTTAAATAACAAACATGTTATACTTACCTGCTCTGCGATGTGGTTTTGTACAGGGCAGCCCAGACCCTCCTCTTCCTGCCCCCACAGCAAGCAGCTTGTTGTGGGGGCACCCAGACCGAGTCACAGCTCCCTGTGTTTATTCAGACACGAAGCTGTGACCCAGCCCCGCCTGCTCTCTCTCCTGATTGGCTAAATTATTTTGATTGACAGCAGCGGGAGCCAATCGCGCCGTGCTGCTGTCTCAGCCAATAAGGAGGGAAGTCCTAGGCTGATTAGATAAATCCTGCAACATCGCTGGATAAAGACGGGCTCAGGTAAGTATTAGAATGCATTAGGATAAAAAAAAAAAAAACCTTCTGCCTTTACAATCCCTTTAGTAACGACTAGGTGAAACAACCTTTCTCCGTTCCCAGCACTCAGGGACAAAAAAAAGGATAAGTACACCTTTTCGGGCAGAATTTCAGAAGCGTTTTCCAATGCCTTTTTTGGCCCAGCTATTCCAATGTGCTTTTCTCTTACTTACCTTATCCAAAGGAGGTTTAAAATCTTGTCAGTTTTTTTGTATTTTTAAAAGAACTTTCAGATTCCATCACTTCTTCAGCTTTCACTCTTTGTTAGGTTAATCTCCAAGAAGAGTTCACTTCCTTGTTGCATTACAGAAGAGGATGTGATAGGGTTTGTTCACCATGGACCACTCCTCCCTCATTACAATACCATCTTCCACCCACTTCCTATACAATCTGATTGTACAATCTCCTTTAGATTCCCCATCAGCTATGTAGTACAAGGGCCTGTCTGATTAGATACAAATTGAATGGATTGATTAGGTGTGTCATCCTATTCCATAGTTTTGGTAAATCTAAAGGAAATTGTAAAGAGCTTGTACAATGAGATTGCCTAGTGTATGGCCATCTTTATACAAGTACATAGGAGGGAGTGGACAGAGACACTTTGTTGTCAGACCACATTTTCATCTTCACGTAGCAAAAACTCACATTACCGCATGCCTTTGTTTTGGGTGTTTTCACTCGTCACATATAGGGCACCTTATTCACTTGAATGGGCTGCCCTACACGGAACAATTGTCCCAGAGAAGATTCAGAACTTTTTTTGGAGCGGAGCATGATGTGTTACCACAGTTTTTAGTGCATTTGCTGCACTTGGGTTGCCTTTATCAAGTAATGACAACACAAGCATGATGCATATTTGCAGCGTTTTTGATACGCATGACAAAGCTTGCATTTTCTGTGCAGTTTGCCATGCATTTGGAAATACACAGATGTGGATGAAGCCTCATTGTTCTTGTGAAAACGCACCAACTTCACTTTCAGGCCCCATTCGCACCTAGAGTAGTGGGAGTGCATGTTTTTTGACTCGTTTTTCAAGTGACACATATAGGGCAGCCCCTTAATGAGCTGGGCTACATGTGGCAAATTAGCTTATGGACATTTTTCACCCGTTTTTTTTCATGTGGCAAAATGTGTGCTTGCTTCTGTGCTTGGTGTGCCATTAACATATAATGACACTGAAAGCGCAACTAGGTAATTTTAGGTGTATTAATGTGGCCATACACTATACAATCTGATTGTACGATCTCTGTACAATCTCCTTTAGATTTACCAAAACTATATAATAGGAGGACACACCATCTATCCAATCACTCTGTATCCAATCAGGCAGGTCCTTGCACTACTTCAGGGGTGTCCCGTGGGCTGCATGCAGCCCTTAGAGTTTAGCATGCAGTCTGAGCCGACCCTGGGGAACCCAGGCAAATGCACGCGTGGAGTGATGCTGAGATGCTGTGAAAACTTAGTTGATGGGTGAAGGTGTGTTAATGAGGTCAGCTGGTAAACCAAATTAATTAATTAACCTTAAATCTTATTTTTTGCCACAAGTTATTGGAAAATGCAGAATGAAGATGACATTGTATTTTTTGTAAACATAGTTTTCAATTAATAAGCTATTTCTAACCCACAGCAAAGGCCTACTTAGAATTTCACCTCAAAACACATTTATGAGACTTTCACAGCCTAGTCAGAAAGAGAGGCTCAAAATCTAAGGAGCACCTTTAGGCTTTCTATAGGCATAAATTACACATCTACTACCCTGACTACCTATCATATTTCTGGAGGCCCTGGAACCCCAGGACAATAAAAACACCCACAAATTGCCATATTTTGGAGAATAAAGACCCCAGGTATTTTTAAGAGGCATGGTGAGTTTTTTTGAGGATTTTGTTCTTGCCACAAGTTTTTGGAAAATGCAGAAATAAAATTAATTTTTTTTTTTGTACACAAAGTTGTCAATTTAATAAGATATTTCTCTCTCACACACACAGCATGAGCATACTTAGATTTCCACCCCAAAACACATTCTAATATGCCTTCCAAGTATGGGGATACTACATGTGTCAGACTTTTCAATGTTTTGACTGACTATGTACCAGAAATTGTATCTCATGTATATACAAAAATCAACCAACATTGGATGGAAAAAAAGTGTACTGTAATGCTTGTGTCTGTATGAGCAGTCAGGGAATATAGCTTAGTGTAGTCTAAAGCAGTCCCCATTCCTATATGCCAAGCATAGCCTACTGATAATGTGGCTGCCCCACTGGCCAGGAAGTACAGGAGGCTGAACAAAGGGTGAACAAAAAAGAGTTCCTG
Source organism: Pelophylax lessonae (assembly GCF_965119305.1). NCBI lineage: Eukaryota > Metazoa > Chordata > Amphibia > Anura > Ranidae > Pelophylax > Pelophylax lessonae. The sequence continues at coordinate 170,175,542 of NC_138775.1, read as the reverse complement.
TGGTTCCAGGAGTGCAGTTGTCCACAGGGGGTGTCTGGAAATGGTTCCTTGTAGGAACATGGTCAGTGGTATATGCAGATGGCTCAGTTCAGGTGGTAGGCAGGTCACCAAACAGGCAAAGTATTGGTTTAGGCAGTAGACAGAAAGAGGGTCAATAAACAGGCCAGGCTTAGCACAGCTGGCAGGTAGAGGCAACACTACACTGGTGTGGCAGGGATTGGGAACACTATTGCTGGCTACAATGGTTCTGGTGACACTGTACTAATGTGGTGGTAATCAAGGACACTGGTAATGGCTGCATTGGCCCTGGTGACATTGTCACTGGTGTGGCAGTGATAATGAACACTGTTGCTGGCTTGCACTGGTCTGGTGACACTGGGACTTATTGCAGTGATCAGGAACACTATTACTGGCTTACCCTGCTCTGGTGACACTGACACATGGGTACCAGTGAGCAGGAATACTGTTACTGGCTTACACTGGTCTGGTGACACTGGGACAGGTGTGGCAGTGAGCAGGAATACTGCTACTGGCTTACACTGGTCTGGTGACACTGGGACTTGTGTGGCAGTGAGCAGGAATACTGCTACTGGCTTACACGGGTCTGGTGACACTGGGACTTGTGTGGCAGTGAACAGAAACTCTGCTGCTGGCTGCACTGGTCTGGTGATAATGGAGCTTGTGTATTGGTGACCAGCAACACTGTTGCTAGGTGCACTGGTCTGGTGACACTTGGACTTATTTCAGTGATCAGGAACACTATTACTGGCTTACCCTGCTCTGGTGACACTGGGACAGGTGTGGCAGTGAGCAGGAATACTGCTACTGGCTTACACTGGTCTGGTGACACTGGGACTTGTGTGGCAGTGAACAGGAACTCTGCTGCTGGCTGCACTGGTCTGGTCACATTTGAGCTTGTGTAGTGGTGACCAGCAACACTGTTGCTAAGTGCACTGGTCTGGTGACACTTGGACTGGTCTGGTGGTGATTAGGCATACAGTTTCTAGCTTACACTTGTCTTGAGACACTGTATACAGTATGTGCATCAATGATTAGGAACACTTTTGCTGGCTTGCAATGGGCTGATGACACTAGCACTGTTATAACGGTAATCAGGAACACTGTTGATGATGGCTTACACTGGTTTGATCACACTGGGGCTTTGGTGGCAGTGATCAGGAACACTGGTCTAGTGACACTGGGACTGGTGTGGAGGTAACCAGAAACACTGGTGCTGACTTACGCTGGTTTGGTGACAGTGGCACTGCTGTGGCTAGTTATCAAGAACACTGTTGCTGGTTTATACTGGTCTGGTGATACTAGGACTTGTGCAGCAGTGATCAGAAACACTGTTGCTGGCTGAACTGGTCTAATGAGACTGTAATTGATGTGCCAGTGATCAGGAACACTGTTGCTGGCCTACACTTGTCTCATGACACTGTATAAGTGTCTCGGTGATCAGGAACACTGTTGCTGGCTTACAATGGTCTGGTGACATTGTGGCTTTGGTGTGGTGGTGATTACAAACGCTGTCACTGGCTTACACTGGTCTAGTGGCACTGGGACTGGTGTGGCAGTGATAAGGAACACTGTTACTGGCTTAAACTGGTCTAGTGATTCTGGAACTGGTGTCGCAGCTTTAAGGAACACTGTTGATGACTACACTGGTCTGTTGAAATTCGGATCAGTGTAGTGGTGATCAGGAACACTGTGACTGGCTGCACTGGTCTGGTGTGGTGGTGATTGGGAACACAGTTTCTGGGCACACTGGTCTGGTGACACTGTGACTGGTGCAGGGGTAATTAGGGGAACTGTGACTTGACTGCACTGATATGACATATGGTGAACTCAGTGGCATAGTGTGGGGGGGGGGGGGGGCAGCCAGTCATCTCGCCCTGGGCGTAAACTTTAAGGGAGCGCAAATTTTTTACCTCTGCCGTCCCAAAGGTCTGCACTGCAGCTGGTTGCATCCCCCGGACCCCTACACCTCCGGTGAGGCATTAGGGCATTCCTCTCAGTGGCACCCAATTCCAGCTCCTCCTGCCCAGTCAGGTTGATCAGTGTAGTGGCCAGGTAGGTCAGTGTAATGGTCAGGTAGGTCAGTGAAGGTAGGTCAGTGTAGGGGGCAGGTAGCTCAGTGTAATGGTCAGGTAGGTAAGTGTAGGGGTCAGGTAGGTCAGTGCAGGGGTCAGGTAGGTCAATTTAGGAGTTAGGTAGGTCAGTGTAATAGTCAGGTAGGTTAGTGTAGGGGTCAGTGTAGTTGGCAGGTAGGTTTGTGTAGAGGTCAGGTAGCTCAGTATAGGTAGGTCAGTGTAGGAGCCAGGTAGGTCAGTGTAATGGTCAGGAAGGTCAGTATAGGAATCAAGATGGTCAGAACTACTGTACTAGTGGAAGGCACTCAGGGTGTGCTAAAAGTCCCCGGGTTAGGCGCAAATGACTTGCCATGCCCCAGGTGCTGACATGACAACCCACGCTACGTCATTGAGTGAACTGTGGAGGTGATCAGAAATCCACTGACTGGTTGCACTAATGTAGTGACATTGTACTGCTGTGGCTAGTAATCAAAGAGACTGGCTTGCTGCACTGGCATACAATGCCAGCAGAGCAGCTCATTAGTGTCTCTGATCACTGCACGGCTTTGGTGACTAATTGTAAAAAACAAAAAAACATTGTGAGAGGAAACAGTTCAAAGGCAAATTTCATTGGCCCTGTACCCCGATCTGTGAGCCGATGTGCACAAAGAACACAGGGGTCACAGAGTGTGCCGCTACATGCACTAGAGAGCGTGTGAAAGCAGTGGGAGCAGGAGGATATTTGAATATATATTTGTGAAGTAATACATTCTAATTTTTATTTCTTATACAATTTTTTTTTTTTTTTTTAAAGAAAAAACAATAAGTTACAATAGAATGAATCAGAGAGAAGTCAACCCCCAGGTGAGGGGGAAGACTATGATAGAATAGTAGTATACTGCAAAGTTAGAGACACAGCCCTTTGTAACAAAACAATAATAACAACAAGGCAATATAAAGCCACTGGGTGTGAGCTTGTCAGATGGCACACAGGAGATTGTTGGTGAATGCTAACCAGAAGCTGATATAGATATAGTCTCTTTGAAGAGAGGCTAGTTACAGGGGGTTCCAGTCAAGGGAGGGCTGGCAGCCTTAGGTCTGGGGGGCAAGTCCAGTCAAGTGGCCCATTGAACCACCAAATCGGCTCACCATCCATCTGCACCACATTGCCCACACAGAGGGAGAGAGAGAGACACTGCTCCACATTGCCCACAGAGAGAGAGAGAGAACCCCATATTGCCCCAGAGAGAGAGAGAGAGAGACCGCTCCACATTGTCTGCACAAAGAGTGGGAGAGACTGCTTAACACTGCCTGCACAGAGAGAGAGAACGCTTCACACTGCCTGCAGAGAGAGAGAGTATTCTGTCCAGTTCTAGGCACTGCTCCTCAGGAGAGATGTGCTGGAACTGGAACGAGTCCAGAGAAGGGCAACAAAGCTAATAAAAGTAATGGAGAACTTCAGCTTTGAGAAAAGACTACAAGCATTGAACTTATTTGCTCTGGAGAGAAGACGCTATGATATCAATGTACAAAGCGGTAAGGATGTGGAATTCTGTTCCACAAGCAGTGGTATCAGCAGGGAGCATCGATATATTAGAAAAACTATTAAATGGCACCTTAACGACCACAACATACAGGGGTATACTACGATGTACTGTTAACTGCAAACACACACACATCATAGGTTGAACTGGATGGGATGGTGTCTTTTTTCAACCTCACTAACCATGTAACCTAATAGGATAGCTTTGCCTTTGTCAGATCAAAGACACCTTGTGTTATGGTGGCCAACCTATGCCCTTTGGTTTTCCCCTTGCAACTATCTATCCAGTGGATCCAAACACCAGATTTAATAGATGGCAACTATGGCAAAAAGGTAGACAAAATAGGGGGTGCTTTGAGAACATCAATGTTGCCCACAACTATGCTTTGACATGCCACATAAAAAGGCAGGTTTGCCTATTTTAGCAAAAAGTGTCAAACCAAAGCCACCTTGTGGGAGAGTGGTCAGACTTTTTCCATTAGGTTGTCCCCTTCATGTATTCCTACAGCTTGATGAATCCAGCTGCCATCAGGAAATTATGCACCTTTAGAGTGGGTTAATTTGTGTTTCCTCTTGGATTATTGCAGTAGGTGCCTGCATGATTTTCCACTTGTACTGGGGAAGGGGGGAAAACCTTCCTGTAGAAGCCCCCTTAAAAAATGACTCTTCTTTCTTCTGCCAGCATTTCAACATTGCTTTTCCTCCTAGCCATCTGCATGGTTTCACTCATCCATTTGCTCTTGCCCACCTTTTCTCCTGTGTTTTGAATACTTCCAGTACAGAATACACAGCCACCATCATAAAATGCAGCAAATAGTTTCAGTTTGGGCTCCTTCTGGGTGGTGGAAGTAGATCCTCCCATATTTTCCTCTTCTATTAGTGAGAAATAATATGTCCCCCTTGTCCCCAAATTTCCTGCTCACTTACCTCAAACCCATCTTCTACTCACCATCAGCACCCCAATACCCTTATCCTCTTCACTGAAAACCCCCCAATCCTCCTCCCCTTTACTGCTAGCACCCCAACCCTCCTCTTTCTATTGCTCCTGCCTCCTGTTGCCTCATGGGATTCCTTATGCATGTGGAGGGCAGAGATGGCTTTCTGTGCAAAGTAATGGTAGCTGGTATATGGCCTTCTGGGTACAATAATGGTGGGTCTGACACTGTTTTGCAGCACAGTCTACAAAAATGCATAAATGGGGTGTCAGGCATAGCAGGCATTGTGCATGGAGGGATTAGGGAAAACTTTCCACTTTAGCAGCAGCTTAGTAGAAATCTATAAATCAGTTGGTGGGTGATTTGCAGAGAAGGAGGGGTAAATGGGCTTTCACCTGGTCAGAGACTTGAAGTGATGAGAGGGCAAAGCACAACTGAAAGTGGTGACAAGAGATGCTGTGCCCAAGGAAGCACGGGTCGCCAACTGTGTTATTGCTGGACAACTTAGCTGTAATGCAGATCATTTTGAAGACAGGACCAGGCTGAAGTAACAACTAGGCCAGGATAGCACTCCAGGCAAGCAGACAGGTCCACTGGCAGGACTGGGCAGAAGACCTGGTCAGGAACTTGAGACAAAAGGTCAAACACGGTAGTCAGGCAGGAGAGTAGCAGAAGCATAGTAAAGAGCAAGCCAGGGTCATGCACAGTGAGTGGGCGGGCAGGCAGGTGAGTGGGTGGGCAGGCCAGTGAGCAGACAGGCAGACAGGTGAGTGGGCAAGAAAGTGAGCAGGCAGGCTGGTGGCAGGCAACATAACAAGTGACTATGCGCATCTGGTGGCAAGTGATAAGCTGCGTCTGGTGGCAGGTGCCATGGCAAGTAACAAGCTGCATCTGGTGGCAGGTGACGTGGCAAGTAATCAGCTGCATCTGGTGGCAGGCGACGATGGCATGTTACACCCTCAGGGCTACCACTGATTCTGCATTATTGTGAGTTGAACTAATTAATTTCATATTACCATGTAATAATAGTAATAATGCACTTCAATCATCCTGACACCATATCAACCATGGTGCTGTGATGATTGAAGTGCCAACTACAGTCATTCCCCAGAGAAATTGCCTGCAAAAAACTGCATTCCCCCAACCCCCTTAACCACTTAAGCCCCGGAAGATTTTACCCCCTTCCTGACCAGGGGGTATTTTGTGATTCGGCACTGCGTGACTTTAACGGACAATTGCGCGGTCGTGCGACGCTGTACCTAAACGAATTTGACGTCTTTTTTTTCCCACAAACAGAGCTTTCTTTTGGTGGTATTTGATCACCTGTGCGATTTTTTGATCACGCGCTATAAACAAAAGAAGAGCGTCAATTTTGCAAAAATAACAATATTTTCACATTTTTTTATATGAAATTCCCCCAAAAAAAAAAGTAAAAATCAAAATTTTTTTAAATTTTCGGCCAATTTGTTTTATGCTACATATGTTTGGTAAAAAAAAAATCGCAAAAAGCGTATTTTGATTGGTTTGCGCAAAAGTTATCGCGTTTACTAACAAAGGGAAAGATTTTTGTCATTTTTGTTGTTTTTTTTTTAACGCGTAATGGCGGCGATCTGCGATTTTTTTGCGGTACTGCGACATTGGGGCGGACAGATCGGACCCTTGACTGACATTTGTGACACTTTTGGGGTTACCAGTGACATTTCTACAGTAATCAGTGCTATACATATGCACTGTTACTGTAAAAATACACTGGTTGTGAAGGGGTTAACTTTATTTGGGAGGGAGGGGCTGTGTGTATCCCTAGGGGCGTGCTTTCTACTGTGATTGGCTGTGGCTTGAGCTGTAAGGACACTGATCAACGGATCTACATACTAGATCTGTTTGATCAGTGTCTTTACAGCGAGGAGAATGACAGGTGGCTTGTTTACACAAGCTGCCTGACATTCTCCCTCTCCCCCGCCGATCGCCGAGTGACCGGCGGACATCGGGTCCGCTGGTCACACGCGCGGGGGGGTCCGTGACCACGCGGGAGCGGGAGCGCGCCTCCGGGGGCGCGCGCTCGCTCCCTAGACCCTCACAAGCTAGTGACGTAGCTCTACGTCACTTTGCCTGTGAGGGGCTGACTGCCGACGTAGATCGGCGTTAGGCAGTCGGCAAGTGGTTAAGGCCTTGGCATAATTTCTTCCACGCAGCAGGTCCCCGGTGCCAAAAAGGTTGGGAACCGCTGCTGTAGCGCATCAGGAGACCCCTGAGGACATCACAAAGATCTCCTGTGAAGTAGAAAAATGTGTTAAGACCGCCGCCACGGTCACAACTGGCCTTAATGCTTTCATCACTGTGGTTGGCAGGTCTTACTATTCTTCCCTACCTCCTCCGAGTTGAGAGGAAGTGGCATCATTTTAATAGGTCACTTCCTCCCAGCCGCATAGGAGGGAAGAATAGTGACAGGATTCCATTTTCAGGGATTGCTTCTGTAAGCAACACCTTATTTTCTGGCAGTGCCTCTCCCGAAACTAGACTCTGGTCAGAGGCAGGGGAGAAGCAGAAGACAGGTCCAGAGGCAAGCCAGGTCAGTAACAGGACATTCAAGGATGCAGACGACATGGGGAGAAAAGAAAGCTGAAGATTAACCAGCAATCTCTGAGCATATCTTTTGTCCTTATATAGGCCATTTAGCACCTGCAATTGTTATGAGCGTGTGCATCATGCGAAGTGTGCCAGCATCTATAGGCGTGTGCCAGCGCGCACAAGCGCACCTCGTTGTAATTACAATACATCAGCGTGCATTCCTGAGTAAACAAGCATGGCCATGTTGGATATTGGCAAGTGTGCCAGGTCTTTGCTTGTGCACATTCCATTTCCACTCAGCACCCTGACATGGGCTCAGGAGCAGCACATAAAAGGTAAGTGGATGACAAACATAAATGGCTTCTTTAAACCCTTAAGCCCCGTACACACGTACCGATTGTCGGCCATAAATATTTGGCCGATGACCGATCGGCCGATTGTAGGTTTGTTAGTATGATGCTTCCGACAGCCGACAGCGCATTTTCGGCCGAACAGAATCTGTCGTGCAAGCATTAAAATTTTTGTTGGCCAACACCAGAACTGCCGATTGTTCGCCAGTCAGTACAGAATTCGGCCGACAATCAGCAGATTTGCAAGACTGGGCATGCTCAGAGAAGAAAAAACACAGGGAAAGTTAACCATCACATGACATCACTTCTGCAGTCGGCGGACAAAATTTGTGTGTAGTCTTTTGCACTTTTCAGCGGACAGGACAGCCCTGGACAAAAGACGGCCGATCGGTCGGCCGACGATTGGTACGTGTGTACGAGGCATTAAGGAGGAGAGGGAGAAAAAAAGAGTTGATTAGCAGGCCCAAAAATGAATGGCTCCTTTGCACCCTTGAAGAGGAGGAGGGAAAGGGTGCATTAGCGGCATTTGTAGGCATTGGTTGCTCTGCACCTGGGAGAACTAATAAGAGAAATGGTTTCTTTGCCACTTCACTAACTCCTAGTAGGGAGAATAACATCAGCTCCCCTGAGCCTCTCCATATTGTTTCTCTGGTATACTGAAAACTGTTAAGGAATATCTAGGTAAGTACAAGTGTGTGGGGCCTACATATGAGCATGTCAACACAAGTTTTTCTTAAAACTTTTTTCATTGCACAGAGTAATTAAAAGTGGAGAATAATGTTAAACATTTTTCCAGAATCAACTTTAGCAATTAGGCACTTATCCACCTCAAACATAAGTTTCAGTAATACAGTTGATATACAGTGTTTACATTTAGTAGGGTGCCAGAGGCTTGCTTGCCTAGGCAGATTTGCTAGTGGCCAGTCTAGTGGCAGTGGCCAAGCAGATTTGTTAGTGGCCAGTCTAGTGGCAGTGGCCAAGCAGATTTGTTAGTGGTCAATAACTAACCCCCTGTTGTGTTTGACAGGGACGTTTAAAGCCAATCTCCATGTTTCCTGTCACTTTAAATAGTTTGTTTAGATCAAGTGCTGCACTGGCTCTAAGCACTGTATAAACTGTATGCAGCTTCAGCTACATACAGTACACAGCGCTGTGTTTCAACTGTGAGACAGAGACTTCCCGTCTCACACCCAGAACAAGTCGGCGCTCAGCCATTTATAGGCAGCTTTGTATTCTGTGAATAAATGCAAAGCTTCCTCTCATTGACCCAGTTAGAGAATGTGATGTCATCAGCCCACCTCTCACCACTCAAACTTTGAATTCATTCACAGGATACAAAGCTGCCTATGAATGACGGAGCGCTGCGCACACCTACTTATTTTGTTCTGGGTGTGAGACAGGAAGTCTTTGTCTCACAGCCAGAACCCAGCACTGTACTGTATGTAGCTGAAGCTACATGCAGTGTATAGAAGCAGTGCAATACCAGCCTGGTCCAAACAAACCATTTAAAAGTTACATAAAATATGGAGATCAGCTATAAGTGAATGGAACTGCTTCACACGTGCAGTGCCCTGTGAAGAGTGATCCACATTTGGATAGCTTTTTACAGGCCACTGGACAGGCGGTGAGAAGTTATAATGCCTCGCTACCACCTGATTTAACCCGGTAAATGCCACACTACCAGGCTGCAGTTGTGCCTTGCATGGGTCGTGTTTGATGGCAGTAAAAATTGCTGAATGCAACACGCTGTCTAGGTTCCACCATGATACGTCATGTGTATAGCCCTGCATATCAGTGTTTAGGCGGAAAGTAAAACCATGGCTCAACTGCCTGGTTTTACTTCCCCCTGGCCGCTTTTGTGAAGAAGCCCTAAAAGTCTGTCTGTTCTCTTTTTGATATCTCTGTACTGTTATATGGGATGTGGTACCTGTACATTGGAGCCCACACTAGTACACAAACCCATACTCAGTTTTACTAACTTAGAAAGTTTTATTTTACCGAAAGAGTAGTGGATGCTTGGAATAGACTTCTTGCAGAGGTAGAGAGTCAGTCAACAGTGGGGAATATTTACTAAAACTGGAGCACTCAGAATCTGGTGCAGCTGTGCATGGTAGCCAATCCAGCTTCTAAACGTCAAGCAGAGCTCCAGTCGTTTTTGTGTTTAATAAAAGTCAGCAGCTACAAAAATTGTAGCTGCTGACTTTTAATAAACACACACTCGCATGTCCCAGAATCTATTGATGTGGTCACCCAAACCGTCGCTTGTCTCTCTTTCCTCTCCCTGGCACCAACATTTCAACTGTGGGCACCCAGCTGTGACCGTTTGCGGCTTCGCAGCCGATTGCACACTGCACATGCACGAGTCGTGCTGCACCTGCTGAATGGTCCGGCAGTCTTCTGGGACCTGTTATGTGTCCCAAAAACTGCATGGAGGGAGGGGGAGAGGAGAACTTCTGCTCAGATTGCCTAGGTCAGAGTCCCCAACCAGTAGGCCAGGGACCAGTACCAGTCTGTGGCCTGTTGTTGAGTGGGCTGCCATCACAGCAGGAGGTGAGTTCTGTCACGGACCGTGGGACAGTTAGCAGCCTGCGTGTATTCTCCCAGGCCGCCAATGTCAGTCTATTAGCAAGGCAGAGGGTGGGAGCAGCTGCAGATTGGGACAGAGATCAGAAGACTTTTCATAATAACAAGTGGGTAATCATCCGCTTGTTAATATAAGTTTGGCAGCTCTCGCTCTCTGTCCAGATCTGCAGCTGCTCCCACCCCTTGCCTTGCTAATAGGCTGACATTGGCGGGCTGTCGGGAGACGTGAGAGAATACAGCCAGGCTGCTAAATGCCCTACAGTCCGTGACAGGACTTACGTCCTGCTGAGACATGAGAGAATACATATAGGCTGCAGGGGAGCCAGATATTAAAATGGGCACTGTGCAGGGAGCACTTTAATTGGGGGGCATGACTGCAGAAAGGACTTTGATGAGGAGGGGCCATGACTGCAGGGAGAAAGAGAGAACTGTGATTTGGGGGGGGGGGGGCATGACTGCAGGGAGGACTGTAATGGGGAGCCATGACTGCAGAGAGGACTGTGAAGGGGAGCCATGACTGCAAGGAGAACTGTGATAAAGGGGGGGGCAGGAATGCAGTAAGGACTGTGATAAGGGGGGCCATGACTGCAGGGAGGACTGTGATAAGCGGGGCCATGACTGCAGGGAGGACTGTGAAAAGCGGGGCCATGACTGCAGGGAGGACTGTAATAATGGGGGCCATGACTGCAGGGAGGACTGTCATGGGGGGGGCATGACTGCAGGGAGGACTGTTATGGGGGGGGGGGGGGGGGCATGACTGCAGGGAGGACTATGATAAGGGGGGGCCATGACTGCAGGGAGGACTGTGATAAGGGGGGGCCATGACTGCAGGGAGGACTGTGATAAGGGGGGGCCATGACTGCAGGGAGGACTGTGATAAGGGGGGGCCATGACTGCAGGGAGGACTGTGATAATGGGGGCCATGACTGCAGGGAGGACTGTGATAAGTGGGGCCATGACTGCAGAAAGGACTGTGATAAGGGGGAGCCATGACTGCAGAGAGGACTGTGATATGGGGGGCCATTACTGCAGGGAGGACTGTGATAAGGGGGGCCATGACTGCAGGGAGGACTGTAATAAGGGGGGCCATGACTGCAGGGAGGACTGTGATAAGTGGGGCCATGACTGCAGGGAGGACTGTGATAAGTGGGGCCATGACTGCAGGGAGGACTGTGATAAGTGGGGCCATGACTGCAGAAAGGACTGTGATAAGGGGGGCAATGACTGCAGAGAGGACTGTGATAAGGGGGGCCATTACTGCAGGGAGGACTGTGATAAGGGGGGCCATGACTGCAGGGAGGACTGTAATAAGGGGGGCCATGACTGCAGGGAGGACTGTGATAAGTGGGGCCATGACTGCAGGGAGGACTGTGATAAGGGGGGCCATGACTGCAGGGAGGAATGTGATAAGGGGGGCCATGACTTTGGGGAGGACTGTGATAACGGGGCCATGACTGCAGGGAGGACTGTGATAGGGTGGGCCATGACTGCAGGGAGGACTGTGATAGGGGGGGGGGGGGCATGACTGCAGGGAGGACTGTGATAAGTGGGGCCATGACTAAAGGGAGGACTGTAATAAGGGGGGCCATGACTGCAGAAAGGACTGTGATAAGGGGGGCCATGACTGCAGGGAGGACTGTGATAAGGGGAGCCATGACCGCAGGGAGGACTGTGATAAGGGGGGCCATGACTGCAGGGAGGAATGTGATAAGGGGGGCCATGACTGCAGGGAGGAATGTGATAAGGGGGGCCCTGACTGCAGGGAGGAATGTGATAAGGGGGCCATGACTTCAGGGAGGACTGCGATAGGGGGCCATGACTGCAGGGAAGACTGTGATAGGGTGGGCCATGACTGCAGGGAGGACTGTGATAGGGGGGGCATGACTGCAGGGAGGACTGTGATAAGTGGGACCACGGCTGAAGGGAGGACTGTAATAAGGGGGGCAATGACTGCAGAAAGGACTGTGATAAGGGGGGCCATGACTGCAGAAAGGACTGTGATAAAGGGGGCCATGACTGCAGAAAGGACTGTGATAAGGGGGGCAATGACTGCAGGGAGGACTGTAATAAGGGGGGCCATGACTGCAGGGAGGACTGTAATAAGGGGGGCCATGACTGCAGGGAGGACTGTGATAAGGGGGGCCATGACTGCAGGGAGGACTGTGATAAGTGGGGCCATGACTGCAGGGAGGACTGTAATAAGGGGGGCCATGACTGCAGGGAGGAATGTGATAAGGGGGGCCATGACTTCAGGGAGGACTGTGATAGGGGGCCATGACTGCAGGAAGGACTGTTATAGGATGGGCCATGACTGCAGGGAGGACTGTGATAAGGAGGGCCATGACTGCAGGGAGGAATGTGATAAGGGGGGCCATGACTTCAGGGAGGAATGTGATAAGGGGGACCATGACTTCAGGGAGGACTGTGATAGGGAGCCATGACTGCAGGGAGGACTGTTATAGGATGGGCCATGACTGCAGGGAGGACTGTGATAGGGGGGGGCCATGACTGCAGGGAGGACTGTGATAAGGGGGGCCATGACTGCAGGAAGGACTGTGATAAGGGGGGCCATGACTGCACAAAGGACTGTGATAAGGGGGGCCATGACTGTAGAAAGGACTGTGATAAAGAGGGCCATGACTGCAGGGAGGACTGTGATAAGGGGGCCATGACTGCAGGGAGGACTGTGATAAGGGGGGCCATGACTGCAGGGAGGACTGTGATAAGGGGGGCCATGACTGCAGGGAGGACTGTGATAAGGGGGGCCATGACTGCAGGGAGGACTGTTTTAAGGGGGGCCATGACTGCAGAAAGGACTGTGATGAAGGGGGCCATCTCTGCAGGGAGGACTGTGATGGTGGGGCCATGGCTGCAGGGAAGAATGTGATGGGGGAGCCATGGCTGTCGGGAGGACTGTGATAAGGGGCACTGTGATGTGGGGGGGGGGGGGATAACTGGAAGGGGTACTGTGATATAGAGGGGACTGCACTGTAAAGGGGGACTGTAATCATTGCAGTGCAGTCACCTCTATATCACAGTGCAGTGCTGGGGGGGGAGGGGGGCAGTGAGACTCCACAACAAGCTGCCCCCCTTCCCTATATGCCCCCCCAGCCCTGGAAAAAAGTGCCCACACCTGGTGCCAAAAAGGTTTGGGTCCACTGGCCTAGGTGATCCGAGCGGAAGTGGGAATTTGTCAAAACTAGGTACCAGCTACCCCGCCCCCCCAAAAAAAAATGACATGCCAAATGTGGCAGGGGAGGGAGGAGTGCTTAAAGCAGAACTGCCCTTTTGGGTGGAGCTCCGCTTTCAGATTGTTCAATTAAGCTTTCACAATAAAGCCTGGAAGCTGATTGGTTTCTATGCAGAGCTGCACCAGATTTTGCACTCAGTTTTAGTAAATTTCCCCCAGTAAGTGGATTCAAACATAGATCTATAATCAAGAAAATAAAAAAAAATAAAAAAAAGGTATACAGTATATATATATATACCCATTGAGGCATGGACACCAAAGTAACATCCACATGAATGGCAGGACCCAAGGTTTCCCAGTAGAACATTGCCCAAAGCATCACACTGCCTCTGCCAACTTACCTTCTTATACCACATCCTGATGCCATCTCTTACCCAGGTAAGTGACGCACATATACCTGGCCATCCACATGATGTAAAAGAAAACGTGATTCATCAGACCAGGCCACCTTCTTTCATTGCTCCGTAGTCCAGTTCTGATGTTCATGTGACCATTGTAGAAGCTTTTGGCTGTGGACATGGGTCACCATGGGCTTCACAGCCCCGTATACAATAAACTGCGATGGCCATTTTTTTCTGCTTTCACCAAATCAAAACATGTTCACTTGCTCCCTAACATATATCACACCAATTTTCAGATGCCATTGTAACGAGATATTCCCTTTACCTGTCAGTGGTCATAATGTTATGGCTGATCGGTGTGTGTGTGTATATATATATATATATATATATATATATATGTGTGTGTGTGTGTGTGTGTAATGGAGCACAGTGACCTGTGAACTTGAGAAAGAGCAGTGATAGCGTAGAGTAAAGACAAAACAAGAGGATATATATACACACACACACACACATTAACAGTAAAACCTTAAATTGCGAGCATAATTCGCTCCGGAAAAATGCTTGCAATTCAAAGCACTCATATAAAAGCAAATTTCCCCATAAGAAATAATGGAAACTCAGGTGATTTGTTCCACAACTATTTATTCATAAGTCCTTCGGTTTATAGTCCATATAAAAAGTTTATAGCAATGTGATAGATTGTGTAACCATAAAATGTCCATCCACAGATGGCGCCTCTACAAGGGGATTAAAAGCAAAATCCAGCAGGAGCTACAGAGTATACAAGAGAAGAGAGGTGCCTCTAAGTGCCGGTTCAAACTGTTCCGACTTGTCAGGCAACTTGGTCGCCTGACAAGTAGCAGACCGTGCTGTGCAATTGGAACCGTTCTAATAGGAGCGACTCAAGTCGCTCCGACTTAGAAAAAGGTTCCTGCACTACTTCGTGGCGACATCGGAGCGACTTGCATTGACTTCCATTATGCGAAGTTGTTGCAAGCCACGCCGAAGTCGCGGTGCACGGGCGATGGCATAACTCGCCCGAAGTCGTGTCGCCCTAGTGTGAACCGACACTAAGTGTAGCAATATGGTTACATTTAATGGAGGTACAACATTTAGCAACTCACATGGTTAATGATCAAAAGAGGCAAATCTAGGTATGCAGGCATCTGGGGTAAAGCTGTCCACATAGACCATCCTCCATACCGCTTGCTCTCAGTCTGCAGTCGTGACCGGGAAGACTACCCTGCAGTAGAGCGATCTGAAAGCGAGGCTTGAAGAGCTCGTGAGCGCAGTGTGGAAGGGATGACATTTATGGCGGTGCAGAAGATAGTCTATGTGGACTGCTTTACCCCGGATGCCTGCATACTTAGATGTGAATGTTTTATCACTAACCATGTGAGTTGCTAAATGTTGTACCTTCATTAATGTAATCATATTGCTACACTTAGAGGCGCCTCTCTTCTCTTTTATACTCAGTTGTGACATGACGCTACTTGTATATCAAGACATCGCTTGTTTATCAAGTCAAAATTTATTTAAAAAAAAAAAAATTAGCTTGTCTTGCAAAACGCTCTCAAACCAAGTAAAGCTGGATACACACTATCCAACTTTTGTGGTTAGATTTCCTTCAGATTTACCTTTTCTATGTAGTGCAAGGGCCCGCCAGATTGCATACAAATTGAAAGTGTTTAGGTTTGACCTCATATTATATGGTTTTGGTAAGTCTAAAGGAAAAAAGTCTTCAGAAAATCTTATAGTGTGTATGGCCCATTACTCTCAATCCAAGGTTTTACTGTACAGGCAGTCCCCGGGTTACAAACATCCGACTTACAAACGACTCCTACTTACAAACGGAGAGAGACAACAGGAAGTGAGAGGAAATCGACCCCTAGGAAGGGAAATTCACTCCTGTAAGAGTCCTCATGGGAAAAAGATGTCTCCACTGAAGCTTTATCACCAATCCTTGATTCCCTAACAACTCAAAATTTTCAAAATTGAATTATCATAGAGACAGAAAGTGAAGTGAAATCTTCTGAACAGGGGCACAGACAGCAAAATAAATGTTACAGGGGTGTTAACCCTTCCCTATGCTATCCAAAAAAACTTAAAAATTATTTTTTTGGCTTGAGCTACACTTAAAAAATGTTCTGACTTACAAACAAATTCAACTTAAGAACAAACCTACAGTCCCTATCTTGTTTGTAACCCCGGGACTGCCTGTATATAACAATAGCAGACTCGATGAACCACTTGGTCTTTTTTCTGCCATCATTCTTCTATCTATCACTTGCCAATGTTTCAAAACTCTGGCATTAAGATTTGTTTTACCTTCCGTCGTGTAGGGGTAGAGCTTTAACCTTTCATGCTGAAGTCTTTTCAGACTTGTCCTGCAGCATATCTATTACTTACGCTCTCCAGACGGGGAAAGCTGCTTGCACAGCTAACGATACTATAGACTTTGGAAGAATGGTGCTTTTGTGTGTCACAGCTTACATAAAAAGCAAGCACGCTCAGACACAATAGTGTGCAGAGTGGAGGAATGAGACACAGCGTAAAATAAAGACAAAAGAGGAGCCTGGCAGCTGATGGTGATAAAACAAAGTGAAACCAAAACAGGGGATAGAGGAGGAGCTGAACTGGCAACAGACAGGAAGAACTCACTATCCAATCACATTGTCTCTGCCTGAGCCAATAGACATTGCTGTTAGGTCTGCCTGGCTCACCACTGCGAGGACTGGCACAGCGTGCAGGAAGGATCTAAGCATGGCGTTCCTGAAGAAAAGAAAACTTGACAGAACTGAGCAGGACAGTGAGTACTTCCAGTGTTATTCAGACATCACAGTTCATGAAGAAATGCTCGCAGACACCGTAC
This sequence comes from Pelophylax lessonae, assembly GCF_965119305.1. Lineage (NCBI taxonomy): Eukaryota > Metazoa > Chordata > Amphibia > Anura > Ranidae > Pelophylax > Pelophylax lessonae. Next base: position 170,159,028 of record NC_138775.1, on the reverse strand, counting down.
GCACAAATGCATACAAGACAGCCATATTTCGCAGCCAAGACTGTCTCTTAGGCAAAACCGTGCTGGACGTTGGTGCTGGCACAGGTATCCTTAGTATATTTTGTGCGCAGGCGGGCGCAAGTAAAGTCTACGCAGTGGAAGCCAGCACTGTGTCCCAACTGGCGTGCGACGTCGTAAAAAAAATGGAATGGAGGGTAAAATAGAAGTCATCTGCAGCCCGGTGGAAACTGCCAATATACCAGGTGAAGTAGATGTTATTGTCAGCGAATGGATGGGGTACAGTCTTATGTATGAATCGATGCTAAGCTCTGTGTTATATGCCCGTGATAAATGGCTTAAACCTGGTGGTCTGATATACCCATCGCACGCGGATCTCTTCATTGCTCCTATTAATGATACTGCCGTGGAGGAGCGGTTGGACTTTTGGAGCGGAATGAAGGACGTGTATGGAGTTGACATGACCTGCATGGAAACGTTTGCACGTAAGTGCATCATGAGTCGAGATATGCTTGTGTGCCCGATATATCCGGAAAATGTGCTCTCCCATCCTGTGAAGTTTGCCACTTTGAACCTTGCCACTGTCACGCAGGATGACATTGCTAACGTCACAGGTTCCTTCAGGTTCTGCTGCTATGGTTCTTCCTTGATGCATGGATTCGCTGTCTGGTTTTCTGTCAATTTCCCTGGAGAGAAAGGACTTACGTTATCCACATCTCCTTATGGTCAAGAGACGCACTGGAAACAAACGGCGCTGTACCTGGAGGAAGAGGTACATGTAGAGCAGGATACAGAGGTTTCTGGGGACATCCGTATGTCACCTTCTGAAAACAACGCAAGACACTTGTGTGTATCTATCACCTATTCTATAGGTGGAGGTGCCCGTAAGACAAGGAACTTTCAGATGGGAAATTGATAGCTGTGTGGGGAAAATAACATGTGGTTGCAAACTTTGTTTTCTACTAATAAAAATACATTCTAAACAAATGTTCTTTTTAAAAAAATAATACTGCTTTAACGTGAAATGAAACCTAAGCAAACGTGTTTTTTTTTTTTTTTTTTTATGTATAGTAAGGAAGGGTTAGAAACAATATTTTTTTTATTTATATCTGTGTCCCCAGTAGTAAAATTCCCCTTACTCATTCTGTGGCCATGAGGGCAGGAAGTAAGTGAAAACCCCACAGACACAGAAAAAAATAAAAATCAGAGGTTATATCACCTACCCACTTGACCCAAGATCAACACTTTTTTAAGCTTTAAGTATTGGATTCTTCTGGAAGTTCTAGCAGATTTTTGTTACTGTGTGTCCCAGATGGGGAGATTTTTCCTCATTTCCTGCCTGGTGGTCACAGGACAAGAAGTGTGGATAAATCTTAATCTTAAAAAGGAGCTTAAAAACTGTAGCTGCTGACTTTTAACAAACAGATGCTCACCTGTCCAATGCTATGGTCGGCGCAGCCATTTTTACTCTGTGTCTTCTCTTCCCGGCGCCAGTACCTTTACTATGAGCACCCAGCTATGACAGCTTGTGGCTTCACAGCCGGGTGCTCAATGTACATGCGCAAGAGGTGCTGCACACCGTGAATGGTCCCCCAGTCTTCTGGGACCTGTCACATGTCCCAGAAGTTTGCAGGAGGGGTTAAGAACTGTTTCCGCTCACCTAGGCCAGTGATGACGAACCTTGGCACCCCAGATGTTTTGGAACTACATTTCCCATGATGCTCATGCACGCTGCAGTGTAGTTGAGCATCATGGGAAATTAAGTTTCAAAACATTTGGGGGCGCCAAGGTTCGTCATCACTGACCTAGCCGGTCGGAGCCCCCCCCAGGCACTATTTCAGGAGCAGGGTAGATTTACCTTCAACTATGTAGTGCAAGGGCCTGCCTGATTGCAGTTGAATTGAAAGTGTTTAGGTTTGACTTCATATTAAATTTTTTTTGGTAAAGCTAAAGAAATAATGTACTATGAAATTGTATAATATATGATCAGTCTAAAGCCGGCAATAGACAGTTTCACATTGCCTTGCAGCAAATTGGCTGGATGTAGCACAACATACCTGTGGTTTTCATTTGGGTTTTCTCATAGACCTCTATTAGATTATGTGTTATTGGTGCATTTTGTAAGTGTACCAAAGATGCAGCATATAGGACTTTTGGTGTGCTTTACCAGCTTTTACAAGTCTCCTCCCCACCATGTAACTAGACTGAAAGGTGAAGAAGCAGATTGATAAACTCGCCTCACTGTCACTCTGGTCTCTCCTCCTATCAGCATGCTTCCATGCTCCTTGCACTGCAGCACAATCACTACTACTCTATGTTTTGCTTTTCCCTCAGTCTGAATTCTGATGCACATGGACTGGAAAAGGCTGAGACCAAGTTAAATACATTTAATGATGTATTAATGAATATCAAAGAAAAGTTCTGGAATCGCTGCACTCCTCAAAACCTTTTATTGCATATCATACATTTGTTTTTCATTATGTGTTTCATTTCTCCATTCATCCCTAAATCACACAATAAGAGCTGTTTTTTTCATGCCATTTACATGTGTAATCTGGTGGTGTGGGCTGCTTTCTATCTTTGGGGTCATGGGTTTGACACGAACGACCAAATTCTTTTAATGATCTCATGTTTTTTTTAAATAAAAAGATTGCATGGTGTATGGCAGCACACAAGATTTGATTGTATGTGAGAGGAGTTGCTGTGTTTAGCTAGAGGCAGACGTTAATGAATCAAGTGCCTGCACCTGTGCCGCCTACATATATTTGTCATTCTTCCTATGACACAGGAGGTTGAGGAAACGCTGCTACTAGTGTGTCAAATGTTCCATCTGTGATATCCCCATGGTGTCTGTGATGTTTTTATGATATACAATAAAGGATTTGGAGGAGTGCAACAATTCCAGAACTTTTCTTTGAATGTGCATCTACAGATGGGCTGTGCTGGCACCCTTGAACCTCTCTCGCATGGTGTTTCTTTTTAAGTCAACCTAGAGCAGCTATTTTGAATTATGTATTAATGAATGCTTAATTTGTGAATTTCTTGTAGTTGAGCCAAAAAAAAAAGGTTTTGACTTGAATACAAACACTCGTATGAAAATTCTCAGTATATGCTAAAAGCCCGAATACACGATACGAAAATCGGAAGTAAAATTTAGTCCGACGAACGATCTGCCGATTTTCGGATTGTTAGTATGGTGCTTTCAACAGCCGATTACGAATTTTGCGGACGACAAAAACTGGATGTGCAGGCTCAAACATTTTTATCGTACATGAACACAATGTCCGATTTTCCTTTAATTAGTACAGTTCCGATGAACGATCTGCCGATTTTCGGATCGTTAGTATAGTGCTTTAGACAGCCGATTATATGGATTTTCGTACGACAAAAACTGTATGCGCAGGCTTAAAAACATCTGATTTTTGTTTAATTAGTACAGTTTTCGTCCAAAAAAAAAAATCATAAGAGCAAGACTAGGCATGCTCAGAAACAAAAGAATACATACAAAACAATTCAACACATGACATCACTTCTGAAGTAGAATTCTGTCGTACGAGACTTTTCGTATGAAAGTAACCTCTTCACTTTCCACATGAGACTAGCATGCAGCAAAAAACGAACGAAAAATCATCCGATAATCTGATCGTGTTTACGAGGATTAAGGCTGGATACACACTATACAACTTTTGTTGTTAGATTTCCTTTAAATTTACCTTCAACTATGTAGTGCAAGGGCCTGTCTGATTGCATACAAATTGAAAGTGTTTAGGTTTGGCCTCATATTATATGGTTATGGCAAATCTAAAGACAATTGTATAGTGTGTATCCAGCTTAAGATGTGGCGAATGTTGTTCGAAAATACTTCAGAATTTCTTTTGCTTTTAACACTCGATTTTGGATAAATTGACTTTGCTGAACAAAAGTCATATACATGTGCCTCGTACACATGATCAGATTATCGGACACATTTTCTTTAGTTTTTTGTTGTATGCTAGTCTCATATGGAAAGTGAAGAGGTTACTTTCATACGAAAATTCTCGTACGACAGAATTCAACTTCAGAAGTGATGTCATGTGTTGAATTGTTTTGTATGTATTCTTTAGTTTCTAAGCATGCCTAGTCTTGCTCTTATGATTTTTTTTCGGACCAACTGTACTAATTCAAAGGAAAATCGGACGTTGTGTTCACGTATGATAAAAATGTTATAGCCTGCACATCCAGTGTTTGTCGTACGAAAATCCATATAATCGGCTGTCTAAAGCACCATACTAACGATCCGAAAATCGGCAGCTTGTTCATGGGACGAAATTTTGCTTCCGATTTTCTTATTGTGTGTGTACGGGGCATTTAGATTATGGTCTGTCTCACCATAAATTTCATTAGGCACAGGTGCGTTTCTTGGGTCAACAGCCCGTTTCTTCAGGAAAGTATTTGATGACAAGCTTTTGCAACAATAAACATATAGTAAACAATATCTTCATACAACAGCTGTCATTTTCTGCCCATTGGATCTGGAGAGGTCCCAACTAATCAAAGGTCAACCTAAAGTTTAGATATATCGTATATCACCAATTATCTCTGTAGAGGATATCATATTGGATCAACAATTGGAAGAAGCCAAGAGAAGTCTGAGCCAGTGGAGAGCTTAGTGGTTATGCATCCATTGGGGTGGAATGCCAGAAACTGATATGTTTGAGAAACATTTTCCATCCTGCTCCTTCAAATTTGCTCATCACTATAGTCGAAAATGAACATCGATTTGACCGCACATGAGAAAATTGAATGAACATTTATCAAACAAAAAATATTTATACAGTGCTTTATACACTGTACATTAAAATCAGTCCCTACTCTCAAGGAGCTTATAATCTACAGTTACACCTAAATTACATACATATAGGGGGGACAGTTTGGACAAAAGCCACTTGATCCACCAGCATAGGAAGAACATGCAGATGGTGTACTGACCTGGATATGAAGCACGGGTGTCAGTAAGACAGAAGTACCATCCATTAAGCTACTATGCTGGCCATAGAACAAAATAGTTTTATCAATATTTATCTTAGCACATGCTCCAGGATTATAAACTGGGGCAATTACACTAAAACCCTGCACACAAGGGCTGAATGCCAGCCGACATTGACTGGAATAATAAAAAACGTCTGACATTCGGCTAATGTTTAAGGCACTCGGTCTGACAGAAGCTGGTCATTTGGCTGGCTTCTGTCTGAGAAGCATGCTGGAAAACCAGCAGCTGACTGGCTCCTGCCAATGGCAAAGGGCGCTGATCGGAGTGTTCTGGCGGGGGGCGTCCCCCTGTTAGAACACAACAGCTTGGCAGGGGAGATTGTTGTACTAACTTTGGATAGTTAGTACAGTGTCTCCGACCAGAGCTGACTTTTTTTTTTTTTTTTTTCATTTAACCCGCTGGGTTGAAGGGAAAAAATGAATAGTGTGTACCCGGCTTATGCTTGAAAATCTATATAATGCTCTTTTCTGTGCAGGCTAGACAGTATGGTTGCATCCCAAATCTGTTTATCTATGCCTAACTTTGATGAGGAATAAGAAGTTAAAGATAGAGGTTGTTTCCAGGGGAACCTACACTTAAAAAAAAAAAAAAAAAAAAGTATTGTCTGGAGTTTCACTTTAAGGCCACATTCATATAGGATGATTAGGTCCATGACCTGTGCATGCCACGTTTCCAGGCATGACAGTGCACAGGTGTTGCATGCATCCCCATGGCAGCATCCTATTGTTTTCAATTGGGACTTTAGGATGTAAGGAAACAGCCACTGTATCCCAATCAGGGATGGTGCTACCACTAGGCAAACTAGGCAGCCACCTAGGGCGCACTGCCGCCTAGGGTTCCTGGTCACTGGTTTCCCTACTCTCTGCCTCCCGCTGGTCTCCATGCTATGTACGTTTTCGGTGTGGTGCAGGAATGCTTCTGCTCTGTAGCATGTAACTAACTCTCAGGCAGCCGTTCCATTTGACCGATAGTGTCATTAGAGGCGCAGCACTGCACTGGAGGACATGTCCCGAGTCTCCCGACAGAACAGAAAATATCACCTGCTGCTGTGTCCCTCTATCATCAGTGACCTGTCTGCCTCTCTGAGTGATTGTCCCAGTAGAGCCAACTCTACCTTTTTGTCTCCTGGCTGGCTTGTCCTGTACAGCGGCAGTGTGCTATAGCCGATCGGAGTAGTGGGCGCTCAGGGGTCGGTGGCTGTTGGGTGACAGCTGGAGCCTAGAGGCACCAAGGCAGGGTTCATGCCTGGCAGAGTCATCGGATGCGGAGCAGAGCCCAGGTGAGTGAAGAACACTGAAATTGTTTTTCTGTATAGACTGATCTGTCCTCAGACTGCTCACATGTGTGATGTCATTGTTCCGAGCACATGGCCTGGATGTAAGGGTACCCCTCCCCCTTCCTCTCTCCCCTTTTTTCCCTCCTTCCCCCTCCTCCTCTCCCCCTTCCCACTCCTCTTCTCCCCCCCCCCCTTATTCCTCCCCCCTTGCACTGGTATAGGGTGTCTATCCATACATTGCTCCATATGGGAGGGTGATGTAATCCTGCCAGGGCCTATTCTTCTATTTAGGCCAAATTGGTAGCAGTCATTACCAAGGTGGGGTATACATGGGCAGGGCAAAGTGGGTGCCTAGGGTGTCAAAAATCCTTGCACCAGCCCTGATCCCGATATGACATGAGGATGCCTGTCCCTGGCCACACACAGGGTATTAGGACTCAGCAGCTGTGTTCGTGCAGCTGCGTGTTTCAATAGACATCAGTGAGATACCAGCATGGGAACGCACACAACATCTGAGCATCCCCTTGACAGGAAAAGATTACAGATAGTCCTGCACAGGGCACGAGCCTAATCATCCCATGTAAACAGGGCCTAAAGAATATTTTTAAAACATGTTAGCACATTTAATATATATAGGGACGCTAAGTAACTTCGCTAATATATAATTCTATTATATTAATTCATCTATTAATGTATATATTAGTCTAAGTATATATTATATTAATATATTAATGTATTATGTATTCCTCTTGTGTATTGTTCTTTTCAGATTTCTAGCCAGAGTCCAAGGGCTTCCTACTTCTAGCATCTTGCGTGTAGGGCCCTCCTGATTTTAGCTGCTTGTGTGTTGGGGCTACCTTCTTCCAGCAGCTTAAGTGTAAGTGCTGCTGCTTTCTTCTAGCAGCTTGTAGTTAGGGACTGCCTGTTTACAACATTTTGTGTGGGGGGGGGGGGGGGGCTGCCCGCTTCCAGCAGTTCATGTATAGAGCTTGCTTGCTTGCCTGCCTGCAACTTGTGTGTAGTTGCTGCCTGTAGGAACTGTCTGCTTCTATTAGCTTGCATGTAGGGCCTCCTTGCTTTTAGCAGCCTCCGTGTAGTGGCTTTCTGCTGCTAGCAGCTTTCAGATCTGCCTGATCAGAAGCAAGAGCATGTGATCTGGTAAGTAAACATTTAGGCTCCATGTACACGGGACGCTGGAAATGGCCGTTTAGGAGCAGTTGGGCGTTTTTTTCAGAAGCCCCTGAACCCATCTACATTTTATCTTATCTGTCCATGTACACAGGGTCGTTTACAGTCATTTGCAGGCAGTTGCGTTCAGGGACTGTTTTTAGAACGCAATTATTTGCGTTCGAACGTGTGTTTCCCGGCGTTTCAAACGCACAAACGCGTCCGAACGCGTCTGAACGCGTCCGAACGCGTCCGAACGCGTCTGAACGCGATGACCCGCGTTTAGCGTTCGCATTTTTTCATTTTAAAGGGGAATCATTTTTATGACCTCTAGGAACGCTTCTAAACGCAAACGCCCGCAAACGCTGCTAAACGCCCGCTAAACGCGGGTACAAACGCGACTGAACGGACGTTTCAAACGTCCTAAAAATTCCAGCATTCAAAGGGACTTTTAACAACGTCCCGTGTACATGGAGCCTAAGTGTGGTTAAATAACCCTGCCATTTAAGGCCTTTTTTTTACTCAAACTTTCTCATTGTTGTTCATAAAAAAAATACAGCAGAACCAAAAATGTTGGGTGTTGAGGTGCAAGCCCCTGCTGTCAACTCCATTAAGGTGGTTTGACTTGGTGCGGGCATGCTCTCCCTTATGATGGAAGTGACCAATTAGCATAAAAAGGAGAATGAGCTGAGGCAGGCAAGAAACAGTCGAGAGCTGGGCACTAGCGGGACAGGGGAGAGTGGGTCACCTGAAGGGAAGGGCAAGGAGAAGGAAGAGTAAGAATTTTAGGAAGTAATGGGAGGGCAGGCAGGATTAGGAGAAACCAAACAACAGTGTTGTAAGACGCTAGACTGAATCCTCGTACACACGCGTCAAAATTCGGCAGGGAATTTTCGGCCAACGTCCGATCGGCCGATTTTCAGCTTGTTAGTATGATGCTTCCCACAACCGACTCTGACTTTTCGGCCAAAAAAAAATCTGGTGTGTAGGCTATAAAATTTTTGTCCGCCGTCCAAACACGGCCGATGGCATGCTCAGAGAAGAAAGAACACAAAGAAAGAAAACCAACACATGGCATCACTTCTGAAGTAGAATTTTGTCGGGCGAGAAAATTCGTGTGCAGTCTAGGCACATTCCAACCAACAAAACACAACTCTGGACAAAAGACGGACGATCAGTCGGCCGATAATCGTTGCGTGTATGCTAGGCTTTACATGAGAACATAACACTGACAAGGCGCTCCTGAAATTACATGTGGGTGTCATATATGCACAATATGATAAGACCTCAAAGGGATTACTAGCAGTGATATCAAAAGCCCAGAAACACAAAGGACAGTCTATCTATTGAAACAGTCTTGGTTTATTGCACACACAATTAAAAACAAATGAGATGAACGGTGGTTACCAGTTGATGACCAACCCCATACCACAGGCATGCAGGATATTCTGGGGAACTGGGTTACCGATAAGAATCCATGTTGAAACCTTCTCGCTGGCCGCTGCAAGGAGGCGGGTGGATCCACATCCGATGAAGTAGCCAAAACCGGGAAGTCTGTGGTGGTGGACACTCAGACTGGGACACACCAGAGAATCACGCTAGTTGCCAGGATAACCTGTTTGGGGGTACACCCCTTTGTCAAATCTTTAGCAGAAAGTCAGGCCTGTACAGAAAGAGGAGGAGAGACCAAGGGTGACACGGGAAGAGCTGTGTGTTTGGTCTGCTTCTGGTCACATGACTCTGAATGTACTGCTGCTCATCCTGCCACATACTACACATGTACTCTGCTCGCACAGTACATGTACTGTATAATACTATTGTGCTTCTACACTAGTATGTGAGGTGGGGTCTTGCATTTAAGTTTTACTGCTAAGAAAATGTAATCATTAGATTGTCCATAGCCTGGCCACAATTCTACTTTAAAGTAGACTGTAAACCCTTACATACTGTATACCCAGTGAAGTGACTGGCCTCAGGTGCTACACCCAGATTAAACAAATCCTCCTATATAATTTGTAAATGTTTAACTGCAGTTTTCTCTTCTCTACATCCCTTCAAAGTCCGGAGTTGATAAAGCTTGTATGAGCTGCTAGAAAAAAGGGAGCAGAGCGCTGTAATAACACACCACAGAGCTCAGTAAGGAGAGCTGAAGGGACACATACCCTCTTTATACAGCACACAGGAACAGAGCTGAGGCTGTCAATCAGCTGGAGATCCCTCTCCTGTCACTATTTTTCTGTTGGTGTCAGGAAAACAGAAGTGAATCATACAGATAGCAGAGGAACAAAGCAGCAGACAGAAATGACACTTACTATTCTTAATTGAGACAAGTACACAATATAGAGGGACATGCTTTGTTCATATTTCATGTCTGAGTGGTTTACAACCACTTCAAGATCTAGTGTAAGGATGGGTTCACACTAGTGTGAATTAGAATTTGGGTTTCCCCGTATCCAATTTGCATGGCAGGAGAGTGTGCTCTTAATGGAGTCAATTCACACATCTCCATGGCGGCTGCGGAATGGATTGCACAAGGGCCCTCTGCGTTTTTGGCTCTGTTTCAGGTCCGAATTCAGGCAAAAATTCAGGCCTGAAATGGAGAACAGGGACACACTGGACCCCTGCTGTGAGTCCCATCCCATTTAAGTGTGAACCCAGCCTCAGGCTTCATTCACACAAGCATATGAGTATTTTCTGTACATAATACAGAATTACACAGAAGATCTTGCATTAAATACAGCATTTAGATGAGTACATGTAGCTTTATTCATGTATGCATGCGTGTGTTTACATATCTTTACGTATGTTTACCTGCTTACTGATGTAAAATTTCGGAGGCTGCCATGGCTTACTTTTTGTACGCCGTTAAAAGCGGCAATCATTTTCATTCGTAGACACAGCTGTGTGTTTGTTCATATTGATTCCTATAGGGGGGCGTGGCCGGCTGGAGACAGAGATGGACGCTCTGCTCTGAGGCTCTGTAGAATAGAACGGGCACAATCGGCTTTTACTGCAGCTCCACTGATCAGCGCTCCTCAGAAGTGACCCATCGGCTCCCCCAGTCACCCAGCAGTATGTCGGTGAAGCAGGAGGAAGACTGACACAGAAGATGACCGCATACCTGTTTCAACCCGCGGCCAAGATGGTGCCGGCGCTGCGGCCTTACAAAGCAGCTACATCCAGTATGAGACCTCCCATTCTGAGGCGGCATCCCCCGGCCTGGAGGCTTCCATAGAGATGACACCAGACCCAGCGGAGGATGGAGAGTCATCCCCACTCACCCCGACCTCCAGGAGCCCTGCTAAGGCTAGGATGAGAATAGATCCCCCGCTGCCTGGCACTCATGAGGTGAGCCTGACACAAAGCATGACAAGACCTAACGTTCCACAGCCTGACTCTATTGCATCATACCCGACAGCAAATCAACCAATTATGGACACTGCCCTGAAGGACATGATGCTTTCCCTGAGACACACACTGCAATCTGATATGCTGTCTTTCATGACACAAATTAAACAGGGGCTCACTCACATGAATGACAGAATCACACAGGTGGAATCTAAGATGGATGCCTGTGCTCAAGCTGTACATGAAGTCACTGACTCCCAATCTGACCATGTCCAAGACCACATATGGATTAGAGATCAGATTGCTGATCTGGAGGACAGATCTCGTCGCAACAATATAACGATAAGGGGACAGAGGAAGTTCAACCCCAAGATTTATCAGCATATGTCAAAAACCTAATAAAAGCCCTGCTACCGGAGCTCAAAAATATTGAATTAGTGATTGATAGAATCCATAGGCTCCCTAAGCCATCACATTTACCTGACACAATCCCTAGAGATGTTATCCTTTGTATACATTTCTTTCATGTCAAAAACCAGCTGATGCAAAAGGCAAGAGCCCTGGGCCCCCTACCTGAGCCATATGCTCACCTGCAGATCTACACAGACCTCCCTGCAAAAACGCAGACAAATGAATAATATTACAAAGGCACTCCGCAACCATAAGATCATTTACCAATAGATCAACCCGGCTAAGCTTTTGATCACTTACCAAAGTGTTAAACACCTCGTCTCCTCGGCTGAGGAAGGCCTCCAGTGCTTACACACCTGGGGGATAATACCTGTCCTGGACTCCCTGGCGTCCCACAAAGGGGGTTATGGTCAATCATCCCAAAAACCTCCTATGCCACAACGCAACAACCGCTACCCTCACACTAGATGAACACACCCAGTGGAGCTTCTCAGCTACTATGCCCATTCTCCCTACAGTTGTTCTACGGCCGTATAGACTTTTTACCCCACACCTGTCCTTGCACTGGTTGTGCCTTCAGAGGATACTCCTCTGTTTACCCTTCCTGTTGCTCTCTGACTGATACTTTGCCACAGTCCTATCTACTTCACGTCTTTGGTGCTCAGAAGGCAACAAAAACCTTGCTATTTCTGACCGCATACTACACGAATTACGCTTACACCCTCGGTCTTAACCTCCCCACTCAGTTCATCCTACTCACCTGATAATCTCTACGACTGTCTGTGCCACCTACTACATTGGGGATCATGATGATCACACTAGTATCCATTAACGCTAATGGGCTAAACCACCCTGCCAAGAGAGCCTCCTCGTGGAAACTAGCAAGAGAAATGCGTTGTGATATACTTTGCGCTCAAGAGACTTACTTTCATGCCTCCTTTTCTCCCCCGTGCTCTGATAAACAATTCACCAAAATATACACTGCAAATACCCCAGCCAAAAAAAGAGGAATACTCCTTCGCCATATTGATTCCTATAATGCTGTGTTTGGATGAGTACAAAACTATATGCTGTATGTATCTAGAGGCAGCGTTTTAGATTAGGCGTTTTTGAGTGCTTAACTTCATGATCAGATGAATACGACCAAATGGGTAACATGTTTCTTGTAGTAGAATTACAACGTGAAGCAACCTCATTACTGATAGGTGTCACTCTCTCACTGGCCTGTAGCTAGCCAGGAAGCAGAGACTGAGTAACATCTTTCTTGTTCGGACAGAATAAGTAAGCAGAACTCCAACCAAAGTATCAAGATAAAAATGAATAGCCCATTAAAATAATGTAGCACTCTCCTAGTCAAGTGCTAGATAGCAAGTATAGTTTTTAGCTTTCTCTGCTTAACAGGAAAGCAGTAGGTAAAGTATTTGAGCTCTCTGCTTATCAGGGAGCTGCATCTACTAGTTAGGCCTGTTCCATGTGTGATTCATATGGGCTGAGGGAGTGTCCCCACTGTATCCAAATGAGAGGTACATTGGACAGTGGAGGAAACCCAGCCAACGACACACAGGCTTTGATACTGTCCCATGGGTTTGGCACAGAGAGTGGTGCATCATGGGCTAGGGTATAAAAGCCAGGAGCATATGAGGCATGGGGTCTTTGGGCAGGAAGCCAGGTCCCGGAAGGAGGTTGACAGCTGTCTCCTCTTCTGTAGCTGTGGATGGTGGTCACAGGCAGCTGGCCTGGTGAACTAGAGTGTGTGGCTGAATCTAGAGGTCCAGGAAAGCTGACTGATGGAGTTGGAGGCAATGGTGACTCTGGAAAAACCGTGTCCTTGAGTACAGAGGACTCTGCCCAGGAAGGGAACCACTTCAGAGGATAGAGCCAGTGGACAGGTGTCAGCATACACAGTGAGAGAGAAAGGGGGTGCCGAGTTTAGAATCCTGAAGATAATTGCAAGCATGAAAACTTGAAATATCTTCACTTCAGTGGCAGAGTGAAGCAGCGGCCTTGCCGCATTCTAAAGCCAGTTGTCCCCAACACTGTCAATAGTTATTAGTTGGAGTAACCCACTCATCCCTTCTCCTATCCAAGTTCTAAATAAAACTACAAAACAACATCCCCTGGACTGATTATTGACTGAGCCAAGAACTTAAAGTATTAAGTTTCTTCTACCAATTGCTATGGGTAACCCAGGGGAATCCAGAAAGTGTTATTTCCAGCAGTCCTCTAGGGGGCAGTGCTACATTTGGGGGCTCATCCGGGATATCGCCCTGGGTTACCGGAATGGTTGCTAATGGCAACGGACGGAAAATTCTGTCTAAAACCGTCATTCTTCTTCAAGAAATGTGCTGGAGCGCCAAAGAGGAGAGTGCTCTACAGGAGACAGGGAGAGACAGCGAGAGTGGATTGAAGAGTCAAGTTCATAGTGATGGTTGCCAGTGGCAATGGATAGACTTTGATCGGGACTGTAATTTGTTCTCTCAAGCAATGTGCAGGAGAGTTGAGGAGAGAGAGTTGCATCATGCTGTGAAAAAGGACTGTGTCTACTTAACAGTAAATGGTGCAAGCGTGGACGGAGAACATGAGGGCCCAAAGCACATGGATCGGTGTGTCAGGGGCCATGTTTGTGCAAGTACTATACAGAAAAATGTTGACCGTGCAAACAATGACAGCGGGACACTTTTCCAAGATATTAAAACGGAGGATGCTGTGAAAAAAAAATGTTGACCGTGCAAACAATGACAGCGGGACACTTTTCCAAGACAGTATAGCGAGTATTGCCTGTACAAGTGCTATGAAGAGAAATGTCAGCCATGCAATACCTGACAGCCGGACAATTCTACTGAATAGCAAAGAGGGTCAGCTGGCCTGGAGACATGGAGGTGCAGCTGAGTACAAGCAAGGGTGGCGGATGCGTGCGGATTGAAGAGCACGATTCACCCTACAGTGACTTTCATGCTAGCTGAGCTGAGATGGGGCGGCATTGAAAAGGTTACTGTACCGTGTGGGAAAGAGCACGCTGGAGAAATCTGCCTAGCGGGAGGAGTCACCGCCAATCTGGAGTTGTGGGCAGAGACACTGCTCATGCACAGCCAATACAGGGAGAGGAAGGAAGCCCATAAATCACTTCCACTTTCGGGTGGGGATGAGAGGGAGACACGTGTGTGGAGGAGTAAGCCGGAGCACGGAGGCTATCCCAAGTGTTGGCAGAGAACCTGTGGAGCAGATCAGAAAGCAGATATCGACCCTGTGGGATAAAGGAGTGTGGATGGTGCCCGATGGAGGATTGGCGTTCTGCACTGGAGGAGGCGTGAAGCACTTGGGCCTGGTATGTAGTCAGTGTCTGAGTGTTACCATGCGGATGCAAGTGTGGGGCCAATGCGGACACTGCGGCAATCTGCTGCTGCGGGCAGAGAGGAGTGAAGGTCGGCCCAGAAGACTGAGTGTGATATGGGAACACCGTGGTCACTCATGCCGTCAGCTGCGGAAACGGGACTCTTTTTGGGTAGAGGAAGAGCTGTGCTTAGTGTTAATGGAACTGGGCTCTATGAGGGAAACCCAAATTTCCGAGTCTGTGTGCATGCAGGTAGTGCGGGCCGGGGAGCGGCCACCTGTTGTACAGAAAGCTGCAGTGGCAGAAACCAGATTTGCTCCAATCAAGGCAGAGGGGAGTAGATGGCCAGCGATGACTGGGGCTGCAAGTGTGAGCAGCGAGAAAGAGGCCAGGGTGATTGATGTGGGGTCTCCCAGTTTCCAGCATCGTTATGGATTCTTGGAGGAGGGATTGGATGTCTGGAAGTTGGAAGAAGAGACCGAGTTGGACTGGGGGTCAGATGACCGAAGCAGTCCAGCAAGTTTAGGCACCCCTGATGAGGAGACTAGGGATTCTGTGGTGCGTGGACAGTGCACCAAGAATCTGTGTAGCCTACTCTAACCGGGTCCCAGATTTATCCCCACCTCGGATCTTTGCCCAGGCTCGGGATCAAAATGAAGCCTATACCTCCCTCATCAAAAAGGTGGAGACCCTGTATTCCCCACCTGGGAGATGAAATCGACCACCCCCCCCAGATTCTCCAGAATGCAAAGCTGATGTAACGGAAGGTGGCCTTGGAATATGGATATGATTACCCCTATTCTCCACGGGAGGTTATGCAGGAGATTGAGGCCAGAAGAGAGGCTTGGTGTGACGAGGCTGTGTGGGATTTTCTCTTTATCCCGAAACCCCACCGCTACCAGTCCAACCAGAGTTGTGGAAGACCTTCCAGTCAGTGAAGGCAAACTGGAATCATGGGCGGGCTATCTATATAGACTGGGTAGAAAGTTGTGCAGGTTCCCCATCCAGACTACTACTGTTAGAGACAGACTGTGAAATCCTGTTAAGGCTGGCTAGTATAAGTTGATGACTGTGAAATATGCAGCACAGTCTGAGTTCAGTTACTGTTTGGGTTCAAGCCCTATTTCCACTACCCTTCCCCTGGTTGAGGACTCTGCAATATACCACTGTTAAGTGGATTCACCTAAGAGTGGTCTGCCCAGGAATGGAACCACTCCAGAGGATAGAGTCAGTGGACGGAAGTCAGCACACACAGTGAGAGAGAAAGTGGGTGCCAAGTTTAGAACCCTGAAGAGAATTGCAAGCAAGAACACTTGAAATATCTTCACTTCAGTGGCAGAGTGAAGAAGCAGCCTTGCCACATTCTAAAGCCAGTTGTCCTCAACACTGTCAATAGTTATTAGTTGGAGTATCCCACTCATCACTTCTCCTATCCAAGTTCTAAATAAAACTACAAAACAACATCCCCTGGACTGATTATTGACTGAGCCAAGAACTTAGTGATAAGTTTCTGCAACCAATTGCTATGGGTAACCCAGGGGAATCCAGAAAGTGTTATTTCCAGCAGTCCTCTAGTGGGCAGTGCTACAATATAATATAACAAAAAATTTTATGCTGCAATATTCACCTTCAATTCAGAGATTTCCCTTGCCTGATGGTCAGCATCATACACCTCATTTTCTTTGAGCTCAGGTCGTCCTGCACCCACGCCAGCCTGGGACCAGACAGTGAAAGGAAAAGCAGCACAATGATGAGCTCATCTCCCTCTGACATTCTGCTTTCTCCTCCTATTGGCTTGCTTCTCACCACCAGCACATGAGCTGTTTTGCTCTTTGTGCTGCTCCTTATTCTAATACTCCAGTTCTAAAGTACAAGAGGCTGATACTATGTCAAATTCAGGTACTTTTACTGTCTGCATTTAAAACTATGTTTAATGATGTGTTATCGCAGAGCTACAAAGTGGAAGAAAAGCCAAAGTCTTAACTATTCTTAAAATTGTTTGTGCACCCCTTTCCCGACCTATTTTGCCTAAACTGTATAAAAAAAGATGTGCATACTTACCTATTTTTTTTTTTTTTTCCAAGATTGTCGTCGTGAACAATTTCAAAACAAGTAATGAATACAAAAGCGGGGCATTCCTTGAGTTAATAGGGAGTAAAAGCAGAATAACAAAAAAGGGGGGGGGGACTTACCTATTTTTAATCCACTCTCATCCACTCATGTTATCCTGCCATCGGGACTCAGGGAATTCTGGGAGTCCTGACATTACCCATAATCTCCCATAACCCAACTGTTGTCAATGCTCCCTCCTCTCCCCTGCAACTGCTGCTCAATGACACAGAGGAGAACAGAGCTGAAAAATAGGTAAGTACACGCAACTTTTTATACAGGTTTGACAAAATAGGTAGGAGGAGGGAGAGGGGACTTAGATGTCTCTTCCAATTTAATTTCCATTCCTACAGTACATCTGCCAATAGTTTTGCTTTAATCCTTATTTTTTAGCTAGTTATATTATACTTTATGTTAGCTTAGACATGGAATTATAACTTAATTTTTTGATTTACGGTTCCGTCATGAGCAGTATTTTTTTTATATGCTTGGGTAATTTTCTGATTCTTATTGCTATCTTGAGAACCAGTCACGCATTAATTGTTACAACTGCAATTTCTGCACTGTTGTTATAGAAATCAAAGTTCCAACAAGGGTATTGTAAGAATCTATTGTTGTAACTGCCATTGCTATACTGCCATTGCACTTTACAACTTTAAAAACATAATCTTATAATGTTATGGCAGTGCATTGATCAACATGTCTCTTGCCGTCCTGCTTATGTATCCATCCTTACCTGATAGGTAACATAACCCGCTTGTAATAATATTATTTCCTGGTCTGTTTTCTATCTCCAAACTCATGTTCAGATACAATTCGATTTGCTGCATGTCTGTTTCCTATCTTGCTTTGAAAGCATCGTTTTTATTTGAAACTAATTTTCTGTGAAAAGATCAATGATTTCAGTAGTTGATTGTTATTTCAATGTTTATTTGCAGGGAATGTTAATTTGGTGGCTTTCAAATGTATTTATGTTGTTTTATTATGCATAAAAACAACATTTAGGCAAATAAACTGCTGCAATAGGAGGTCAAAAGTGTAAGCAAAAATACAAAAAATAATTTAACCAGCTGAATGTGAAAGACATAGGCTTGATATCCTTTTTCAAAAGTAACATTTTGTTTACATAAAAAAGTTAGATTATGTGAAAACAATGTTTACAATAAAATTTAGGATTTAAAAGGTGTATGTGTGCGTGTGTGTGTGTATAATATATATATGTGTGTATGTATATATATATATGTGTATATGTATGTATGTGTGTATATATATATATATATATATATATATATATATATATATATATATATATGTGTGTGTGTGTGTGTGTATGTATGTATGTATGTATGTATATATATATATATATGTGCGTGTATGTATGTATGTATATATATATATATAACCTGGACTATAGCTGATAATTGATGCATAACTTCTTCCTTTTTTGCTGCTGTATTATTGCATGTATAGCAATCTGTGCCTTGTTAATAAAAAACATTTATTTGGTGGAATCCAATAGGAAAAGTCCAATAGTGTCCAAATATTGGTTAAAAAGGAATCAGATCCCAGCAGTTTACTGAGAGCACTCAGCACCCTTGTGAACATAGACCTACTTACCGGAAGAATATGACCATGTATTTATAGCAATCATATAGGCTGTTATATACCAAACACATCAGGGGCATGGAAAACACTGGGGTTCCTCACTGCAAGTAGGATTAGCAGGACCAGACACTCTCTCGGAAGACCATCTCTCTGTCAGGGGCCAGCAAACCAGACCACACAAAGATGCAAGAAAAATAAAAAACGCACAGCAAGAGTGAGGATAGAAATCAGGGACAGCCGGGGTCAAGTCCAGAAGCTGGTAGTCATCCAAGCTGGGATCGAGTCTAAACGTGGGTAGCCATCCAAGCCAGGGTAGAGTCCAGTAGCGGGTAGTCTGCCGATGCCGGATTTTCTGCCAATGCGGGATCGAGGGCCAGGAAGTCGACAGCCAAGCCAGGTCATGCATGCTAGACTTCTAGCAGTGATGCACCTTGGAGCACAAACACAAGGGCAAGGACTGCAAGCTTTCAGGTAATATACAACCCAATTCCAAAAAAATTTGGGACACTGTACAAATTGTGAGTAAAAAAAGGAATGGACTAATTTACAAATCTCATCAACTTATATTTTATTCGCAATATAATATAGATAACATATGAAATGTTGAAAGTGAGACATTTTGAAATGTCTTGCCAAATATTGGCTCATTTTGTATTTCATGAGAGCTACACATTCCAAAAAAGTTGGGACAGGTAGCAATAAGAGGAAAGTTAAATGTACATATAAGGAACAGCTGGATGATCAATTTGCAACTTATTAGATCAATTGGCAACACGATTGGGTGTAAAAAGAGCCTCTCAGGGTTGCAGTGTCTCTCAGAAGTCAAGATGGGCAGAGGATCACCAATTCCCCCAATGCTGCGGCGAAAAATAGTGGAGCAATATCAGAAAGGTGTTTCTGAGAGAAAAATTGCAAAGAGTTTGAAGTTATCATCATCTACAGTGCATAATATCATCCAAAGATTCAGAGAATCTGGAACAATCTCTGTGCGTAAGGGTCAAGGCCAGAAAACCATATTGGATGCCCGTGATCTTCGGGCCCTTAGATGGCACTGCATCACATGGGCTCAGGAATACTCCCAGAAAACATTGTCGGTGAACACAATCCACCGTGCCATTCGCCGTTGCCGGCTAAAACTCTATAGTCCAAAAAAGAAGCCCTATCTAAACATGATCCAGAAGTGCAGGTGTTTTCTCTGGGCCAAGGCGCATTTAAAATGGACTGTGGCAAAGTGAAAAACTGTTCTTTGGTCAGACTAATCAAAATTTGAAGTTCTTTTTGGAAAACTGGGACGCCATGTCCTCCGGACTAAAGAGGAAAAGGACAACCCAAGTTATCAGTGCTCAGTTCCGAAGCCTGCATCTCTGATGGTATGGGGTTGCATGAATGCGTGTGGCATGGGCAGCTTACACATCTGGAAAGGCACCATCAATGCTGAAAAGTATATCCAAGTTCTAGAACAACATATGCTCCCATCCAGACATCGTCTATTTCAGGGAAGACCTTGTATTTTCCAACATGACAATGCCAGACCACATACTGTATCAATTACAACATCATCATAGCTGCGTAGAAGAAGGATCCAGGTACCGAAATGGCCAGCCTGCATTCCAGATCTTTCACCCATAGAAAACATTTGGCACATCATCAAGAAAGAGGAAGATGCGACAAAGAAGACCTAAGACAGTTAAGCAACTGATAGCCTGTATTAGACAAGAATGGGACAACATTCCTATTCCTGAACTTGAGCAACTTGTCTCCTCAGTCCCCAGACGTTTGCTATAAAAAGAAGAGGGGATGACACACAGTGGTAAACATGGCCTTGTCCCAACTTTTTTGAAATGTGTTAATGCCATGAAATTTAAAATCATCTTATTTTTATACATGTGCGATTAGCACAATATGTAGCTTAAATATTGATATTTGCACTGAAATCTGCCATTTTATGTACTTTTTTGAAGTGTCCATAAAAAATGTGGCTCAGGCAGTTAATTTCATGATTTTTGCCAGTAAAAAATTGATGCTGTTTGAATATTTTGGGTGCCCTTTCAGTAATTTTCACTTTGGGAGGTTGGCAACACTGCACCCCAGTAAAGTGCACCCCCTCCCCCTGCTATGTATCCTAAGCGCTGCTTGCGCATCTTTGGCATCCGGCATAGTGGGTGCTTCCGGGTTAAGGAGAGGGAGACAAGTGGACACATATCCACTCTCTTCCCCTTCTTGTACCTGACTTGTAGCAACATTGACAGTTTCCCCAGCCATTAAGGCTGGGAAAAAATGTAATGAAATGCAATCTACACTGCAATACATTCATGACGGAATGCATGATAACATTGATGATGTAACGTCAGCAGGCAAATAAAGTATATGCCATATGGGGGTGGGGGTTTGCACTGTGGAGGGGAGGGGGTGGCAGGAGGATGTTTGGTGGAAGGGGGGGGGGGGGGCACCAAAATGCACTTTCCCTTAGTAGACAAAAATCATTGCACCAGCCCTGGCAAGGTGTTTCATCCTCAGGTGTGAAAGGAAATCACACAAAAATTCAGTGGCTTCTTTGGGGTAGTGCTACATGTGTGTATATAACAATAGTGCTTCAACTTTGTGCAGGTTTTGTAGATATATGTTAAATGCAGTGCAGCTGATTTTCTTTTTTTTTATTATTATTTTAATATGGGTCCCAGTGGAAGACACATAAGTGGTATCAAGTAGTGGAGCATTTGGTCCCCAAATTTTTGTAAGAGAAATGTTAGTAAAATTAGTTAAAAGACCATTTACTGGTTCACTTTGCCTAAAAGTGATTTGTAAACAACCATCTTGTAAAACAACCTATTCAGTTTAAAATTGAAATGAAAGGCAAAACATTTGTGTATAGATATGTAGCACTACTCCATTGAGAGCTGCTGGTTATGGATTCCCCTTGGTTACCCATAGCAACAACTTGATAAAATAGCATATTCTAAGTGCTCGGCTCAGTCAGAAAACAGTCCAGGGATTTTGTTTTTTGTTGATTTATTTGAGAACTGGGATAGCCGAAGGGATGATTGGGATACTCCCACTGAACAAACTATGCACAATTGCAGGGACTTCTATGTAACCCTGAGTGCGGCAAGGCCGCTGCTTCACCTTGCCACTTTAGTGATGAGGAATTAGCTGAACTGTAATGCACTGTGAATCACTCTTCAGGGTCCTACTCAGCACCCCCTTTGTCCCTACTCTTCAGGGTTATAAACGGCACCCCCTTTTACTCTGATACTCTGTGTGAGCTGGCCCCTTGATCCTATGACTTCACGTTAGTGGTCCCCCCTCCTGGGCAGACCCTTTGGCAAGTCCCCTGGTACTCACGGACACTGTTTTTCCCGGAAGACTCTGCCAGCATCTCCACTGTCAGCTTTACTGGATCCTCTGCAGCTCAGCTCCACACCTGGATCACTAGGCCGACTGCCTAAGACCACTTTCCTCATACAGCAGGAGGAGAGACCAGCCGTCAGCCAACTCCTGGGACTCTGCTTCCTGCCAAAGATACCCTGTCAGATGTCCCCCTGGCCTTTATGAGCAATCCCAGGATGCACTGCAAGAGTGCCCTCCCACTGGGACTCTCACAAAAGCCAATGTGTCACTGGCCAGGTTTCCTCCACTATCCAGCATGCTCCCCTATTGGATGCAGTGGGGACACTCCCTTAGACCCAGTGAATCACACCTGAGAACATGCAACAGGCAACCTAATAGATCAGGCTCCCCTGATAGGCAGAAGGAGCATAAGATGCTTTTACCTAGCACTTACCTAAGAGGGTGCTACAGATATTAAAAAAAAAAAAAAAAAAACATTATAAATACATTGCTTTCCCTTTTTATAAGTGATCACATTCCCTCTGTTCTCAGCTGCATAAGAGGCAGCAGTAAACTGAGCTTCCCAATTACAGGTTGTGAAGGAGGGGGGTGTCAGGACAAGTCTGATCATTGGAGGAGTGCCCAGCATAGCTAGAGAACGGACCATGGTTTGTTCTCCTGTTTAGTGTGGTCAGTTATTAATAGGAAATCAGATGGACTGACAGGAACACCAAGATTTTACTTCAAAGGGAGCAAAACAAAGAGAACAGCGAGAGTAAGAGAATGAGAGGAAAAGGGAAGGCGGCATAGGCCCCCTTTTCCTCATGGGAGAGTGGCGGGAATGAGGTCAGGTTTAGGTCATTCAGATTTCCCTCCTTTTTTCCTCAGGGAAAAAAGGGCGGGAGGATGAGTGCTATCCTGAGGTAATCAGCTGGAGTGGGTGGTCACGTGTCACTGCAGGTGACTGGGCTCACCTGCAGAGGCACGTGACGGAAGTAGAAGGTTCCAGAACCCCTGTGGGGGCCCTATAAAAAGAGGAGATCACCTCAGCGGGGCTCATTCGCCTCAGAAGACATACCTGTGGTGTTTCCCATCCCCCGCTCCCTTGTCGCGGCTGATTTTATGTGGTGGGTCACCTTTGCTTTAGCAATTTTACTGAATTTACGGAAGTGATGAATTTTATCTGTAATATTTATTTATGCAGCCTGAGCCGTGGTGGCTGGGTTGTTGAGAGTGTTTGTGTTTTAATATCTATTTAATAAAAATTTTAAAACCAATAATAAACGCCCGCGTTCAATTATTTCCAAATTTACAGGTGTCTGCCTTTTATTTTAGTTGGGTAAGTTGCATTAACAATCCTGCCTACTGTCCCATAATATTAATAATAAACAAAACAGATTCCTCTATCAACACAATCAAGGTGGATAAAGGAGAACGCTTGCCAGGACTTTGTATTCTGACAGCGGTACGCTCCACTGTGGGAATACATTGCTTAGCCGTTGATCTACAAAAGCTTTCTAACATTCCCATTCAACAGAAGTCAATCTAAAAATTGACAAACGGGGACAACCAAGTGTGGATCGAAATTCGTCTGGTTTAGCAGGCCAGCACACCTATGCGTTTTTAGTGTTTTTGGCATTTTGCAGAAACGCGCTATAGTCCATTGAACATGGTTTCCTATGGATCTAGTTAACATCTGTGCATTTTGAGATGGTTGGTTTTTTGGAAAGGGTCAGGGACTTTTTTTTTCCCTCAGCAGATTGCGTTTTGCATGTAATAGACCTCAATGGACCAGCACCAAAAATGCAACTGTTGTGTATTTGATGCATTTTTGAAGCATTTTGCATTTTTTTAGGCTAATAGAAAAATATGACAGTTCTGTTCATGTAGTGCGACTTTGGCGCAATTATGTTTCAACCAGAGGCGTATCTAGAACCTTCAGGGCCCTGATGCAAGAAACCATGAAGGGCCCCCCAGACCCCTGGCCGGGGCCCTTACCTTCAAGCCCAGGGCTCTTCCCACTAATCCTGGGGCTCTTTACTCTCGTTGCATGGCCTTTTATTATGGTCCCGCAGCAGGATTCTTTCACAAGTTCTGCAGTGGGCCCCCTTCCTGCAATCTTGTGGGCCCCCTTCCTGCAATCTTGGGGCCTCCCCACAGTGGTGCAATGCCAGGGTCCGGTCGCAAGTGTGACCTTTGCGATCCTGGAAGTTCACCCACTGGTTTGCTACCTGGAGCATGGGGCCCGGTAGCGATTGCAACCCCTGCAACCCCTGTAGTTACGCCCCTGGTTTCAACTTTACACTCTTTGGCACTCAAGTAACATCAAGGATGCATTAAAGTCATATAAAGTAGTGCAGGAACCTTTATGTGTCCAAAATTGCATGTTAGGGTTAAGGCCTAGGGTCAGTGTTAAAGGGTTAGGGTTAGCGGTAAGCCGTAGCCCTTAACTCTAACCTTAACCCTAGCCCCTAACCCTAACATGTGACTTTTGACACATAAAGGTTCCTGCACTATATTATTGCAACTTTGATGCTTTTTTGATGCTACTTGAGCACCAGAGAGTGTAAAGTAGCCTCAAAGTCACATCAAGGTCGCAGTACATGAACAGAACTGTCATACTTTCCTATTAGCAAAAAGAAAGAAGCAAAATGCCTGTTCAAAAACACAAAATGCACTAGAAAACGCATAAACTGGAACCTGCATAGATGTGAGCCTAGCCTAATAGTGGGATCTACTTGGAACCAGGAAGCCTATGCTTCAAGAAAACACAGGCTTCCAACCATTTGGGCGACCTCCAGTCACCTGGTGAGATCCAGAGATGAACGACAAAGAAAATGGCCTCTGCCCCCACCTATAACTGGCCTTCATAGCAAAGAACACATGGAAAGCAACGCACATGAGACAAATACAGATAAATATTTCCCAGTTCAATTTGCTAACCAGTTTGCTTACCAGCCAAATTAAGCTGTCTAACAGTTTGCGTCAAAACAGGGGTTTAGTTAGCACACATTTGCAAACGCATGTGTAAGCTGCAGGGCCACTCCACGGCACCCTGTATTACCTGCAGTCCTAACTCTTGTAAATTTATGAGAGTCTCCACAGTGGAAGCGCATGCAAGCTAATGGATAGATAAGGGGCAGGTGAGCCTGGAGGAAGCCCCAACCCTCCTAAAGGTATTTGGGGGCACAATAGACGCCCAGTTAGACTGTTAGACAGGTTCATTTGGTTGGTAAGCAAACCATTTAGCAAATTGAACTGGGACATTTTTATCTGTATTTGTCTAATGGGATCCAGAGAGGATCCTACTTTGAATGCTTCTGGGGTAATAGAGTATGAATCCCTGACACCCATCATGTTCATTATTGTATAGCATCCAAGAACAGTAATCACTTTAAGGTTGCTTATGTCACAGTAGGGTGGGGATTCTTTCCCTGTAATGTCCTGATTCTTATTTAATCCTTATGAGTGACCAAAGGATCATGGGCTTTCTGCTTTGGGGCAAGGAAGGAAATTTATGTTTTTTTAAATCACTTCATTAGTTCACAGAATAAATCAGTTTTGCTAGCGAACCAAATCATTCCTTCCCAGTGGTTCCCAGTTTGGAGCCAACCACCTAGATTTTCTTTAAGGATTTGTATGTATTGCTAGATTTTAATGAGATTACTAATAGTAATACCCTTTAATTACATACAGTCTTGCCCATATTTACTATAAGAGGCACCCATGGGCCAGTATTGGGGCAGGAGAATTTTTATATTCTTCTTATTTGCAAAGTCCGTAACCACTTTAAGACTGGAAGATTTTCCCCCTTAATGACCAGGCCCTATTTTGCGATTCGGCACTGCGTCGTGCTAAGCTGTACCCAAATAAAATAGATGTCCTTTTTTTCCCGCAAATAGAGCTTTCTTTTGGTGGTATTTGATCACCTGTGTAATTTTTATTTTTTGCGCTATAAACAAACAAAGAGCGATAATTTTGAAAAAAAAAAAAACAATATTTTTCACATTCTGCTATATGACATTCTCAAAAAAAAATGTAAAAATCTAAATTTTTTAACATTTTAGGCCGATTTGTTTTCTGCTACATATTTTTGGTAAAAAAAAATTGCAATAAGTGTATTATGTTTGGTTTGTGCAAAAGTTATCGCGTCTACTAACTACGGGAAAGATATATGTTATTTTTATTCTTTTTTGTTTACTAGTAATGGTGGCGATCTGCGATTTTTGGCAGGACTGCGACATTGCGGTGGACAGATCGGACCCCTAACTGACATTTTTGACACTTTTGGGGGTACCAGTAACATTACTACAGTAATCAGTGCTAAAAAGATGCACTGTTACTGTATTAATGACACTAGCAGGGAAGGGGTTAACCCTATGGGTGATCAATGGGTTAAATGTGACCCTAGGGGAGTGGTTCTAACTGGGGGGGCGTGGCTTGTGAAATGACAATAGAGAAATATGATCCTATATAGAAGGATCACATGGGATCTGTGATTATTTCAGGGAGAGGAGCGGTCGGCTGTGTTCACAACAGTCGACCGTCCTTCTCCTTCAGCGGAGAGCGATCACGGGGGTCAGGTGGCAATCAGAGCCACCTACCCGTGCATCAGCTTCCCTGCTGCTGAGTGGGGACGGGAGCGCTCCGCCGGCGGCACGCGCTCTCGCCCCCTAGCTTCCTAAAATGTTTCTATTTTTTTTTAATACATACCATATTTTAGACCCAGCAATATCATTAATAGGTATCTGTGCTTCTCTATACAATGCAGATAAATCATGGCTGGTAGCATCGCATCACAGCATCTTAAAGCTGGAGAATAAAGAGCTAGATAATCCTTTATGTCTGCCAGCCACAAAACTTTGTGGGCTCTATCTGACGTTCTGCTAATTTTATTGCATATTGTGAGAAGCTCACAGTGTGGAGTAAATTTCAACTTTGCGTTTTCAGTGCAGGATGGAAGCCTGTACAGCTGTACAAGACTAGGCTGGAGTTCTGCTTTTAAGTGAAAGCCATACCACAGCCTAGACTTACTCTGCAGTTAAGACTTAAGCCCCGCACACACGATCGGATTATCGAACGATCTGTCGTCCGTTTTTTGTGGCATGCTAGTCTGATGTGGAAAGTGAAGAGGTTATTTTCATACGAATTTTCCCGTACGACAGAATTCTACTTCAGAAGTGATGTCATGTGTTGGATTGTTTTGCATATGTTCTTTCGTCTCTGAGCATGCCTAGTCTTGCTCTTAAGATTTTTTTCAGTCGAAAACTGTACTAATGAGAAGAAAATCGGACGCTGTGTTGACGGACGATAAAAATTTTATAGCCTGCACATCAGGATTTTTTTGTCCGAAAAGTCGGAGTCGGCTGTCGAAAGCACCATATTAACAATCCGAAAATCGGCAGATCGGTCGTCAGACGACATTTCCCTTCAGATTTTCTTATCGTGTGTACGGGGCTTTACATCTTCTCTGACTTTATTACAGGGAACATTTTAAATATAAGCATCTTTAGCTATTTGCCCTAAAGTAAGCTAGAGCTTACTCATAAAAACCACAGGGGTGGGGTTGAGCAATTGACCCCTGAGATAATAGGTATTGAACCCAAGGGTTTACCCTTTTTATTGCTTGAAGTGTTAACAAAATTTAAATGTAAGTAGCCTTACCTTTTGGCAACTTTATAACACAACTATAATAGGGACTAAATATACAATTACAAGGACCTACTTTCCAGCTTTGAAAAACCTCTTCGGTTTGGGAATCATCATTCAACCATTGTGCAGTGGATATAGCTGAATGCATTTTTTAAGTATACTGTACAGTCATTGTTTCATTGCACTGATAACTACACATAAAAACTCTTCTGCAATATATTCCTTCATTATTCTATAAGTGTCTAGTTTTTGCACAATAAAGTTTAAGAAACAATTGTACTCAGATGTCTGATTTTCGGTTGGCAATAAGAATGTCTAAAGAAAGTAAAGCATATTCAATTTGAACTCATAGTAAAAAAAAACTAAATTACAGTTCCTGCTATTTATTGGCTTTGTAGTGGTGTATTTCTAAAACACAGGGAACACACTTATTCTGCTGGAATTTTCCACAACTAAAGGAACTGAATGAGTGTCTTTGATTCCCACCACATGGACTATTTTTTTGATTAAACACTTTGAAATCCTTATAGGAATTAGGGTATACAATAATCGAGTTGTCTTTTACTAGTGCTGTCTCACTTCCAGAGGACTCCAGATGCACATCTCATCTAACTAAGACTGACCATACATGTTCAATTTTCTTGTACAATTTTCCTTTAGATTTACCTTAAGCTATGTAGTGCATAAGCCTGTCTAATTGGATACAATTGAAAGTTGTTTGGTTGTGACCTCATACTATATGGTTTTTAGTAAATCTAATGGAAAATTGCATAGTTGCCAACAGTCCCGATTTTCGCGAGAAATATCATGGAAAATTGACTTTGTCCCGGACGGCCGCAGCTTCCTGCATATGCACCGCTCGGGCAAGCTCAGCCATTCGGCCTCGGGGAAAGCTCGGCCAGCCTCGGGCAATATTGGCCTAGCTCAGGCTCGGGAGGGGGGGGGCCGCATGCTCATGACATCATGGTAATGGTGCCACCCTGAATGCAGTGGGCACGCCCCCCCAGAGAAACATGTGAATGGAGCACCTGGGCTGTGACGGAGGAGTGCAGAGACTAACTGGGATGAGACATGACAAGACTGAAGGTAATTTACACCCCCATCTTTTCTGTATACAAGTCCTCCTTATTGCTCTTTGCTGTCAGCTGTTTCCTTAATCTTTGACCCCCATCTCCTCTAGTAGGTCTGCAGTCTCCTGTATCATGTCCGCACCCTCTCTGACAGTCTCTTGTACCATGTCCACACCCTCTGACAGTCTCTTGTATCAAGTACACACACACACACTCTCTGAAAGTCTCTTGTATTATATCTGCACAGTCTATGACAGTCTCTTGTACCATATCTGCACAGACTCTGAAAGTCTTTTTTATCATGTCCACATACTCTCTTGACAGTCTCTTGTACCATGTCCGCACACTCTCTGCCAGTCTCTTGTACCATGTCCGCACACTCTCTGACAGTCTCTTGTACCATGTCCGCACACTCTCTGCCAGTCTCTTGTAACATGTCCACATAGTCTTTGACCATCTCTTGTACTGTGTCTGCACAGTCTCTGACTGTCTCTTGTACCATGTCCGCACACTCTCTGACCATCTCTTGTGCCATGTCCGCACACTCTCTGACCATCTCCTGTAGCATGTTGTCACACTCTCTGACCATATCTTGTATCACATCTGCAGTCTCTGACCATCTCTTGTATCTGTTTGATGGGATCTGCCTGGGGGGATGGAGTTTCCAGTATCTTTACCAGTTAGCCAGTTACCGTGGTACCACCTGTCTGTTTTCATCCGATCCTATCCGATCCTCCAGAGAGATGGAAAATAGGGTTTCCAACCGTCTAGGTTTCATGTACAGGAGGATCAGATCAGATAGCAGCAGGTGTCATCGGACATGTCACCGGTAACTTTCAGCGCTCCATGGAGGTGCATGGAGCATCCGATTAGGTCCGCCTGAAAATCTGACAGGCGGACCTGATTGGAAAGCCCGTGTGAAAGGGGCCTAACTCTTAGTCCTGGTCCAGAGGAGATTACATATGTAGTGAGTGAAACCCACTTATAGTATAGTCCTTCCCTCACAGGAACTATAGAGTGAACATGAATCCAAGTCCCAAGTTACAGCGCTGATTCCATTGGATAAAGAACCCAGTTTCAGGCATCCACAGGGCCAGGCAGAGACCTTTGGAGGGGCAGGTGCTCAAAGAATAAAATGGAACAGGGCTTTAAATAGGGCTGTGCTCAAAATATTAATACAGCAATGTATCGTGACACATTCCTTCCTGATACACGTATCGATACAGATGATTCTGTATTAATAGGGCAGAAAAATGTAGGAGTCAGAAACACTGCACATACTGGGATATTTACAACTATGTGCTGGGGGCTAGTTGCACCCCTAGCATATGTGAGTTAGGCAGCCAGAAAATGTCATGTCCTTGTTCATACATGTACGAACAAGGACAGGACATTTTATTATGACAGAACATGACTAGTTATTAAAACACATATTGCAACAATTTATACACGCTAATGCACAGACCGATTGTGTGAAAGGGGCCTAAGGCTGCTTTTACATGGATGTACTGTGATTTACCTGCAGGCTGGTACTGCTGGTGGGTACTGCTGGCTGGTACTGCTGGTGGGTACTGCTGGTGGGTACTGCTGGCTGGTACTGTTGGTTGGTACTGCTGGTGAGTACTGCTGACTGGTACTGCAGGCAGGTACTGCTGGTGAGTACTGCTGACTGGTACTGCTGGTGGTACTGCTGGCTGATACTGTTAGCTGGTACTGCTGGTGGGAACTGCTGGCTGGTACAGCTTGTACTGCTGGTGGAAAATTCTGGCTCCTCTGAGACACCTTAACGCCGGAGTATGAGGAGCGGTGCTGGAGGAAGCATGCAAAGCTTCCTGTATCTCTCCTCTAACAGGCGGAGTGCATTTGATATCCCTCTGCCTGTGAAAGGATGGAGCCGGAACTATACAGGAAGCATCAGCTTTGTTCTGACTTGGGGATACGCTGACAGCCGGGCAGCCAGAACTCCGCGCGGCACTTGCAGGTGTCAGGGAGCCGCAGCCCAAATGCGGGAGTCTCCTGCACCTCACGGTCTGCCTTGACAAAAGAGCACTTTGGGCATCAAGGGGCAAAGGGTCAGGTGCTCAAGCACCCTTCGCCCCCCCCCCCCCCGCATGTGCCTGTGCATACATACAGACTAGGGTGTTCCCCATGTATGTGGGTACTCATGTAAATAAACGTCTTATAATGCTTTCGGTACTTATCAGAGGGTGCTTTGTCAAATGTCCTCATACATCAATCACCATCCCTATCGACTTGACCACATTGAAGTATTTAAAAAGATTTCAACATGCAAAGTCTCTGCCCTACCTACACGATTTCACTTAGACGCTGTGAAGGGTATTCCAACCCACATAAAGTATCTTAAGTAGACGTTGACAGGTTTATTCACCCCCAGGCATCTCTTATGTCCTGAGGACTTTGGCAGGGATTTTTGTTGTTCCGGCATTTCCAGCTCCACTTACCTGCTGCAGCCATTGCAAGGTTGTCTTACTGTCCCATCGCAATGTTTATTTGTCTTCCATTATGGGGAAAGACGTAATAGGAGTGATAATTAACGGAAAAGAAGCAGGGACAGGAAGTTGCTGCTCGGATCTTAAGAAGTAAAAAGCCTTTCAGTAATTTTGCCTATCAGCATTTGCTCAACTGACCCTTTAAAAAAAATACTGACATTAGCAATGCTGTGTACCATGGAACCAATGGAAAGATTTACGTTTAATCAGGTTTGGAGCATTCAGTTCCACTGCATAATATGCTGTATATCTGGGATTATCCTGGTGTCTCTTTCCTGCAGTGGATTCAGATGTCTCTAGGACAGTGCTGACACAGTTAATATACATTAGCATTCTGTGATGGATAATGCAGATGTCTTAAATGTCACTTAACCTTTGACATGGTTAAGCTGGCCAGGAATCAATGCCATTATTTCTCTGCCTATACTGAAGGAAGAGAATGTTTTCCTGTCTTTGTACTATTGATTTGTCTGCTTATGTTAACTGTATTAACATACTGTATGCAGACGTCTCCCTCAGAGGGTTTTGCAATTTCCCTGCTGTATCTGTTTATCATTCCCTTTGTACACATATATACCGATCTGCAGAGATAATGATTTGCATCTTCTTAGATATAATATGCTGTTATGAAAAAAGAGCTGGGGAAGGAGATGTAGCAGGGGTCAGTGAAGCTGTTTGGGGATATGTTACTAAGAGCTGATAGAGGAGGAGTTACTTGCAGCAATTACAAAGGAACCTACGGGAGTTTTGTAGTAGCTCTCGGAATAATTATGGGTATTAATTTTCCATTATAGCACACATTAAATTAGCGTATGTGTAAACTCTTGTAGAATATTTACATACAAATATTAACCACTTAAGCCCCGGAGGATTTGGCTGCTAAAGGACCAGGGGTTTTTTTGCGATTTTTTACTGCGTGACTTTAACGGACAATTGCGCGGTCGTGCGACGCTGTACCTAAACGAATTTGACGTCCTTTTTTTCCCACAAACAGAGCTTTCTTTTGGTGGTATTTGATCACCTGTGCGATTTTTTGATCACGCGCTATAAACAAAAAAAGAGCGTAAATTTTGCAAAAATAACAATATTTTTCACATTTTTTTATATGAAATTCCCCAAAAAAAAAAGTAAAAATCAAAATTTTTTAACATTTTTCGGCCAATTTGTTTTATGCTACCTATGTTTGGTAAAAAAAATCGCAAAAAGCGTATTTTGATTGGTTTGCGCAAAAGTTATCGCGTTTACTAACAAAGAGAAAGATTTTTGTCATTTTTGGTGTTTTTTTTTTTAACGCGTAATGGCGGCGATCTGCGATTTTTTTTTCGGTACTGCGACATTGCGGCGGACAGATCGGACCCTTGACTGACATTTTTGACACTTTTGGGGTTACCAGTGACATTACTGCAGTAATCAGTGCTATACATATGCACTGTTACTGCAAAAATGACACTGGCAGGGAAGGGGTTAACTTTATTGGGAAGGGAGGGGTTAAGTGTGTCCTAGGGGCGTGCTTTCTACTGTGTAGGGACATTGCTATTGGTGTAAAAGCAAAGATCAACCGTTCTACATAGTAGAACGGTCAGATCTTTACTTTTACACAGGGAGAACTGACAGGCAGCTTGTTTACACAAGCTGCTCTGTCTTTCTCCCTTCACAGGAGCGATCGTAGTGTGGCCGGCGGACATCGAGTCCGCCGGTCACACGCACTGACTTGCCTGTGAACGAGCCGCGGCGGGCGCGCGCCTCGGCGGGCGCGCGCCCGCTCGCTATAGGCTCGCAAGTCAGTGACAGGCGAGTGACGTACCGATACGTCACTCTGCCTGGCCGGGGCTGACCGCCGCAGTATATAGTCGTGCGGCGGTCGGCAACCGGTTAAAAGGGTAATTTCAGTTGAAAGAAAATTATTTTTAGACAGTTATATTGGCCGTTGTCTATTTATATGCTGAAAACCCTTGAAGCTGTCAGTATTCCTCATGTTTAACCACTTAAGCCCCGGAAGATTTTACCCCCTTCCTGACCAGGGCCTATTTTGCGATTCGGCACTGCGTGACTTTAACGGACAATTGCGCGGTCGTGCGACGCTGTACCTAAACGAATTTGACGTCCTTTTTTTCCCACAAACAGATCTTTCTTTTGGTGGTATTTGATCACCTGTGCGATTTTTACTTTTTGTGCTATAAACAAAAAAACAGCGTCAATTTTGCAAAAATAACAATATTTTTCACATTTATTTATATGAAATTCCCCCCCCAAAAAAAAGTCAAAATCAAAATTTTTTAACATTTTGGGCCAATTTTTTTTTTTTTTACCATATGTTTGGTAAAAAAAAATCCCAAAAAGCGTATTTTGATTGGTTTGCGCAAAAGTTTTTGCGTTTACTAACAAAGGGAAAGATTTTTGTCATTTTTGTTGTTTTTTTTTTTTAACGCGTAATGGCGGCGATCTGCGATTTTTTTTTTTTTTTGCGGGACTGCAACATTGGGGCGGACAGATCGGACCCTTGACTGACATTTTTGACACTTTTGGGGTTACCAGTGACATTTCTACAGCAATCAGTGCTATACATATGCACTGTTACTGTAAAATTACACTGGCAGTGAAGGGGTTAACTTTTTTGAGAGGGAGGGGCTATGTGTATCCCTAGGGGCGTGATTCTAACTGTTATTGGCTGTGGCTTGAGGTGTAGGAACAGTGATCAATGGTCCTACATAGTAGTACCGTATGATCACTGTTTCTACACAGGGGAGAATGACAGGCGGCTTGTTTACATCAGCCGCCTGCCTTTCTCCCTCTGCACCGACGATCGCCGAGTGACCGGCGGACATCGGGTCCGCCGGTCACACACGCGGGGGGGTCCGTGACCACGCGGGAGCAGGAGCGCGCCTCCGGCGGCGCGCTTGCTCCCTAGACCCTCACAGGCTAGCGACGTAGATCTACGTCACTCTGCCTGTGAGGGGCTGACCGCCAACGTAAATAGTCGTGCGGCGGTCGGCAAGTGGTTAAAGAGGTAGTATACTCCACCAATAAACTTTTACCTACAGGTAAGCCTATGATAAGGCTTACCTGTAGGTAAAATGAATATCTCCTAAACCTGCACGGTTTAGGAGATATTCGTCCTGCATGCAGCCGCTGACACCAGCAGCGCATGCGCTCTGAAGGTCCGGCAAACCTTCAGAGCTCTTTGCCGGCTCCTTGCTGGAAAGTAAACTCCTGCGTACATGCGCAGGAGTGACGTCATCGCGGCTCTGGCCACTCACATCACCAGAGCCGGAACCCGGAAGAGACGCCGAGGGAACATGACAGCTCCATCATCGGTGTCCGGACGACCGTGTCTGGGCTTTGTTTTAAGGTAAGTATTTCATAATGAGCTAGCATGCAATACATACTAACTCATTATGCCTTTCTCCTGCAGGGGTTTTTTTTTGTTGTTTATGAGGATACAACCGCTTTAACCACTTTAAGACCGGAAGGATTTGCCCCCTCAATGACCAGGCCATATTTTGTGATTTGGCACTACGTTACTTTAACGGACAACCGCGCGGTGGGGCGATGCTGTATAAAATGAAATTGACGTCCTTTTTTTCCCACAAATAGAGCTTTCTTTTGGTGGTATTTGATCACCTGTACGATTTTTATTTTTTGCGCTGTAAACAAAAAAAGAGCGTCAATTTTGAAAAAAAAAAAACAATATTTTTCACATGCTATATGACATTCTCAAAAAAAATTTACATTACATTTTAAGCCAATTTGTTTTCTGCTACATATTTTTGGTAAAAAAAAATCGCAATAAGCGTATTTTGATTGGTTTGCGCAAAAGTTATCGCGTCTACTAACTACGGGAAAGATTTATGTTATTTTTATTGTTTTTGGTTTTTTTTACTAGTAATGGCGGCGATCTGCAATTTTCTTTACGGACTGCAACATTGCGGCGGACAGATCGGACCCCTAACTGACATTTTTGACA
Source organism: Pelophylax lessonae (assembly GCF_965119305.1). NCBI lineage: Eukaryota > Metazoa > Chordata > Amphibia > Anura > Ranidae > Pelophylax > Pelophylax lessonae. The sequence continues at coordinate 170,124,232 of NC_138775.1, read as the reverse complement.
CTTTTGGGGGTACCAGTGAGATTACTACAATAATCAGTGCTAAAAAATATGCACTGTTACTGTAATAATGACACAGGCAGGGAAGGGGTTAACCCTGTGGGTGATCAAGGGGTTAAATGTGAGCCTAGGGGAGTGATTCTAACTGTGGGGGAGTGTGGCTTCTGAAATGACCATAGAGACATGTGATCCTATATAGAAGGATCACATGGGCCCTATGACTATTCCAGGGAGAAGAACAGTAGGCTGTGTTTACAACAGCCGACCGTCCTTCTCTCTCAGCTGGGAGCGTTCGCGGGTGTGAGGCGGCAACCGGAGCTGCCTGACACACGCAACAGCTTCTTTGCTGACAATCGCCCCCTAGCTGCCACCAAGCGAGCAGCGTATCCATACATTGTTTTGCCTGTACGAGCCACTCTGCCGCTATATATATATATATATATATATATATATATATATATAGCAAGTGGTTAAAGTGACAATAAACCCAAAACTCAAAGTGTGTTGACTGCATTCTTTTTCTTTTCTTAGGGCCCTACAGCAACATTGTCAGTCTGGGGGGTAGGGGAGTGTAAGATGTACTAGCATATTTAGATACACTAATCAAATTGAAGCTAAACTCTAGCTAACACTTTATAAGCAGCTATAGCAACAGTTTTGTTCCTTTTGGGATAAAGGTTTTACATAATTAACCACTTGCCGAGCTGCCGCTGCAGATATGCTGCGGCAGGCTGGCTCCACTGCGTGAACCGCTGTACCTGTACAGCGGTTCGTGGGAGTGCCCACCCCCATTAGGAAGTGGGGAAGCTGATCCACAGGGCCAGCGGCCATGATTGCCACCGGCCACCAGCGATCGCTCCCCGGGGAGAGAGAGAACGACGGTCTGCTGCTGTAAACACTACTCTCTCTCTGGAATGAACAGGATCACAGGTCTCTGTGTTGATTCCACAAGCCTCCCCCCCATACAGTTAGAAAACATCCCCTAGGCATACACTTAACCCTTTGATCACCCCTGGATGAACCCCTTCCCTGCCAGTTTCATTTTTGCAGTAGCAGTGCATATTTTTAGCACTGATTACTGTAGTAATGGTCCCCCCCAAAAGTGTCAAAAATGTCAGTTAGGGGTCCAATCTGTCCACCGCAATATCGCAGTCCCGCTAAAAATTGCAGATCATTGCCATTACTAGTAAAAAACAATAAATAAAAATTACATAAATATCTTTCCTCTAGTTTGTAGACGCGATTTTGCGCAAACCAATCAAAATACGCTTATTGGGATTTTTTTTTTACCAAAAATATGTGGCATAATACAAATTGGCCTAAAATGATTAAAAAAAATAGATTTTTAATTTTTTTTTTTTTTTTTTTGGAAATGTTATATAGCAGAAAGTGAAGAATATTGTTTTTTTTTTTTTTTTTTCCAGAATTGTTGCTATTTTTTAGTTTAGAGCGCAATAAATGAAAATCACACAGGTGATCAAATACCACCAAAAGAAAGCTCTATTTGTGGGGAAAAAAAGGACATCAATTAGTGTTCTAATGTGAAAAAAATGCATGGTCTTACATCTCTTTAGAGGTATTTAACCTTGGATAGTATCTCACCAAATCTGACATTTCTCTTGCAGTGGTTGCCTGAGATTTGAATTATATCTTAGTACAGGGTTCTTGGAAAATCAGGGAGCCAATCAAAAAAGCAGGAAATTATGTTTCTGGGGTAGTTTTGCACATCAAAAGGTTGCCATATTGTATCGAATTTTAAAGAAAATTACAGCAGTAGATTAAGAAGAAAAGGTAATTTATATTATCATTAAATAAGAACACAGCCTGTATAGCAATTGTAGGCTATATATATTTTTTTTTATTTGCTGTATATTTTCCATGATAGCAGAGTTACCCTCTAAAGGTTGCTTCATCCCAAAGTCTGAAATTACCTTGTGAGAGCCCCAAATATGCATCCTTAACCACTTCTTTTCCCCCTTAATGACCAGGCTATTTTTTGTGATTCGGCACTGCAATATTTTAACGTACAATTGCGCAGTCATGCGACGCTGTACTTAATAAAAAATGTATGCCCTTTTTTCCCCACAAATAGAGCTTTATTTTGGTAGTATTTGATCACCTGTGCTATTTTTATTTTTTACGCTATAAACAAAAACAGAGCGACAATTCTGAAAAAAAAGACAAAAAAACAATACCTTTCACTTTCTGCTATAGAACATTCCCCCCCCCAAAAAAAAGAAAAATTAACAATCAAATTCATAATTTTAGGCCAACTTATATTTTACTACATATTTTATTATTATTAAAATCCCAATACGCGTTTTTTGATTGGTTTGCGCAAAAGTTATCGCGTCTACAAACTACGGGAAAGATTTATGTTGTTTTTCTTCGTTTATTTTTTTACTAGTAATGGCGGCGATCAGCGATTTTTAGCGGATCTGCGACAGTGCGGCGGAAAGATTGGACCCTTAACTGACATTTTTGTCACTTTTGGGGGGACCAGTGACATTACTACAAAAATCAGTGCTAAAAATATACACGGTTACTGTAATAATGACACTGGCAGGGAAGGGGTTTAACCCTGGGTGATCAAAGGGTTAAGTGTGAGCCTATGGGGTGTTTTCTAACTGTGTAACTATGGGGGGGATGGGTTAATGGAATCAATACAGAGAGCTGTGTTCCCAAATAGGAGGAACACCGGAGCTCTGCATTGATACCAGAGAGAGAAGAGAGTTCTCTCTTCACGGGAGCAATCACGGGTGCCCGGCAGCAATCGCAGCCCCCGGCCCAGTGGATCGGCGAGTGGGTGTGCGCGCACCCCCAGGACCACTCCTTTGGATCATCGTACCTGTACAGCCGTATGGCCGTACATCGGCTGGTCGGCAAGTGATTAAACAAGAAGACCTGCATCTGAACTAGGTTTCCCAAATACCTCTCTTCAGGGCCGCTATCAGGGGGGGGGGGGGGGGGGCAGCCCGTACACATAAAGGGGGCCTGGGTGTCTCCAAGGGCCCAGCTGTCCTAGGGGGAATGTTAGTGATAAGGCCCCAGGGGGCCGAGGCCTAAAGTTGTGTAAGAGGCCCCAATATTTCTGATGGCTGCCCTGCCTCCCTTGCCTCCACTTATGGTGTACAATAATGCATAGCTCACCCAATCTTTCTAGTAAATGTAAAAATGTACATTAGGGAAATGAAATGAAAAAGAATATTTGTTATTCATCTTTATTACATACCTATTGCTATTCCGATAGAGAAAAAGCAAATAATACCACGCTAGTACCTTTAGAATCTAAAGTTCAGAGCTCTGCTGTTCGAAGTAGCGAGGTTAGGGAGCTGTCTAGAGTACATCATTAAGTAAGGTTTTTTGTCTTTTTTCTCTGGATTTTTTATTTATTGAGCTTAACTGGAGGAGACTTTATCCATGCCTTTTTGTGACTCGGTGGACCCCTTATTGAGCTGTTTCCATTGATGGTGGAAGTGGGATATTCAGGTGTGCGGAGAGCAGAGTTGAAAGCGGTGTTAAAGATTTCAACTACCTTCTCCCCTTCCTACTAGGTGTATATACACCACTTCTTCTGTTGACCCAATAGGCGTATGCCAAACTGGGTCTATTTGTTCTGGTAAAGCCTCGTACACGCGCAACGATTATCGTCCGACCAATCGTCCGACTGATCGTCCGACTTTTGTCCAAGTTGTGTTTTGTTGGTTGGAATGTGTCTAGACTGCACACGAATTTTCTCGGCCAACAAAATTCGACTTCAGAAGTGATGTCATGTGTTGGTTTGTTTTCTTTATGTTTTTTCTTCACTGAGCATGCCCAGACTTGCTCATCAGATTTTTCCCTGTCGAAATCCTTACTGACTGCACGAAAATTGGCCGTTGTGTTGACGGCCAACAAAAATTTTTTTTTTTTTTCCATAAACAAATTTTTATTTTGTTAAAAGCAAGGCATAACATCAAATGTATACAGTAGAATAAATTGAAAGTCAATGAACACACATAATATCAGGGTATATACAAGTGTGAAAACTTATGAGGTTACATGTTTACAGACACAAGAAGGCATAACAAAAAGCATATGATGAGAGCACTCTACTAGGCAAGAGGACTACATTGTCATACGAAAAAGAGAGGTTTCTAATATCCCAGCAGAGAAAAAAGGTATGAAAAGTAGGGGATTGTTGTCTGCCTTTTAGGACAAATACTCACGCTTGCTGGGAGAAATGCAAATTTTAATGGGTTAATTTCATCGCGGGAAGAGGGAATGCCTAAGGATTCAAGAAATGTGCTCCTTTTATGTGTCTGAAACAAGGGTGCTGGTTTCTTGGTAAGAATCAGTGGGAGTGCGGAAAGATAGCTTGACAAAGAGGTAGATAAGAACAGGTAAATTAGGAGAGCGGAGAAAGAAAGAGATAGAGGGAGAAAAGAGGGGAAAGAAAGAGAAAAAAAAAAAGGGGGGAGGAGGGCATGAATGGGAGGGTAAGAGGGGGGGGTCAGAAGGAGGTAGGCATAATGGTGAAATTGAGCACGGTTTCCCTGGTTCCAGTCACTCCAGAGAAACCGGCTCTAATGTAGTACTATAGTACCATAGCCCACGGGACCAGATTATGGAGCGCACATGATAGACTTGTACTCGTCTGTCTCCTTATATCGGAGCCAGTCCAACCATTCCGCAGAGAACTTAGATATGTCGTCCCTTGAGATGGCTATCAATTCTTCTATTTCTTCAGTTCTATTCAGTCTGCGAAACCACTCTGAGAGTGAGGGGATTGCTGATGTACGCCAGTGGCATGGTACACAAAGCTTAGCAGCGTTCATCATGTGACGAGCTAATGCAGTTTGTAGGGAATTAGGCGTTCTAGGGGAATAGTTCAAGAGGATTTTTTCAGGAGTGAAGGGAATCTCACTAGATGTGACCTTTTTTACAATATCGTGGACCTTCTTCCAGAAGGGTTGCAGTACCGGGCATGACCACCAAATGTGTAGCATGGTACCCGGAGATGTCATGCATCTCCAGCAAGTGTCGTCGACTGTTGGGGCGAATCTGTGGATTTTGTCTGGTGTCCTGTACCATCGGGTAAGGATCTTATATCCGTTTTCTTGAGCGGTAACATTGATCGAGGAGCGATGGGGTGAACGGCAAATACAAAAATTTTATAGTCTGCACACCAGATTTTTTTCGGCCGAAAAGTCAGAGTTGGTTGTCGGAAGCATCATACTAACAAGCCGAAAATCGGCAGATCGGACGTTGGCCAAAAATTCCCTGCCAATTTTCGACGCGTGTGTACGGGGCTTAAGCCTCCTTGATGTCGGTGGTGGTTGATCTATTCAGTGTCATTTGATATTCACTTGGATCACTTATTTTCACATTTTCATGTTTTCACATCAGTTTGGAGTTTTTGAATTGTGTAACTTTTTTTCTTCTTTTTTCTTTTTCCATCACCTAAATAATGTCACGCTACATTTATTATGTATTCATTTGTAGCTCACTGTATCACATGCGTTGTGTTCCATTACTTTCATAGTTATACTATGGATTTTTGCAAAGATAATGGTATTGATATCTATTGTCAGTTATTTATTGTTGTGTGATTTTTTACACATTTATTTTTTAATCACTAGATCTATCTAGGATATAATAGCGCCACACATTTTGTTTTATTCTGATAGAGGCCCCTAAAGTTACCAATATGCCTAGTATGACAATACATTTTTCCATTCAGTTCAGAATGCTTATATAGTATATGCACTAATAGGTAATGAAAATGGGCAAAAACAGCATGATTTCACCTAGTATTTGACTTTGTCCTTACCTGTTGACTTTTCTTGATACCACATCATACGTTGGATCACATTATGTCATTACTTGCTTTCATTTTGCTGCTACGATTTTTCTTACTCCACGCTGGCAAAGTATATTTAAGTTTCCTTTTGCAGCATTTCAACTTTTCCATTGCTTGGATTACTCTATTGAACTAGGCAATTTGGCCATAAAGTGATTTTACGTACTCTGTTTGGTTCTGCTGGAATACACCATATAGTGGAAAGAATTGCTTGGGCTTTTATGTGATTTTGCTATTTTCTACAATTTGTATTATTGCTGGACTCCTGTTGACAATTGAAGATCGACTATATCTTGGTTGCACTCATATTATGATATGAAAACTATGTTTCAACAATATCTGGAGTGTTGTCCATGGTAATGAATACCTCAGATGTTACACTGATTATAAGTAGAACTATATTCCATTTTCTATACATTTCTTTTGAGAACATCTTATGCTTTTGAGATCCCCTCCACTGGTGTGTTACATATGTATGCATTTTGCATTCAACAAGGAACATTCATTACAGTGTAGAAATACCTGCTATTTGGACCACCACGAATCCTCATGGCCCAGGTCTCTTTTTTAGTAATTTGTCTAGCAATTTTCTGGTGGAATTCCATGTCGATTTAGATCCTGTTTTGTTTATTCAGGATTGTCGATTGATTATATTGCCTTAGTCTAATAAAAATTTCCTAAATTGGTTCTAGATACTTCTCTAGCAACAGGTAACAAATTAGGCAATAATTATCTGATCTGAACTACTATTCAGGAACAATTTTGAATAAATTTATTGGCACATAGTATGATGGTTTTGAATAGTTTTCATATTTTTTTTATCAATACTAACAAATAATGAATTTAAATATTTGGAGATCGCTTTGATATGCTGTAAGTATAACACCCCTTTATAAGTTTTTAGGATGGTCAGATTATTTTACCTTTCAGTATCCCTGTAAAAATAACGTTTTGTATTTAATTATTTGCTCCTATTAGGTTTAAAACCCCATATTGTATATTGTGCTATTCATTAAACATGTATCTGCAATATAAAACTCAAGTGAAAAAACACAAAAATGTAAAATACAATATGTGCAACACTAGCAGCGCAATAAGCCACTGCCACAAATAGGGCTCTTTCACACGGTCCGCCGTGCTGCTCAGCAGGGATCGATCCGCGATCCCCGCTGAGCCGGCGGATGACAGCTCCGTCTCCGCTTGCAGTGCGGAGAGGGAGGTGTCACAGCCCCCGCTGCTCTCTATGGGGAATCGGATGAGAGCGGACCGCCTGTCCGCTCTCATCCGATCCCATCCGATCCCATCCCCAGGGCGGATGGAAAATAGGGTTTCCATCTGTCCGGATTTCACGGACAGGATCGGATGCAGATGGCAGCAGGTGTCAGTGGACATGTCACCGCTTACATCCGCTGCTCCATACGGATGATTGGGGCATCTGATCAGATCCGCCTAAAAAACTGACAGGCGGATCTGATCGGACCGCCCGTGTGGAAGAGCCCATAATGAAGTGACTTCATTATTGGTGACAGTGGCTTATTGTGCTTCTGGTGTTGCACATATTGTATTTTAAATGTTATGTGTTTTTTACTTGAGTTTTAATTTGTTTATTTTTAAGCTAATATATATTGTGACACTTGAGTGCATAGCACGGGAGACCTGTTTTCAATATAATGATATTATATCGACCTAGCCAATCATGTCAAAGGAAAAGAGAAACGGGGCTTTTCCGGTGCTTGCTACCCCACTCAGCATACAGAAAATTCAATAAATCTATAAAATTTTGTTCTTTATTAATATCAAAAAAAGAATTTAAAATTAACTATTCAAATCCATTTCAACAAGTATAATCCATACATCACAGTACATAGATGAACAGAAAAATAAAATTTAAAAGAATCACCCCCCTCAATAAAAAGGATCAATGTCTTCTATAGTTTTACTGTATGTACAGTGTATCCATATAGATGACGGAAGGCAGAGCTGTTTCCAATGCGTTTCGCCTGTATGGCTTCCTCAGGGGTATTTAGGGGAAGAGGGTTCAAAAAAGAGGGGAAAAAACTAAATTGCAATTTCAGAGGAGATATTTGACTTGTCCCAGGTTGATGGTCTGCCAATATATCGATAGGAGAGAATCATATGCGAAGAGGGGAAGACTCAGCAGAGTACATCCAATGTAGAAAGAGGGGGGAGAGAGAGAGGGGCAGTCCAACCCCAATTTGTGTATCCAACCCAAATCAAGGAGGGAAGGGCTGTAAATACTTGTCTGTATTATAAGTTCTAAAAACGTTCCTTATCCTCTACAAAAAGAGATCCCAATATAAGGAGTACACTGTACTTGGCCCCAGCAAGAGCACAGTCTATATATACCTTTTAGCACGTCAATATTGCACAACGCCAAGTCCACCTCTAGCTCAGTAATGCCCTTTAAATTGTATTTTTCTGCTCATCTATGTACTATGATGTATGGATTGTACTTGTTGAGATGGATTTGAATAATGAATTTTAAATTCTTTGTTTGATATTAATAAAGAACAAAATTTTATAGATTTATGACATTTTTCTGTATGCTGAGTGGGGTAGCCAAGCAGTGGATAAGCCACGTTTCTCTTTTCCTTTGTTTACTATTTTTCAATATCTTCAGCATGTAACTTAACTTACTGCATTGGCCATGGGTTACAGCAACATGAGTAGAAATAATGTTGACAAAATTCCTGGGCTCCATGTATCAAACTGTCGCTACTGAGAACTATAGTAATTGCCCACAGCCACCAATCAAATCTAAACTTTCAACTGCCATTTTTCATAATTCTAATTGGTGGCTATAGGGCAATACTGACAGCGGTGTTGATAGTGCTAACACTTTGATATATGTACTCCGGTGTTAACTGCTTTTTCAAACACACTGCAGGAATTTCCTATCACAAACCACAACCGCCCCACTTACCTTCCTCATCCAATGTGTATGTATATTTAGTGGGGAGGTCTTACCCCTGAGTATTTGTAATTGGTGACTTCCCATACAATCATTCACTCTTGAGTGTTCTTTGATATCTGTGGATTCTTTTTTTCAAGGTCCTCTTTTAGCTTTGTGATAAACGTATTGTAGCTCCCTAACATCGCCATTTCTAAATGAATATAATGGAATTTTTTGAAAGAAAGCTTTGTCATGAATGTATTCTGTTCCATATATCCCATCCATAAATTTGACTTTCAGTAATTGTTTAGTGCTTAAATTCTATGAGACTGCTATTCGGCAGTCTATACCTTCATACCATTAAACAGCATCTTCACACATCATCTTAATGCTGCTAGAAAATCACCTCTTCATTAAACGCTTCTACATAACATTCATTTTAATAGCAATGCTATCATTCTCTTACCTATTCCTCACAGATTTCTCGGTTCCCAGTTACACATGAAAAACCAATCAGGGCTGAAATTCTGTTTCATTTTTAATGAGCATTCTGACCTGCTTGTCCCCGAACAACACAAAACACTTAGAATAACATGTAGTCATATATATTTAAATGAAATACTTTGTTCCAAACTTTCCACCAAAAATAACAACCCTAAACATTTCTGAAATCTGGATTTCTTTTTTACTTGTGCAAACTGATCATAAGTTTATCCAGCTTGTACTTTGTTTTAAAGTATGTTGCATTCAGATATCAGTGCCATATGTGCCAAGTTAGTGCTCTTCTGCTGTTAACAAGAAATACTATTAACGCCGGCCAAATACGTTTCGGCTGGCAAACTGATAAATGGTCTTAACCACTTTAATACTGGGCAATTTCACCCCCTTCCTGTCTAGGCCAATTTTCAGCTTTCAGTGCTGCCGCACTTTAAATGACAATTGCGCACTCATGCAAAACTGTAACCAAAATTAATTTTTTTTATCCTTTTTTCAAATACAGCTTTCTTTTGGTGGTATTTAATCACCGCTGGGTTTTTTATTTTTTGCTAAAAAAAAAACGAAAATAGACCAAAAAGATTGAAAAAAAAAAGTGTTGCTTAGTTTCTGTCAGCAAGTTTTTTAACTAAGCAATTTTTCTCCTAAACTGATGTGCACTGATGAGGCTGCACTGATGGGCACTGATAGGCTGCACTGATGAGGTGGCACTGATGGGCATTGATGAGGCGGCACAGATGAGGCACTAATATGCAGCACTGATGGGCACTAATAGGTGGCACTGATGGACACTGATAGGCGGCACTTATGAGCAATGAAAGTGGCACTGATAGGCACTGATTGGCGGCACTGATGGGCACTGAAAGGTAGCAGTGATTGGCTCCACTAATGGGCACAGATTGGTTCCACTGATGGGCACAGACTGGTGTCACTGATGGGCACAGAGTGGCATCACTGATGGGCACTGTTGGGGCTGCATTTTAATCGGGGCACTGACGATCAGTGCCCTGATTACCTTTATACATTTTTCCTGTGAGGAGATGACGCTTATCAGCTCTCCTCATCTCACACTCTGTCAGTGTGAGTGAGGAAAAGCTGATAAACAGCACTTCCTTGTGTACATGTGATCAGATGTGATTGGACACAGGACCCAATCACATGGGTAAAGAGCCGCGGCTAAGCTGAGCAACGTTATATGACGTCATCCCAGAACGAGAGCCACATCGCTCCACAGTCATTTGACAGTGGGTGACTGGGAAGTGGTTAAAGGATTACTTCACCTTTCACAAAACCTTCTTATACAAGAAAGTGGTGCCTGTAGGTTAAAAAAAAAAAAATCTGTACAGCTTTGACTAAATTTGAATATTGCCCTGGCTATAGGTGTAGACCTTGTATGTACCTCCCGAAGCCTGGCCGAAAAACTCTCAGAGATGGCATCATCCTGTCCTGCTTTGTTGCTAGGACATTGCAAAGTCACTCCCAGCCGTTACTGCTCACCCCTGCCAACACATGAGTGAGCTCGCTAAAGCCCTGTACACAAGTACCGATCGGCCGTCTTTTGTCCAGGGCTGTCTTGTCTGTTGAAAAGTGCAAAAGACTGCACACAAATTTTGTCGGCCAACAACAGCCGACTGCAGAAGTGATGTCATGTGATGGTTAACTTTCCTTGTCTTTTTTCTTTTCTAAGCATGCCCAGTCTTGCAAATCTGCTGTCTGTCGGCCGAAATCTGTACTGACTGGCAAACAATCAATTCTGGTGTTGGCCAACAAAAATTTTAATGCTTGCACGACAGATTCTGTTGGGCTGAAAATGCGCTGTCGGCTGTCGGAAGCATCATACTAACAAGCCTACAATTGGCCGATCGGTCGTCGGCCGAATCTTTACGGCCGACAATCGGTACGTGTGTACGGGCCTTAACCCCTTCATATGTGTGATCCACTATCTCCTCAGTCACAGCAACACTCAAGTTCAAAGCTACTGCATCAGAGGAGAGAATGTGCACATGAGGGGGTTTGAATTGGCTGAGAGTGTCTTAGCAATGTCCTAGAAACATGGCAGGAAAGGATGATGCCATCTATAGGGGATATATAAATAGCCTAAGCCTATAACAAAGACAACATTTAAAGCATTTGTCAACCCCAACACTTAATATTGATATGTGCCTGCTGTACCATGTACTTGCAGGAAAAATTATCCTGTTCCCTTTGTATTGCTTCCTTTGTGTGAAATCTGTGGTGTTCCTGCCAGTCCCTCTGCTTTTCTAATAAACACTGACCACACTAAGCAGGAGAGCACATCGTGGTCAGTTCTCTATCCAAGCTGGAAACTCACTTCCCTCTACTCCAATGATCAGACTTGTCCTGAAAACCCCCCACTGCACAGCCATTCACTGGGAAGCTCAGTGTACTCCGCTTCTCCTCTCCCCCCCCCCCCAGCTTTTGTGCAGCTGAGAACAGAGGGAATCTGATCACTTATTAAAAAAAAGGGTAACAAAGATATTTATAATGATTTTTTATCTATACAAAAATGTTTTGCCTTTCATTTCTATTTTAAACTGAATGTTTTTTTTTTCCATGGTGAGGGTTTACAATTTTAGGTCAACGCTTCACAGTTTGTTTTTATCTACAACATCTCTTACCTGCATAAGCTGTTTAACCTAAAGGGCTGGTGTATTTTGGGGGGCTTGCATAATTATTATTCAGGATGAAATTGCTCTGTATGAAACTTTGAGAACACTTAAGCATTTAAACTACATAACTTGGTGAGATAAGTGTGCAACATCCCACTTTTCTCCTAAATCTACTCAGCTAGCCAATGCATCTCCTGTTCTTGCACATTGCAGTTTCCAATAATTTCAATAAAATAACTGTCAACAGTTGCAGGTATTTGCTGTAAGTGTATGGAAAATGGGCAATGGCTGGCTGGTAGATTTTTAAAACATCATCCAATCCATTTTATTTTTCAATTATAGATAGTGGAGAGGCGTTTTAATCTTCATGGCACAGGAAGGGAAAGACAGCAATAAAGAATGTCAGAAGTTCTACCCTTTCCCCACATTTCTAAACAGGTATTTTAATTTCTATTTCCATTGGGTATATTTTCTATCATTTCCTGTCCTTTCTTTACAAGAAGTGATGGAAAAATCTTAAAAAGGACACAGTTGGCAATAAAAACCTAAAAGTGGGTCTCATGTGACCTGGCTCTAAAAATCTAAAAATATTCACCGGTGTCAGGTTTCAAGAAAATGCTAAGTGGTATTTGGAAGTCACATAGTGAAGATTGCCCAGGCTCCAGAATTGAGGTACAGTGCCTTGCGAAAGTATTCGGCCCCCTTGAACTTTGCGACCTTTTGCCACATTTCAGGCTTCAAACATAAAGATATAAAACTGTAATTTTTTGTGAAGAATCAACAACAAGTGGGACACAATCATGAAGTGGAACGAAATTTATTGGATATTTCAAACTTTAACAAATAAAAAAAACTGAAAATTGGGCGTGCAAAATTATTCAGCCCCTTTACTTTCAGTGCAGCAAACTCTCTCCAGTGAGGATCTCTGAATGATCCAATGTTGACCTAAATGGCTAATGATGATAAATAGAATCCACCTGTGTGTAATCAAGTCTCCGCATAAATGCACCTGCACTGTGATAGTCTCAGAGGTCCGTTTAAAGCGCAGAGATCATCATGAAGAACAAGGAACACACCAGGCAGGTCCGAGATACTGTTGTGGAGAAGTTTAAAGCTGGATTTGGATACAAAAAGATTTCCCAAGCTTTAAACATCCCAAGGAGCACTGTGCAAGCGATAATATTGAAATGGAAGGAGTATCAGACCACTGCAAATCTACGAAGACCTGGCCGTCCCTCTAAACTTTCAGCTCATACAAGGAGAAGACTGATCAGAGATGCAGCCAAGAGGCCCATGATCACTCTGGATGAACTGCAGAGATCTACAGCTGAGGTGGGAGACTCTGTCCATAGGACAACAATCAGTCGTATACTGCACAAATCTGGCCTTTATGGAAGAGTGGCAAGAAGAAAGCCATTTCTTAAAGATATCCATAAAAAGTGTCGTTTAAAGTTTGCCACAAGCCACCTGGGAGACACACCAAACATGTGGAAGAGGGTGCTCTGGTCAGATGAAACCAAAATCTAACTTTTTGGCAACAATGCAAAACGTTATGTTTGGCGTAAAAGCAACACAGCTCATCACCCTGAACACACCATCCCCACTGTCAAACATGGTGGTGGCAGCATCATAGTTTGGGCCTGCTTTTCTTCAGCAGGGACAGTAAAGATGGTTAAAATTGATGGGAAGATGGATGGAGCCAAATACAGGACCATTCTGGAAGAAAACCTGATGGAGTCTGCAAAAGACCTGAGACTGGGACGGAGATTTGTCTTCCAACAAGACAATGATCCAAAACATAAAGCAAAATCTACAATGGAATGGTTCACAAATAAACATATCAAGGTGTTAGAATGGCCAAGTCAAAGTCCAGACCTGAATCCAATCGAGAATCTGTGGAAAGAACTGAAAACTGCTGTTCACAAATGCTCTCCATCCAACCTCACTGAGCTCGAGCTGTTTTTGCAAGGAGGAATGGGCAAAAATTTCAGTCTCTCGATGTGCAAAACTGATAGAGACATACCCCAAGCGACTTACAGCTGTAATCGCAACAAAAGGTGGCGCTACAAAGTATTAACTTAAGGGGCTGAATAATTTTGAACGCCCAATTTTTCAGTTTTTTATTTGTTAACAAAGTTTGAAATATCCAATAAATTTCGTTCCACTTCATGATTGTGTCTCACTTGTTGTTGATTCTTCAAAAAAAATTACAGTTTTAGGCGCAGACTGTGGATTAGGATTTATGCCTTGCTCCGTAATATTCTTCAAGTCACCCTGAAGAAGGACCCGTACGAGGCTCTCTTGTGTAAGCCTATACCTGATTTGACTCGTGCACAGCGACCGTTGGCTCAGCACTTGTTTACGGCTACGAAATTGACCATTGCCCGATCTTGGAAGACCCCGTTGCTTAGTTTTGAGGCGGCCAAAAACCGTATGAATGATATTCTTGTTAACGAAAAGTTGACTGCGATAGTTTCTGATACTCACGCTAAGTTTCTTAAGGTATGGGACCCCTGGATCTCGGCAGTGGCCCCTTCTAGATTCCAGACCACCCTTCTCTCTCTTTAAATGCCTCCTGGGTGCACACCCCGCAGGACCTATTTCCCTTCTCCCCCCCTTCCTCTTCCCCATCTTTTCTTTAGCTTCTTCTCTTGTCGCCCCTCTTATTGTTTGTCCTACCTTTCCACGCTTTTCTTTCTTTCCTTTGTCTCGTATTGGTGTTTTTCCTCTTTGGCTTGGTACTTTCAGGCCCAGCCTTTGTTTGCTTATTGGAACGTAATGAACCTTTTCCTGACAGTATTTATAGTTTGGTCCGTGCTGTTTCTCGGTTGGCGCACGTACTGTGTCTGTAACATGTTCTGCCATTATCGATTTCTCTGCGTTCCAGTTTTTCTTATCCAATTGTACACATGTATCGTGTTTTTGATGTATGTTACTGCCTTTTTCAAAATAAAAACTTTTGTACAAGAAAAAAATACAGTTTTATTTCTTTATGTTTGAAGCCTGAAATGTGGCAAAAGGTTGCAAAGTTCAAGGGGGCCGAATAATTTCGCAAGGCACTGTAGGTATGTGCTATCTGACAAATTCACAAAGTACCAGCGTGATCCTTAATATAAAAGAAAAAAAAAACATGCAATACCAATGCATAAACTAAAATATTCAAAAATATTCAAAAGTGCAGTCCATATAATATTTGAAATGGTAAATCCAACCATCTGGACACCATTCACATTAAAAGTGCTTCTTAATTCAACTTCTTCTAATAGTGATTGTGAAAGAAGAACCAAGGTGACAACTCAGCATGTATTCTCATCTCGTTCTGTGCGACCTCACAATTAAGTTTGGTCAAATAGCAATTGAGCCTCTCCTGGGCTGAATACTGCAATCTGGATCTCCGGGATTCCTCTCTTCCAGTGATGCAGCCTCACCTTGAGCCTCGATGTATGTGTATGCAGGTAAAAGAGACTACAATAGTGCTTATATCATTTAAATACTATCTCTTTATTAAAATTAATATAAAATCTGTACTTACATTTAGGCTACAGCATAATATACTGCAATAATAGTGATTATCTATATAAGCAGACAATATATACTCATCAGTTTAAAATTCTGTATATAAACACAAAATTAGGATAATGTCTGCTTTATAGTTTCCATTTTTAATCAAGCTTGGCAAAACAGTCATATATAAAAATGTGGGCAGATTTAATATGCTAGGGTTGCAACTTGTGATTTACTGCTATGCTGTAAACCTCTTGGCTGGCCCTCATTTCATTAAAAAAAAACACAATGTAAATATATCTGTGACAGATCCAAGAAACTTTATTAGATCAAATGGGTGCTATGGACAACTGGACAACTCAGTCGCCCGAATGTATTCACCATAGTGTCATGAAATGTGTTCAGACAGATAAAATTGTTAAAAAAAACTGATGGTAGATGTGAAGGTTTGTTAAAATACCATGTTACAATTTATATAACCCAAACACCATTATATTGAAACTTATTTGAATTTAGGAAGCCGCTTGAAAAAACATTTTCAGCATTACAGGACAAGTCTGGTTGACCAACTACTATTCCCTGTAGATAAGATGAATTGAAAACAATTTTGAACACATAGAA
This sequence comes from Pelophylax lessonae, assembly GCF_965119305.1. Classification (NCBI taxonomy): domain Eukaryota; kingdom Metazoa; phylum Chordata; class Amphibia; order Anura; family Ranidae; genus Pelophylax; species Pelophylax lessonae. The sequence continues at coordinate 170,108,229 of NC_138775.1, read as the reverse complement.
TGGTTTCATATATTATACCATAATTCCACTCAAACTAGTAAACCAGGTTTTGGTGGACAAAGGAAAACCAACCATCCTACTGTTTTAGTAAAAGTCTCTTGTTAAACAGTGAGAGGAATGCAACTCCATCATTGTGCTACAGACAATTCCAGCGAATACTTATACAAGGAAGTGGAATTATGAAGTGATTTGGGGATGTTCCATACACTGTTATAATTTAGCAGATCCAACATGGGAAACCAATTATTCTTTTGACTTACGTAAAGTGAGGTATGGGGGCAGGAATAGAGCCCAGGCCTTATATACTGTATACATCTTTATAATATTTAGATAACAGAAGATAGCTGGTGTGTTTGTAGGTTGCTTGGGTGCCAACATTCCAGAAATAATCTATCCAATAAATTATATAATGGGTGTATAGGACTTTCCCGGCACCAACTAGAATTCAAAAACAAAAAATATTTATAAACAGTTTATTACATCTTTATTGCAGAACATAAAACCATATCTGTACGTAAACCATAGGGGAACAGGACCCCACATACGGTTCAAACTTCAAACTACATCCTTGACGTAGAAGCTTCCTTAGACATTTTGAGTATCACTCTTCATCAAGTGAAAAGCACACCTGGAAACTCAGAAAAGTTAGAGCCTATAGATGGGAGTTAAAACAATAAGCCTGGTGGTGAGGTTGTGCAATCCCATGGTGATAGGGTCCCAAAAGGGAAAAGGAACAGCTGTAAATGCAGAGATCCAGAAGGCAGGTATAAGATGTTAAGTACGGCCCAAAATGGATCCATCCAAGGTCATGGTCAGTCACAAGACTCCAACACCAGGAAAGATGCATACATTTACAGCTGTCCCTTTTGGGATCCTATCACTAGGAGATCACACACACCACCAGGCTTATTGTTTTTTTACTACCATCTGTAGCTAAACTGTCTATGGATCTCCAGATGTACTTTTGCCCCTGATGAAGAGTGATCCTCAAAATGTGTTGAATATGGGCCCTGTTCCCCTATGGTCTAAGCCTACAATGTATGTTTTGTGATATGGTTTCATGGTCTGCAAAAAAAGATGTAATAAACAGTTCTTATATATTTTCTGTTTTTGAATTATATTTGGTGCTGTGGAAGTCGCATATGATACAATTTGTTGGATAGACTTTTTATTATTTAGAACAACTTCACTGTTTGCATTACTAGCAAGCAAAAGCATTGATACAAGACAAGGTCTAGACAAGGTCTTATATAACCTACTTTACTAGTGACCAATCATCATTCTGATTCAGCAATTCATGTTTAAAAAAAAGCTGCTTTTGGGAATATAATATTTATTTTAAGCATATCCCATAATGATGTGATCACATTTCTTTGGAGCCAAGGGAGAATCATGAAAGCATGTTGTATTTCTATGAGGCATTCCTAAGCTAAATAGGCTGTGGGTAGGAGAGATGTGGAAATCCTAATTTATAACTTCTGATCTGCTTCTGCTGTGATGCAGTGAAACACCTTCCCCTGACAGCTAATAAACTCCAATCTCTATTTTTAGTTTTCTTTTCATCACCTTTACATGGGATTGAAAATTGATCTCCCTTGATAGAGGTTGAAACAATCCACATAAACATTAAAAAGCAATGTGCAAATTACCAGTAGCTCAAGACCAGTATGGCTTCATCTGATATTGGATACCTAGTATAGTCTACGAGTTATGCAATAACACAGTTTTTGAAAATTACTTTTTTATGCACATTATTTTTATAATTTTAGATAAAAAAATGGTAAAAAGGCGCTGGTGTCCCTAGATATAAATAGTATTAGCGGTTGTGCACCTGAGTAATGTTTTTAAACAAAGGTAAAGGTGGATCAAATCCTTTTGCTTCTATGGTTTGGTCCACCAAAGGATAAAGGGATCATAGGCGTTTGGGGTCTGTGTGACCCACCTGTATCTGGTAAGAGGCAAAGATTATCATCTTTATTCACTGGAGCACCTGATATTCAATCAATATCATCCACTTTCCTGCATGAACTGTTTTGGATCACGGTTTTAACCATTTGAGCACCTTATAAAGCACTTTTACTTGAACATTGCCAATATATTTTTTTGCTCAAGAAAATAATATATTCATCCACCTTTTATTCATGCAACTAATTTATTTATTCACATACGTTTTTATATATTTTATAAGCGATCACTAGCACTTTATTTGTCATTTATTGCACTTTCAGCACCTTAAATAATATCACTATTTTTGCTTTGCACAAATATACTATGTGGCACTAGCACTTTTTATAACATTTGTATGATGGTATATATGAATATTGTTTTTAATTTCTAACCTACATATTTTTTACCACACTTGTTATATTAATTGACATATAATTTTATATATTTTTTTGTCACAACCGCACAACTGATCTTGCATTTTACCTTTGTTTAAAAACATTACTCAGGTGCACAACCGGTAATACTATTTATATTATATTATCTAGGGACACCAGCACCTTTTTACCATTTTTTATCTAGCTTTTATTGTATTTTACAATTAAAAGGGCAGCAGGTTATAAAATCAGAATAATCCCTAAGAACCAGGCGCCTTCACATCAATCACACCATTTTTATAATTTTCATTATGTCCTTTACTTTTGTCGCTTAACTTGTGTCGTTATAGATGTATTTATCATACAGGTAATCTAGGAATATCAGCACATCAGGAATTTATGCAAGTCTGAGATCATGCTGTTAGCAAATAAAAGGGATGTTAAAAATTACATAATGAAAACACAATCATGGTCTGTGTTCAGGACCTGGATAAGTTGAAACATATTGCCATGATGTTTTTTTAACCCTATGGGATGCTAATCAAGTAAGCTATTAACTGAATGAATTCCCGATGTGATGATTGCTTCCTTCTTGGCTTTGCATGTACCGCTACTCTAGTGCTGATAGGGGAAGAATACACTGTGCACTGTATTCAGGTCTTCTAGTGAAGGAGAAACATCTTTTAATACTTACCGATAAAGACATGTGCTGTGGAAGAAGGTCCATAGTCTTTGCTTAATGGTAATATGTTAACCATTCAATTAAATAAAGGTGGAGAACAGTGTTTCTAGGCACAGTCAGGGGTGAAGTAGGAAAGGGTTGCTCTGCGTGAATCCAGAAAGGAGATCTGCACCACTCCATGCAGTCATGTCAGGTTTTATTGGACTGAAAGTCAGTCCTCATAGGTCACCTACTCTAGGTGCTCTACTCAGAACTACTACTGTACTTAGAATCTGGTAGAGGGAGGATAACATGAAAATACAGTGTTTCAATAAAACAAGCCTTCTAGTAGATTCTTTTTAGAGATGTCTGGTCACCAAATGAGCTCTTCAAGTAGCAGCTGAATGAGCAACTGGGGTTTGAAAATAACTCAATCAATCTGTTTCCCATGAAGTGAAAACAATGTAATGGAGTTTTGCACACATTAATTAGATAATTGATTTTGGTTGTAAATAGGCATTTTTTTTTTCAAATTAGAAGTAAAAGTAGGTATGAAACACATGATAGGAGACAATCTATAAAAGATCTCTCTCATCTCAATTTGTTAATTTATTTTTGCATGGATGGTAAGATTAATATGCAGTACACAAATATATACATACTAAACAAGAAAACCGGGATTCATCCGTGAAGAGAACACCTCTCCAAAGTGCCAGACTCTATAGAATGTGAGCATTTGCCCGCTCAAGTCGGGCATGATGATGAACTGCAGTCAGGAGGAGACCCCGATGAGGACGACGAGCATGCAGATGAGCTTCCCTGAGATGGTTTCTGACAGTTTGTGCAGAAATTCTTTGGTTATGCAAACCGATTGTTGCAGCAGCTGTCCGAGTGGCTGGTCTCAGACGATCTTGGAGGTGAAGATGATGGATGTGGAGGTCCTGGGCTGGTGTGGTTACACATGGTCTGCGGTTGTAAAGCCAGTTGGATGCACTGCCAAATTCTCTAAAACTCCTTTGGAGATGGCTTATGGTAAAGAAATGAACATTCAATTCACAGGCAACAGCTCTGGTGGACATTGCTGCAGTCAGCATGCCAATTGCACGCTCCCTCAAAACTTGTGACATCTGTGGCCTTGTGCTGTGTGATAAAACTGCCCATTTTAGAGTGGCCTTTTACTGTGGCCAGCCTAAGGCACACCTCTGCAATAGTCATACTGTCTAATCAGCATCTTGAAAAAACAGCAATGTATCAAGGTATCACAGGCTCCACATTTTTAATAAATATTGATTTTACTTGTGGGACTTCACTATTGTTGGCCTCCTTTCTTTTATCCCCATACCTATGAATTGGTGAACTATACGGATTTATCTTGCTGAGTGGCTGACTTGTACTTGCTGGGAGACCAAGAATGGAGCTGTATATTGTAATAAGGCTTATATTGATGGCTTTATTGTGGTCAAAGGTTTCTCATAAGTATTCCAATTTTACCACACTAGGGTGGCGTGACCTCTTTTTATTTATTTTGGGAATCTGGATATCCTCTACTTTCTCCCTGAAGACATTCTTTTGTCCACCTGATGAACTTTCACTTTGGGTCTGGAGACCTCTATTTTTACACTAATTTATTTTCATGAACTTGGGATTTTTATGCACTTGGCACTTTATATGAGTTAAGTATTTTTCATATTTATAATTTTATATTTTTATGTATATATTTGAATTTCAGTTAGCACTTTAGCAATCAGTATAAGTATATATACTGTATATATGTTGTATATTTTTTTTCCACATCCATATTGGTATATTTTTTCACTTATGTCATGTAAAAGTAATGTCATGAACTAAGAGCAGAATTCTACAGTTTTTAGGCCTCATACATACTGGACATTTTTACAACTGCTGTTTTTGGCGTCAGACGTTTTTTTCTGCAGCCAGAAAAATCCCCAGCATTTTTACATTTTTTTGGGGGGGAATTTCATATAAAAAATGTGAAAAATATTGTTATTTTTTCAAAATTGTAGCTCTTTTTTTGTTCATAGCGCAAAAAGTAAAAATCGCACAGGTGATCAAATACCACCAAAAGAAAGCTATATTTGTGGGGAAAAGGACATTCATTTCATTTGGGTACAGCGTTGCATGACAGCGCAATTGTCCGTTAAAGTCACGCAGTGCCGAATCGCAAAATAAGCCCTGGTCTTTGAGCAGCCAAATCCTCCGGGGCTTAAGTGGTTAAAGAGTGCCTTGGGACTGTCTATAAATTTAAAGGGTGCCTTGACTGAAAAAAAGGGTGAAAAACACTGACTTAGGCTGGCCATACATGTTTAATTTTTTTGTACAATTTTCTGTTAGACTTACCACAAATCACATAATATGAGGTCAAAGCTAAACAACACTTTCACTTGTATCCAATTAGACAGGCCTTTGTACTACATAGTTGAAGGTAAATTTCGAGAAAATTGGACAGAAAATTGTAAGAAGTTGTATAATGTACGGCCAGCCGGGTAATGCTAAAGTATGATTGCAGAAAACAGAATTCTCTCATACTGATCGGTTTAATTCTGTATGGGTTTGAAAGATGATCATTCTCCTCCTGCCACATGAACATGGAAAAGTGTAACAAACTCTAGAAAATGCTACACATGCTTTGAACCTTAGAAGAAGATTATCACTTCTTTACTCTGCATTGAAGAATGTGTAGCACGTTGAGTCCTTTGCCAGAGAGAAATATATCTCTGACCTTTCTGGGCATGTATGGGCTTGTTGTAATTAGAACTTTCATACTGTCTTTCTCATAGGTATTTAGATGGATTCATTCTTTAGTTTAATCCATAATTGTTGGGTAATGGATTTTCCTTTTTTTTTTTAAAGTTAAGCCAATATATGCTATTAGAATTATTGGGTAATGAATTTTCCTTTTTTTTTTTTTTAAAGTTAAGCCAATATATGCTATGATCTAAGAGAATTTAGGGTTAATTTGCTAGATAATATACTTTATGTCCTAGAGTGTGGAGCTGATACATTACACCATGTCTATGAACAATTTGGCATGGAACTAGCTTCATAACTAGGCATTCTTTGTCCGCTGCCACAAAACTCATTTGCTTGCCCTTCTGCTTATTGACATCAATCTGCCCTTGGGGAAAGACTTATCCATTTTGCTTTATCCCGAAGATTTTCATTGGAGATTGAGATTCACTCTGATTTCGACATTCTACATGTAAATGACTGCTGTATCAGAAATAGAAGCATATCCTGTTGGTCCCCTCAGAGTAGGCAGAATTCCACCTTTAAAATAATAGAATAATAAGATATGAGACAGATCACTGAATCCAATGCATCTTTAATTTGTTATCTGACTATCTGAGGACATTCTGCTGACTGAGACATTCTTGCCTTCCAATACCTCCTTATACAATTGAACGTCTTCTCTAATGCACAACTCTAAAATATCAATATTCCAAACCGGTTTTCTCTTCTGCGTCTTATTTGGCTTACAAAGTTTGTTGTTTCATTATCTGTAATGACAACCACACAATAAGAAGCAATGTATTCTTCACAAATCAAACTCCACATACACATGCCATTTTTATAAAGACCATACATATTTGTAAAATGGAAATGCACAAATATTTTCAGTAAGATTTTACAATTTTTATGAATGAAAGGCTTTTTGTTACGGTTCATTTTGGAGATTAGACCGTGTCAGTCCTAATTGGTCAATAATTGGCTCATGCATGGATCAATATTCTTCCAAATATCATTAGGGTGGGGATGAACATTTTACATAATAGAAGGATTTGCTGTGCCCTTCTATTACTCCCCATGGAATCCAGTAATTCCACTTAGACAACAGTCATTCAAACATCAATAGGGCCATTATAATCAGATTGTATCTCCTTTTATTTATTTTTTTATTATTACAGGTACTGCCAATTTAAGCAGCGCTTCACATGTACACTCACCAGCAGGGCTTTTTTTCTCAGAGAAAAGGTTCAGGAACCCCCTTTTCTAAGTTACTTTGTGTCTCCGCCCCCTACCCACCTTCGAGCACTAACCCTTGGTTCCACCTCTGAGCACCGACACTTGGATCCACCCCCTACCCAGCTTCCAGTACAGCCCCTTTTAGAGAATATACAGCCAAGTATAATTTTGTAGTGGAATGTATGGAATTTGGTTATGATAACAAGAAAAGCAATAAAATTGATCCCCCACAACCATCAGCAATATACCCCCCCCCAGCAGCAATAGACCCCCAGCAGCAGCAAAAGATCTCCCAGCAGCCAGCATCAATAGACTCTCTAGCAGCCAGCAACAGTAGACCCCCTCTCCAAACAGTAGATCCCTTCCAGCAACAATTAACCCACAGTATCAAAAGATCCTCCACCAGCAACAATAGATTGCCATCCAAAAATAGATCCCCTCCAGCATCAATAGATCCAGCATCAGTAGACCCTCCAGCACCCCTTGCCATGGCATACATTCAGTGCTAGAGGTGCCGGAACTGCGTTCCCCCGCGTTCCCGCTGAAAAAAAGCCCTGCTCACCAGCCACTTTATTAGGGACACTTGGAAAATTGCCTGGTAATTTCTAATCAGCCAATCATGTGGCATCAACCTGATGCATTTAAGCATCTAGATGTGGTGAAGACAACTTGCTGAAGTATCAGAATGGGGAAGAAAGGGGATTTAAGTGACTTAAAACATGGCACGGTTGTTGGTTCCAGACAGGGTATGGATTTGGCTTTGGAAAAATTTCCAGGCTTTGGAAATTTTTTTTTCAGAATTTGGTGTAAACAACATGAAAGTATGGATTCATCCTGCCTTGTATTAATGGTTCAGGTTGGCGGTGGTGGTGTAATGGTGTTGGGGATATTTTCTCGGCACACTTTGTGCCCTTTAGAACCAATTGAGCATTGTTTAACCGGTTGCCGACCGCCGCACGACTATATACTGCGGCGGTCAGCCCCGGCCAGGCAGAGTGACGTATCAATACGTCACTCGCCTGTCACTGACCTGCGAGCCTATTGCGGGCGGGCGCGCGCCCGCCGAGGTGCGCGCCCGCCGCGGCTCGTTCACAGACAAGTCAGTGCGTGTGACCGGCGGACTCGTTGTCCGCCAGTCACACTACGATCGCTCCTGTGAAGGGAGAAAGACAGAGCGGCTTGTGTAAACAAGCTGCCTGTCAGTTCTCCCTGTGTAAAAGTGAAGATCTGACCGTTCTACTATGTAGAACTGTTGATCTTTGCTTTTACACCAATAGCAATGTCCCTGCACAGTTAGAATCACGCCCCTAGGACACACTTAACCCCTCCCTGTCCAATAAAGTTAACCCCTTCCCTGCCAGTGTCATTTTTGCAGTAACAGTGCATATGTATAGCACTGATTACTGCAGTAATGTCACTGGTACCCCCAAAAGTGTCAAAAATGTCAGTCAAGGGTCCGATCTGTCCGCCGCAATGTCGCAGTACCGCAAAAAAATTCGCAGATCGCCGCCATTACGCGTTAAAAAAAAAAAACACCAAAAATGACAAAAATCTTTCCCTTTGTTAGTAAACGCGATAACTTTTGCGCAAACCAATCAAAATACGCTTTTTGCGATTTTTTTTTACCAAACATAGGTAGCATAAAACAAATTGGCCGAAAAATGTTAAAAAATTTTGATTTTTACATTTTTTTTGGGGAATTTCATATAAAAAATGTGAAAAATATTGTTATTTTTGCAAAATTTACGCTCTTTTTTTGTTTATAGCGTGTGATCAAAAAATCGCACAGGTGATCAAATACCACCAAAAGAAAGCTCTGTTTGTGGGAAAAAAAGGACGTCAAATTCGTTTAGGTACAGCGTTGCACGACTGCGCAATTGTCCGTTAAAGTCACGCAGTAAAAAATCGCAAAAAAACCCCTGGTCCTTTAGCAGCCAAATCCTCCGGGGCTTAAGTGGTTAAACGCCATGGCCTACCTGAGTATTGCGCTGACCATGTCCATCCCTTCATGACTGAATATTTAAAAATTTGCTGATCTACTAGGATTTTCACAAACAACCATCTCTAGGATTTACAGAGAATGATCCGAAAAAGAGAAAATACCCCGTGAGTGGCAGTTGTGTGGATGAAAATGCTTTGTTGATATCAGAGGAGAATGGGCAGACTGGTTGGAGATGATAGAAAGACAACAGTAAATCAAATAGCCACTCATTACCACTAAGGTATCCAGAATACCATCTCTGAACGTGCAACACATCGAACCTTGAAGCAGATGGGCTACAGCAGCAGAAGACCACACCAGGTGCCACTCCTGTCAGCTAAGGGCAGGAAACAGAGGCTTCAATTCACAGAGGCTCACCAAAATTGGATAATAGAAGATTGGAAAAATGTTGCCTGGTCTGATGAGTCTCGATTTCAGCTGCAACATTCAGATGGTAGGGTCAGAATTTGGTGTAAACAACATGAAAGCATGGATCCATCCTGCCTTGTATCAATGTTTCAGGTTGGTGGTGGTGGTGTTATGGTGTTGTGGACAGTTTCTTGGCACAATTTGGGCCCTTTAGAACCAATTGAGCACCGTTTAAATGCCATGGCCAACCTGAGTACTGTTACTGACCATGTCCATCCCTTCATGACTACAGTGTACACATCTTCTGATAGCTCCTTCCAGCAGGATAATGCACCATGTCACAAAGCTCAGATCATCTCGCCATTGTTTTTTGAACATGACAATGAGGTCACTGTACTCCAATGGCCTCCACAGTCACCAGATCTCAATCCAATAGATCATCTTTGGGATGTGGAGGAATGACAGATTTGCATCATGGATATGCAGCCGACAAATCTGCAACAACTGCGTGATGCTATTATGTCAATAAAGACTGAAATTTCTGAGAAATGTTTCCAACACCTTGTTGAATCTATGCCACAAAGAATTAAGGCCTTTCTGAAGGCAAAAGTGGCCCATTTCAGGTATTAGCAAGGTGTACCTAATAAAGTGGCCAGTGAGTGTATATTGTACATTCACAGCAGTCCCTGCCTTCAAAGAGCTTATAATGTAAGGTCCCTAACTCACTTTCATACATACACATACTAGGGCCGATTTAGACAGGAGCTAATTTACCTTCCATCATGTCTTTGGAGTGTGAGAGGAAACCAGAGAACCCGGAGGAAACCCACACAGGCACAGGGAGAACATGCAAACTCCAGGCAGGTAATATCTTGGTTGGTATTCAAACCCTTTCTATTCACTCACAACTATGTTGTGCAAAGGCCTCTCTGTTTATATATAAAATTAGTGAAGTGTTCAGGATTGCCAGGTACTATATAGTTGCTGGTAAATCAAAAGAACAATTAGATTGTAATATATATGACCTGCTTTATAGATTTGTACAAGATTTGATCTTTCCTAATCCAAACTCAAGCTGTGAACTGATTTTTATTGTATGGACACCCTAAAGTTTAAATTTAAATTTCTCAGTCATTCATTAGAAATAATAAAGTATAAATATGTATATTGATTAAGATTGTGGTCATAGTGTTTTAATGGGTTCAGATCCCAAAAGGACTCTGTCTGCTTTATGTTTAGATGTTTGCCAAATTTTTGAGTTTCCGCTTTGTATCCTGGCTTGTTCCCTCATTATTTGGTTCCCATCCATTTGGGTCCAAGTATATGTTGAATACCCGGTTAGTTATTTCCTCTAGAGAATGGAATTTAATGTAACTCCTTTTGAATATATTGTTGTTACATGAATGAACAAAATTATCAACTAATCATCTTTTCATGTGTTGTTAGCATTCCAGGTCTATCTGGTATAATTGCTCATGGCTTTTTCGCTGTCCAATTAGAAAAAAAATGTAGTTATTGGTGCCAAACACACGTAATCTCTTGTGGCACGTAGGGGAAGCAAAATTATTCTTCCTCTTTACTATGTATAAAAATGATTATGTTTTTGCCATTACATTATAAAATATACCAATGTGAATTTAAATGAAAAAAAAATATATTTTTATATTTAATTATATAAATTTATATTTATTTTGTATTCATAAATAAGGAGTTTATCAATTACATGATGGGAATGGCATTGAATTACATTATCTATAAAGATACAATATTATCTGATTTACTTATTTGAGATACTAGTACATAGTTCTAAGTGTAACCCTATGGGGAGAGTTGAACCAGGACACTTCTGCACAGTAATCTAGTGAGCGTTTTCCTTTTGCTCATTCTCCTTGCAACACCTACATTTTAATTCAGCAAATCCTCTAGAGTAACTTGTTTGACTTTTCCTGCTTTTCTCTCTCTGTCTCCCTCCCTTTCTGCCTGCAGGACACAGATCTATGTAGAAATGTACTGTTCCTATTGAAATGATAGGCAGCCTTCCCTACTATAAGATTCTGAATCACCACTGCAGGGAACAGAGATGATATTTAACAGGTTAAAGGAGAAAGGTTCATCCTTACCTAAAATGTGTCCCTATTTCATCCTGGAATAATCCACATGCTTGCTTGTATTACAGTGGGTTGGGTACATGCGATTTGTAACCCAGATTGTTTTGACTTAATACATTTCGTACCTGCCTGTCTGGAACTGACTTTACTATCCAGTTATTTAAATTTTCAATTGAGAGCGGGTGAGAGATGAACTTTAAGGGTCCTGTTTTGGGCAGGCTGGTGAAGACTGGATATTTCGATATGCTAAGACTATTGCAGTCTATACAGCTGTTGCATGATAAACAGGAAAGTGTTTACATGACTTTTAAACGGTGCAAAACACGTACATCATTTTTATAAAAAAAGGACATTTTGCTAGTCTTCATATAACATTCAGTTCCATTTAGCTTGCTTATAGTTATACTTTAAAATATATAAACATATATATATTCTAGTGCAAATGCGGGTAGGGTTGGATGCAGGTAGGGTTGGCTTTTGGCACAGAGGATCCTGGCACAGCAGAGGTGAGCCTGCAAACAAGTTATATTTAAATTGAGGAAGATTAGTATTAGTGTTGTTTTTACATGGGGTTACTTGGAGAGTTAGCATTGGGGATGAGGAAACAGGGATGATTAGTGTTAGGGATGGTGTTACAGAGAGGGTTAGTGTTAAAGTTGGGGTTACAAGGAGGGTAGTGTTAGTGATGGGGTAACTTGGAGAGTTCACATTGGGGATGAGGAAACAGGGATGATTAGTGTTAGAGATGGTGTTACAGAGAGGGTTAGTGTTAGGGTTACAAGGAGGGTAGTGTTAGTGATGGGGTTACTTGGAGAGTTAGCATTGGGGATGAGGAAACAGGGATGATTAGTGTTAGGGATGGTGTTACAGAGAGGGTTAGTGTTAGGGTTGGGGTTACAAGGAGAGTACTGTTAGTGATGGGGTAACTTGGAGAGTTCACATTGAGGATGAGGAAACAGGGATGATTAGTGTTAGAGATGGTGTTACAGAGAGGGTTAGTGTTAGGGTTACAAGGAGGGTAGTGTTAGTGATGGGGTTACTTTGGAGAGTTCGCATTGGGGATGAGGAAACAGGGATGATTAGTGTTAGGGATGGTGTTACACAGATGGTTAGTGTTAAAGTTGGGGTTACAAGGAGGGTAGTGTTAGTGATGGGGTTACTTGGAGAGTTAGCATTGGGGATGAGGAAACAGGGATGATTAGTTTTAGGGATGGTGTTACAGAGAGGGTTAGTGTTAGGCTTACAAGGAGGGTAGTGTTAGTGATGGGGTTACTTTGGAGAGTTCGCATTGGGGATGAGGAAACAGGGATGATTAGTGTTAGGGATGGTGTTACACAGATGGTTAGTGTTAAAGTTGGGGTTACAAGGAGGGTAGTGTTAGTGATGGGGTTACTTGGAGAGTTAGCATTGGGGATGAGGAAACAGGGATGATTAGTGTTAGGGATGGTGTTACAGGGAGGGTTAGTGCTAGGGTTGGGGTTACAAGGAGGGTAGTGTTAGTGATGGGGTTACTTGGAGAGTTATCATTGGGGATGAGGAAACAGGGATGATTCGTGTTAGGGATGGTGTTACAGAGAGGGTTAGTGTTAGGGTTGGGGTTACAAGGACGGTGGTGTTAGTGATGGGTTTACTTTTGGAGAGTTCTCATTGGGGATGAGGAAACAGGGATGATTAGTGTTAGGGATGGTGTTATAGCGAGGGTTAGTGTTAGGGTTACAAGGAGGGTAGTGTTAGTGATGGAGTTACTTTGGAGAGTTCGCATTGGGAATGAGGAAACAGGGATGATTAGTGTTAGGGATGGTGTTACAGAGAGGGATAATGTTAGGGTTACAAGGACGGTGGTGTTAGTGATGGGGTTACTTTTGGAGAGTTTGCATTGGGGATGAGGAAACAGGGATGATTAGTGTTAGGGATGGTGTTATAGAGAGGGTTAGTGTTAGGGTTACAAGGAGGGTAGTGTTAGTGATGGAGTTACTTTGGAGAGTTTGCATTGGGAATGAGGAAACAGGGATGATTAGTGTTAGGGATGGTGTTAGAGAGAGGGATAATGTTAGGGTTACAAGGACGGTGGTGTTAGTGATGGGGTTACTTTTGGAGAGTTTGCATTGGGGATGAGGAAACAGGGATGATTAGTGTTAGGGATGGTGTTACAGAGAGCGTTAGTGTTAGGCTTACAAGGAGGGTAGTGTTAGTGATGGGGTTACTTTGGAAAGTTTGCATTAGGGATGAGGAAACAGGGATTATTAGTGTTAGGGATGGTGTTACAGAGAGGGCTAGTGTTAGGGTTGGGGTTACAAGGAGGGTGGTGTTAGTGATGGAGTTACTTTGGAGAGTTAGCATTAGGGATGAGGAAACAGGGATGATTAGTGTTAGGGATGGTGTTACAGAGAGGGTTAGTGTTAGGGTTGGGGTTACAAGGAGAGTAATGTTAGTGATGGGGTTACTTGGAGAGGTAGCATTGGGGATGAGGAAACAGGGATGATTAGTGTTACGAATGGTGTTACAGAGAGGGTTGGTGTTAGGGTTGGGGTTACAGGGAGAGTTACTATTAGGGTTGGGGTTACAGGGAGAGTTAGTGTTAGCAAGACAAAAAACAGAAAAATTCCCAGCTCAACTCACCAACCAGTTTGCTTACCAACCAAATTAACCTGTCTAACAGTAATGACTATCAAACTGGTTGGTGAGTTGAGCTGGGAATTTTTCTTGTTTTTGTCTTGCATGCATTGGCCTTCCATGTGCTCCTTGCTGTGATGGTCAGTTATAGGTGGGGACAGGGGCCATTTTGTTTGTTATTGATGTATACTGGTGAGGGGACACACTGGACGCTTTTGCTGCCCTTGTGCTTTGTGCTGAGTGTCCATTGTGCTCCTGTGTCTTTAAGGAGGGTTGGGTCACCTTCAGGCCCACCTGCCCCCTATTTATCCATTAGAATCATGTGCTCTCACTAAGGAGACTCTCATAGATTTACAGGAGTTAGGAGTGCAGGTAATACAGGGTGCCGTGAAGGGGCAGCTTACACATGCGTTTGCAAATGTGTGCTAACTAAACCCCTGTTTTTAATGCATACTGTTAGACAGGTAACTTGGTTGGTAAGCAAACTGGTTGGTGAGTTGAGCTGCGAATTTTTCTGGTTTTTATCTTGCATGCGTTGGCTTTCCATGTACTCCTTGCTGTGAAGGCCATTAAAAGGTGGGGGCAGGGGCCATTTTGTTTGTTATTATTAGGGTTGGGGTTACAGGGAGGGTTAGTGTTAGGGTTACAGGAAGGGTTATGGATAAGGTTGGGGTTATAAGGACAGTAGTGTTGGTGGTCAGGTTACTTGGAGGGTTAGTATTAGGGTTGGGGTTACAGGGATGATTAGTGTTAGTGTTGGGGTTAAAGGGAGAGTTAGTGTTAGGGGTGGGGTTACAGGGAGAGTTAGTGTTAGTGTTTGGGGTTACAGGGAGACTTAGTATTAGGGTTGGGGTTACAGGGAGGGTTAGTGTTAGGGTTGGGGTTACAGGGAGAGTTAGTATTAGGGTTGGGGTTACAGAGAAGGTTAGTGTTAAGGTTAGGGCTAAGGTTGAGGAAACAGGAAGGATTAGTGTTAGGATTGGGGTTACAAGGAGGATTCGTTTTAGGGTTGGGGTTAAAGGGAATGTTATCGTTGGGGTTTACAGGGAGTGTTTGGGGTTACAATGAGGGTTGAGGTTACAGGGATCAATAGGATTAAAGGGGGAGTTAGGTTTGCGGTTACAAGAAGGCTTAGTGTTAGGATTAGGGTTACTGTCTTCATTTCATTCCCATATCATATATTATTAGACCAAAATTTTAAAGGACCAAATACACCTCTTTAGAAAGGTAACATATACCCAGAATTAAAGAGCAAAATCTCAATTGGAAGGCCTGTGCCAAATATACATCTATAAATATGTTAACTGTTTTGCCTGTTAAAGGATTTTTAATTCTGTTCAGCCACTCTCACAGTCCAGGTTTGCGAGTTCCCAAATTGTGAGTGGGCAACTTGTAAGTGGGCAGCACGCTGATGAGGTCATCTCTATGCTTTCCTCCTGCACCCCCTTCCGCAAGAAGAACGTAACCTATAAGCAATAGAACCTTGATTGTCTCCCCCTTGCTAACCTTCTGTGCTGCTATGCAGGAAATAACATGAAACCAATATAAATAATATTCCGGTAGTTGTTTTGTAAATAAATACATAATTTGTGTGAATTGTATTTCTTTTTGCATAGACTAAGGCTCTGTTCACATTAGGTCGCTCTGACTTAGGGAGCAACCTGTGAAGTCGCGTGCAGCGCGACTTCGGCGCGACTTGAACGGACTTCACATAATGGAAGTCAATGCAAGTCGCCTCCAGGTTGCCCCGAAGTAGTACAGGATCCTTTTTCTAAGTCGGAGCGACTTGTGTCGCTCTTATTAGAACCGGTCCTGTACTACACTATGGGAGCGACGGTGCACGACTTGTCAGGCTGACCAAGTCGCCTGACAAGTCGTACCAGTGTGAATGGACACTAAAGCTTTAAGCCAGTAATTTTTGTTTTTCTTTACTTCTAAAATTATTTTAAAGTTGCAAATTTACTTTGTAAATTATCAACAAGTTCACAGAGGGTTTTGTAAATGTGTTGTTTATTTGAATGTTAAAGGATATGGAGTATAAATTGCGTTCTTTGACAAAGGAGTTGTTCAGTTAAACATACAGTAGCTGCCAGAGTAACAAACATGACCTATAACAAAAACATAACATAAGATAAAAGATGCTGTATATTGGGTAAAGAATCATAGGTATAAGCTGTTTTTATAATACTCAATCCTTTTTGATCCTGGGAGATTATACTTTTTAATTTTTTTTTTTTTTAAATCAAACTGACAGTTTTTAATCTTTCATAAATCATACTGTTCTTTATTTCCCCTTTTACTTTTCCTTACTGAAAGGTTACTTGTCTTTCATTTTTCCTACAGTATGTAACAGTTATAAAAATAAATTCCACCACTTTATTTTTAGCATGTCTTAACTTGTGATAAGAGGATCAGGGCGCCTGAAATGAAACAGCATAAGCTTTATTGATAATTCACTGTTAGGTGAACTGATCTACTTAGGGACTGGTAAAGGGGTCCTTTGGACCCCTAACAGTTCACTTACTGCTGCAGGGCAAGTTATCAGGTATCCCTTCTCATACTCACTGTAAATAGAGCAAATGTTGTTTTCCTATTATATTGGATGAAAAAATGCATTGGGGTTAATTTGCTAAAACCGGAGAGTGCAAAATCTGGTGCAGCTGTACATGGCAGCCAATCAGCTAAGCTTGGCAAAAAAAAACCTGGAGCCATGAATGTTTTTCCTGCAATCCGGGTTTCTTCTTATTTTCTATGTGTCTGTATATTCCTTGCCATTGTTAATGTGTCAGATGACTCATTCCTGTAATCTTTTCCTTTGCATGTTCTGACTTCTTATTATGCAATAAAATGTTTATGGAATATAAAAAAAAAAAACCTGAAAGCTGATTGGTTTCTATAAAAAGCTGTACCAGATTTTTCACTATCCAATTTTAGTAAATCAGCCCCACAGCCTTATTGGTGCAGGCCTGAATCTTAGGTTTTGAAGTATGGGGTGGTGGTGGGGGGGGGGGGTGGTGAATTAGCAAAAGTTCCAAATGACAACTTAATATTATTTTTTTTTTCAATGGCAATGACCCAGAGAAACCACCTATGCTTTTATATGGGTTGCAGGGCCATATTTCACAGATTAACAGTGACTAAATCCTTGAAATTTATCATTAGTCCTAATCCCTTATTGCACAAGGGAGCATTCACCAAGCATTATACTGCATGTTTCCCCAAACCTGTGAAACAAAGATGTGAAAGTTGCATAAAACTTTTGTTATGTATAATATTTCTGGTATTGAATATGGCCTATGACAGTGAAGACAAACCTTGGCACCCCAGATGTTTTGGAACGACATTTTCCATGATGCTCATGCACTCTGCAGTGAAGTTGAGCATCATGGGAAATGTAGTTCCAAAACATCTGGGGTGCCAAGGTTTGCCATCACTGGCCTATGAAGTACTTAAAGTGACATTTGCAGATTTAGATTTTTAGTGACTACCTTTTGATTACATCTCACATCTTTTTTGTTGAACCATTCTTGATTCATCATAGTGATTCCCAAATCACGTTGCTATAAATGCTATTTTTGTTGGGCTGTTAAGCAATCAGTAAAGGTCAGTAATTTAACCTCCAATAAAAGGATTGTAAAACTGAATTTAAAATAAAGAATAATGACTCATAATTTCTTGCTTCCTGGACAAACCATTTGGGGTAATTTATAACATTTTCCAACTATGTTAAATTTATGATATACCAAGCATTGTAATGAAATTCTGACGAGACATTAGACAGTGCACATTTACAAACAAATGTTAATTTATTACTGATCAACCTATCGTAGCTACTAGCCATGAATGCTAATGTATTGTTGAACTGATATATTTATGCTAGTATGAGAAATTATAATTAGCTTCTCAATGGCTAATCATAACCGACAACGGGGGTTACATGTGATGTCCAATCCAGGTGTTGGCACAAGGCCATTGGATCTTTTGTTAATCTTTTATGCTCATAGGGATATCCAGTTTTAGTGTCTTATGATGAAAGAAAGTTTTAGAGATTTCTTGAAAATAATAACTCTGCCTAGCTGAAATCCAGAAAAAAAGGAAAAATTATCCCTTACAGTGGGGCTGTCAGGGAAATGGCCGTAGGAGAACTGGCAACATTGCCAGTAATAGCAATGGACATTCCTGACTCAACTGACATAGCCCTCTGCTGGCCTGTCAGGGAAATGGCCTATAAAAGGATGCCATAGGATCAGACTCATTGCTGGATTATCTCTCAGCTTCCTGTGTTCCTGTGCTTCCTGTTTCCTGTTTCCTGTTTGGATTTCCTGTTGTGACCTCGGCTTGTTCCTGATTCCGTTTGATCTCCTGCTCCTGGTTTGACCCTTGGCTTCTCCCACTGACCTTGCTTCTGTTACCTACCGTGTATGACCCCGGCTTGCTTCAAGACCTCGGCTATTCTGGTTGTATCCTGTGCATGACCTCGGCTTGTACCATGGTTCCCGCTGCCTGCTCCAGTCCCAGACCTCGGCCAGTACCTGTCTCCGCTACTAGAGACTATTCCTCGGCACAAGGTAGCCCGGCTGCTTCAGAGCCCTTGAAAGACTTATACCCTGCTGTGATTCCAGCTTGTTCCAGTTCGCTCTCAGATTGCTCCTGGTTCTACCTACCTGCCTGCAGCTGGTAACCCGTGCCACTTGGGGCGCCACACCCTCTGTACCATCTCCAGGGGTGCGCCGCACTGAGCCGCAAGGGGAGCCCTCTCAGCAACTCGGCCTCGGATCAGGTAAACCCTGACAGGGGCTGCCCCCTCTCTGCAAGGGTTGAATACTTGTTTATGTCTAGGGGGGGCAAAAATACCAGTTTTACTTCCCCAATCCTCTGCTTCCACAAGATCCCTCCATGCTGTAAGAGCAGTCCCTGCAGACTCTTTTTCCCAATGTGTCAGTGGGTCACAGGTCTTCTGACATCATCAGGTCCAATGCAGAGTGGGGTGTATAAGCCTTGCATTGGGCTTGAGAACTCTGACGGACAATCCACTAACAGAGTGTAGGGAAATAGAGGGGATTGCAAGCTTCCAGGAGAGCGGAGGATCAGGTATGTAAAACTGCCATCCCCTGTCCCCTAGATCTACATGAGCATTCAACCCTTGCAGTGCAGAGGCAGCCCAACTGCAAGGGGAATCTTTACTTTTACCGAAGATGGGCTTTACATTTTCCTAATGCCCTACTATTGTTTATTCAAAATAGAACTATAAGCAAAACTTTTTAGTTTGGGGTAGAGTACGGTAGTGTAATAATCCCTGTCTGTGTCCCATTTGGGAGATTTCCCTTCACTTTCTGTCCCATAACCAAACAAGAACTGGAAGGAAATCCCCACAAATTAAGGGAATATCTTGGGGACCCCCAGGTCACCAGAACTAGTGTCCCCATTAGAAGTGTTCCCCTCTCTTACTTTTCTGGGGACAACTTAAAATTTGGTATTTTCTCTTACTTTCACTTTTAAAGCAGCTCTTCAGTCATTTTTTCAACTTTCCATCTAATAAATCCTCTGCCCTTGTTGTTTTAACTTTGGATAGTAAAACATTTTTTTTTTTTTTCTGACAGTAACTACCTAATACAGCCCACTTCCTCTTTCTTGTCTGGTAAAAAAGCCTAGGCTAATGACATCATGCACATCTCTCTCTCTCTCATTTGCGTGAGAGTTTGCTAGCAAGGGACAAAGGGATGAATCATAGGAAAGCCAAGGAGAGCTGCAGAGCTGGAGGGGGCTGGATGAGGGCGGAGATAACAGGAGAATGCATGGATCTATTCATTCAGAGAGGATAAAATGTGTAGGCAAGCAGTGGTATGTGTGTGTCTCTCTGTGTATATATATATATATATATATATATATATATATATATATATATGTATATGTGTGTGTGTGTGTGTCTGTATATACAAATATATATATATATGTCTATGTGTACGTGTGTCTGTGTAAATCCAGGAAGTGAACAGGCAGCAGCTTCAGCAGCCCACAGTTAAAATGGCTGCAGCCAGACTTAGTGGAGGGAGATTTCTGCAGCATATTTGGCAAGTACAGAATCACGGTAACCACTTGCCGACTGCTCACAGTATATTTACTGCAGCAGTCAGCCCCTCACAGGCAGAGCGACGTAGGTCTACGTCGCTAGCCTGTGACGGTCTCAGGAGCGAGCCCCCGCCGCCGGAGGCGCGCTCCCGCTCCTGCGCGGTCACGGACCCCCCCGCGCGTGTGACCGGCAGACCCGATCGTCCGCCGGTCACTCGCGATCGACGGTGGAGAGGGAGAAAGGCAGGCGGCTAATGTAAACAAGCCGCCTGTCATTCTCCCCGGTGTATGAATGATGATCATACGGTTCTACTATGTAGAACCGTTGATCACTGTTCATACATCTCAAGCCACAGCCAATCACAGTTAGAATCACGCCCCTAGGGACACACATAGCCCCTCCCTCTCAAAAAAAGTTAACCCCTTCACTGCCAGTGTAATTTTGCAGTAACAGTGCATATGTATAGCACTGATTACTGTAGAAATGTCACTGGTAACCCAAAAAGTGTCAAAAATGTCAGTCAAGGGTGCGATCTGTCCGCCGCAATGTCGCAGTCCTGCAAACAAAATCGCAGATCGCCGCCATTACGCGTTAAAAAAAAACAACAAAAATGAAAAAAATCTTTCCCTTTGTTAGTAAACGCAATAACTTTTGCGCAAACCAATCAAAATACGCTTTTTGCGATTTATTTTTACCAAACATATGTAGCATAAAACAAATTGGCCGAAAATGCTAAAAAATTTTGATTTTTACATTTTTTTGAGGGGGAATTTCATATAAAAAAATTTGAAAAATATTGTTATTTTTGCAAAATTGACGCTCTTTTTTTGTTTATAGCACATGATCAAAAAATCGCACAGGTGATCAAATACCACCAAAAGAAAGCTCTGTTTGTGGGAAAAAAAGGACGCCAAATTCGTTTAGGTACAGTGTCGCAAGACCGCGCAATTGTCCGTTAAAGTCACGCAGTGCCGAATCGCAAAATAGGCCCTGGTCAGGAAGGGGGTAAAATCTTCCGGGGCTTAAGTGGTTAAACTAGAACTTGAGGCAGATATAAAAGACACAATATAATACAACTCTGCAGTTATTAATAAATTATTAAATGTATTATTTTTAGTGTAAGTAGGGTAGGTACCTGAATTTGACTTGGCATCTAAGTATTCCACTCCTATACTGCAGAACTCAGAGAGGATGCTAGAGAAGCAGCACAAAGTAGCCAATCAGGTCTGGTGAAGTCCAAGAAGTATGCTGGTAGGAGGAGAGTGCAAAGTACCAGAGTAATGAGCTAATTAGTCTACTACCACTCCATTTACTATCCAGTAACATGGTTGGGAGGTGGGGGACAAGACCTATAAGTGAAAATAGAAATCCTTTGGCATATGTATTCATCTGTCTATAGCTGTTCACCATCTTTCATTGGAACTAAACTCCTACAAAAAGATTCTTAGTTTTGAAGGACATTTTAAAGAGGAGCTCCAGCCTGTAAAAAAAAAAAAATATATATATATATAAGAATACTTACCTGTCCAGGGATCCAGCGATTCATCCATCCACTTTGGGTGCAGGTGATGGCATTGCAAGTAAGGGAAGCCAGCAGTGAAGCCTTCAGGTTTCCTTCTGTGCATGCGCGAGTCACACTAGGCTACAATGTCTTCTGAGACACACAGGTCCCAGAATGCAGCGGGGGAAGAAGGAGGGGCAGGACATGACGCAGATTGGAGTGCGGCGATCTTACCAGGAAGTGGAAGCTGGTAGCTGTCGAAATCAGGTACCCACTACCTCCCCAAAAAAAAGTGCCAAATGTGGCAGTGGAGAGGGGGAGGGTAAGAACAAGCAGAGCTTCCCCTTTTGAGCGAAGCTCTGCTTTAAGTAAATTAAGATGCCATTATTTTTAGTTAACCACTTGAGTCCCCGAGCTTTAATCCTCTTTGAGTGTTTTTTTGCTTTGGCAATATTTTGATTTTGCATATTTGGCCTCTTGCACACAATACTGATGTTTGAGCATCTGCCTTTTTGGACGTAATTTTAGGTGTTTGTTTTGCGCAAATTTGCACGTATTTATTTGCGTATTTACATGTATATGCGCATTTGCGCACACAACACCTTCCTAGAGAAAATTCATTCATATTTATGCTCATATGCACTGGCGCAAAATACTGACTGGAAATGCAGATTTTCCAATTTTTTTTTTTTGTATTGAGGAATCCTCGGCACTTGTTTTTGCGCCTATGCAGAGGCACATTGTAAATAAAGGGCTACATTTTAGCTCAGTAAAAAAAAAACATTGTACTGTACTGAGCTTTTTCAAGCTGCAATGTGCAAGAGCCCTTTTATTTTTATTGTCTACCCCAATTTATTATACCTTGCTTTTTTTGGGCTTTAATTTGGTAGCAAATGTGTTACATATATTTGTATTTCCTTGCCTTAATAGTAAAAACTAGAAAAAAAATGTGTGTGCCTTTATTTTTCCTTCATATACTCTATTTATCACAAAATATAATCAACAAAGTCTGCTGATTAAAATAATATCACAATTGTGTGAATGGTAACATCACATTGAGACACATGAAAGGGAAAACATTTTGCATTAACTGATAATTTAACATTCAGTTAAAGCCGTATTAAAAGCAACACCAAAAATATAATACTGTATATTGCAGCTTTCATAAAAATCATTAGACGTAGCAGCTGATTTAGTTTTCACCTTTTTAACCCTTGTGATTTGGCCAGTATTACACCTCCTGTATTAAAGTGCCCCCACTCTGGATGAAGGAGCACATTTGGACAGCAACATTGTCAGTCTGGGGGACTGTGAGAAGTACTAGTAGATTTCAATACAGTAACAAATCGAAGCTGAGCTCCAGCTAATACCTAGAAGCAGTTACAGCAAGCAGCCTTTTTTTTTTTTTGAGAACAAGGTTTTACATAAATAAATAAAAGCTAATTATTTTAAGCACCCCTGCCAGCAGGGCTGCTGATAGGGGGGGGGGCACTAATCCTCCTGTAGGGGGCTGAGCACACAGGGGGGCCCCTACAGCACGGGGCGGTTGGGCAGAGGGGTAATTACAGAAGGAAGCCCTGCAGCAGCTGAAAGCCAGTTTCTCCCCTTCCTGTCAGCTTTCAGCTGCTGCAGGGAGAAACACAGACACAGGGCATCTTTCCTGTAATTACTTCTCCAACACCGATTTCCCTCTGTTCTGCTTGCTTCTTATTTCTCCCCCCGGTGTGCCCCCCCTTTTACTATGCCAATCCCCTCCTCCTGCAGTGCTGCAGGCTTCCCTGTCCTGTAAAAAAAAATAACAAATTGTCAAAAAAAATCTTTAAACATTGTAATGATTCATTGAAAAAAATTGTAAAATAAAATAATTGTCAATTTTTTTATCATTTATAAAAATATATATATATATATATATATATATATATATATATATATTTTTTTTTTCTTTTTTTATGAAAAAAACCATTAAGGGCTAATTCATACAGGTTCTCTGTTATGTTTGTGTCCGTTAATAATGATTTTAGTGTATTTTTAGCGAAAATGTTGTCTTGATATATTTGGGGGGCCTTGCCAGGTAGGCTGCATGTGGCCCTGTGATTTTTAACAGCAGCCCTGCCTGTCACTGTTAAATGGTGTATATCATCCCTGTAACTACAAGAGAGCTTTTTCTGTTGAAAAACAACAGACGTACTAGCTGCATCACCAGATGAAAACAAAAAAAAGAAAGCCTAAAAAAGGAAACGAATACAGCCATTACACTTAAGAATGGGTAAACTGCAATATGATCAATGATTGCCTTTGGGTTCAATACTGCCTTATGATTAAGTTGGGTTGACAAAGGGAACACATTACCAGAACCGCAACTTTTTGACAGATTACTAAAAATTCAATTGACATTGCATTTATTTGCGCAGTAAACACAAATGTCATGCAGATCATCTAACATCATCTGACCTGGAAATTCATTTTGGGAGGGAATTTTTTTATTTTCTTTTTGGAAGAATTCATTATACTTTTTTTACATGTTTTTTTCTTCATGGGAGGGTCTGGATCCGGCCCCCCTATGCAGCTGTGCAGCTACATATTTTTTCAAAAAATGATCTACTGCTGGCCGCAATCATCCATCAATAGATCACTGTAGCAGTGATCTATTGCTGCAAGGACAGGCTGAACAGAAGTGCAACAGCTCTGCCTGAGCCAGTATAGACTCTCTGGGGTTGATTTACAAATAGACTGTGCACTCTGCAATAGCAATTGCTCCAGAGCTTAGTAGATGAGCAGAAGCTCTGCTGACTTTCATCATCCAATCACGTGCAAGCAAAAATGCCTTTTTTTTTTTTTTACTCTTTGCACGTGTTTGGGTATTCTTTTCAAAGTGAAGCTTTTCCTCATTTAGTAAGCTCTGGAGCAACTGCACTTGCAGAGGGCAATTGCACTTTGCAAAGTGCACAGTCTATTTGCCTTTAGTAAATCAACCCCTATGTATTAACTTACTGTGAATGTGTGCTCCCTGCTAAAGTAGTTGAACATTACAATTTTATTGTGGTTACTAGAGAGAAATGTGCATCTGGTACCATGATTGCTTGTAGACCAGTCCAGGAGTGCATAGGAAAAAGTAACAGCACTGGAGATAAACTAAAGAATGGGGCTGTCTGCACCCCAATGCATGAATCACCTGTGCATACCATGTGGGCTAACACAGCCTTTACATGGTGGTACACTTAAATATGCTCGTGTGAATGAGGCCATAAACTTTGTGAATTATTGAATTGTTAATTACCTAATTAAGAACATCACATATAAAAATGTTTAAACATTTTGACATTACAGCAACATATGCAACAACATATTTGGTTTTAACATTTGGAGTTATATAAAATTAAATGATACTTTCAGTAGCATATACTGTATCCTAGATGCAAATTGCCCAGGATTTGCCAGGACAGTCCTGCATCTTGGCCCTCTGTCCCCCTGATGCTATGTCCCTGGATAACAGCATAAAACGTATTTGAGTTATGCCCCGTACACACGTGCAGATTATCTGAAGACTTTTGTCTGCAGACTTTCCAAAACCATATAATATGAGGTCAAACCTAAACACTTTCAATTTGTATGCAATCCGGCAGGCCCTTGCACTACATAGAAAAGGTAAATCTGAAGACAAAAGTCTTCAGATAATCTGCATGTGTGTACGGGGCATTACTGCACATGTGCAGTAACTCCAATAGCATTAAGGTGTTACTAAACCCAGGGCCCTGTATTCACTATATCTGGTCTCCCACAATACACAGAATATGGAAATACAATTATTTTAGTAAATATAAACTGCTAAATACCTTTTCTCATCAGCAGTATAGGGCAATCTTGTGACTTCTATCAGTGTCTGGTGGAGGATTGCCAACTTTCAGTAAATTTACAGAGTTCGTAAAATCTGTCACTTTTGCATCTGTCCGTGAATGTCCATTATGGATATGCAGAGTCCATGTTCATGTCGGACATTCATGTACAGATGCAAAAATTACAGATTTTACAAACTGTTCATAAATTTACTGAAAGTTGGAAACTGTGGTCTGGCGGGGCACTGGTTAAAGCTTGCAGGAGGAGTTTTCATTCTCCTCTGACTGTCCTATGAGGCAGCATGACTCCCATTTTTCTGTCTGGACAGTATTGATTAACCCTGTGCTTATCACATGCACCCCCCCCCCCCCTGCCAAAAGAAAACCTTACTAGCAATACACACCAAACTGATCCTAAAATACAAAAAAAGTCCAAGTGCTCGGAGGTTGATCATTGGGACACTGGAAAATCCACACTATAACAGTCCTTGTGTTGCCAGTCTCAAGCTTGGGATGCAAATGCAATAGAATGAAACGCTGGAAAAGGGACAGCGCACAGGAGTGTCAATAAGGTGTCAATAAGGTGTCAAAAGAGAATCCACAGTCCGCAAACCATGTAGAAAGGTTTCATTTATTAGGTGAATAAAACCAAGAAAGGCTGACACGTTACCACTGGTATGCGGGTGGCAGTGAGGGCATTGTGGGATGGTAAATACCAAAGGGCACTGCGAGGAAATCCAACGCTAAACCTCTCGGAGTGGTGGGGGTGTCCAACATACCGGGATCCCTGTAGAGGAAGAGAGGATCCAAGCCGGTCACCGCCGGCGCGAACTAGCCATGTAGTGGAACTTCCGAGGGTTACGTGATGCCTGAAAGTGACGTCACTCCGAGAGATGAAGAGTTGGATTTCCTTGCAGTGACCTTTGGCATTTACCATCCCACAATGCCCTCACCGCCACCCGCATACCAGTATTAACGTGTCAGCCTTTCTTGATTTTATTCACCCAATACATAAACCTTTTTACATGGTTTGCTGACACCTGATTGACACTCCTGTGCGCTGTCCCTTTTCCAGTGTTACACACCAAACTGAGCATGTACAGAGTGCATCCAAGGCTCTGTTCTATTAGTAGATGGATTGGGGACTGTAAAAAGAAGGGAATGATCACAGAACACAGGATCAAACAGCCTTTTTACACAGTGTGGAGGATTAACCCCTTAGGTTTCACAGTATATCAAGCATGCTTTCCTGCATATACAGACTGATTTTACTGTTGTGGGTTTAGTAACACTTTTATTTCTGGTTTCAGGACAATTCATGGGCACTTCACTCAAATTTAGAGCCGGGGTCTAGGCAGAACCAACCAATAAAGTGAGATAGATGGAAAGTTCTTCATACCTAGAGGTGTGGTCTGGGTGAGACCAACCCATAAAGTGGGCAAGCACCAGCCTAGGAAGGAAGCAGATAAAACGCAGGTAGGGTTAACAGTGTTCTGGAATGAGGAACTGTAATTTTTGTAAGTATGATATGCATGCACGCAGTTCTTGCATGTTATAGCATTCCTTTGTTAGTTATATAGATTAATCACAATACCTCCATGGTATATACGAGTTGCCTTTGAAGGGTACTTTTGTTCCTCTCCTATGGCAGGGAGTGAAGAAATAATTAGCCCCTTAGCCAAAACGGATAATATAAATGGCAAATTATATGAATTGGGACATAAAATCAGAAACATATACAGAGCTTTCATCTATCAATTGTATCATTACATGACCTAATGGTGACCACCTTCTTATATCCTTTGTTGTCACCAGAGACCTGCCTCTGCTTTCCGTGCTCCAGATCTCATATGCACATGTCCACTAACTATACCATGTGAGACTCAGAATAATATATCCAGTACAGCAAGAACTGAAAAAACACACTTCATGGGCCAAACTCACGGAAAGTAAGGCTGAATGCAGGAGGACTTTATCAATTTGTTTCCCAATGTTCTCTTGGGCTTTAACCACAGTGACCCAAGCAACATTTATTTTTAATTTAAAATGTAAACCCAATCTCAAAATTCGCAAATGCTAAGGCTACGTTCACATCTTGGCATTGCTATTACAGGCGTTTTTATGGGCATTTTTTCAGGTGTTTTTATGGGCGTTTATGCAGGCGTTTTACAGGCGTTTTTACAGGCGTTTTTTTGTGCAGGTGTTTTTAGATTGACTAGAGACCAATGGAAAACGCCTGTAATTTGCCCAAAAAGAAGCTCATGTCTTTTTTGAGCGTTGGGCGTTTTGCTCACAGCGTCAAAACTCTCAGATGTGAACAGGGGCCATTGAAATGAATAGGATTTGTCTTGTTGGGCGTTTTGAGAGCTGATCCTAGAGCAGAAAAACTCCCCAAAAACGCCCCAAAACGCCTACATGTGAACGTAGCCTTAACATGGTAATGCCATTTTTAAAAGCCATTTTAAATATTTTTAAATCTGCAACTTATTTTAAAATAATAGTGAATGTTCCTGCAGGGAAACTCCTTGCTCAGGCACTACTGTTACAACTCCCTGTCTCTAATTGTACTACAGCATTGTCACCCTGTCACAGGGTCTTCTGAGGCACACTTATTGCCCAGGCATGGTCTACTTTTGTCACCTTTAGGAATCAAAGGTGATCAAAGGGTTAAATGTGAGCCTAGGGGGTGTTTTCTAACTACGGAGAAACAAAATAGGACTAAATAATTAGTAATTCTAACTAAATAGGAGAAACACAGGTGCTCTGTGTTGATTATTGAGAGAACAACAGTCTGCTGTGTTTACATCAGCAGACCGCCATTCTCTATCCAATGGTAGTGATCACGGGTGCCCGCGCCCAAGGATCCCTCCCATGAACAGCCGTACAAGGAACCTGCGGACCTGCCGCCGTATATAGGCGGCGGCTGGTCGGCAAGTGGTTAATATCAGTGACATGTAAAAAAGGAAGAAAAAATTTGAAAGAAACTGTTTTATTAAAAAAAAAAAAAAGTATCAATTTTGCTTTAGCAAACAAAATGTAATTCAGTTAGGGTTTACATCTACTTTAACATATCCTTCTGAGTAACATAAATGTTGCCAGACCTTAAATGCTGATGTAAAGAAAAAAAAAAGAAATACCGACTATGTGCAGAGCACTAGAGAAGTGTGTGCAGTCCGACTCCCTAACACAAGTAATTCCATCCTCTAGAGCCTGGAGCAGCAGATAGCTCTGTATTTTACAACCCCCCTGCCTACGTACATGTTACATCGAGAGTTCTTCTCGTTATATGAAGAGTTGGCTGCAGATGGCTTGATTCTGAAAAAGTTCCTGGAAATAAACACTGATTTCCTATGTTTGATTTACGCTTTAGAAAATAGTTAAGTGTCTCTGCTTACTTTCCAACAGAAGCACAGTTTGCACAGCACACTCCAACAACCCATACACTCCATCAACAAAACTCAACTGTTTTGCACAATAAATTTGCTGAAACTCCAGGTCTCTCCATCTATCTTCCTGAGTGAGGAAAAATCTATTATCATTGATTGATGGCCTAGATGAAAAATAATGTTCTTCTTTTCAACTCGCTCCAACCTTACAATGGGGTTTAAAGTACGTCAGATTTACATAATATAAATTATTTCATTATGTACCTGGATAGATAGATAGATAGATAGATAGATAGATAGATAGATAGATAGATAGATAGATAGATAGATAGATAGATAGATAGATAGATAGATAGATAGATAGATAGATAGATAGATAGATAGATAGATAGATAGATAGATAGATAGATAGATAGATAGATAGATAGATAGATAGATAGATAGATAGATAGATAGATAGATAGATAGATAGATAGATAGATAGATAGATAGATAGATAGATAGATAGATAGATAGATAGATAGATAGATAGATAGATAGATAGATAGATAGATATGATAAATAGATAGAAAGATAGATAGATAGATTCAATAGATCTATCTATTCATCTATCTTATCTTATCATATCATATCATATCATAGATAGATAGATACAATAGATAATTGTATCAATCTATTGTATCTATCTATCTATCTATCTATGATATGATATGATATGATAAGATAGATAGATAGATAGATAGATAGATAGATAGATAGATAGATAGATAGATAGATAGATAGATAGATAGATAGATAGATAGATAGATAGATAGATAGATAGATAGATAGATAGATAGATATGCTCTATCTATCTATTTATCGTATCTATCAATTGTATCAGATAGATACGATAAATAGATAGATAGAGCATATCTATCTATCTATCTATCTATCTATCTATCTATCTATCTATCTATCTATCTATCTATCTATCTATCTATCTATCTATCTATCTATCTATCTATCTATCTATCTATCTATCTTATCATATCATATCATATCATATCATATCATATCATATCATATCATATCATATCATATCATATCATATCATATCATATCATATCATATCATATCATATCATATCATATCATATCATATCAAGATAGATAAGATAGATAAGATAGATTAGATAGATAGATAGATAGATAGATAGATAGATAGATAGATAGATAGATAGATAGATAGATAGATAGATAAGATAGATAAGATAGATAAGATAGATCGATAGATAGATAGATAGATAGATAGATAGATAGATAGATAGATAGATAGATAGATAGATAGATAGATAGATAGATAGATAGATATGATCTATCTATCTATTTATCGTATCTATCAATTGTATCAATCTATTGTATCTATCTATCTATCTAGATATGATATGATATGATATGATTAGATAGATAGATAGATATGCATTTTTTAACACATTTTTGTGGTTTTAACACATTTTACTCAAAGCGAACACTATTGTGAGTTTTTAGATATAGTAGGCATCATCACTTCATGGAATTATACAATTGTGCAGTCACACACACTGTAGATAAAAGTCATACATACAGTATAATAGAACCATGTATGGATTAATTATTTAGTGTAATGTATGTAAAAAAAATACATATTAATTGCTTTGTGAATTAAGTTTCTGAATACAGAAGAAAAACCCCAACTCTTGCATACAACTGCCTAAACATGACACTTGACACGTATGAACACCGCATGCACAAGCGCGCTGATCACGTCGGTGTCTGCATTTCCCGCAGCAAGTGAAGGGTTAATATATCAGTTGGCAAGCACCCAATTCGTAAAGCTGGATTTTGCTGCAGATTTTTATTTTTTATTTTTTGCTAATGAAGTGTGAACTATTCCTTTCAAAAGCAAAATACCTTCCGTAACAGCTGGGATTCTACCCTTGGGAGAACCGCAGAGCTTGCAATCAATAATGCAGAGCTTGTCAAGGATAATCAGCTAAGGTCTTTAGGACCGCTCAGGAAACCTGGAGTAGAGCTAGTATAAGGTTTGCAATCTCTTGTTTGCTGGCATTTGGAAATCTTCTCTCCAAACAGCAAGACATCTCTCTCCTCCTCCTTGTGTGTTGCCAGCAAGGACCCCCCAACTCCTGTCCTGCTCCCCGCCTGCTGCTGTGTGCTCAGGATCAGCCCCCACCCCACCCAGTGAAGAGAGGTTCCCTGGCTCATCTCATTCCAGCATGTGTCCCCTCTCTGACACCTCACAGCTATGTGTTTTGCAGTAACTTGGAGGGACAGACTGGTCACTACAAGGACAGCAAGGTCCCCACCCATCATGCCAAAGGTAATTGGGAGTGATTGATGCTGCCTCTCAATCCCTCTCAACAAATCTCCATTCTAAATACAATGAGAGCAGTGGCTTGTGTGCATTTCAGCACTCTGGACCAACAACATCTCCCCACATTGCACATCTGGAGGCCGAGAGTGACGGGAGCTGTCGGAACATCTGGAGCGCCCAGCCAGGAAATCAACTCTTGATTCTTCCCTCCTCTTTTTTTGGTATCTTTCTTCAATTTTTTGTCTTTGTTTTCAGGATCTAAGAGGATAACATGCACTTTATTTCCCAAAAAGTCCTGCCACATACATAGTCCCCAGGGGGGTCCCTGTATTTTTTTTTGGCATGGATAATAGCAATTGATGCTCTGCTGAACTCTTTGGATACAGGATCCAGCCAAGGAAGGCAAGGGGTGGGGGTGGGGGGGGCTCATTCTCCTAAAAGAGAATTTGGATAAAATACTCCTGGTTTGCTAATGAGCACCAATAAAAGGATTATAACTCCTGAGACAGGGACTTCCCTCTAATTAGGACACAGAAAGCCTTCTTTCAGTAAGTACATACTTTTTTTTTTTTTCCTGAATGTCGTTTTGCTCATTTGCATTTCTTTTATTGCTGAAATGTTCCAGGCGCAAGCTGCAAGCTGGAGATTCAGGTGAACTCCCTTAGGGGGGGATGAGCAGGGGATGGAGGAGGGGGGGGGGAGTACTTTTTTAATTGTTTCTTATTTTTTTGTCAAGATGAGCTTTGAGGATGTCACTCTTTGAACAGGTTTCTGCATCTTTGCTCTGTGTCTTGCTGCTCAGTGCCAGCTACAGCCTTTGAAAGAAATTCCTTCTGATCTCTGTTATCAACATGAGATGTGTAGGTGAACACAGCGCTATTGCTATTTCTCTTCCATATAGATAGCGTGCAAGGATCCGGCTCCAAAAGAGACGGAGCTGTTTGAATAGAGAGTTGGATCTGCATGCATCCCTATACTATGCATATTAGGCATCTCATTTGGGCAATCCATTCTGCATAAAGTCTCTATCAATTAAATAATGTATGTATGTGTGCTTATATTATAAAAGAGGACAGAATACAATGTTTAAAGGGAACCTGTGCTAAGACACACATCTTCTCTTTCCTGGAAATGCCAGTTGCCTGGCTGTCTTGCTGATTTCTGCCCTTTTTTGAGTCACCTGGACCAAGCAGATAGATCAGAAGTTCTGACCTCAGTCTCACTTCATTGGTTGCATGCTTGTTCCAGGTCAGATTATACTAAAGGCACAGGATCAGCATTATAGCCAGGCAACTAGCATTTTTTTTTATAAACAGGTCAACGGCCTCCAGGTTTCTCCCAGCTTTAAATGACAGAAGGAAGCTCATGTACAATGCACAGGATGTATAGGTGGCTTACTGTACTTGTGATAGCAGTACTTACAGTTTGGGTAAATGACTCCTTTATCGACCTCCTTAAGAGTCAATGGATGAAGTCTGAAGTCATAAAAGAAAAAAAACACGTCATATAAAATGACAATCCATGAGAAATAAAAAGCTTTAATTCCTAACTTCAAGCTGATGCCGCTCTTTGACCATCTCGCAGCGCTGCTGATGCTCCAGTTTTGTGAGGCTCTGTTATACGAGTGACTGTCTGTAAAGAGCATCCCAACCATTAACATCTCAGCATCCAGAGAACATTAGCAGTCAAATTGGTCCCTAAAGGACAATGCTGGTGATGTCTACTGCCATCTTGTGGATGTAACTGGTACAGCATCTCGGGTACCAACTGGTTGCTTGAGCAGTAGAAGCAGCACGATCCTGAAAGGTGGCGAGGAAACATCAAGTGCTTCTAGCTGTTTAAACAGTGTTATTTAACTTGCTCAGACTTTACACATCACCACAGCAGAAGAAGAAAGAGAAGAAAGCATTTCTTCACTGCAAGGCAGTGATGAAATTCACAGAGAGCTTGTTCCTTCTTAATGTACTGTGTGCATTAGTGGGTTTGTTATTTCATACTAGTGCATACTACACAGGATAGAGAAATCTAAGAGTGCTGTCAAATATAAATCAGCATCGTCCATAAGAATTTAGACTTTTTCATAATATATGATGCTGTGCATTGGAAGAAGTCGGCTAGAGACTGAAAACCCCAAAGCAAGGTCACTGATTTATGCAAGGCAGACGATTTAACAAAGGAATCGTTTTTACTCGCAGGTCTTGCTAATATCAAATATCTGATCAAGTTGAAGGGAAATTCCCAATATTACATTTCATTACTTGGCTGGGTATTGCAAGTGGGCACAGATTAGAGAGTACATACAGTTTTAGCAGGTGTCCCACTAACTATATAATAACACAGTTTATAATATAGAATAAATGAAAATGATCTTTGTGTTCATCTTAAGTAAACTTTTACAAAAACACAGTCAAAATAATATATATATTTATAGATGGGTAGATAGATATCTATCTATATCTATATACATATATATATATATATATATATATATATATATATATATATATATATATATATATATATATATATATATATATGTGTGTATATATATATATATATATATATATATATATATATAGATGTATATCTATCTATCTATCTATATATTTATATATATAGATAGATAGATAGATAGATAGATAGATAGATAGATAGATAGATAGATAGATAGATAGATAGATAGATATAGATAGACAGATATAACTGTCTGTGGATATATATATGTATATATATTCAGGGCTTAACAGAGCTTCCTTACATATCATATACTGTATATCCCTCCGTTCATTATCTTACCAAACAAAACCCTTTGCATTGACTAAAGTCAATTTCATTTTGCATTCACATTTCACACTGTAACTGAACACATGGAAATTAATGTGAAGCTGTAAACTTATGGGTGACACATCCTGTGAATATTTAGTAGTAGTGATCTCATTCCCGCAACAAGAAAACAGCCCAATTATCAAGCCAGAGTGATAGGATTGAGCTCTTATCAGGACAGATAAACCCACTCAAGTGTGAGTCCATTTTTACATACACAACAATAGCTGTTAAGCTTTGCAGCATGGGGTGTCTTATTGAATCTGCATCCGTCTCTTCCAAAATACCAGGGAAGTCTTCCTGCCGCTTAAACATAGGAAGTGTAACTAACCGCTCCGGGGGATTCCATAAAGCACACATGCTTCAGAGCAGAACATCCCAAATGTCCTCTGTGCTCTAAAGAATTATTGCTCGCCCTTGATTGACAGTCTGTATATAATTAGTATTCTCACAATTAACAATACTCTTGGGGAAACATGCTGTCATTTCACTCTGACTGTTCAGTTCTGGAAGGAAAGTGATTTATGGAAACAGGATATGCTTAAGCAAACTTGTTTTAATAAAAAAAAAATAGTTTTCTTTCCTTTACAAAAGTTATATTTACTTATTTTATATATATATATATATATATATATATATATATATATATATATATATATATATATATATATATATATATATATATTTATATATATATATATATATATTTATATATATATATATATATATATATATATATATATATATATATATATTATTTATTTATTTATTGTTCTACAAATTCAGCTATGTCAGGATTGCGTTCTTGTATAAATACATCTATATGCATCAAACGTCACCTTTATGAAAATGGCAAGGCAGTGAATCTTAATGCTGCTTTTCATTTCGAAATGCACCTTTAGGTATTACCTACAGTAAATGTCCATCATTTTTGGGGGGAAAAAATAAAATAAACCAACTCTCTAGATGTGAAGAACACTTCAGAAATCATTCTGCATGATCAGCAACTTGCAAACATGTTTTTACTAGGAATTCTCCTTTATGCTACAATAATATGGCTTTACACCTGTGTAGTACCAGTAAAACATGTCCACAGGGCATTGAAAATCAAATCAGTTTGTTTTTTTTTTTCTTCTGCAGTGTCAGAGGTGATAGGGGAAAGAAAGATTGATATAATGGTTAATATATGAATACAGGTGCAATGCGAAGGTATGCTGGTAAATTTAGGATAGGGCAGAATATTTTTACTGTCATTCTCATTAGTGATCAGCCAAGGGTTCAGGAGATGGAACAATAGAATGTAAAGCATGCTTTAAAATGAGATGCCTATAACCTTTTAAACATGTTTGATGTAGCACCTTTTTATACTGAAGATAGATCCAAATATTCTAACTAGCTCTACCTATTATAGAAAACTGAAAATGTCAAGGGTCTCCTTGCTTCCTTGCGAAAAAAGAAAATGAGGTCAAGAATATCTTAATTCTGTGTTCTGTTATTATGAGTCATTTCTGCTTCTTAACTCAGAAGAATGGAAAAAAGGCCAAGAAATCCCACACACTTCTGATTTCCCCTTCATAGTCTGGATCTTGCTAGAATACGAATCTTCCCTAATTGTCAGATAAAAATATATCTTAATATGCACATCACTGGCAGCCAGCTGTTGCCGGTGGGATAATATGTCGTTTTATGGGAGCTTTTAGTGCAAATGACCTTAATTGCCTAAATGGTGTCGTATGGGAGACTTCGGGTAAATTTATTTCCATATTACGTAGGTTATAAAAGTACACGTCCATCAGATTTTCATATTCACGAATCGGCTATTAAACAATACCTGGTAAGGTTAAAGAGTTTGTGGTCTGAACTTTAATAACCACAGAAACATTTCAGTTTTAACTCTGAGCCATCTAGTTGAATCTGATTTAAAATAGGGTGATAATTCAGATTGTGGTTTAAAGCGCTGTTTGCAGATACATATACATAAGAGCAGTACACATATCATTGTATAGATCATAGTATGAGCAATTCACATATCATTCTATAATACAAAGTTGTATAGATGGTACATTTACAGTGTACTTTTGTAGCTGTAGAGGTGTTCTCTGTAGATTTAGTTGCTACTTTTATTATTAAAAAATGGGGCCCTTCAGTCGTTAGGTATGTGGACCCCTAATATATATTCAAATAGCGTCAATATTTTCAATACGCAGTCGCATAAGAATTAAATCTTTAACAATTGTGACTTAGGAAGATAAGAGGGTTCTATTGCTCCACAATGTCACACCCTGTGTAATTTTACCATGCATTTATATTACAGTAAGCCTATTTGGAATGTTAAAGCTTGGCCTCCATTACAAAGTTTTTGAAAGATACCTTTAATTTTTTACCTTTGCCCCTGCCCTTGGACGAGTTTACAAATGTAAATGTTGTACTTAAAATACACTAAGGCTCATTTGGGGAGTAACCATGTAAACCTGCGGGTATAGTAAAGGGTTGTAGGAGAAGAGGCACCTTGAGCAAACCCATGTGAGCTACGTGAAAGTGGGTCACATTGAGCATACACACATATTTGGATAAAATATTGCTATCTGTGGACCGCATAATTACTTTCTCTGAAGTACAGTTCTGCTTCCATCAAATTAATGTTCATATTTTGGTTGTACTAATAAGAGTAGATACTTATCTACTGCCATCATTAAATCCCATGTTCCAGAATAAGCCTTCAACTGTCCTTTACCTTATCCCCAAGATCATCAAATGCAGTTAATACATAAAGAAAGCAGAAGTATACTCTGGTTGTAGCATTTAGCTGATCTGATATATGTATTTGAAAATGATCACACACAATACATACATTTTCTGAATAAAAGACATAACACAATAGCCCAGCCTCATACATTTTAAGTACCATTTATAGCTAAAATTATACTATTACTGAAAGGTTGCCTTCTCTCGGATCCATAGAGATTTATGCAATGTTCTGTTCCCTACCCCCCCTAGTATGTAACTAGATCTTTTAGGCGCTAAGGAAATAAGGTGTAAAGCCTTTTGGGATATACAAAAAAATATATAGGAATCACGTTTTTAGCAAACGATGAATATACCAACATTGTGCATGTTTTTCTTTGCTCTCGTCTAATTTCTACCCTCCATCACACAGTGGCAAGGTCATTTTAGCTAGCCTATCTAATGAAGAACATGATATGGCATATGATTTTTGGAATGGCATAGTATTTATATAAAGGCTGGCATGTAGGTTTTTGGGTGCATATAAAGAAAAAAAAAAAAAATCAGATTTTTCTACCTAGTCAAGCCACTTTCTCAAATAATTGTCGCCCACGTATGTCATTATTTTATATGGCGGATTACATACCTCCCGTTTTTTTTAATCAGATCTGCCCATATTAGTTAAGAAAAGCCATTCTATGAATTCTTAATGTACATGCAAATCCTAAGTGAAGGGCATTTATTTTGCTACAGTACTATGGCTAATAAAATGCAATTTTTTTATTTATTAGAATGCTATTTTCATTGTTTTTCATCCTTTGTTGCATCTCAACGCTGCTGATCTGCGGCAGCCTATTCCTGCAGATATGCATGCAATCAAGTGACGCATGGATTTTTTTAGCATAGATTTCCTGAGGGTGACAATAGTTTACCATGCCTGTGCAACATGTGTTGGAATCGGCCACTTTTAATTATAATTGTAAGCCCGTGTGACAGAAGCACAAGCACAACTGTAAGACAGGGACACCGCATGGTCACCCCATAACAGGAAGTGCCTAAACAAAGTCCCTTATGGCAGGATCACCAAGTTGTATTTTATTAAAATCTTCAGATTTCACGTAATTAAAATCATAATAGCATTTAAAATGTATATGTGAGGTTTTAATGGTTAGATTTAAATATACTTCATTTATAGATTTAGTTTATATTAATAGTTGTTATAAAGTAAGAAAATATATTAAGTGCTCAATCATTTATTTCCCCAGCAAATAGTAATTGTATATAATTTTACTATGGTGGCTTGCCTTGAGCTGTTTATAGAGTATTTGTTAATCAAGCAAGGTGAATAAAATATACATTGCAATTTAGGGAAGCTGTATTACCACCAACTTATTTTATAGTTGTTTACAGGCTTTCTCAGGCTAATAGGCAAACTCATCATTTTGACTGTTATATGACCCCCCAATGGATGGTTTCACTATCATTAATGATAATCTTTATAAGCCGGAGAAGCAAACAGTTTAATAGAATGTAGGGTGTTTTGTCGTATGGTTTCTTTATTCGTGTAATTTTTAGATGGAAAAACAGAACGCATTTAAAAACACTTTTTTTTTTTTCAGTTTGCTAACCATGAAATATTGCATTTAAATATTTCATATTAACTACATCACCAACAGGTGGCGAGCTTGAGTATAGTGATGCAGTGCTTTAAATAGCTGCTTTACTGCTGTGCTGTAAATACCGACTTGATTAGTAGCATCTCACATTGCACAGACATATAGCTGAATAAGTCTGCTGAATGACTCAGAGGAAGGACACAGCTCCTCCTCATCTTAGAGCGGAAACAGAGCCAGATAACAGATGCAGAGCTTGTGTTTTCTTATTAGCCAACAATGCACTGCACATACCGGAGAATGGAAGCACCCTGCATGAAATGCTTATTTCTAAAAGAAATATTGTATACATATAATACAGTAATGATATCGGTTAAAAACTCATAAATGTTAATAAAATTGTCCATTAACTATTATAGTTCCCCTTTAAATGAGCTTTGTTCAGCACCATCCACATCTAAACTGACCACTTTGTTAACCAGTAGTGCAATATAAAATAATGAAAAAAAAATGGGATGAATCAGGTAAAAGGCTCTTGTTCCATGAACAAATGTGTAATTCTTATCCTGTAACACTTCAACGGATAATAGGTTGTATTCAGGGATCAAACATTGAAGTAATTGCAAAATAAAGCAGTATTTTGTGCATACTAGCGTTCTTTAAAAAAAAAAAAAAATGTATATCAGTAATCAAAAAAAAAATAAAAATTGCTATATAATGGGAAAATCACATTTGTACACAATTGGGCTGATTTAGTAAGGGATTTAGAACATTTACTCAAGAAAATTGTTTAAAAAATAACCTCAATTATCCAGTCATGTGAAAAGCAAATTCATGCTCACCTTGAATACCCAATCATCTGCAGATGCTTTTAAACTGATTGGATGACTGAAGTGAATATTCACACAAAGTATTAAGTATAGATTCTCAGACGCCTTAGTAAATCAGGCCAAATGTGTCAACAAGTCTGTATGAAGAAAATTGAGTTGCTGAGACTGTACTGTAACTTTATTTCCAAAAAACAATAAATAAGTATATATATATATACATATTTATATATATATATATATATATATATATATATATATATATATATATATATGTGTGTGTGTGTGTATATATTTATTTTTATATATATATATATATATATATATATATATATTGCTATATATATATATAGCAAAATGGCAAAAATGTACAAACAATTGGACAAAGTGGGGGAGGGGGGAGTAACATAGTCTTTGCTATGGATTCCAAAATCCCCAGCCAACTCTGGCTTTAGATGTGTGTGTAATTATTTCTAAGCTGGGTTAAAATGTCATGAAGGCCCCCAGTCTTGTTTGATTAGACTGGTTATATATGATCAAAGCTGCTTCCTAACAGAGCTGGTATTGTCACACACCTTTCAACGTGTTTATCTCTGCATATAGCATCCTGCCTGCTAAATCTCTACCACTGATGTCTTTCACATAGCAAATGTTCTTTTTTTCTTTATCTTTAAAGACACTTGCTGCTGTCCCCCGCTCTATACATCCTTTTCATTCTATTGTACGTCTACAGCAGCAAATAATATATGTAACCTCTACTGATACGATGACTTATATATGTATTCATTTTCATTTTAATGAAGTCGATCGGTGTAACTCTTGAAATCCTACCAACAGCTATCAAACAATTACCATTTCGGGGATAGGAACAAAGCGCGTTGCTTTGCCGCATTACGTAGTTCCTGTATGGAAGAGCAGGTATGACGTGTAAAGTGCAGCAAGCCAGCCCAACTATTCAGGTTTCACAATTCTTCAAGCTCGAACAGTCAAAACAATGATGAATGATTTTCTGAATTGTTACTATGGACCACTAGCTAGCCATGCTATGGCTATGCTAGCCATGTTGCTATTGGTCCTGCCAAACTAGGCTTTATGCATTTGTTTCAAGTTGGGCCTCCATAACAAATTATTGTTTGGCAGAGATAGATAGATAGATAGATAGATAGATAGATAGATAGATAGATAGATAGATAGATAGATAGATAGATAGATAGATAGATAGATAGATAGATAGATAGATAGATAGATAGATAGATAGATAGATAGATAGATAGATAGATAGATAGATAGATAGATAGATAGATAGATAGATAGATAGATAGATAGATAGATAGATAGATAGATAGATAGATAGATAGATAGATAGATAGATAGATAGATAGATAGATAGATAGATACATACATACATACATTGTTTATCGTTTTTTGGATTAACGTTGCATCACCTCTTGGATTCATATTGTTCTTGGTCCATCTAATATTGTTTAATGCAAATGTTCTGATAATAATAATATGTGCTCTTCAGACCTCCTTTAATACGTACATTCTCTATACATGGCTGAAATTATGAGTAATAAAAGATTCTTGTAGTGTATTCTGTGCTGCAGAACCTCGCTGCCTTTGTTACTGAGCCCTAATCTAGTACAAGACATTTTTTTTATACTCCGAACTGTATTTTCTTCACGAGGATAAATATGAGTAGTTGCTCCAGAATATTTCACTGGTGCATGGTCAAAATGTAATTTTGGATGGCTTCATTTTAGGTCATGCTGGGGACACAAGTCTAAAATTAATCTGTGCATCAACCGCTGCCATGCTGTTTCATTATGATATGTACTGCATGCACTGTGAAATTCTTTAGCTGTGGTTTTAATTAGAAAACCCTGTTCTATTAACCAGTTCTTCATGCTATTAGCTTTACATTAATCATGTTTTTCAAAACACTTGAAAACTAACTTAAAAGGCCAATAAACTTAAAATGCTATTAGCTTATTACAGGAAAAAAATAAATGTCACAAATAGAACATTTGCGAATAAATGAAATCTGTAAAAGCCTAGTGTCAATCCTTTATGCTTTCTCGGGCTCTTTGCATATCCATTATGCCCGGTGGTTATAACCATTTGTTTTTGGATATGTGTAAACTGACCACAGTGAATATGGGTATATGTGAATGAGGCATAAAACAGAAGATCAATGTAGACCAGCCTTTCAAACAAGGGTTCTGTGGCACTACGGAGTTCCCCAAGAGACGGCTAGGGATTCCATGAGCAGTGCTGGACTGATTTCCTTCCTACCCGGTGTCTGTATAGTGCCTGTATAGTTCCTCTTCCAACGTTACTCAACAGGAGGCGCTACACTGATTACCAACGTAACAGGACATTACATCCACTGGCCACCAACGTGAGGGAAACCTCCTCTACTGATCACCAGTCTAAAGGGAACCTTTAAATCGGATTTCCAATGCAAAGGAACATTTTTATAATGATAGATAAGGGCACTTTTCCTCTGACCTTTAGTTTAGGAAGATCACTTTTCTACTGACCGCCAATATAAAGAGACATTTTCACACTGACCACCAAAGTACCATTGACCAACACACTGACCACCACACTGCAATGACCAACATATTGATGTAACAAGGCATTTTGGTACTGACCACCAATGTAGGGGACACAAAAATTTTTACTATCTGGTGTTATTATCAGGTGATTTTCCAGTTGAAAGTGGCACTTATAAAATGACCACCAATGTATAAGGGCACTTTTCCATTCACCTCCAGTGTAAATAAATTTTAATAAAAATAGATATTTCCCCATTGAACACCAAATTAAAGGGGCATTCAAATGACCACAAATGTAATGCCTCGTACACACGCAACGACCGATCGTCCGACTTTTGTCCAGAGTGGTGTTTTGTTGGTTGGAATGTGCCTAGACTGCACACAAATTTTCTCGGCCAACAAAAATCTACTTCAGAAGTGATGTCATGTGCTGGTTTACTTTCCGTGTGTTTTTTCTTCTCTGAGCATGCCCAGTCTTGCTCATCAGATTTTTGTCTTCCGAAATCTGTACTGACTGACGAAAATCGGCCGTTGTGTTGACGGCCAACAAAAATTTTATAGCCTGCACACCAGATTTTTTTCGGCCGAAAAGTCAGAGTCGGTTGTCGGAAGCATCATACTAACAAGCCGAAAATCGGCCGATCGGACGCTGGCCGAAAATTCCCGGCCAATAATCGATGCGTGTGTACAGGGCTTAAGAAGGCATTTTTTCCACTGACCACCAATGTAAATGAATGCTAAAATTATCAGGCTAGGTTCACAAATCTGCGACTTGCAGTCTGGAGCGTTTCTGTTCATCGGTTCAGGTGCAAATTTTTCCCAGAATTCGCACCTGAACCGGACCCAAAAACGCACAGGACCTTTTTTCAAAATCGCCCCGAGGGTGT
Source organism: Pelophylax lessonae (assembly GCF_965119305.1). Lineage (NCBI taxonomy): Eukaryota > Metazoa > Chordata > Amphibia > Anura > Ranidae > Pelophylax > Pelophylax lessonae. The sequence goes on along the minus strand of NC_138775.1, from coordinate 170,065,615 downwards.
CCCGCGCATGTGTGAGCCGGCTCCATTAAAAGGCGGCTCACATTCACATGTTATGCGCATTGGATGCAATTAAAAACGCATCAAATTGGCAAATATGTGAACCCAGCCTCACTGTCTGCAGTGATTTTCTCACCATTATTATTATTACTGGAAAACAAAGTTATTGTGTTGTGGAGGGGGTGCTAAAATGTATCCGCTCTGGGTGTCAAGGAAGCTTGGTACGCAACATTCCATATTCTTTTATTTTTATATCTAAAATTTACTGAGCACACTCAAGTACTGCGAGCTGTAAATATAATTTTAAGCAGGAATCAGTAAAACCCATTAATTATTCCAAAGGTTTCTCCGTGTAAAAAGGTTAAGAAAAGCTGTTCAAGACCTACGCCTATGGCAAAAAGCTAAAATTAAGATAACCTCTTTAAGTACTAATCAATGTAATATTACATTCCAATTTTACCAATCTGTTATACTGTAATACTGCCATTGTTATTGGTAATTATTAAGAGGAAATCTTAAAAAAAGTCCAAGTTATTATTTGTGTGTCTCTTAATGTCTTGTAATAATTACGCTACTAATATCTGTAACGTGATGTATGTGGGCACAGATGTGTGTTGACACTGCCTATGATAACTGCAGATATAACAGATTGATGTACTTTGCTTGGAAGATGACTGAAAACAGTTATTCTGGGCAAATTTTCTAGTGATTTTGCTAGGGACAATCACTGCAAATTGCCAATTTCCTTTGGACCGACGCCTGATTGAATTAATTTCTCCGTCTCGCAGAAAATGAGCGCTTTAGCTAATTTAAGTTTCATTATTCTGCGCAGAGAATCTGTTTAGAGTCTGAAGTGGGTGCTGTGAATGAGACCAATTTTTGTTTATTAATTGCAAGGCAGCTCAGATCTCATTTAGCATTTGCTACTTTTCGATGTACATTATGGAGAACCTATGATGGTGGTCATATTTAACTATCAAAGAGTTTTTTTTTTTACTTCTAGTCTTAAATTTCTCTGCGATATTTAAAACTGTGAAATAAATTCACATAGAAAGGGGAAAGAAAGCACTTGGCTGCTTCATGATTACTTTCTGAATGTAGAAAATGGAATGTTTAAAGGGGTGGTCAGCTTTCACACGGAACTGATTACCAGCTCGCAGCGTGTATAACGAGATGCCTTAATCAATGCAAACAAGAAACAGGTGATGCGACTTAATAACAGGGTCCCGAAGCTGCCACTGAAGTAGATGAGATGGTAGAATTAACTACCGCTGGAGCTGACTGTGTGGTTGCTATTGGCTCAACAGTGCGCGCTCAAGAGTCTCTCCAAGAGTACTGTTTAACCCTTTCCCCACATTTAGATCAAGGTCATATGGGCTCTTTTTACACCACATCTGATCATTTATGTTTTTTTACCAATTCTATGTATTTCAGCGACATCAAACTACCATGATTGATGGCTTTGTCACAATGGATGTTTAAGCCCTCGTTCACATTGAAGTGATTTGTCATGTGATTTGACAGGTTAAATCGCATGACAACATTTAGAAGGTTGAAACATAACATTTCTTGGATTATGATTCACGAAAAAGTTGCAAGCATTGTCAATGATCGCCAGATAGGGTTGCCACCTCATCCCTTTCAAACAGGATACACATTAATTACACAGGTTCCGTGGCTGATTAAGGTGGTAATTAAACTCACTTAATACCTTATGTGCATTATATCAGACTCAGAACCTGTGTAATTCATATGTGTCCTGATTTAAAGGGATGAGGTGGCAACCCTATTGTCAGACCTTCTTTGAACGGACCTGGGAACCTTGGGCAACGTGCCTCCATGTTCTAGGGTTGCCACCTCATCCCTTTAAATCAGGACATACATTAATTACACAGGTTCTGTGGCTGATTAAGGTGGTAATTAAACTCTCTTAGTGCCTTATGTGCATTATATCAGACTTAAGCCCCATACACACGCTACGAATTTCCGCCGGCTGGTCGTCCGTCTTTTGTCCAGAGTGCGTGTCCGTTGGTTGGAATGTGCTCTAGACTGCACACAAATTTTCCCGTATGACAGAATTCTACTTCAGAAGTGATGTCATGTGTTGGATTGCTTTCTATGTGTTCTTTCATCTCTGAGCATGCCAAGTCTTGCTCATAAGATTTTCCCCCGTCGCAATCTGTACTAATGAGATGAAAATCGGACGTGTGTTGATGGAGGACAAAAATATTAATGCCTGCACATCTGGATTTTGTCAGCCGAAAAGTCGGAGTCGGCTGTCGAAAGCACCATACTAACAATCCGAAAATCGGCAGATCCGTAGTCAGACGAAATTTCCCTTCCGAATTTCTTATCGTGTGTACGGGGCTTAGAACCTGTGTAATTCATATGTGTCCTGATTTAAAGGGATGAGGTGGCAACCCTATTGTCAGACCCTTTTTGAACGGACCTGGGAACCTTGGGCAACGTACCTCCATGTTCTAGGGTTGCCACCTCATCCCTTGAAACCAGGACATACATTAATTACACAGGTTCTGTGGCTGATTAAGGCGGTAATTAAACTCACTTAGTGCCTTATCTGCATTATTTTAGCCTCAGAACCTGTGTAATTCATATGTGTCCTGATTTAAAGGGATGAGGTGGCAACTCTACCATGTTCCCTTCTCTCAGGCCGCTAATGTGGAATGGTCTCCAGGCTCCTCCTCCCCTGCTTTGTCCTTTTCGTTGACCTAGATCTTCTTTCTGTCTCAGGGTTCTCTCTAACCCTATGACCTCCTTTTCTTCTTCTTCTTTTTCTTTTCTCTTTTCTTTTATTCTTTATGGGTTTTTTCTTGACTTTTCATGTGACTTGGGTCCGCAAGTTTCAGTAGTTTTGCTTCGGTGCAACTATTGGTATCTATTGGGTCTATCTCTTTTCAATAATATCACATAGGGTTCTTTCACACGGGCTTTCCGCCCGGCGGACTCTTGCTCAGCGGGGGATCGATTTGCTGATCTCGCTGAGCAGGCGGATGACAGCTCCGTCTCCGCTTACTTTGCAGGGACAGACCTGTCAGATCCCTGCTCTCCTGTATGGGAGATTGGATGAAAACGGACCGTCTGTCTATTTCCATTCCATCCTATCCAATCTGATCCTCCAGATGGATGGAAAATAGGGTTTCCATACGTCTGGATTTCACGGACAGGATCGGATCAGATAGCAGCGGGCTGACACCCGCTGCTCTATAGGGGTGCATGGAGCGTCCAATCAGGTCCGACTGAAAAACTGATCGGAAAGCCCGTGTGAAAGGGGCCTAAGACGATAACTTCTTGGACCAGCTTCTCTGGGGTTATAAGCTATGATTATGCTACTCTACTTGTTGCCAAGTTTTATTTTAGTAATGTGTTTCCATAATGTGATGACTTAATTGATTTTAGGCTCTGATGGCTCATGCTCTGAAGTTGCACATTTGTTCTTTATATTTTTTGATCTTGCACTGTGTTGCCCACCTATTGTTGTTTATATTCTGCTATACCATAAATAAATAAAAACTTTTGAAAGTTACATCACATGACAAGCTGCAATGGCACTGTTCCAATTGGCGCGACGCAGCACCGATTTTCAAAAGTCGTTTCTGCACTACTGTTGCTGATTTCGAGTGTGACTTCAATAGACATCTGTGCATGAAGCAGCACAGACTTTTAAGTAACACCTGAAAAAGTACTAACCTTCTACCTTGTGATCATGCTACTTCTAGTGAAGTAGCACCATTTCAAAGTAGCATCAATGTGAACCAGGGCTAAAGCTGGATAGCTTTTCCTTCAGTCCTACACAACTGTACAGGCTCCTCTCCCATCAGTTTCTCACAGTGTACATTAGTATCTGCAGCAAATCAGATAGAGGCTGCCTCATTTCCTGGCCAGTGCCATCTTAAGAGCATTAAAGGGCCCCGGCAATGCAGTGCACTGGGGACCTGCCTACACAATCACCCACGAGAATAAAAATTCAAATTATTGATAAGGCAATATTTATTGGTACAGCAGTGCCAGGCTAATGACAGCTTCCAAATTCCGTGGCTGGGTCACACGGTGAACACACACAGGGAAAGGAGTCAGACTTGACTGTCCTGTGTGTGCCTGTTCCCGTGGAAGGCAGACCGGCATTCCTGCAGTTGCGGGCTCCCCCTCCATGGCCCAAGTGGCCTGACAGCAGCGCAGGGCCAACAAGTGCTTGCCACCTGCTAAGTTTGGCAGCTGGATGCACACGGAAATCGGGACTAATGCATAGCTGGGGCTGGGTTGCTGGGCAGGTGGGCCCTCCCAGGCAAGTGGGGCCCTCGGGCAACTGTCCAGCGTGCCTATTCGGTAAGATGGCCCTGTTCCTGGCTGCAGGACATCCAGCCTCCTATAACTCTTTCCTCCAAGCCTTAGGCTACTCATAGATGAAGCGATTTTCTTTTCTGCAAGAACACAGTGATTATAACAGCCACTAACAATAATCACATGTAAAATCCGACAGGTTGGTTATACCAATGTTGATCAGTCGATCAACTTGGGCTCATTCAGCTTGCCCAGACATGGTTTGAATCTCAGCCAGTTCCTGCTGAATCGGTCAAGATTTGAACCGTGTATGGCTGGCTTTTGGCTCATCATACCATTAAAATCTGACCATACAATTAAGGCTCCTTTCACACTAATGCGACACGATTTTACAGCGATTTTGTCGTGTTTTTGCGGCGCGATTTTGCCGCAACTTTGCCGCGATTTTGGCGCGATTTTGGCGCGATTTTGAGCAATGGCTCAGGGCTATATACCTCAAAACGCATTAAAATCGTGCCAAAGTAGTGCAGGCACTACTTTGAAGTCGGTGCGACTTCAAAACGCACTGATATGAATGGGGCTCATTGAAAATAATGGAAAACAACTTGTCATGCGATTTTGTGGTCCAAAATCGCGGGACAAGTCGCACTAGTGTGAAAGGGGCCTTACTTTATTTTGTAAAAAAAAAAACAAAAAACAAAACAAAATTGTCATTAGACTCCAACTCAAGCGTTCACAGTGGACTGCTGGAAGGAATTATTCATGCATTTAAAGTGGCTGCAAAAAGATTGCAAGAGATGAGCAACTGTCAACTCCTAAAATAGCAGTTAAAAGGTCACAGAGATTAGCAACTGTCATGGTGTTTCTTAAAAATGGAAAAGTTCCAGTGTATGATCCGCAGCTCTTGATATAAAAGATCCACAGAGAATTGCAAACAAATGACCAAGGCGCTGGACCATGAATTCGAAAAGTTTATATTATAAGCATTAGCATGGATGTCTTGGACTACAATGGAGGAAGTGAGAGGGGAATCCACAGACTGTCACAGCATAGGTGAACCGAAGCAAGATGTGCGCAAGCCACCTGACGGACAGTGTGGGATGTGACACACCGAGGTGCTAATCCAAACCCACACTGGCCGTCAGGTGGCTTGCACACATCTTGCTTTAGTTCACCACTATCCAGCCCGCTGTCTCCTCCTGATCTGTGCTGTGACAGTCTGTAGATTCCCTCTCACCTCCTCCTCTGTGGTCCAATACATCCATGTAAGTTTTAGCTAATGCTTAATAAATAAACTTTTAGAATTCATGGTCCAGTGCCTTGGTCACTAGTTTGCAATTTATTTTGTAATATGAAGATCTTCCTAATCTATCCAACCAACCTGTATCCAACCAAGGAGACCCCTATACTACATACTTAGTAGCGCTAAAGCAGATTATGCAATCAGACGCACCGATTGTTGGCCGTGAATTTTTTCAGCCGCCGCCCGATTGGCCGATTATCGGCTTGTTAGTATGATGCTTCCGACAACCGACTGCGACTTTTTGGCCGAACAAAATCTGGTGTGCAGGCTATAAAATTTTTGTTGGCCAACAACAGAACGGCCGATTGTTCATCAGTCAGTACAGATTTCGGCAGACAAAAATCAGATGAGCAAGACTGGGCATGCTCAGAGAAGAAAAAACACACGGAAAGTTAACCATCACATGACATCACTTCTGCAGTTGGTTGTTGTTGGCCGACAAAATTCGTGTGCAGTCTAGAGCACATTTCAACCAACACAACAACACTGGACAAAAGACGGCCGATCGGTCAGCCAACAATCGGTGCGTGTGTACGAGGCTTTACTGGCCTGCCTGTCCCTTTCATTCATTTCATTCAATCATGGAGGCTCACACACGATGCTGTGACATTTTCAGGAAGCTATTTACAATACCTTGCTGGCCCTTCTCACCAACCATGATTTGCCTTAATGGCATAGAGAAGCACAGAGATCCACTAATAACATCATTGGGTAAAATAAAGTATAAAATGAAAACAGGTTTTATTTAAAAGTTTTCTTGCCATGTTAATGGGTGAATAAAAAAGAAACTAGGGAAGGAAAAACATAAGCAGACTGAGCTACAGCTTTAACCACTTTACGCCCACACTATAGTCGAAAGAAGGCTACACCATGGGCCTAAAATACCGGGAACACTAACCGGATGTCCTCATGTTCTCACGCTTCCCTCAGTCCATGGGGCTCGGCTGATCACAGATCAGAGTAAAGGGCCGATCCCGGCCCTTTACCACGTGATTAGTTGTCAGCCAATGACGGCTGATCATGTGATGTAAACAAGAGCCGGTCATCTGCCTTTTTTTTCCCTCATGAGAAAAAAATAAAGCCGATCACCAGCTTCTGCAAGAAGAAAATCAGTCCCACACTGTCCCCACCAGTGCTGGTAACAAGTGCCCATCACTGCCATCTGCCAGTGCCCACTAGTGCCACCTACCAGTGCCCATAAGTACTGCTAATCAGTGACCACCAGTGCCACCTATAAGTGCCCGTCAGTACTGCCAATCAGTGACCACCAGTGTCACCTTTCAATGCCCATCAGTGCTGCCAATCAGTGACCACCAGTGCCACCTACCAGTGCCCATCAGTGCTGCCAATCAGTGCCAACTATCAGTACTGCCTATCAGTGCCACCTACCAGTGTCTATTAGTGCCACCTATCAGTGCCTCTTATCAGTGCCCATCAGTGCCTATCAGAGCCCATCAGTGCAGCCTCATCAGTGCACATCAATGAAGGAGAAAAATTACCTGTTTGGAAAATGAAAACAGATTTTTTTTTAGCAAAAAATAAAAAAAACCCCAGTGGTGATTAAATACCCCCAAAAGAAAGCTCTATTTGTGTGAAAAAAATTAAAAAATGTTGAAATTATCATTAAAAGTGTGACAGCGCTGAAAGCTGAAAATTGGCCTGGGCAGGAAGATGGGAAACGTGTCCAGTAAGCAAATGGTTAAAGTATATAGTATGCCAGACAAATTGCAACACAACTATTATACACTTGTAGATCTATAGTGGACTTAGAACTACATTGACTGCCAATGTTCACATAAGCATATTAAAGTGTATGTCCAGTTAAAATTGTCATTGGAAATGAAGGGAGATCCCTCTATTGGGGCATTGAATAGCTTTTAAATCTGTTAACTGTTTAATGGTCTGAATCTTACCCTGACCATTTACTGGAGGATTTGTTACTAGATTTCCTAGCAGGATTCCCTAGTTATTTGTGTTATATTATGGAAAAAAATGGGGAATCCATCTGGATAATGTAATACACACAGCAGTTGGATGGAGCTTTGATTCTACTAAGATATGTCAATGCTTAAAGAGTAACTCCACTTTTTTTTAAGAAAAAAACATTCCACTCTGAAAGATCTCTGTACATTGCAGGGGTTTTAACAAACAGATTCCTACCTTTTGTTATTCTGAAGAAATCACTGTTTGTTCCTCTGTGCCTCTGTGCTGAGAGGGTCAAATGGGAGTGGTTTCATAATTATCCATCAGATATGGCAGCTGCAGGGCTCTAATGAGAAAAGCTGCTGTGCCTGCATCCCTTTAGATGTGTTCCTATTGGGAGTATCCCACCAAAAATGATGTTTTTGTTGCAGGGGATGCCAGAAATCTGACTTGTATCTTTGGCTGGCCATACATGTTCAATTTTCTTGTTCAATTTTCTGTTAGATTTACCAAAAACCATATAATAGGAGGTCAAAGCTAAACTCCACTTTCAGTTATATCCTATTAGGCAGGCCTCTGTACTACATAGTTGAAGGTAAATTTAACCGCTTGCCGACTGCTCACAGTATATTTACTGTGGCAGTCAGCCCCTCACAGGCAGAGTGACGTAGGTCTACGTCGCTCGCCTGTGAGGCTCTGGGGAGCGCCCGCTCCCGCTCCCGCTCCCGCGCGTGTGACCAGCAGACCCGATGTCCGCCGGTCACTCGGCGATCGGCGAGGGAGAGGGAGAATGTCAGGCAGCTTGTGTAAACAAGCCACCTGTCATTCTCCTCGCTGTAAAGACACTGATCACACGGATCTAGTATGTAGATCCGTTGATCAGTGTCCTTACAGCTCAAGCCACAGCCAATCACAGTAGAAAGCACGCCCCTAGGGACACACACAGCCCCTCCCTCCCAAATAAAGTTAACCCCTTCACTACCAGTGTATTTTTACAGTAACAGTGCATATGTATAGCACTGATTACTGTAGAAATGTCACTGGTAACCCCAAAAGTATCAAAAATGTCAGTCAAGGGTCCGATCTGTCCGCCCCAATGTCGCAGTACCGCAAAAAAAATCGCAGATTGCCGCCATTACACGTTAAAAAAAACAACAACAAAAATGACAAAAATCTTTCCCTTTGTTAGTAAACGCGATAACTTTTGCGCAAACCAATCAAAATACGCTTTTTGCGATTTTTTTTTACCAAACATGGGTAGCATAAAACAAATTGGCCGAAAATGTTAAAAAATTTTGATTTTTACATTTTTTTTGGGGGGAATTTCATATAAAAAAAATGTGAAAAATATTGTTGTTTTTGCAAAATGTACGCTCTTTTTTTGATTATAGCGCAAAAAGTAAAAATCGCACGGGTGATCAAATACCACCAAAAGAAAGCTCTGTTTGTGGGAAAAAAAGGACGTCAAATTCGTTTAGGTACAGCATCGCACGACCGCGCAATTGTCCGTTAAAGTCACGCAGTGCCGAATCGCAAAATACCCCCTGGTCGTTAAGCAGGAAAATCCTCCGGGGCTTAAGTGGTTAAGGAAATTTGTACAGAAAATTGTAAGAAAATTGTATAATGTATGGCCAGCCTTGGGCATAACGGTCAATAGTTGCAGCGCTGCTTTTAAATACCTGTGCAAAGTGTGCTTATATGAACATAGTGAAAACATTCATAAAAAATGTACAAAAACGTTTCTATAAAGTGCATAAACAATAGTGCATATCACAAGTATAGGTGTATAATGTCCATATAGTAATCCTCCCGAATATCAAAGTGCTTAAGTGCTTGATCCGTGCTTTGCGTGGGGTTGCCCCCCTTAGTTATCTACTTACCACAGTGTGGTTAAAAGCAGGCATGGAATGTTGATTCAACTTTGTATACAGCTTCACTGGTGCTGTTGAGAGGATTGTTGCTGGTAAGATCCTTAGATATGGTGATTTATCCCCGGGGTCCTCATAAAAAGAAAACTGATCATGGTGAAGATCGTTTAAACAAGTCATTTTATTGAGGCAAACAGGGGTATACTCACAAACCTAGTTTAAAAACACGCATGTATGCAAAGCTCGGCACGGTGGTTAGCTGCTCCCGCAGCGTGCGCTCCACCGGCCGGAAATCACGTGGCTGTCCGCTCGACCAATGGCTAGACGTGTTTCGCTGTCAATCACAGCGTCATCTGCAGCTCAACCTTGGGCAGACTTCTGGGAAAATTGGTGAGCCAATGACACAAGCAGGAAATTATGTTTCTGGGGTGTGGTCAGTGCACATTCTGTATACAGAACAGCTCCAGGTAGCCATATTGCATTGCATTTTCAGAAAATGACAATAGCTGCAGGTTTAAAAGGAAAGGGAATTTTTAATAACATTCAATTACAATATGATTTGTGTTGCAATTGTATACGCTATATTGTTTTTTCTTTATTTGCTGATTTTTTCCTCAGGAAAGTGGAGTTACCCTTTAACAATGGAGATAAATATAGTCATGGTTAACCACTTTACCACCGGAGGATTTTGCTGTCTTACATCCAGGCCACTTTTTGCGATTCGGCGCTGTGCGACTTTAACTGACAATTGCGCGGTCGTGCGACACCGTACCCAAACAAAATTTACGTCCTTTTTTTTCCCACAAATAGAGCTTTCTTTTGGTGGTATTTGATCACCTGTGCGATTTTTACTTTTTGCACTATAAACAAAAAAATAGCATTTATTTTGAAAAAATAACAATATTTTTAACATTTTTTTATATGAAATTCCCCCCCCCCCCAAAAAAAATGTAAAAATAAAAATGTTTTAAAATTTTTGGCCAATTTGTTTTCTGCTACCTATGTTTGGTAAAAAAAATCACAATAAGCGTATTTTGATTGTTTTGCTCAAAAGTTATTGCGTTTACTAACTAAGGAAAAGATTTCTGTCATTTTTGGTGTTTTTTTTTTTAACGCGTAATGGTGGCGATCTGCGATTTTTTTTGCAGGACTGCGACATTGCGGCAGACAGATTGGACCCTTGACTGACATTTTTGACACTTTGGGGGTACCAGTGACATTTCTATAGAAATCAGAGCTATACATATGCACTGTTACTGTAAAAATGACACTGGCAGGGAAGGGGTTAATGTATGCCTGGTGCTTACTAACGTGTGTGGGGGGAGGTGACTGAGTGACACAAGGACAGATCGCATGTTCAGCTGTGCTGAACCCTGCAATCTGTCACTCCTTGTCACTTAGGAGATCCGCCTGCTCTGTTTACACAAGCGGGCGGATCTCCAAACTCGATTCCCCGACGATCGGGGAAGAGCAGCGGCGATCGCCGCCGCTCCTCCCCTGGCCCGACTCCCGCTGTGACTGGGGGAGCGCCGCCTACAGGGGGAGGAGTCCAGCGACGTAGGTCTACGTCGCTGGACGGAATCGAGCCACTTTGCTGCAGTACAGTCAACGTGACTGGTCGGCAAGTGGTTAAAGAGGTGGTTATTGTACCAGCCATATACTAACATTATGATATGGAATATAGTTACTAGATCCAGGAGCCCGGAGCTGTCAGAAGAATAAGCTATATATTATACGTAGATGTCGATGTCAGACCACCCCTTCCCGAGCCTTTATTGAATAAGAGTGAGATATGCACATCACTGATCTAATTCACAAGCACTGCTATTTACTATTTTATAGCAAAAAATAATTTTTAGGAAGGCACATATTGTAATTACTATGTCATTTTTTAAAACCCTGCTTCAGTATACACAGCAACTGCTATATCAATAGGAGTAATATTCAAATTGATGGCATGTGCTTCTGGGGTTAAATATTTAATTGGAGAAGTCAGCTGCATTTTCAGATGTGTCCAAGTGGAAATAAAAGCTGCATTTATTAGTGTGTTCAAGATAAAGGACACCAAGTAATCTGCTGGTACACTGACAAAGCTTGTGACCCCAAGTGTCTTATCTGTAATGTACTCCTGGTCACCGCTGGCCTGTGTCAGCCGCACATCATTAAACGCAGGCCAGGTCCACACCGTTCAGACTGTCTGACATTGCTAATACGGTAATAATGTCTATGTGATGCAAAAGGCAGATATTAAACATGTCATGTTTGTTGTGGAAATGGAAGCCCTTCAGCATAGCACTTAAACTTAAGACCTTCCTGCCAGCTGGTTTAATATTGTTAGATGGGTTTTTTCATACTTATAAAGATTCTAGGGCTTCAGCTTTTCTTTCGTATTGTCTCAATAACCCTGGAGTAACTGACTCATTAGAGCACTGGTCTCCAAACTGCGTCCCGGGGGCCGGATGCGACCCTTAGCTTGCCTTTATCAGGCCCTTGGTGCACTTTTCCTTGCTCTGACATGAACAATGGGGCCCTATTCCTTCCACTGACACCAACAGCAAGGCACTATTCCTCCTACTGACACCAAGAATGGGGCACTATTCCTCCTACTGACACCAACAGCAAGGCACTATTCCTCCTACTGACACCAAGAATGGGGCACTATTCCTCCTACTGACACCAACAGCAAGGCACTATTCCTCCTACTGACACCAACAATGTGGCAATATTGCTCCTACTGACACCAACAATGGGGCACTATTCCTCCCACTGACACCAACAGCAAGGCACTATTCCTCCTACTGACACCAACAATGGGGCACTATTCCTCCCACTGACACCAACAGCAAGGCACTATTCCTTCTACTGACACCAAGAATGGGGCACTATTCCTCCTACTGACACCAACAGCAAGGCACTATTCCTCCTACTGACACCAACAATGGGGCACTATTCCTCCTACTGACACCAACAGCAAGGCACTATTCCTCCTACTGACACCAAGAATGGGGCACTATTCCTCCCACTGACACCAACAGCAAGGCACTATTCCTCCTACTGAAACCAACAATGGGGCACTATTCCTCCCACTGACACAAACAGCAAGGCACTATTCCTCCTACTGACACCAACAATGGGGCACTATTCCTCCCATCGACACCAACAATGGGAAACTATTCTTCCCACTGACACCAATAATGGGACACTATGCCTCCCTCTGGCATCAACGCTGGGGCACTATTCCTCCCACTGATGCTACTGATGGGGCACAATTCTTCTCACTGATACCAACAATGAAGCACTATTCAACCAACTGACACCAATGATAGGACACTCTTCCTGCCAATGACACTAATGATGGGACACTATTCCTTCCACTGACACCAACAATGGGGCATTATTCCTCCCATTGACACCAACGACGGGACACTATTCTTCCCACTGACACCAATAATGGGACACTAGTCCTCCCACTGACACCTATAATGGGACACTATTGATCTTTTATTGAAAAGAATCAAGCAACAAATTTTATACAAAAGTAAAAAACAGAACTATAATACAATATTCCAACAGAAAAACAAAGGAATACACATCCATGTGCAGAATATATACAATATATACATAATCCACTTCCAACATTCTTAGAAAACTATTTACATAAAGCAGCAGAGAGGGCCTAAGAGGCACAACCCATCACCTATGTATGCAGCCATTTATCAAAAACTAAGCATTAAGAAAAAAAATCTAGGGTGATAAGAGACAGAAAGCCACACCCGGGAAAGAGACTCCTGGCAGTCAGGGAGGCTTGAAACCCCTCCACGCCTTCAGCCAAGCCCTCTGACCCCACTTGTCTCTCTCAAGCGCCCAAATTTTCCCCACCTCATGCAGAATGTCACACACCACCACCTGAACAGGAAGGATTTTACGCCGAAGGGTGACCTGACACCGTGCGTTCCATGTGTAATAACGGACTACTAAACTAACTAAAAAAAGTGTATCCAAACAAAAGCCCCCACCAGTATTGAATGCTCCGTACACCCACTCAGCATAACCCAGCCTGGAGAGGAAAGGAACACCGAGGGCCCGCCCCACCTGTTTGTATACCTCTATGTTAAAAGGGCAACGAAGCAGAAAATGGTCCATAGTCTCCTCCTCACCTGCACATTCCTCCCGAGGACAACTACGGTCCATCGCACTGCGGAATTTCAAATTGCCCCGAACATAGAGCCTCCCGTGAAAGCACAACCAGGCCAGATCCCTAAATTTAAGGGGGACTCTAGCCAAATTAATCAATCTTAACCCTTCCCTCAAAATTGGGCCTTTTCCGGGAGCCTGCGTTCCATTTGCGGCTTCCGGTGTAACCAAGTATCTGACCAGCTTCCTGTGACGTCACCTCCGGACCGGTGGACGGCCGGATCGTGCGCTGGAGACGCTGCGATACGGACTGCAGCTTACCTATGTGTAAGTCATTATGTATTTTGTGCAATAAATTGTTTGGCTATTTACAGTGGCGCCTGTTCTTTTCTTTCTACCTGTGCCAGCGGATTCCTCGGAGTTTTCCCGCCAGTGCTGCCTCGTACTCTGTCATTCAGGACAGTCTCCCAACAAGAAACTGGAGCATCCCCTGCGCCTCCCTTACAGCGGTGGACTCCTTTCCCTCTTGCCTGGTCAGAAGCGCCCAACAACCATTTTTCCTCAAAATTGGGCCTGGGCAATCCCTTAAGGCCAGTGGGTCATGAAAGACTTCGCTCAAGACTCGGCTCATAAGGACTTTCCTCGGAGCAGATCTGAGATCTTCAGCCGACAGTCGCCACTGCCGCAGCAACTTCAGACACGGAGCGACATAGGCTGGAAGCTGACCACGATGACCCCTGAGATTCTTCACTTGGCCACCTTCTTCCCAAAGTCGCAGAAAAGGCCTAAACCAAGATCTAAACATGCCTGCCCATCCAGGAGGTTCCACTGCAAGCATACTACCAATATTAAACTTGAGAAATAGCAGTGAAAAGAAAAGAACGGGGTTGACCATACCTAAGCCACCCTCCCTCCTGGATAGATAGGTGACATTCCTCTTGATGGGGTTCAGTCTGTTCCCCCACAGCATCTGGAAGAACACACTATAAATCCTAGCATAGAGAGACACTGGCAAGATGCAGACAGGGCTGACATACAAGAAGATCGGTATCAGGTAAGTCTTAATCAGATCAACCCTTTCCCTCAGAGATAACTTCCATCTCTTCCAGCTGACCACCTTAGTATTGGCAACTTCCAGCCTGCCTTCCCAGTTTTTGAGGCCATAATCGCCAGGTCCAAATTCAATGCCTAATATCTTAATTTTTTCCTGGGGCACTGGAAAGGTGTCCGGGAGATCAAACCCTTCACCTTCCTTTCCCATCCAAAAAACTTCACTCTTTTCCTGATTGATCTTGGAGCCTGATGCTTCAGAGTACCGTGATGTCAGAGAGACCACCTCCTCCGCTTCATCCGTCCCAGTGACAATCACTGACACATCATCCGCATAGGCAACAACCCTCAAAGGCGGCTCACCCGGGATTCCCACTGGTACCCCACACAACATGCTGCTCTCTAGCCTCCTGATGAAGGGGTTGATTGCAAACACATAGAGCAGGGGACTCAGGGGACAACCCTGGCGCACCCCAGAGCCAACCTCAAAGGACTGTCCAACCCAACCATTAACAAGAGGGAAGCTTTCTGCCCCCTTATACAAGACTTTTAACCAATCGACAAAACCACCCGGCAGACCGTACTTACTAAAGAGCAACCACAGGTACTCATGATTGACACGATCGAAAGCCTTTGCCTGATCCAATGCCAGTAAATACTTTCCCCAGCCTGCAGCCCTGCACTGCTCCAAGGCCTCCCGGACAGCTAAAACCGCTGTGAAGGTGCTCCTACCCTGGATCGAACAGTGCTGATGGCGAGAAAGCAAAGACTCTGCTACTGCCGATAGACGCCAGAAAAGTATCTTCGCCAGCACCTTTCTATCGACATTGAGAAGGCTGATGGGGCGCCAATTCTCGATCATCGAAGGATCTTTAGCTTTTGAAAGAAGAATCACAGCTGAGTGTCTCATGGAAGGGGGAAGCACCCCCTCAGCAAGACAACTGTTAAAAACCTCTACCAAATGTGGGGCCAGAATAGACTTAAAGGCTTTGTAAAACTCAGCCGTCAGACCATCCGGTCCAGGTGACTTTTTGATGGCAAGCTGTTCAATTGCCCTCGTCACCTCTTCAACTGTGATCTCTTCTGTCAAATTCATCAAAGGAACATCTCCACCATTTAGACCTGGAGTAGAGTCCAAAAAGCTTTCCATCTTGTCTCGGTCAAGCTCTTTCCTCCCAAGAAGTTCAGCATAAAAAGACCTCACGACCTCCAGGATCCCTGACCTGGACTTTGTCAAGGAACCTGTACTATCCTTAAGGCCAACGACCATCTTAACAGCTACACCCTGTTTGCAGTTCTGGTAAGGGTCAGGCGAGTGGTATTTCCCATAGTCCCGCTCCAGAACCAAAGAGGTATGCCGGTCATATTGACACTTCCTGAGAAGGATTTTCACTTCAGAGATTGCCCCAGGATCTCCTCCTCTCGAGACAAGAATATCCAGCTTCCTCCGCAAACGTTGGTAGGTCATGTATCTATTAAACTGTTTTTTATTGGCTAGGCCCCTGAAGAATCCAGCAATCCTCTTTTTGGTCAGCTCCCACCACTCAGCCTTGCTGCTACAAAAGTCCAGGATGGTCACCTGTGCCTGAAAAAAATCCTCAAAGGATTGTCTAACATGTTCTTCCTCAAGAAGAGTCGAATTTAATCTCCAGATGCCTTTGCCCCTCTGAGGGAAGTCTGAAGCATTCAAGACCACAGATAGCATACAGTGATCAGAGAACTCCACTGCCTGCACCACTGGGAGTGAGAAAGCAGAGGCCTCCTTCAAAAAAAACCTATCTATCCTACTCTGACTATTACCTCGATGAAAGGTGAACCCTGTGTCATCCGGAAGGTGCTTAATGTGCACATCCACAAGACCAGCATCCCTAACCATACTATTTAAAAAAACGCTATCATATCCCAGCCTGTCATTGAAGTCCTTCCTGTCATTGGGCCTAGTCACAGTATTAAAGTCACCTCCAAAAACCACTTGCCGGGATGTAAAAAGAAATGGCTTGATCCTTGTAAAAAGGCATTTCCTGTCCCACTTTGTGTGCGGCCCATAAATATTAATTAGGCGCAGGTCCTGCCCTCCCACAAGAACGTCTAAGACCATACATCTCCCAATCTCCACCTCAATAACCCGCCGGACAGTTACCATGCCGGTTTTAAACAACACCGCCACCCCGCCATAAGGCTCGGCCGCAAGAGACCAGTAAGATGGACCATACCTCCACTCTCTCTTGGCCATATGAATATCTGCCAAGGAGGTGAGCCTAGTCTCCTGCAAAAATAAAATTTCAGCATCTAATTGGCTGAACAAAAAGAAGGCCATAGAACGAGCTCTTACCGACTTAATACTGGCGACATTTATTGTCACCACTTTTAACGGAGGGGGAACCGCCATTTGGGTTATTGGGTGGAATGCTTCTTAGCTCCCCTCTGCTGCTCATCACCAGAAGCCTCTCTCTTTCTTGAGGCCTCCTCCAACTCCATTTCAATTTCTGAATTCTGCTCAGAAGAATCCCCAGATGAGGAGATATCCCAAGCAGAAGCCCTAGAACGGTTGGGGACAGACACTGGGGCATCCTGTCCCTGTTCTGTCCTCACTGTCTGTCTCTTCCGCCTCACAACCTTCCTTCTCTCCTCCAGGTACTGCAGGTCAGATTCAGAGATGCTTTCATCTCTTGTTTTCTTCTTCTTCTTTGAAGCATTCACAGAAGACTTCTTTACAGAGGAAGCCGCAGCAGCACCCTTTTTGGTACCTTCTACCACTGGTGGGTGGGGGGCTTCTTTAAGGTCACACTTAGGAAGGGAAGATTTATCGGGAATAACTGACTTGGGGGGCACAGACTTGGAAGGTTCTGACACAAGAGGAGCAGGTACAGTAGGCTGGGGGGACACAGGGACAGACACAGAAGGAATACTTACAGATACAGGAGGGGTGGGCACAGGGACTGGGGAGGGATCCTGAACAAGACCAGGGGGGTCAGTCACCGCAGAGGAGGGTGGTACACCAGGGGCCTCATCCTCCATCCTGTCCAGCCTTAAGAGGTCATCTATCACCTCTCTATCCATATTATGCCAGGCTTCAGGACATCGGCTGTAGGGGTGGCCAAGGCGCAGGCACAGGTTGCACCTTATCGCCTGGGTGCAGTCCCTGGCCACATGACCCTGTCCCCGACACACTGAACAGATCAGTGCTGAACAAGAGGAGCTAAAATGCCCCTTTTCTCCACAGCGGTGACACAGTTTTGGCTGACCGGAATAAAAAATAGTCATCCTATCCCTCCCTATAAAGGCAGAGGAGGGCAGGTGACGGACAACATTCCCATCCCTAGCCAACCTGACCGTTACCGACCAACCCCCGGTCCAGATGCCACGCTCATCATAAATTTTATCTGGCCTGGTCAAAACATCCCCATAATTTCTCAACCAGACCTCTAAGTCCCGAGCAGGAACACTCTCATTTGTGGGGATAATAGTGATTTTCTTTACTGTTGACCTTTGGGAAACTGCCACTGGCACCAGACCTTCCCATTCGGGTCTTGACCTGCACCGAGCCATATATCGTTCCCAGAACAGGTCAAGACCCTCTGGTCTGGTGAAACTAACTGTGTATTCCCGGCTTCCAGCCACATGTATCAGGGCATATAGGTCATTAGCCCCAAAACCCATATCCAAGATCAGGTCCACCACCATACGCCGTGCTACAGGGACTGCACCACCTTCCCATTTAAGGAGGACTACGTTCCGCCTTGGACCCCCAGCAGGAGCCATAGACCCAAGACCAGATCCAATGGTGTTCATAGTGGCAGCCTGCAAGGGAAAACCCCAATTGGAAGCGGAGCTCCTCCTTGATTGTATTCCTGGCTTGATGATATTGCCAGGAGCACAGCTTACCACCTGTGCAAATGTAGGCTTACTAGGGCCAAGACCCCACACTGATGTCACATTATCAGGTACATTACTATTATTATTTTCAGCTTTGTCTAAACCAGCAGCATTATCAGTTAAACATACAATGGTGGGTCCCACCACACCTGCAATATTATTAGGTGTAGTTACTGTTTCTAATGCAGTACCAAGTGCTTCCTGCTGCTGCGCTGTAGAGTCCTGGTTAGTTATTACTGAAACAGTTTTGAGCTCAGCAGAAGGGGGGTTAATCGGCTCTTCTGGGTTTTGTAGTTCCTGAGCAGAAATGTCATTTTTTAAACGTAACATTTTCTCAGCAGGCAAAGCATTGCTGAGCACAGGGGTATCATCCTGGGTGTCACTGGGAAAAACCTCATTATTAGGCAAGGTGCTAAAAGGCACAAAAATAGTTTTGTCTATTACCTGAGACTTGATAGCCTTTATCTTATCAGGTACATGATCCGGCAAGTCCTCCACACCACCAAACACCAGCTTCTCTCCCTGTACTGGAGACTCCATTACCTGAATTACCTTTAGCATACCTCCTGAGCCCTGAGATGGCAATGGGCTGCTTACCTCACCTTGAGGGGGAAGGGGGTCAGAACATGGGGTCTCCTCCTCCACCTCCATCTTTGCAAACCTTCGGTCGTTGCTAAACTTCTCCCTGAAGGGACCATCCCTGCCTACCATCATGGCCACGATGGTTTCCTGATGTTCCACACGGACCTTAGCTAATTGGACCTCTGAATCCATGGATCCACGGTTCTTGCTGAACAAGCCTTCACGCTGCTTTCTCAGGCGCTTTAAATCCGCTCTAAGCTTGTAGAGCTTGTCTCTTTCCTTATTGAGGACTTTGATCCCGGCCACCACTCGCTCCCGAATGGATCCAGCATCTTCATCCTCACCAGGTGCAGAGAGATCACCAACCACGGCTTGTCCAGGAGCAGGGGTGCCATCCATCCGACCAGGGGATGGCTGAGAGCCTCCAGCAGGAGAGGCCCCGCTGGCCTGCATGGCCTCCCCAGGAAGGAGCCAGCAGGGCTGGGAGGGATTTCACCTCACTCCCCTCTCAAACAGATCACCTGGAGCAGCTCCAGACACACAGCCAGAGAACCTTGCAGCAGCCACACCCGAAGCTGAATGATGGGACACTATTCCTCCCTCTGACATCAGCACTGGGGCACTATTCCTCCCACTGACAGTACTAATGAGGAAAAATTCTTCCCACTGATACCAACAATGGGGTACAATTCCTCCCACTGAAACCAATGATGGAACACTCTACTTCCCACTGGCATCAATAATGGGACACTAGTCCTCCCACTGAGGCCAATAATGGGACACTATGCCTCCCTCTGACATCAACACTGGGGCACTATTCCTCCCACTGACACTACTAATAGGGCACAATTTTTCCCACTGATACCAACAATGAGGCATTATTCCTCCCACTGACACCAATGATGGGGCATTATTCCTCCCACTGACACCAACGATAGGACACTCTTCCTCCCACAGACACTAATGATGGGACACTATTCCTCCCACGGACACCAATGATGGAACACTATTCCTCCCACTGACAGCAACGATGGGACCCTATTCCTCCCACTGACTCCAACAATGGGGCACGCTTCCTCCCACTAACACCAATGATGGTACACTATTCCCCCCACCGACACCAACAATGGGGCACTACTCCTCCCACTGACACCAATGATGGTGCATTGTTACTGACACCAAGACATTTTCTACTCCCACTGGCTACAGTCTGGCCCTTCTGAAGTCTGAAGGATATTAAACTGAAACTGAAAAGTTTTTAGACCCCTGCACTAGATGTTAAAGTCAAAGAGGTCAGTATGAACCCATCTTTTGCACATCATAGATCTTAACACTAGCCCTTCATGGAACAATATATGAATGCTTGATCACAGATTCAATCATTTCCAAGAATCATTTGATTTGCTTGAAAATTATCACTTAACACAACATATAAAAGAATAGAACATGGTCAGTGGAAAAGATTAGACTGATTTAGTAAAATTCTATTGGATTTAGCCTAGGACAGTTCATCCCTTTTTAAGAAAGTGATCATTTGTAGATTTAAAAATGAGTGGAATCATTGAACTAATCATTGAAATATAACCTATTGTTATGTGTAGGGCCATATTTAGGCCTAAACATGTAATAGACACAGAAAGTAACACAATATGTGTAATACTTCTTGCATTTCCTTTTGTTTGCAGACTTAGAGCTGTGGAAGTTTCCATTAACCAGAGCAATAAATAATCATGAATATAAATGAGGAAGTAGACAACCCATTTCATAATGCCATGCAAGTTGTGCATTGGGGTTGATTTACTAAAGCAGCAGAACGCCGCTCCTTGTAAGCATTAATAACAACTCTCCCTGTATGCCTTCTGGCATTGTAGCTGTTTTTTTTTTTAAACACAAGACCCCCACAAAATTGAATTCCTCTTGAAATGCTGTTGACTAAAATGAATCTCATTCACAGTACTGATGACACAAAAGGGTGCTAAATGAAACTTGAATATCTCACATATACACTATATTGGCAAAAATATTGGGACGCCTGCCTTTACACATACATGAACTTTAATGGCATCCCAGTCCATAGGGTTCAATATTGAGTTGGCCCACCCTTTGCAGCTATAACAGCTTCAACTCTTCAAGGTTAGGAGTGTGTCTATGGGAACGTTTGACCATTCTTGCAGAAGCGCATTTGTGGGGTCAGGCACTGATGTTGGACGAGAAGGCCTGTCTCGTAGTGTACACTCTAATTCATTCCAAAGTGCTCTATTGGGTTGAGGTCAGGCCAGTCAAGTCCCTCCACCCCAAACTCGCTCATCTATGTCTTTATGGACCTTGCTTTGGGCACTGGTCCAAATCATTTGATGAATGGGGATTATGGTGTGGGGTTGTTTTTCAGGGTTTGGGCTTTCTCCCCTTAGTTCCAGTGAAGGGAACTCTTAAGGCATCAGCATACCAAGACATTTCAGACAGTTTCATGCTCCCAACCTTGTGGGAACAGTTTGGGAATGGTCCCTTTCTTTTCCAACATGACTGTGCATAAAGCAAGGTCCATGAAGACATGGATGAGTGAGTTTGGGTTGGAGGAACTTGACTTGCCTAACCTCAACCCGATAGAACACTTTTGGGATGAATTAGAGAGGAGACTGTCAGCCAGGCCCTCTCATCCAACATCAGTGCCTGACCTCACAAATGGTCTTTTGGAAGAATGGTCAAACATTCCCATAGACACACTCCTAAACCTTGTGGACAGCCTTCCCAGAAGAGTTGAAGCTGTTACAGCTTCAAAGTGTGGCCAACTAAATATTGAACCCTACGGACTAAGACTGGGATGCCATTAAAGGTCATGTGCATGTAAAGGCAGGCTTCCCAATACTTTTATATTAAAAAAGAATAGCGCACACATGCAAAAGAAAAGACTATCATATATGGAGACAATCTATAAATAAAAATGGGGATTTGGTCCCACCATATGGCCATATCGTGCTCAAGCCCACCACTACGTCAAAGTTCCCTGATTGTCAGTGGATCCTACACTATCCATAAAAAAGAATTAATCCAGCCTTTCTAACCCTTGGAGATAACACTCCTTGCTGGGAGAGATGTGCAACTGCACTACAAGGGACTCCTCCTATATCTACTTGATAGTGGACACTGATAGAGTACAGGTGTGTGTGGGGGGTGGGGTGCCCCAACCTCAGAAGTCTTTGACAATATAGTGTATCTATTATTTAGTAAACGTGTCCTTAGAATTCCTTACCAATTTATCCAAAGCAATTAAAAGCGATTTAAAAAACTTTCTAGAAACAGAAGCCCTTTGCTCTCCAACACAGGAGAACAACATGGTTGTGGGAATCTCCCGGAATCCTGTGTTTTGGTTACTCTAAAGAGTCCCTGTTCTAAGAGCCGGTTCACACTAATCCGACTCAAAGTCGCCCCGACTTTGGGTGACTTTGAAGTCGCCCGTGCAGCGCGACTTCATCGTGGCATGCAAACGACTTCTCATAATAGAAGTCAATGCAAGTCGCTCCGACTTCGCCAAAAAATGGTGCAGGAACCTTTTTCTAAGTCAGAGCGACTTGAGTCGCTCTGATTAGAACGGTTCCATTGCACAGCATTGGCAGCTACTTGTCAGGGGATCAAGTCGCCTGACAAGTCGAGTAGTGTGAACCGGCTCTAAGACTGTTCATTTCAAAAACAATATTTTCATAACATTATATGCAAATTTAATGTATTTTATGCAGTCTATTTAGTTCTAAAAGCATCCCTTGTGTAGACATCCAAAAGATCTAATAGAGCTGCTTGTTCCCTTTCCCTGGCTGCTACATGAAAGAATATGCGGGAGTAGCAGAAGAACTGGGCTAGCAAATAGACACTCCCTAAAGAGGAGAGAACCATAAAATGAAGGGATTTGTGGCTGTGCTAGGGGAATTGAGACTTTAGAGCAGTTATTCTCAACCAGGGTTCTGTGGAACCCTAGGTTTCTTCCAGAGGTTGCTAGGTCAGTCAGCCTCTCAAGTAAAGGTGCCTCCATAGTTCAGCAAGTGACATTGGCAGAGGCAGTGGCATGAGGTCACTAATCGTATACATAAGGGTGACACCTCTATGATTGGTTTTTCAGTGTTTTTACCTTCATTTTTTTTATACTAGTGGCAGGGTCACTTTAATGAACTTCTTTTGGATTATATCATTTTGGGTTCCAAAGTGAAGATATTTTATGTAAAGTCCCCCCAGAAGTTAACATTAGAAATGGGTATTTATTGTACCAAAGTACTGTAGCTGGCATTCAATAATGAAGAATGCAAGGTCGTTTTCTTTAACAAAAAAAGGTTTTTAAAATAGTAAGGGTCTGTTTATAAATGTTATCCACCCAAGGTTCACTCAACCTTCATGCAAGACTTACAAATTTTTAGACTCCACTTAAAAAAATGTGTTAATCTTAGTCAAAGTGGTGTAAATCTTAGATGAAAACATATATAAATGGACCCCCATACCGCTTTATTTTTACATCCACACTGTTGTTGAATAATTGGGATATATGGTTTGAATATATTAGAAAGAGGTCAAGGAGCTCCTTTCTGGATTGCTAAAGCAGGAGCGTTTTTAAAAGTGTTACACAGTAAGGTGACATTTAGTGCCAGGTTGATGGGGCAGAATGTTTTTTTTTTATCCTCTTTCTCAAAGCTCTAGCCCACATGTGTCAAACACAAGGCCCGCAGGCCGAATCCGGCCCTCCAGGCCATTTAATGTGGCCCTCACACCTCCCCTGCAGCTGCAGAAGGGCTCCAGCCCTCCTCTGTTCCTCCTCCAGATCCTGTACTTTCTGCTTTCTAGCATTGCCTTCAGCTTCTTCCCAGCAGAAGCACAAGGTAATGGGGGTGCACTGTCATGTAAGGGAGGGTGGGGGACTCAACTTCTGATGGTGGGGAGGCTCTTGACTTTTTATGTAAGGGTAGGGAATGCTCTGGACATCAGGTACAACCCGGCCCTTTTCAGGGCAATCATAATGCTGATGCGGCCCGCGATTAAACTGAGTTTGACACACCTGCTCTAGCCCAATGCATCATAAAGGTCATATCACCTGCTATTAATATAGCAGGGGAATGTACAGTCCAGAAGAGGGTGGCTTACATTTTTACATACAAATTACTTTAAAAATAAGAAAAAAAAAATAGAAAAAAGAATAAGAAACAACTGATCAACAGTACCAATTGACCTGTTGGTCGAGCAGTTTTTTTATTTGCTCATTTCTGTTTCTTGTCCTTAGGGGGGAGCAGTCATGGATTTTTCATGTAATAGTAGCCACGCTTGTTAGGTATCTGGTGTAATAAAAGGTTATTTCTTTCCGACTTATTATTCGACCCCAGTAGATTAATGCTTAGAACGTTATATTCCATGATGCAAATATGGGGAATTTCACTTAGTACGCTTTTACACGTCAGGCATCAGATGCAATTAAATGACATGGCTGCTTTTCTAACATATAAAAAGAAAATTGCTTTAATCCTAGTATTACCAGCATTAGAGAAAATCTTTCTTTATAATGTGTCCGAATACCTGTCCAATCTGTCTTCTTTCAAATATTAATATACTAGACTTTGGACTTTTGTAGATGATTAAAAACAAGTCTTCAAGATTAAAAATGAATGATAAAAGTGATGTTGCTCCTAATAGTTTGTTAAACTATACCCAGCAGCTTAGAGCCCTAAAATAATAATCATAAAGTTTAGTAGTGAATTCATCCAGAAAGGTGAACCTGGGCTTCAACAGTACAACTCCTCAGTCAGGAAATCCCACATCAAAAGTTAATAAAACCCATTTATTTCTTTTTACAAAAGGATAAAATATTGTAGTGTATCAATAGTAGACATCAATTGTACAGAGGCAATATCAATATATGAATATTAATTAAAATGATAGTACAGTGAAATATACAATATCAGTATCAATGAAGTGAAACTGGTGACTCGATGACTTCATGCTCGTTTCACATCAATATTTTCATCATGCTATAACATAGAAAAATACTTTCTTAGAACACAATTAAAATAGAATCACATGTACATGCAATAGTGCACAAGCAAGAGGTAGGATGGTAAAACTCACAAGTTCACATTGTGTCACCAAGTCAATTCCAAAAATCAACAAAATATGATAGTTCATGGATGTTTAGTGTAGGGGGATGTAGAAGACCCCCACATGTCCCGTGGCATCTTCAATGGGGAACTATCCAAGTGACGCATCCACCAAACAGTGCAGAGGCAATAGCCATGCACCAGTGAAAGTGTACCAAATGAAAACTGATTGTGCATGTATATTAACCTTCCTAGCGGTATTCCCGAGTGTGACTCGGGGTAAGATTTTAGAGCAAAAAGCGGTAACCCTGAGTCACACTCGGGGTAGCGCTAGGAAGATCGCTGGATGCTGGAAGAGGTTTTACTTACCTTTTCTCCGGGATCCAGCGAAGACTGCGAGCGGTATGCGGCGGCGGAGCTTCCTACCGATCGTCTGCGAGCCCCGGCTTCCGTCTCCGGCGACGTGACGTCCGCCGGGGGGTGGAACCGGCGGCAAATTCGAATGTAAAACACACCAAACACACTGATACCGTTCAAAATAAAAAAAAAATCACATTACATTGCCCCCCAGTGCCC
This sequence comes from Pelophylax lessonae, assembly GCF_965119305.1. Taxonomy (NCBI): domain Eukaryota; kingdom Metazoa; phylum Chordata; class Amphibia; order Anura; family Ranidae; genus Pelophylax; species Pelophylax lessonae. The sequence goes on along the minus strand of NC_138775.1, from coordinate 170,039,942 downwards.
TTTTCTGCAGTTTTACTGTACTTTTTATGTAAATATATGTATATATATATATACATATATATATATATATATATACACACACACATATATATGTACGTATATATATATATATATATATATATATATATATATATATATATATATATATACATATATATATATATATATATATATATATATATATATATATATATATATATATATATATATATATATATATGTACATATATATATATATATATGTATACATAATATATGTATACATACATATATATAATATATATATATATATATATATATATAATAAATGTATACAGTTGGTTTGGGCTGCTCATTCACAAGAATTACATGCAAAATAATGGTAACGCTTTCAGCACCTAAAATCCAAAAGAATCATACCGCCAGGGAGGTTAAACGAAATATAGTATTGACATACATAGATATACAGTAGTTCTGAACAGTTTTTTAAGCCCAGTGGGGGCTGCCAAGTGAGGCTGCAAAATAAAAAAAAAATAAAACTTAAAGCTTTCTCAAATGAAAAATGAAAAAGAGAAAGTTTTAAGCTTAACTTCCCCTTAAGGGCTGGTTCACACCACAAAAACACACTCCAGATCTGTTCCCGATGTGTCTCTGCATGTGCGCTTTTAACGCATTTTTAGTGCATTCCCGTACATTTTTGATGCGTTTCCAAATGCATTGCAAATGCTTTTCTTTTTCTTCTTTTTTCCTGTTTTTTTTTTTTTTTTTCTCACTGTACTAGGGTCTGGTGCGTTTTTGTTGCATTTTTGATGTGTTCAAGTGCATTTTGATGCGTTTTACTGCATTCCAGTACAGTCCAGTACAAGAAACATGCAGCAAGTTCTACTTGTTTTTCTGGAACTGGAACTGACCGCACTGATGTGAACCATGTCATTGGAAACCATATAACCTACTTTCCATTTTTGATGCCTACACAAAACCAACTGATCTGCATGTGGTGTGAACTGGCTCTAAGAACTATTTTTTTTCCCCTAAGAACTATGGAGGAGATTTACTAAATCTGGAACTCTCTGAATCTGGTGCAGCTGTGCATGGTAGCCAATCCGCATTCTAACTTCAGCTTGTTCAATTAAGCTTTGACAGTAAAACCTGAAAACTGTTTGGTTTCTATGCAGAGCTGCACTAGATTTTGCATTATTCAGTTATTCTTTGGTATACTTTCAGTGGTGCATGGCAGGTGCCTCGGCTCTGTTTGGTGGACCCGTCACTTGTATAATTCCCCATTGATGACTCCACAGAGCATTTGGAATTTTTGGAATTTACTTGGTGACACAATGTGAACTTGTAAGTTTTTATCTTCCTGCCACTATGCATCCTGCCTTTTGCTTGTTCACTATTTATTTTAATTGTATTGTAAGATTTTTTTTTTTCCTCTGTTATAACACCTAGCTTCTGATAAAGCTACTGATGCGAAACATGTTCAGCACAACGTGTTCCTTCTTCAAGTTACCAGTTTCACTTCACTAATATTTAGTAATTTTGAGCATTTCTACAATAAATAAATAAATAAATAAATATATATATATATATATATATATATATATATATATATATATATATATATTCCTCTGGTTCTTTATGTTGCTTCTGTAGGGTGTTTACTATTTACAATTTATGCCCACCATTGATACACTTCATTAGATATTCTATTCGACGTTTGTACGAATCAATATATGGGTTTTATTTACTTTTAAAGTGTGATTCATTGACTTAGGAGCTGTACCTTTAAAATCCCGGTTCACCTTTTTGGATCAATTTACTGCTATTTTGGAAGTACTTTACTAGTGAAAGCAGTGATTGGGAAATGTACAGTGAACATTATAGAAAATGTGCAAAATAAAAGATGTGGATGACAAACAATCTATGTCATATTAAAGAAGCAACCCCTGCTTCTCTTTACATATTATATGCATCGTGTTCATCCATTCAGGTCATACATAGCTGTCACTATACCTAACTTTCAGAGGAAGTCTCAGATTCTGGAGATTTGTCCCAGAAATGTGCCTGTTATTCTTGGATGTCTCTTTAGGTTGTTAGTATTCTTTTTTTCTCTATTTTCAATGTGGACTTTTCAGTAATTCTAAAAGTCTGCATAAAATATCCTAACATATCACAATATACGGAAACAGGATAATTTACCATAAAAGCTTTACCTTTTTTAAATTGAAAAGTCATCCTTGAGCTCCAGTTCGATGACTTTGTCTAGGCTCAGGTGATATCATCCTTATGTCTCGTACACACGATCAAATATTCGGACGACTTATCGTTCGCATTTTGTTGCATGATACTAATATCGAATTCAACAATGCGTACTAAACGTATGATATTTGTCGTATGATTCTGGAAGAGCTTCCTGGTTGCGTAGCTACGTATCGGATAGTGCAAAACAAAAACAATGGCAGCCAGGTTTTTTCCGGGTTATTTTCGTATTTCTGATCATGCGTAGCCTTTGTCTATTGATTTTTATCCGACACATACTGTACTGATTAAACGATTGTCATTCGCTAGGCTATCGTACGACAAAAGTTTTCATGTTTGTCCCTTCGGATTTTGTTGGGCGAAATGTTGTGATCGGCTGTGAAAAGCTTTGTACTAACAGATTATCGTGTGATCAATTTGAAAGCGATTTTTTTCGTATGATTATCTGATCGTGTGTACGAGGCATTAGTTTGCTACAGGATTGAGGAAATATTTCTCCTGTCCCCAATGATCAGACTTTGTAGAAAGACAAAGGTGCTGCAAGGGGCTGATCTGTGTCAGACATTTTTATACACAACCAAGAACTGAACAGACCTCAGAATTTACAGATTGTGTATTATTTACAGAATTTACAGATTAGCAAATCAAGCCATTCTCAAGGGGAAATATTGTGATCTCAACCCATTAACCATAACACATACCCATTGCTTAGCATGTATGAATTTATCCAGAAATCATTTATCTGATGCTAGGTCTACTTTGTTACTAGAGTAAGGGAGATATTTTACCTGCCAAAGATTGTCCTGTCTATCCAGAACTGATATTTACAAAGCGCTGGCACACATAGGGATGAGCTTTGGATTCACGTCAACTATGAGCTCAGGAAAACTAAAAGTCCAGATTTGGGTAATTTGCCCCCCTGCCTGATTCTCTGGCAGCTCAAGCCAGACATCATTTATTTGATTACCACTAAATGACAGCTTCTGGCTGTCCGCTGGCTTGTATATGACCATATATGGTCAATAATGTTACTTCTCTAAACTGTTTGCTGACATTCAGAAGCAGGCCAGTGAATCGTTGTTTGCAACGGAGTATCAAGAGGGGATCATTATGGCATGAGATCCTGTGTTCGCAGGTCATTGGGGATTGACGATGGATCTACCTTACTGGATTGAGGTCGTATTTATATTGTGGGACTTTTTTTGTAATAAAATTTTTCTTTCAACTGTGTGTGTTTTATTTTATTTTTTTTGTATGTGAATTAGTAACAAAGGTACTATCTACCCCATACTCATTCATGTTCACGAAGGGGAAGGGTGTATCTGGTGGCCCCATTTTTTAAAGGGGATTTCCAGATTCCAATAATTCCTTTACCTACAGACCCCCACATCCACCGTGCAAGAAATTAATCCCTTTTCATCATCAACATGGGGGCAAGGTGTCTTCCCAGGGGGCCCCCTGTAAAGTACCCTCCCTATGTTGAGATCACGTGGCTTAGTATGGTTTGGGGGGTTGGGGGCTGTAAGCTCATTGTATTAAAATATTTTTTTCAACTGTGTGTGTTTTATTCAATATTATTTTTTTAAGTGAATTAGTAACAAAGGTACCATGCACCCCATACTCATTTATGTTCACGAAGGGGAAGGGGGTATCTGGTGGCCCCCTTTTTTTTAAAAGGGACTTCCAGATTCCAATAAGTCCTTTCCCTGCAGACCCTCACATCCATCGGGCAAGAAATTAGTCCCTTTTCCTCATCAACATAGGGACAAGATGTCTTGCCAGGGGGCCCCCTGTCAAGAACCCTCCCTATGTTGAGGGCAGGTGGCTTAGTAAGGTTTGGGGGGGTGGGGGCTGTAAGCTCATTATCCCTCACTTTGCTGGCCATCCAGGCTGCATAACCAGATAAGGGTCTGATATAAATTTTAGGGGACCCCATTACATGTTTTCTTTTTTATCCTTTTGCCCTTCACAATTCATACATATTTTCAAGGATTTCAAGGGGTCCTACTCAGCTTTTATTTGTTTTGTTGTGTTTTCCTCTGGGCATGTGGCCTGGCATGATTCAAGAGTGGGGGGACTGCATGCTAGCTGCTCCCCCCCTTTCTTGGCCATCTTAGCTGTATACATTGATAAGGGTCTGGCATGGATTTTGAAGGGGACCTCATGCAAAAAGCAGACCGTTATCAGCTAGTGCATGCCCCCAACTTCCTCAATCATACCAGGCCACATGTTGGGGGAAGGATCCCTAATTTTTACCAGGGGATCCCAGATACCCTCCACATTCACAAAAAAAAATATATAGTAAACAAATTACACCAAAAGTAATTTATTAACCAAAATTAAAAAAAAGGAAATCCAATGTCAGCTACATCATTTAGCAATGTAGATCCATTATCAATCACGTCAAACATAATGAATGATGAATGATGCCCCCATAACTTGCAGATGTGATGACCCACATCACGGTGATCCTAATCCATCAATTATCTGTTGCAAATAACAGTTCCTGGGCAGATTTCTGAATCTCAACAAACTGGGCGAGGAAGTGATGTCACTCTGCCTTCTTCTCCTATCACCATGCTTCTTATTAGCACGTGAGCACTGAAGCACATGCGATTGTGCTACTTCTCTCTCCCAGTCTTAGCTGTACAAAGGGCTGCAAGAGACTAATACCAGGTCAAATTCAGCTGCTTACACATTTGCAAAAATACAGTTGCAATATTTTTTTTTTTTTTTTACAATAAGTTAATGAAATTGATTCAACACACATAAGAGGCCTTAATCTGCCATGCATGGGCCCAGCTCTTTTCTTTTTTTCATAGTACAATAGAGCAAAATTATATAGTATTAATGCTGACTGAGAAGCATGATAAGAGAAAACCAAAAAATTCTGCGCTAAAAAATGTGAACTCTTAGGGTCCATGTACACGGGACGTTGTTAAAAGTTCCTTTGAATACTGGAATTTTTAGGACGTTTGAAACGTCCGTTCGGTCGTGTTTGCACCCGCGTTTAGCGGGCGTTTGCGGGCGTTTGCGTTTAGAACCATTCCTAGAGGTCAAAAAAATTATTCCCCTATAAAATGGAAAAACGCGAACTCTAAATGCGGGTCATCGCGTTCGGTCGCGTTCGGACGCGTTCGGTAGCGTTTTTGCATTTGAAACGCCGGGAAACACACGTTCGAACGCAAATAATTGCGTTCTAAAATAAGTCCCTGAACACAACTGCCTGCAAATGACTGTAAACGACCTGGTGTACATGGACAGATAAGATAACATGGAGCTGCGTTCAGGGGCTTCTGAAAAAAAACGCCCAACTGCTCCTAAACGGCCATTTCCAGCGTCCCGTGTACATGGAGCCTTAAAGTGATTACTATAAAGAAAGCTGCATACACTGATCTATAGACAAAAATCAATCACAAAAATGGTGTACAATGTGTAGCAATGACAAAATTGGCAAAATCGACCAATCTTCAAATCAGGCACCAGTAGGGTGCCTCCTGCTGGATACATGGCGTGCCCTACTGGTGCCTGATTTGAAGATTGGTCGATTTTGCCGATTGCACCATCTGTGTATCCATTGTGCATGTGGTCTTCCCATTTGATTGGGGGCCCTATACTTCTGGTAAGCAGCCATTCCCTATTAGGGATGATCGAACTTTAGAAAAGTTCGGTTCGGCCAGAACATCCGAACTTCCCGAAAGTTCGGCCCGGATTTCAGAACCCCATTGAAATCAATGGGACCCGAACTTCGGTAATCAAAAAACACCATTTTTAAGCCCTAAAACCCAATAAATGCCCCTAAAAAGTGCCTAGGGTTCTGGGTCATGCCCCATTAACTATTAATCACACAAAAAAAGTTCTTAAAAATTGTCATTTTTGATAAAAAAGCCAATTATTGAAAAAAAAAAAAAAAGAGAGAGATTTTTTGATTTAAAAGGTGTACATGTGAAGTTTCAGCTCTGTAGCATGTCCAGAACCATGAAAAAAAAAAAAGATAATTTTTCAGTAGAACAGGGATGTGGGACCCTCCTTTTACACCTATATGATCTTTTTTTTCTGGTTCTGGACATGCTACAGAGCTGAAACTTCACAGGTACACCTTTTAGACCCCCCCCCAGACACAAAATCACACAAAAAAAAGTTCTTAAAAAATTGTCATTTTTGATAAAAAAAAAGCCAATTATTGAAAAATTAAAAAAAAAAAAAAGAGAGATTTTTTGATTTTTACTTTGGATTTCGTATCTGGGGGGTCTAAGTTTCAGCTCTGTAGCATGTCCAGAACCATAAAAAAAAAGATTGTTTGTATTAGAAAACTTTCAGCACAGGAGTATGGCTTCGCTGCTGTAACACCTTGCCGGTTTAATAGCAGGCATTTTTTTGGGTTCTTTGCAGTCAGGAAAAACATCTGAACTTGTGTATAGTGGTACTGTGCACACGTTCTGATGTTTTGCCTGCCTCCAAAAACCCCCAAAAAATGCCAGCAAAAACACACCTGGGCATTTTTTTTTTGACGCTAGCATTTTTTTGGCATTTTTTGGGGTTCTTTTGAGGCAGGCAAAACATCTGAACTTGTGTATAGTGGTATATATACACACATAATTATATGTATATAGACACCTAGCCATATATAGGTGTGATAGTAGCAGAAATATATTACTGTAAATGATTTCATTAGCGCAAGCATTTATTTCTGCTACTATCACACCTATATATGTCTAGGTGTGTATATAAATATATGTATGTGTGTATATACACCACTATACACAAGTTCAGATGTTTTGCCTGCCTCCAAAACCCCCCAAAAAATGCCAGCAAAAACACACCTGGGCATTTTTTTTTTTGACGCTAGCATTTTTTTTTTGCATTTTTTGGGGTTCTTTTGAGGCAGGCAAAACATCTGAACTTGTGTATAGTGGTATATATACACACATAATTATATGTATATAGACACCTAGCCATATATAGGTGTGATAGTAGCAGAAATATATTACTGTAAATGATTTCATTAGCGCAAGCATATATTTCTGCTACTATCACACCTATATATGGCTAGGTGTCTATATACATATAATTATGTGTGTATATATACCACTATACACAAGTTCAGATGTTTTGCCTGCCTCCAAAACCCCCCAAAAATGCCAGCAAAAACACACCTGGGCATTTTTTTTTTGACGCTAGCGTTTTTTTGGCATTTTTTTGGGTTCTTTTGAGGCAGGCAAAACATCTGAACTGTGTATAGTAGTATATATACACACGTACATATATTTATATACACACCTAGACATATATAGGTGTGATAGTAGCAGAAATATATTTCTGCTACTATCACACCTATATATGTCTAGGGGTATATATACAGACATATATGTGTATATATACCCCCTATACACATGTCCAGATGTCATGTCTGACATCAAACATGTCCTCAAAAAAGCACTGGCAGTGGCAGCCCCTGCAGCATAAAAAATGCTTGGCTGGTGAGAAGCCATATGCCTGTGCCGAAGCAACTCAGAGAAATGATCATTTCTCTATAGCGGTCACCCTGCTATGGAAGGGTTTGGTCACCCTTCCATAGCAGTCACTGCCAGTTAACCCTACACTACACTACGGTCCCCTGACACTTAACACTTTCCCTACAGAAATTAAATTTTTGAAGCTAACTTAAGTGTAAAGGAGCACTCTAACTACACTAGATATCCCTTTCCTCACACTAATAAATGCTAAATGACACTTTTAAAGTAAAATTAACAGAACTGCTTCCATTCTCTTCCATGTCCAGTATAACAATGCTAGGAATATGGCGGGGGCGATCTTATATACTGGGAGGCGTATTCACTAATGATTGGTCTAGGGACCCCCTAGTCACTCCAATCACATTCCTAGCATTCTCCTGCCCCCTCAATTGGTTTTGCTAATGGTTCTGGTCCAATCACGGGCTTTTAAAGCCCATTTCCTGAACCATTGCATTTTGGGCGGTTCTGGTTGCCGAATTCCGAACTTTTTGGGCAAAAAGTTCTAAATTCGGCCGAACCTCGAACACCCAATGTTCGGGCCGAACCGATGGTCGACCCGAACCGTTCGATCATCCCTATTCCCTATATACTCATGGGTGTTTTTTTCTCTGATCTATGCTGGGAAAAAGGCCTCCTACCCACCTTACCTCTGCTGGGACTTGTGGTTCATTCACCAAGTATTACACTGCCTGGTTTTTGAGGATTTTTCTTCATTCACAGACTATTTTCTTTTAGCAGTTATGCTTTTGTGGTGATTTCTGGACTTCATTGATATTGTTTCATTCAAGAGTCACTGTTTCTCATTTTCGATTCACGTTTATATTTTAGTATCATGGTTTGATGTCAACGCTACACATTGTACACCATTTTTGAGAAGCATGATAGAATGCACAATTTCCACATACTATATGTTTAAAACTAACCTCCATTTTATTAACATTTAATAACTGGTTTATTGTTTCTATCTTTGCTAACTGCTATGCCTTACTGATGGATAATTTTCTCTTATGCGCTTTATTGCCAACTGTGTTCCTCTCTAGCTAGTTAGAATGATAAATATGATTACCATTGTCTGATCTGTAAAAACAAGCCAATGTCCTCTCCTGGAAAACTCACAGGTCACCCCTTAAAGCACATAACTTAATTTAGCTGTGTTTTTGCTGGTTATTTCCATTTACACTAATACACCCACAAGAAACATGGCACCAAAACTGTCTTATGAATGCAGTACAATGTAAAACTGCGTGTTTGCGCATAAACTCATTATTGTAAATGAGTTTGCCATGGAAACACTAGTTGGAACATCTGCTGACATTTCACTTGTCTGCTTCCAATCTGAGCCAACATGAACCTTCTTCTATAGTGTGTAGTGTATATATATGAGAAAAAGAAGTTTGCGCTCTCGTAGGAATATTCTGGTTTTCTACATGAATGGATCCTAATTTTGATCTGATCGTCATCTAATCATGATGAATATAAACATGGACATTTTATAAATATAATGTGCAGTATATTTACAAAATAAATGGCTTGATTTGTGATTGTAAAGTTTGTAAAGTTTTCCTTAAATTAATAAACACATTATACTTACCTTCTCTGTGCAATGGTACTGCACAGAGCAGCCTGAACCTTCTCTTCTGGAGCTGGTGCTCCAGGCTCTTCCTCTTCTGCCTGTGACACCATAGGAAGCCACTTCCTATGGTGGCACCCAAGCTGGATCGCACTGAATCTGGGCTGTATGTGTCCATTAACATACATGGTGGGGCTCGGCCCCGCCCACTGCTTCTTCCTCACTGCATTTGACTGACAGCGGCAAGAGCCAATGGCTCCTGCTGCTCTCAGAAAAGCCTGTGAGAGAGCTGAGAGAGGAAAGAAGTCCTGCAGTTGAGCACAGTGCCTAATCGATACTGGATTCAGGTAAGTATTTAAGAATGGGGGGGGGGCAGGCACTAAAAGGTTTTTTTTTACCTTAATGCATAAAATGCATTAAGGTACAAAAAAGCTTATGACTTTAGTACCACTTTAACTCTTCTTTGATGAAACAGCTGTTCCTTGCTTAGATAGTCAGTGAACATTATATAAGTAGATTGTCAAAGGTTTGAACACAGAGCCACAAGGGACAGCCGTGCGAAGAATACAGAGCAGAGGGCAATTGATTAACTTGTTGGTCTCCTCTTACAATAAATGACCTTAGGAGTGCTCTGCTCAGTTTTGAAAAGTTCTGTAATAATACTAAACAGTGCCAATGGACCAATCTCCTACTGTGGAAATTGCATTTGATTGGATGCAGGCACTGTTCGTCCAACAATTTTCCACCCAGCTCCTTTGATTTTTCAATCAAAGGATGTAGGCTGGTGTGTTGCCAACAGGGCTACCCATTGATCACATTTCTGCAAGGTCATTAGGTACCAGCAAACATTTATTCAGTGTATGGCCAGCTTAAGAGGGAGAGAAATTACTGCACTGCCTCATTGGGGTGATGTTGCAATTTGCTTCCCTTAGGAGTGAAAGCTTATGTTATTGACAATTCATCTTTTTAACATCATTTTTTTGCACTGTAAGAGCTGTAAGAGCTGTAAGATACTCTGATGAGGGAAAATCTATGTTGTCACATAGAGGGGATCCCCTTGCGGCATTATTAAAAAAGGCAAAAAAAGTATCAAATGAAACAAAATTTGAAATTTTACAAAATGCACAGATAATGCACACCCAATAACTTGCACTGAGACATACTGCAATTACAATGCACAGATAAACATAAAACTCTTAAGGCTCGTACACACTTGACGAAATATCCTCCGATTTTTCTCTCTCATGCTCAGCGGTCATAACTGTTTTTAACCTTCCTAGCGGTATTCCCGAGTGTGACTCGGGGTAAGATTTTAGAGCCAAAAGCGGTAACCCCGAGTCACACTCGGGGTAGCGCTAGGAAGATCGCTGGATGCTGGAAGAGGTTTTACTTACCTTTTCTCCGGGATCCAGCGAAGAATGCGGGCGGTGTGCGGCGGCGGAGCTATACACGTGTATATATATATATATATATATATATATATATATATATATATATATATATATATATATATACATAATTCTTGTGAATGAGCAGCCCAAACCAACTGTATACATATTATATATATATATATATATATATATATATATATATATATATATATATATATATGTGTGTGTGTATATATATATATATATATGTGTGTATATATATATATATATATGTATATATATATATATATATATATATATATATATATATATATATAATATATGTATATATATAATATATGTATATATGTATATATATATATATAATATATATATATAATAAATGTATACAGTTGGTCTGGGCTGCTCATTCACAAGAATTACATGCAAAATAATGGTACCGCTTTCAGCACCAAAAATCCAAAAGAATCATACCGCCAGGGAGGTTAATTGACAGTGCATAATGTTCACGCAATTTCTCGTCCGATTTATTTAGTTTTTTTTTTTTTGGGACATTTGTTCCTAGACTTTCGGGTCGTCAGCAACTTCAGATCAGGCGTGGTCTTTCGTATCTGATTTTTCGTGGACGTACTGCATACACATGAAACGAAAATTGGTCGTCTGGGAACGAACGATAACAATTTTGGTGTTTGTCCCTCCGTTTTTTTTGTTGAAAATGTCAGCTGCTGAAAGTTGTGTACACACTAGCCGAAAATTGTACTATTTTACCTCGGAAGGGAATTCTCGGCAGATTTTCTACTAGTGTGTACACTCACTTGTTATCCCTTAACACATTGAGGCTTAAGAATGCCCTTTTCAAGAGCGTCATTTTAGTTTAAGACTATTTATGGTACATAGAAAGTGGTTTCAGTGTCGGTTCACACTATAGCGATGTCAGACATCGCATGTGATTCCCACCACACTGCTATGCAAATCACATGCAATGTCTATGCGATGCAAAATCAGCCATACAGGTTGTATGACTGAATTCGCATTGCATTTAGACCAAAGTCGTGCAGGACCCTTTTTTTGGTCCGCACCAGAACCAGATCGCATTGGGTGTTCACACCTATGCAATTAGATTCCTGTCCAAATTGACGGTTCACACTGCGATATGCAAACTAATCTGGGGGTGTTAATACTTTGTATTGACACTTCCAGCAGTTCGCATATGGCAGTGTGAACTGCCTGCGAGTTGGGTGCAATGCGAACACCCACAGTGGATTTGCAGGGTTCCCGCATCACACCAATGTGAAAAGGCACTGTATGTCATGTCTGTTATGTAAAGACATTTGTTATTTCCCAACTTCACCCAGTTTAATCCTTTACAAGGAATTTTGGAAATACTATGGTGTTTGTTTTCGTTAATAACATTGCTACTATAATTTTATTAAAAAATAATCTCTTTTAATTCTTTAAGCTCTTTACTTTCAAAAAGAATACAATTCTTGGTATCTTCGGTAAAATTTTATGCCTATACTATGCATTTCAACAGTGCATTGAGAAGGTAATTGTGGTCATATTAGTGCACTGTTTCAACAATACAGCTAAGTACTTTCCATTTGAAAAACAAAATGCTGGTTAGACCATTTGAGTGGAATGTAGTCCAGCATGACACTTAAAGGACTAAACCAGGAGTCTTCAAACTACGGCCCTCCGGTTGTTCAAGAACTACAATTCCCATCATGCCTAGTCATGTCTGTGAATGTCAGAGTTTTACAATGCCTCATGGGATGTGTAGTTCCGTAACAGCTGGAGGGCCATAGTTTGAAAACCCCAGGGCTAAACAGTCAAGGTGCCTGTTGGCTAAAAAAACAAAGTGAAAATCTGAGGTAATCACATATTGAAAAGAGGGTAATTGGAGTCAGATGTCATATCAATGAGTCAGACATTACAACTGAATTGAGAGTATAGCCCCATACACCCGTACCGATCGTCGGCCGAATGATCGGCCGTCTTTTGTCCAGGGCTGTCGTGTCCGCTGAAAAGACTGCACATGAATTTTGTCGGCCAACAGCAGCCGACTGCAGAAGTGATGTCATGTGATGGTTAACTTTCCGTGTGTTTTTTCTTTTCTGAGCATGCCCAGTCTTGCAAATCTGCAGATTGTCGGCCGAATTCTGTACTGACTGGCGAACAATCGGCCGTTCTGGTGTTGGCCTACAAAAATTTTAATGCCTACACGACAGATTCTTTTCGGCCGAAAGTGCGCTGTCGGCTGTCGGAAGCATCATACTAACAAGCCTACAATCGGCCGATTGGTCGTCGGCCTTAATATTTACGGCCGACAATCGGTACGTGTGTACGGGGCTTGTGTTTGAACTGTCACAGAAAAAAAAATCAACAGAATATGGATTAAGTGCAATAAAGCCCAATGAAAAGACATTTTGAAGAACCCCAGGAAAACATTTGTTCCAGCCCATAAGGCTAGAAAAGGTTAAAAAGTATTTAATTATTTATTTAGACTTCTGAGGACATCTATTAGTTCACAGTGACTTACAACGTTTATAAATTCTACTCTGCCTAGAAAGATCAGTGCAGGGGTACAGTATTTAATCTACAGTTAAAGTACAACTATAGGCAAAACTTTTTCTTAATTTTCATTTTGGATAGAGTAAGGGAGGGTTATAACCAGTGGTGGGATTCAAAAATTTTAGTAACCAGTTCTGACTTTCAAGCATGGTGTAATTTTTTTTAATCTAATGTCAGTTAGGGGTCCTATCTGTCCGCCGCAATGTTGCAGTCCCGCTAAAAATCGCAGATCGCCGCCATTACTAGTAAAAAAAAAAATTAAAATGACATAAATGTTTCCTGCTGTTATAGACACAATAACTTTTGCACAAACCAATCAAAATACCCTTATTGTGATTTTTTTTTACCAAAAATATGTAGCAGAATACAAATTGGCCTAAAATGATGAAAAGATTTGATAGGGAATGTTATATAGCAGAAAGTAAAAAAATATTGTTTTTTTGTTTTTTTTCCAGAATTGTGGCTCTTTTTATTTATTTTGTTTATAGCGCAAAAAAGTTAGTACATCAGTGAGTGGTGGTGGACACAGCAACCTCCCCCCTTCCCCTGTATGGAGAGAGAGAGAGAGAGAAAGGGAAAAAAGCGAGGGAGGGAGGAAGAGAGTATAAGAGAAAAAGGGATGGAGAAAGGAAGGATGAAAGAAATAACAAAAGTAAGAGGGATGGAGGGAGGTAGAGGAGGAAATAAAGAGGGAGGGAGAGAGAGGGGGGGAAGAGGGAGGAAGAGAGAGAGGGGGAAAGAAAGAGGGATGGAGAAAGAGGGATGGAGAGAGAGAGGGAAAGAAAGAGGGATGGGGAGAGAGAGAGGGATGGAGAGAGAGGGGGAAGTAAGAAAGAGGGATGGAGAGAGAGAGAGGGATGGAGAGAGAGAGAGAGAGAGAGAGAGAGGGAAAGAAAGAGGGATGGAGAGAGAGGGGAAGAAAGAGGGATGGAGAGAGAGGGGGAAGAAAGAGGGATGGAGAGAGAGAGAGAGGGGGGAGAAAGAGGGATGGAGAGAGAGAGAGGGGGGGGAGAAAGAGGGATGGAGAGAGAGAGAGAGGGGGAAAGAAAGAGGGATGGGATGGAGAGAGAGAGATGGAGAAAGAGGGATGGAGAGAGAGGGATGGAGAGAGAGAGAGGGATGGAGAGAGAGAGAGAGAGAGAGAGAGAGAGAGAGAGAGAGAGAGAGAGGGGGGAAAGAAAGAGGGATGGAGAGAAAGGGGGGGAAGAGGGATGGAGAGAGAGAGGGGGGGGAGAAAGATGGATGGAGAGAGAGAGAGAAAGAAAGAGGGATGGGATGGAGAGAGAGAGAGAGAGAGAGAAAGAGAGAGAGAGATGGAGAAAGAGAGAGAGAGATGGGGAAAGAGGGATGGAGAGAGAGGGATGGAGAGAGAGGGAGGGGGAAAGAAAGAGGGATGGAGAGAGAGAGCGAGAGGGATGGAGAGAGAGAGGGTGGAAGAAAGAGGGATAGAGAGAGAAGGAAAGAAAGAGGGATGGAGAGAGAGAGAGGGAAAGAAAGAGGGATAGAGAGAGAAGGAAAGAAAGAGGGATGGAGAGAGAATGAAAGAAAGAGGGATGTTGAGAGAGGGAAAGAAAGAGGGATAGAGAGAGAGGGAAAGAAAGAGGGATGGAGAAAGAGGGATGGAGAGAGAGAGAAAGAGGGATGGAGAGAGAGGGGGGAAAGAAAGAGGGGTGGAGAGAGAGAGAGGGAAAGAAAGAGGGATGGAGAAAGAGAGGGAAAGAAAGAGGGATGGAGAGAGAGAGGGAAAGAAAGAGGGACGGAGAGAGAGGGGGAAAGAAAGAGGGATAGAGAGAGAGAGGGAAAGAAAGAGGGATGGAGATTTTGGAGAAAGAGGGATGGAGAGAGAGAGGGAAAGAAAGAGGGATGGAGAGAGAGAGGGAAATAAAGAGGGATGGAGAGAGAGAGGGAAATAAAGAGGGATGAAGAGAGAGGGAAAGAAAGAGGGATGGAGAGAGAGAGGGAAAGAAAGAGGGATGGAGAGAGAGAGGGAAAGAAAGAGGGATGGAGATTTTGGAGAAAGAGGGATGGAGAGAGAGAGGGAAAGAAAGAGGGATGGAGATTTTGGAGAAAGAGGGATGGAGAGAGAGGGGGATGGAGAGAGAGAGAAAGGGGGGAAAAAAGAGGGATGGAGAGAGAGAGGGTGGAAGAAAGAGGGATGGAGAGAGAGAGAGAGAGAGAGAGAGAGAAAGAGAGGGGGGAAGAGGGAGGGAGGGAGGGAGGGAGGGAGAGAGAGATGGATTGAGAGAGAGGGAAAGAAAGAGGGATGAAGAGAGGGGGGAGAGGGAGAGAGAAAGGGAAAGAAAGAGGGATGGAAGGAGAGATAAAGAAAGAGGCAGTGAGGGAGGAAAGAAGGCACTTTTAGCAATTTTTAAACATATTGGAGTGTAACACGCTTCTAATTCCTCACCTCCGTGTGCAGATGTAGAGCAGCTCCATGCCACTTCACAGAGAGCCTGCTGAAAGTAATGGGCAATGCACCCATTGCCTGAGAAGAAAGGGAAGGCGGTGCAGCCCGCCTCCTGCTCAGCCAATAAGTAGCTGAGTCTCAGCCCAGCCAGCTTCCTATAGGGGGAAAACTTCAGCACTAACCAGGAAGCAAAGTCTGGCTGCACTGTCTCTGGATAGAGGAAAGGGCAAGCTGAATGCTGCAGCATTTTTATAAGATAATCGGACCAGCCCGATCTCCCCTTGCACCGGTTCGGCGAACTTGTAAAATGTTAGTAACAGGTTCGCATGAACCGGCTGAATCCCACCACTGGTTATACCCCTGTCAGATTTTTTTTCACCATCTGTGTCCCATTGCACAGATTTTCCTTCACTTCCTGTCCCATAGCCAAACAGCAAGTGGAAGGAAATCCCTGCAAATTAAGGTAATTCTTTGGGATCCCCATTGGAAGATTTTCCCTCTATTATTGTTCTGGAGACAACCCAATATTTTCTTTTACTTTCACCTTCAATGATAATGGTAAATAGGACAAATAGAAAGTGTGAATCTTCCTAACGGGGGCAAAGATGGCAATAAAAACTGGCAGGCATTTTAGTGCCTCCTCATCAGTGCCCATCAGTGCCACCTCATCAGTGCAGCCTATCAGTGGCTGTCAGTGCAGCCTCATCAGAGCAAATCAGTGAAGAAGAAAAATTACTTATTTCCAAAATTGTATAAATGAAACACAGTGGTGATTAAATACCAACACAAAAAAACTCTATCTGTCTCAAAAAAATGAAAAACATTTTGTTTGGTTAAAACGTTACATGACCACGCAATTGTCATTCAAAGACAGCTCTAAAAACTGAAAATTGGCCTGGGCAGGAAGGAGGTGAAAGTGTTCTTTATTGAAGTGGTTATGTTCACAACACGCAGCCTATATAGCGATTCTAGCTGCAGAAAAAAATATTTTCACTGGTTATCAATAAACTAGTGTCATGTTACGATGACATTAAAGTGGTTCTAAAGGCTGAAATTGTTTTGCCTTCATGCATAGAATGCATGAAGTTAAGAAAACGTCAGTAGCCAGCCCCCCCCCCCCCCCATACTTACCTTGAACCCTATCAGGATCCAGCATTGTGCATGAGAGTAACGGCTCTTTCTTGCTTTGACCCCCCTCACAGGGCAGATCCATAGCAGCGGTAGCCATTGGCTCCCACTGATGTCAATCAAACTCTGTTTTGACAAGAAAGTGAGGGGCAGGGCTGTGTTTATAGACGCAGGCAGCAGGACTCAGGAGCAAGCCAGCACAAGTGCCTCCATAGGAATCTGCTACTGGTTGAAGAGGAGGAACCAAGAACAGGAGAATCAAGACTGCTCTGTGCAACACCATTGCACAGAGCAGGTAGGTATGATATATTTGTTTTTTTTTGTAAAATAAAATATAACCTTTAGAAACACTTTAAAGACAGTTGTTATCCTTAAAAGATCTAATATATCCACTTTAGTAGGCATATCATGTTTCAAACCTTCCACATTGTCAGCGTTAAATGGAAACTAATGTAGCGCACAAGTCATGAATACAGAATAATTAATTTCACAATAAAATATCTTAGACTCAAAGATGAATAAAATGGATTCCATGTTTGTATACTTCAAAAATTAATTCTGATATATAATTTAGGTAGAGCTTCAACTACATAGCTTTTTTTTTTAGGGCTAAAGAAGATTCAATAAAGCTTGCAATTTCAAGGTGTATGGACATCTTTAGGGCCTGTCTAAAGCTGTCCATAGACGTTTCGAATCTCAGCCGATTCAGCAGAGATCAGCTGAGATTCAATCCATCTATCAACTGATTTCCTTTCCTGAAAGCCGTGGTTGCAGAAAATAAAATTGCAAAATCTATTCTATGGCCTGTCTAAGGCCATATACCAGTGGTCCTCAACTCAGCTCCTCTGGACCCACTAACAGGCCGGATTTTAAGTATCACCTTGGGGAGATGCAAACTAGAATACTGCAATCACTGAGCAGCAAAATATATCACCTATGATGTATTTCAGTTATCTTGCAAAGCTGGCCTGTTAATGGGTCCTGAGGCCCTGAGTTGAGAACCACTGTCATATACGGAGAGAATTTGTTTCCTGCACCCAGTGGTAGCTACATGCCTTGACTACTAACCATAACTCCAGCCTGCCTAAGGGCTGGGGTTATGCATAGTAGTCAAGGCATGTGGAGGAACCCTTTTTTTTACCTTTTTTCTGTGCTGAGAACCCAGAAAGGTGGTTTGTTGTGTAGAGCCCAAACTCAATGTAGCCCAATGTACCACCTCAGTGGAAACACTTCTGTTTAACCACCCCCATTCAAGTACAGATTTCTAAAGCACATTCGGTTTGTATTCTATTAACTGTGGATAGAAGATACCTGTATCTCTAACTTGCTGTGTCCCAGTATGAACCTGCACTAATATTGCTGACTTCTGTCTACATTTTCAAAAAGACAGGCACATATATATTTATTCAGAATCTTTAGGAGTCTGCACTATTTCTCTTTAGTATGGAGGGGGGCTGGAAAAGAAAGATAAATTATAACACATAAACTTTATGCACTGGCAAACCTGTTAAAAGCTCAAGAAAGACTATACCAAATTTGCATTATTTTTATTCTTTCACAGTTAAAGAACATAAATATAATAAGAGATTAAATCTTTTTTCCAATGATTTGCAATGGCATCACTTTCAATTGCTCTACTTCTAATATACAAGTACTTTGATCATTTTTCCTATTGAAAAATAGCAATAGATTCATATTGTTTAAATTATCATTTTAGCTATTGGCAGGGTTAGTGGCTTAAGAATACGATATGGCATTATACATCTATTTTTAAATTCAAGACTCCTTTCTTACACATGGTTTAAACCACAAGAACCTCTCGCTGAATGATTATCTGTTGTCCTTATTGATAAGATCCATCAAATGTCAGACTGTGTGCTGTTACAGAAAAACATTGATTTTTTCACACAATAAACTCAACCTGATTTTTTCTCTTTTTCAAAGGTGGAAAAGCCAAAGCTAGAGGAAGATTGATTCATATCAAGTGCTAAGGTAATCTCATCTGAACTAAATCCCAACCTTGGAACAAAGAATGCACTTTGGTTTATCATCTGTAAGATATAAGACTTCCCCTTTTGTGTCATTGTCATATTCCTGAGAACTTTATCTGGACATTGAAGGAATAACAAGACAACTACTGTAAAAGGCAGTTAAAGAATCAAAGGACTAACAAAAATCTCAATAAGCGACAAATAACGTAACTGTTGTGCAAGAGCATTCAATTGACTCCAATTACCAGAGAAGAATTTTGAAGTTTTATTTATTTCAAGTTTATGGATCCGGTAAAAATAGGCCAGTGATATATTCATGATACCTATTGCAAGGTGGACAGAGAATGTTGGGTCTCCATCAATATCCTGAACTATACTGTAGAAATATATCTCCCAAAATCAAGTTGTAATAGTTTATTAACATCTTGGGAGTTACTGCATTCTTCAAGTGTGGTCAACAACAAAGAATCTCAATATGTACCTTTTCTTGGTGCTCAGTCTCCACACCCTGTGGGTGGCAGTCTCTATAGCAATGCAGCATGGACACTATGATATGTGTAAGACACAGACAAAGTCAGATGAAGGCATTGTGTGGGAATATATGGCTTGTCAGCCAGAATCTAGAGACATGACACCATATCTGAAGGTAAAGCTGGATCCTCCAAATAGCACCTGTGGGGACCCTCCAGAACCTTTCTGTGCTATGGTAAGATACTTTATCCATTGAATACATTTCAGATGAAGATTCGGTCAAACACTGATTTAAGTGTTGTAAATAATTGCTTTAATGTTTTATAAATGGTATGATTCATACTTACATAGTTACAAAGTTGGTAAGGTTGAATAAAGACACCAGTTATCCTGAGAGAGTGTGTGTGTGTTTGTGTATGTGTGACCACTATTTTCAATATCCATGTACATTGTGCTTGCTAGGAAACATATCTAAAAGTTTTTTCAAGTTATCTACACTCCCCACTGACACCACTAATTGTGGAAGGGAGTTCCACATCCTTACCACTCTACCAACTTTCGTAGTTTGAGTTTGAACATTTGCTCATCCAACTCCATTGTTTGACTGCGTGTCTTCTTTAGAGACCTTAGCTTAAATTATTTCCTTCCGATGCTGGAGTCCTCCGTTAAGTGTATCTGCTCCAGGGGGAAAAGGTTTATTGTTTATAGTTGTTCCTCATAACTGAGGTCCTCCAGCCCTTTTATTAGTTTTGTTGCCCTTCTCTGGACTCTGGACGGCATAATCAAGATGTGACTGAGCCAGAGTTTTGTCAGGTGGTAGAACTATAGTTTTATTTGTTTAGTAAATACCCTTTTTAATGCATGCTAATAGCCCGCCAGCCTTGTCTGCTGCAGCTTAGATTGCATGCTATCTATCTATCTATCTATCTATCTATCTATCTATCTATCTATCTATCTATCTATCTATCTATCTATCTATTTCTGTGTCTGTCTTCTACTAGGACACCCTGATCCTTTTCCATCCTTGATTTCCCCAGTGGTTGTCCCAAGCATCTAACTTGCATGCATATTCTTAGCTTCCAAGTGCATTACTTTACATTTTTCAATATGAAACCTCATCTGCCACATAACTACTCACTCCCCTATTCATATTAGGTCTTCTTGTAAATTGGTTATATCCTGTTGTGAAGTTGCTACTTAGCTTTCTATCATCAGCAAAAACTTATACTGAACTATTCATACCTCTATATCATGTATGAACAAGTTACTCAGAATTGGTTCCAGGATGGAGCCCAGGGGTACCCTGCTTACAGCTCTGGAGCATTCAGAAATTAGGCCATTAATCACTACCCTCTGAGCGTGGTCCTGAAGCTAGTTTTCTATCCAGATACATACAATATGAACAATGCCAAAATATCTTAGTTTGTAAATTAAGCCTTTATGGGGTACTGTATCATTTGCTTTAGTGAAATCCAGATACACCACATCTGCAGAATGTTGGCCTAAATGTTTGCAGAATGTTCCCTTATTCAAGAATTTTAGCTTAAATATGCAATCCAGGCAATATAAATAAATACATAAATAAATATACAGTTTAAGTACAATTATAGGAGCCCTTTTCTTACTAAAAGATTTGCAATTTTGTTTGGCCACTCCTGACATGTACAAAAAGACTGCACAGTCAAGCTGGGGACCTAATTTCTCTCTACAGCAGTTTAGTAGTACAGCCTGTAAGTGGACAACCAAGGTGCAGCAGCAGACAAATTAGGTGATTTCCATTCTGCTGCCAGCATGTTGCTAATTCACACATAATGGTTGATTTACTAAGGGTAAATAGACTGTGCATTTTGCAAAGTGAAGTTGCACTCTGCAAGAGCAGTTGCTCCAGGACTTAGTAAATGAGCAGAAGCTCTGATGACTTCCACCATCCATGTGTATACAAAAATGCTGCTTTTTTTATTTTTATTTTTTTATTCAAATTTTCCTTGCATGTGATTGGGTATTCTTTGCAAAGTGAAGCTTTACCTCATTTACCATGCTCTGGAGCAACTGCACTTTGCAAAGTACACAGTCTATTTGCATTTAGTAAATCAACCCCAGACTGCTAACCTTCCCAGTTTTGAGTGCTGCTGTACAGGGGATTGTAACAGGCTGAAATCAGTTCACATTCAGGAATTTACAATGATTTTGTAATGATTACATGAAACTTCATGGAATTATATTTTTATATCTGTGAATAGTTCAGTTATAAAATAAATTGTGCTTTACTCATATAGATTTGAAAGCTAAATAAACAATAAGTGTAATTCACTTGTTATAATATGATTTGTGGTCACATTTTTCTAACACCTAAAAGTTTATATATATATATATATATGTATATGTATATATATATATATATATATATATATATATATATATATATATATATAGTATGTGTGAATGTGTTTTGTTTTTCTTTTGAGCACAGTTTTTAGTTTATTGAAACATAAGCATTTAGTATAGCAGTCTCGTTATGGTTACTGGACAGTTCACATTAAATGACAAGCTGAATAATGTTCTTTACCTAGTTTATAATGCGTATCAGTTGATTTAATAAATATTAGGAATATCTACATGGTGCCAGGGAATTTATCAAATAGTGCAATTCTTAACGGAATTCCCCATTTTGCAAACTTCACAATGAATACCCACAAATTTGAGCAACATCCACAGTAGGAATTATTAAACACATCAACTGAAGCTAGCCGAGTTATACAGTACAGACATAAAATTGCACATTTCTCCATTGCATTGCAGAGTTTTCTAACCTAAAGACACTTAAATAGGAGAAATATCCATCTCCTGGTTAGTTATTGATATTCACAAAGTGTTTGTAGCCATTTAGGATTATTGATTAGTTGCAAGTTTTTGTAATAGCTACGGGTGAAGTTAAATGTACATGGATTAACAGTGTGAAGCACTTTGTCAGTAAAAACACTAGTTTTAGCCTTCCTTGCTCTGCTTACATCAATCATGGAGGGATTTTAGTAATAAAATTTGGCATGCCTTAAAGCCAAACTTTTTAAATGTTTTTAATAGAGTGGGGAAAGACAGGAGATGGGACATATTCTTCTCAATAGGGACTACAGTAAAGACCTGACAAAGCTTGTTAACCTCCCTCACTTTTCCAAAACAAAAAAAAGATTATATGATATGTATGAGTTACTATATATGAGTTCCCCCACAAAAAAGGATTTGGGTTTTCCTGGCAGGCAGCATCTGTATGAATGATGATGTAGGAAAAGAGTTTCCTATGAATATAAACCGAGTGTTATACAACATGTTATTATAGGCACACTCTTGTGAAAGTTGAAAATAAGTCTTAAAGTTCACAGCCTAAATGCTAAATTAATGTGATCTCGAAATTTAGATGACTTTAGATTTGGACTAAATTTCATGAAGTCATGTGGACTAAATTTCTCGAAGTTCGATGTCTTAAGTCAAATCCAAATTTCAGAGGTATTTCTGGAAGATTCCAAAATGACTTCTGTCAGAAAGAGACCAAAGTCTGTTTCTGCCTTATGTCTGCTGTTGCTTGGCATCCTTAGTTTGACTGCCACTGCAACTACCACCAAGCTCTCCTCTACTAGCTTAATATCCCTAGTAGGATTTTTAAAGAAAGTGGCTCAAGTTTTTTTTTTTTTAGCCCCCATCATGTTATCATGCATGGCTGCCTGGAACTTTCCCAAATCATTCTGTCCAATTTTGCATCATTTGCTGCTCTGCAATACAAACTTTTCTGCAGCCTGGTTTAGAATTCTAGTTAGAAAATTCTAAATTTCAAAATTTCCCAAATTAGTTTGAACCACAGCTGATCAAACCTTTCATAGGTTTTCTCATTTCTAATTCCCAGTGTTTTCATTTTTCACTCAGACTTTGCTGTAGTAGACCAATACACCACATTCCCAATAGTTAGTAAATGTAATTTGGGGCATGTTTACTTCTGATGCTGAAATACCCTCTTTGTTGCCTCTTTCAAGCAGAAAACTTGATAGTAAAAATGTCAGTACCGAGATTTGTATCATAGACACCAATCAGTTCTAACCTGCCCTGGAAGTTTGAATGTGATTGATGATGCACAAGTAGAGAGCACTGCCCTCCTACTGAGCCAGGCTTTACTTGATTCCCGGAATTGCTTTGTAAAGGTTCAGAAACTGATGACTGTTCACTGTCATGAATAAAGACCAATCTTTATTGGTCAATAACTATAGGTGCTTTGTGTTGGACCTCTGCAGAAAGTCTGCTGCTTCCACAGAGAGCAAGGGACATTCTACGCATCATACTTGCAGAAAACAGGCCATTCTCTTCAGAGTTTGGTTGTTTTTTTAAAGAAAACAACCCATAAACAGTACAACCTTTTAGTTAAAGTAATCTCTAAAAAGAGAAATATTTTATGTTTTTTTTATTGCAAAAACATATGGATTTATGTGAATGTGCAGGCAGCATGAATTTAAATGTGTTTTAAACAATTTATTAAGAGTGATCTTAGTTGGGAATCATTTATAAAAGGGTTGGCCTTGGGTTGTAGAAATATTAAATGCACAGTGATCTTATGTATCACAGTAGTTTTGCAGTGAGGTAATGCAGAAAGAAATGCAAGTTTCATTATAAGGGAGTTTCACAGTCTACCTCTTATAAAGAGATCAGAGTGAATAATCGACATTTTCTCTACAGCTTTCATTAAAAATGTATCGGCAGCATTATGGATTGGGATCTATAAACCAGGCGTTTATCAGTAGATAGTGTAATGAGTCTTTGTAATGTGACAGGAGAAGATCCTTCATGAGATTGCTACAATGTATATAAACAGGCGCGTTATCAGCCGATCAGTTTCCTGACACCTTCATCAGGATCTCATGTCCCCAAGGCAGATTATGCTGGCCAGATAAAGTCTGTACATTGTCATCTGCTAATCAATACTGTGTGACACTTTGAGAGCAGAGCCGTTGCAGAATAAATTATTCTATGGGACTAGCTCTGCTTTTTTCTACCTGCAGTCCATTGAATTAATTCAATATTTCTTGGCCTACAACAATTAAGACAAACAATGAAAAATAGAGGAATGTAAAATTATTTTAGTTGTGTTCTGCTATCATTTATTTATCAGATTTGTACTTTTAAAGTTTAACTCCAGACAAACACCTTTGTGGGAGCAATGTTACCTGCAAAAGGATTTGTATTTTTGTTGAGCCAGTCTTGAGATTTGCATTGCCCTGCCAAAGAGCAGAGCTAGGTTAGTGAGTTAACCTTTCTCTAACTTTCCCCCAGCCTGTGATTAATCAGTATGGATGAACTAATAGAAGATTTTCTAATGGTTACAAAGCTCTTTTCCACATTTCTGAACATATCCTCATTTTTTTATGGGTTTTTGTTTCACAGTGAGAAAAAAAAACAGCCTGTAGAAAAAAAATAAAAATAAATTAAGTCAACAATATCAAACAAATTCCCAAAAAATAAAAAAAAGACAATACACATACAAAGGACAGTGATTGAACTTAACTACCCTCAATACAGCTCTCTATAAAAAAAAAAAGAAAAAAAAAACATTTTTTTCACCTAAGCAGCCCAATGAGAAAAAGTAATAGTTATTCCTCTGTAAAATGTTGTCAACAGCAAAATCAAAATCACATTGCTCATTCCTATTGGACAGTAATGGAGAAGCAGAATGCTAAGACACCCTTCTTCTCTTTTTTCTTGCCATAATGTTTGTTGTCAGCACATGTGTGTAGCCCTTTTTGGGGGGCTATGAGAAATAACTCTAAACCTGTAGGTACAAAAGGGAAGAACCAGAACCATTGCTAAGTGGAAGAATGGGTTTGATAATAAATGTGGCTGTACCTCCACCCAGGACAGGGCCTCTGTAAACAGAGGGGATTCCCTTCCTTGGAAATTATTGAGTAATCGAAACAAAGTATTTGGAAGCAGAAAAGCTACTGCAACCAGCATATAACCTTCACTATAAGTATATAGATGCACACCAGTATAGAAAAAATACAAGCATAAGAAAGATTAGTAAAGATAAGAAAAGATTAATAACAGTACATACATCCAATGTACAAATGGATATTATTAGCAAGTAGGAGTCCTGGTGGAATTGTGCTTGTATACCTGGGTATATATAGTTATTAAAAGAGATACCACCAGATGAATTGCAGCAAAGTCCAGTTGCAGGGGCCCCATGTGGATAGTGCGGCATCTGTCTTTGTGTCAGAGACCTGAAGACAAGATCTCTGGTCAAGGAGAGAACCTCCAACTGTTATCCAACCAGCCTGGAATTGGCACTGAAACTGTGGCACTTTAACTCAGAGTCAGCCTATCTACTCTGCACCTTAGTCCCTCCCTTATGTTTCTAATCTAACATGCAACCAGATCTCTAAGCCTATGGTACCAACGTGGCCAAGGAAGCCTAACCTGGCTCAAGCATATACTAGTATCGAGCCCAATGCTAAAACTAGATATATAATGCAAGAAAGGACATGGTTAACTAGGATAACAGAAGCTGCATATAAACTTTATTGCAAAAAACAGGTTCACTTGCCAATATACTGGAAGGTGACCACTACACATACAGTAGCACAGACCTTGCTATCAGGCACTGTGCATGTGAGATAATAACAAGGACAGAGAAACTCTGTCTGGTACGGGGATTTAAATATACATTTAGCTCCTGCAGTTAAGCTACTAGATCATAGGAATAATTGCATAATAGTATCTTCTGGTCCATGATACAGCCACATGGACAGGACATGTAGTTAGACTTTCCCTCTCTCTCCACTTCCTCCTTCTGGGGTCATAAAGCAAACAAAGCAGGGACAGGAAGTGCATACATAATACATTTACAGGCATTTACTGGCATGTACAAAATTATACAGTAGAGGGCAGCAGATGCCTACATGTGCATTTAGAATACTTTATTAGCTCCAAATAACTTAAATCAGACTGACTGCTGGGGACATCAACTACATTTTAATTTAATGTTTCTATAAGCCCCTACTCCATGCTACTGGACAAAATTACACCAAAAGAAATATATATATATATATATATATATATATATATATATATATATATATATGTACTGATTCACTGCAACTACTATATATATACCGTGAATGAATAAAATAGTGCAAAAAAAATTTAAAAAATTTAATAGTCACTAGTAACACTTGTGATATAACCACAAAAATACCACAAGTAATAACAAGTAGTTACTAGTAACAGTAGTAGTCCAAACTTTAAGTAAAAACTATCTAAAAGTCCAAAATAGGTGTCTTCTTCCACCACACCAACTGTGACTTCATGTGTGCAGACTCTTTTTCCCAAGGCAGATAAAACTCACCAGATGTTATTGCCTGATATTTTTCAGATAGGCAATAAAGGCTCGAAGCAGAAATCCACATGCTCTCACTTCTTCCCAACATACATCACTCCACCTCAAACCCGCTCCGCATCAGAGATGAGTGGCCATAAATCGTATTAAATAAATGTTCCACATAGTGCAGTAAGACTCAGGTTATTTATTTTATCTTAATTTATGAACTCATGGACTGATTTTTTTCTACTTTTCCCCCCTTGTTTTAAGTATCATCAAAAATTCCCCTTTCTATTGTGACATACACCCTCCATGCGCCAGAGCTCTCATGCTTTGTTTCCTGTAAAACTCACGTGAAGACTTCATTTCATTAGAAAATAGCTCCCTAAATACTCTCCTGCAAATCAACACACCAATTAAACCATGTAGAGCATGACTATTAGTAAATAACAATAACGCTACACAGGGAAAGCCATCAGGCTCTCATCACCATGCCCCACCTCTGCTATGACATCACTTTCAGTCCTGTCACTTCCACCAACGGCACTTCCTGTTTACGCCAAGTCACAGCCCCTGTTATTGTTATTTTCTAGCGGTCAAGCTCTCCCTGGTTTAAATGTTGTGTCAATTTGCAAAAGAGTATTTGATGATCTATTTTCTTATAGAATAAAGTCTTAATGTGGGTTTTACTGAACTATGTGGAGCGTTTCTTTTTTATATGTCTTATGCCCACTCATCTCTAATGCCGAGCAGGTTAGAGGTGGAGTGATGTAAATTGGAAAGAAGTGAGAACATGTGGATTTCTGAGCCTTTATGCTTATATGAAAAATGGCAGGAATATATTATCTGGTGAGTTTTTATCTGGATTGAGAGAAGGAGTCTGCACACACTAAGTCGCACTTGGTATGTGATTGGGGGTGATTTGTGAAGAAAATTTTTATTATGCTTAATGCTTACAGGAATTTTGTGGTTATATCACAGCGCTACTAATGAGTATTACAATTGGTTGTTTTGGTTGCACTATTCAATTAATTTTAACTTTGCTTGTTTTCACCTTTTCCAATCACAGACTGTGATTACATATCTGGTGGTGTGAAGTATCCCATGGGTACGGATAGTACAAATCAGCTTTATTTAGGTTGAAATAAAGACTTATTTTATCTAAACCTTTCTGGTTTACCTGTAGCGGGATAAAGTGAGTTTGTTGTGAACATGTTGGTCCTTTATCTTCATCCCCAGATTTTGATCGCAGTACTGCCAGTCTTCTTCTAACCCTCTATAGCAGGGGTCTCCAAACTATGGCCCTCCAGTTGTTCAGGAACTACAATTCCCATCAGGCCTAGTCATGTTTTTGAATGTCAGAGTTTTACAATGCCTCATGGGGACGTCTAGTTTCGCAACAGCTGGAAGGCCTTCGTTTGGAGATCCCTGCTCTATAGGTTTTTTTCGTGGAATTTGCTTGTCATTATTTAGTCATTTATTTATAATTTATTATTTTATCATTAACTTTTAATTAATTAATCGGTTTTGCTTTTTTTCCTTTGTATTTGTCAAATGTAAGCCCTGAAAAGCACTGTTTTTATATTGTGTGCACTTGCCACCCTCTAACCAAAGTTCAAAGTTCTAGCACTGGTGGCAAGGGTTAACCGTCTTACAGCCTCATCAGAAACGCAGTCTGCATTCATTCACACATCACTGGGGCTCTGCCTGTAAGATGCAGGTGCCAATTTTCTCTCTAGACATAGTGTGGATACGCTTGGTTAAAGAGCACTCCTGTATTACAGCTGCTAACTCTGCGCTATTCATCACTCTAACATCTGTACATTGTGTGTTGAGGAGTAATGAGGCATCCACACTGAGATAACTGGAAGCTAAAGTGCCACTTTCTGGATGCTTTGTCTTTTGTTCAGTAGCTGTTAGTGTTTAGGTGCCTGCAGGCATCTATTACACATGTTTATATGTATTTTAGGAAGCTGGAGATCTTTTACACAGTACAGGGATTTCCTGTTTATTGTCAATCTGTGCCATACAATGCATGCCCTTTATTATTGAATTTCATCTCATGTTGCTGATGCCTTAGCAGCAGGTGAGGATTTTAATTTGGGAAGAAAGTAGAATTCAACAGAGGTTTATTTTCAAAGATACCCATTTCCATAGAAACCATAGCTCCCAACTGTCCCTCATTTGGAGAGATTGTCCTTCTGATCTCTTTCTGGTCTAGTGAATACATCTCTAAAAAATATATTTAGCTGGCAAAAATGTTATACTACAGTAACCTTCTACCTTACCTCAATATTATTGTTTGTTTTTTTGTTTCTTTATGCCAGTATAAAGAGAAATGATTGATAAATGATGATGAATGAAAAGAAGAAAAGTTTAAGTTTAACTGAGCATATATTTGGTGTATTCATTCTTCATGGTCTTTATAACTGGGGTGTGGTGGGGGTCTGTCCTTTGACTCATACTTTATGCTAAAAAATGTCCCTATTTCTCATCTCAGAAAGTTTATAGAAAGAGCTTCCTTGCAAATGAATTAGGAATAATGTGTTTATTAGGTATAAGCAAATTAAACTTCAGTTTTAAGTAAATGTTAAAGAGGCATGTGACCCAGTTTTCAAAAAAGTAAAGTATTGTAGCTGCTAACTGAAAACAAAACCACATATTTATCAATCCACAAAGTCCAGCATTGTTTTATCAGCCCAAGAAGTCCAGCATTGTTTTATCAGCCCAAGAAGTCTAGCATTGTCTTCCTACAACCCAAAGTCTTCTCCGCTGTTTTCAAGAGCAAGCTGTGACTTCCCGATCACTCACAGCCGCCATTCTACTGAACATTCAACAGGGCAAAAAAATACATGTTAATCATTTGAGAAAACCAGAGTTGTCCTGTACAAATGTCCTGTGTTATCTCAAGAAGCCTAATTAGCCTTCCCAGGTCTTATTTTGGAACTCTAAATAATTTGTTTTTAGGTTGTGAAAAATAGGATAATGGGATGATTTGAATAGTTTAGCGACAATGGGCATTCATGCTATTGTCTAATAACGAAACGCCTTATAATCTTTGAAAGGAACTCAAGACATTTAATTAATGGAGGGGCTCCATAGCAAGAGACTAGCTGTCATCGCTATGCTCGAATCCCTGTTGCCTATTTCAGTTCAGATTTTGCATCATGTCAGGGGGTGCATGAACCCAAACTTTTTCAGGAAAGAAGCAGCCACCATGTGTGTGTGTGTGTGTGTGTGTGTGGTTGGTGTGGGGGGGGGGGGGGTACACATCATTAGAGGTGTGTTACTGGTATCTAGCTAATGTCCCCAGAGTTTAGTTTTAAAACCTGACTGACAGCAGCTTGTGATTTATGTAAGTTCAGTTTAAGCCTCCTAATCATGGCTAGTAAATAATATTGCTCACTTTTAAGTATTAAAACATTAAGTGAACCTATATTTGTAGAAAGACAGTTGTTGGTTACAGCTGTGATGGGTTACAACTGAATATAGAAGTTGCAATTTCTGCATCACCAAGTTGACTTAGTAAGGTCAATAACTGCAAACATGGCATACTTGTTAAGTGGTAAATCAATGGACAGTGATATAATTTACAGATCCATCAATGAGTCCAATCAGACTACTATACCAGCTCTTCTTTTATAACACTTCAAGCAATGAGCTATCAATCTGAGAATGCTGTGCTATTACCTAATTAGGAAACATTCCTAAAGCTGGACATCATACTGTTGCTAACTTTGTATTGTGTATTAATGCTCAGCTAAGGCTTCAGATCAGGTCACTACAAAACAGGCTGTGAATTGCACTGTTCGCAGCTGGGCTCAATATTAATCTCTGCTCTGCCCCTTTATAGAGGAGATGAGCAGAGCCTTTCAATGCTGACCCTTGGACTTCCTTACTTATTCACTACATGCTGTACAGATAGGCAATACCCATCCAGTGATTTCAAAGAATAGATTTTCTGAGATTCACTCATCACTACTTTCTTACACTCTACTGAAGACATGTGTAATATAGAAATCATCATTTTAATATTTAATTTTATCATTTTTTATTTTATCATTTTTATTTTATTATTTTATCATTTTAAGGCTTCTAACATTGAAGACATTGGGGTTGATCTATTAAAGGTAAATTGTTCACTTTTTAAGGGATTTTTTTTTCCAGAGCTTAGTGAATGAAGTAAAGCTTTGCTAACTTCCAACATCCAATCATGAGCAAGCAAACATTTTTCTTTTTTTTGGTATTGCTTTTTTTTACTTTTCTTTTGTTTTTTGTTTTTTATTTTCCTTGCACATGATTTGCAAAGATAAATTGTAGCACATACACTAAGCTTTGAAAAAAAAAATCACTTACAAAGTACAATTTCACTTGAAAAGTGAACAGCCTATTATACTTTTGTAAATCAGCCCCATTAAATCAGCTAGGTAAAACAAACAGTATAAAACATTTTTTTGTCAAAATACACCTATATCTATAATTTAATCTATGGATTGCTTTTGATTTTATATTTTATGCTTATTTACTTGTATCACTTTCCAAGTTCATCAACTTCATCAGTAGAACAGTCACCCCCACGCAACCTCTAATAAGATATCTGATGTTTAGCACACTTTTCCTAAGCTTTGCGTAGTTACATGCAGTCTTTCAGCGAGATTTTCTTCCATCTATTTTGAGAATAATTGTGTCAGTTTTGTCACAATAAATGTGTGGAGCATCCATTATGAATCTTAGCTGTCAAACTCATCAGTGTGTAAAAGTGGAAAGAGATTGTTGATTGTATAAATACATTAGCAGCCAATGGCAACCTGTAGGCTTCTTGAAAAAAAGACAATTGTAATATTTTAGGCCACGATGTTTGTTTTGTGTTTTTGCAAACTGAGAAGCCCCTAATGCATTTGTTGGACCCCTGGAGAATGGTCGTAATGTAACTAATCTGCAATATATCTCTCTCAGATATAAACTAATCTGAGCGTGACATCCGAGACAGCTGGATATTCAATTACCAGTAATGACACTGTTCTGTAAGAGCAGGAGATGCATTCTCTCCCTATGCTGACACGTTGTCACTTTGTATTATATTAGCAGTCATGATACTGGCTGAAAAATGACATTCCTACTTTATGAGATACATATATTTTAGTAACACATAGTCTAAATGAAATTAAAAATAGAAAATATTCATATATTGAATAAATGAATGATTGAATCAGTCCAACACCTGTTGTAATTAGGGGATCCGTATATCCGTCAAATAGAAGCAGAAGCTAGCAGAAACTTAGTGTCACCTTATAAGCCTTCTTATGCAAGAGGTTTTAGTTAAAGTTGGTTTAAAAGAAACCCATACTGATGAATATGGAGGCTACAATTGCTGATCTCCTTATCCAAATTCTAGTTTTCTAACTGACTTTGATTTCAGTATTTTGAGACACTGATCTGGAGCAAGTGTGCAGATTCAAATGTCAGTGAAGCCTGAAATTTTAATTTACACTTCTTTTAGGTCATTGGGGTTGGTTTATCAAAGGCAAACAGACTGTCTGCTTTTTAGGGGAATTCTCCCATAGAATTCACTTCAAAAACATACCCAATCACATGCAAACAAAATTAAAACAAAAACAATATTTTTGCTTGCACTTGAATGGATATTGGAGGTCAGCAAAGCTTCACCTCATTCATTAGGCTATGGAAAAATTCCCGTGCAAAGTGAAAAGCTTATTTGCCTATAGTAAAGCAACACAATTGTCTCAGAAACTACTATTGCCATTGGATCATTGTGATGATCAGAAAACAACCAAAACAGTAGATATTGCGAGAACAGTAGATTTGCCTTTGTGCTAGGTATACATGAATGACTAGTATAAGCGTTATAGATTAGGGTACGTGTTAGAATGAGGGACAGCATAAGGGATAGTTTTGATTTGTCTTTGTGCTAGGTATACATGAATGACTAGTATAAGTGTTATAGATTAGGGTACGTGTTAGAATGAGGGACAGCATAAGGGATAGTTTTGGGGTTACAGAAAGCTCTAGTGTAAAGGGGCTTAGGGGAGACCACAATTCTCAGTAATGAAAGCTTACATGTTACAGAGAGTATTAGTAGTAGGTTTAAAGAGACTGTTAGGGATACTGTAAGAGGGGCTCTGTTAGGCCTCTTTATCATTAGCAGTCAATACGTGTTAAGAGAGGGTCAATGTTGAGGCTAAGACTATAGGAAGGATTGGTGTTCATGCAACAGGATATTGTT
This sequence comes from Pelophylax lessonae, assembly GCF_965119305.1. NCBI lineage: Eukaryota > Metazoa > Chordata > Amphibia > Anura > Ranidae > Pelophylax > Pelophylax lessonae. The sequence continues at coordinate 170,007,061 of NC_138775.1, read as the reverse complement.
AGAGGTGCATTATTGCAGGCTCTGTACACTGTATGGCCACTGTACGAACATGTGCATTGGAAGCCTTGGGGTTACAGAGAGGAATATTGTAGGATGGGCTTATATTGAAAGGGGGTTTTAGAGTTTGGCATCACTCTCAGCAATTTTTGGGGTGACTTTGACATCAAACATGCTTATTTTTCCATATTTTTGAGATTTTGATAGAGATTTGTTGATCAGCAGCAGCTAGACTAGAGGGAGCACTTAATAGCTCACATTATAAGACACTCTGAGATAAGAGAGTGCATTTGTTGAACATTTTATAGACTTGTATGGAAAGAATCTTACAGTGTATGGTAAGATAAAAAATGAGAACCCTATGCGCTTTAGGAGAAAACAACAAAAAAACACTATGCACACACTCGCTCGCTCCTGTGAGGGAGGGAGTGAGTGCTGTGCCGTGCGGTAAGGGAGAGCTGTGCGGCAACTGCTCCTGCCAGATGGTCATTTTTTAACAGTAGCACCAATCACAGGAGTCCCGTTTGCTGAGTGCTGGACAGAGAAAGTGGATGCGGTTCTGGATTCCTGTAACTTAATTCGAATTTAGCTTATTCATGAGAGTGAATAAGCACATAGTTTTGGTGAGTGGCCATTTCTGCAGTATCCCTGGCACTTTGGTGGTGGATTGTGGGGTGACCCCTTCCTTTATCACACTTATCAAGACTCCGGAACTGAAACGCACATCATTATTGTATTTTACTTCTAGCTGAAGGACTTCGGAACTGTTTAGTTGGATTTTAGTTATTTTATTATCCTGAGGTTCACACTTTCATTCATGCTGTGTTTGTGGTGATTAGTGATTACCATTATTGCGCTACTGTAATTTGTATGTTGATGTCTCCATCCTTCAAGATCAAATTTCTTGTTTTATATTTTATAGACTTGCATTTTGGGAAGGAACTGTAAAACCCAACCACAAAAAAAGTCTGCATATATAATGAACAAATATGGATGCCACCATGTACATACATAATTGCAAATTGAACAAAGAAATATCTATTTATTTTTTTTAACATGCCTCCCAATGTAATTTCATCTTTAATCGTGTTGTTCTGTGATTTAAAACCAGCATAAATCATAATAACAACCCTACCAAGTTGCCCTACTACCTTGTAAATTAAAACAATAGACCTGTTCTTACATTATTAGGATAATGTATAGAAATGCAGCTGACACAATTCACTGGTGAGGAAAACTGGCATAAAAACATACAAGGGTGCAGTGCAAAAAAAAAAAGAAAGCCTTTGACAGAAAATTCAATAGAATCCAATAGGTGTGGGGTCCAAAATAAAAAATCTTGTGAGAGATTCTCCACCGACAGATTTACACACACTGACTCTTACTATCCAGAGTGGACCACTTCATACAGTGGTTAAATGCACTTGTTACAGAATCCATTTGATTAAACAGTAGTACTCTTCCACCATTAAGCAGATTCCACTTCCTATGACCCTCAATGGACATAACGTTCCATCAGGAGTGGACCACTGTATACAGTGGTCGAATGCACTGGTTACAGCATCCAATCGATCAAACAGCAGCACTCTTCCACCCTTAAGTTGATTCCGCTTCATATGGCCCTCCATGGATATAACGTTCCAACATAGATAGAAAGACACTTCATAGTGTAATACGTTCAGTATAAAATGTATTACAATCCAGAAAACTCACTCACCAAAAAGTAAGATAAAAACTTACATGTGCATCAATAATCCACAGGGGGATTGTTTCCAACCCCTTAAGATGGCCGACCTCCGTGCTTGCCAATGTCCAGTGGTCCAGCTCTATCAAATATGTTGTTTTTTTTTTTTAAAACCCACCCCCCTAAATAATTTCATGTTCATGTTCAAATATCATGTTGTTCTGTGAATTAAATCCAGCATAAATCATAACGACCCTACAAAGTTGCCCTACTACCTTTACAACTGACAACACAATAAATTACAGAATCCTGGAGCTGATGGAATGTAAACAACAGCACCTAGGATCCCAGGGATGTCCCTGACCAAATATAATCATGACCATGGTTGGTCAATGACGTTGCCTGTGCTGCCTGGCTTGGTTTGTTTACAAGCAGCAGCTGGGCCTTTGGGTGGGCAAACTGGCCAGATATGGCCAGATTGTTTGGTTGTTCACAAAACTGTGAACAGGCTTGGTCCGAATCAGGTTTAAACTGAACCCAAAGATCGTCCTTAGTAACAACAGTGAAAAACTGTACAATGTACATCAGCACATCCACTTTTAACCTCCACTGGAGCGCGCTTTCACAAAGTGACAATGCAGGAGAACAATTGGAAGACAGGGAAGGATCATTGTCATCCTGTTATAGAGAGTCCCTGAACAAGGACCTTCAAGGCAGGATCACCAAGTATTATTTGAATAAAAGTCACTGTTTTAAAGATATTGAAACTGACTTTTAAAATTACTTTGAATTATTCAAGCTTATATACCATAAAGCTATATTTTAGTGAATGGGTTTATGCATACATTAAAGTAAATAGGGTCAATCAATGCATTAGGTGAAAGATACTCAGCTGTACTCTTCACAGAAAAATATGCTTTTCTTTGGTCTGTACTATACAACAAGGAGAAAGCTTGACAGGTAACGTACCTTTGCCATAACCTTCCCTTCATTAGAAGAGAGACAGTTCTTAAGTGCTATATAAAATAATGTATGTAACATTATGTCAACATAGTTACAGTATGCATACAAATTAACCTAAATCACACTTCTCCAACCTTTATGTGTGATAACCACATTAATTAACTGAAGTAAACTCTTACTGTGAAAATAATATGTATTTTCAAATTGAACATTGGTTATCGCAGCAGTAAAAGAGAAACGGCCAATGTTGACATATAATACATCTTGTGGTTCCACAAATGATTCAGTATTATTTTTATCATTGCACTTTATTTATATAGCAATACACCTCATGACATTGGTCAAAGGAAATTGATAAATGATACTCTTGATATATTTAGTAGTTTCAGAGACCTTGTCTTGTTAATTATACTTGACAGCACAAAGAGATACTACAGTATGCTGACTTCTGTTTTTGTCATTTCGTAGAATTAAAAGTCGTGTTTTCATTTATTGTTTGTGTCACTAGGACATCAATATTCTGAACATTCGCTAGCTGTCTTAGATAAAGTTGAATGCAGTTGTTGCACAGTGTAGTTATCTGAATTCATAAATAGGTGCATACTATGCTGTGTCGACTTGCTTTTACTTTGAGAACAATTGTCATCTCATTCAAGAAATTCATGTCACAGGACTCTGGAGCCTCTGGAGAAGATGATGTATGCAGATAAAGACAGGGCCATTTATCATAGGGAAAGCTAGACAAATACTTATACAGTAGGTGTCTATGTCAAAGGGCCCAAAGCCAGACCTTTCACTTCTCCAAATGAGCAGCAGACATTGGGGCCAGTAAGGTGTCTACACATTGGTGTTCAGTGGATATACCAGGTATAAGGTTCCCCTTGCTCAGAACTGCAGCAGTAACCAGCAATGAGTAGAGAACAGGAACTAGTAATGGGAGCTAATGGTGTGGTTACCTCTAGCCTTACTTAGGCACTCGATGCAGTCGAGGTCTGAGGGGTGGCTGAGGGGTGGTAATCTTATTCAAAGTATACTGTACATGCTGATAAGCAGCAAATCACCATGTAAATGGGCAAGGGGTGTATATTTTCCACAAGCGTGTTGTTAAGTCCTCCTGTTGCATACAAATGTGCCATGGCAGCCAGACCATTACTCACAAAACTGTAGATAAAGTACACCTGTCATGTGAGAAATATGCAAGAAATGTGGATGCTTGAGTTCTGCCATTGCTAAACATTATATCGTAAGATGATAACTGCTGGGTTGTCATACGGATCCTTTAATAATAAAAATAATCCTTTAATAATATATATTGCTTAATTAGAAGAAGCATGTCAATGGGACGTTCTGGCCTTCTTGATCTGCAAATTTGTTTCAGTTCAGTGACACAGAAACTATTCAAAAAGAGCGGCAATCCAAATCTTTTATTATTAATATCACACATAACAACAGGAATACACAAGGCAGTCATGTGTTTTGGGGGCAAACATCTCCCTTCATCAGGACTTGAACAATGTTGCAAAATAGTGTATATTGGACTCAAAGCAAAAATGATAACGGACGTCACTTGCATCCAGATCACCCAGCCATAGATGCAATTGCAATCGTATTTTAAGACTCGGTCCACACTTGCGCGACTTGTCAGGCGACTTGTCAGCCTGACAAGTCGCGCTCCCTCGCGGTCCATTGACTGCTACAGGACCCGTTCTAATAGGAGCGACACAAGTTGCTCCGACTTAGAAAAAGGGTCCTGTACTACTTCGGGGCGACCTCGGAGCGACTTGCATAGACTTCCATTATGTGAAGTCCATGCAAGTCGCTCCGAAGTCGTGCTGCATGGGAATGCACAAGTCGCCCCTGAAATAGTAAGGAGTCGTGCCGCCCCAGTGTGAACCGAGCCTAAGCCTTTCTCCTGTCAGAGACTTATTTTCAGTGTTTTTTTATTTTGTCTGCAGTTGAAACCTTTTTGCAACATTATTCAAGCCTTGATAAAGGGGGATTTTTGGTCTTTGAAACTCATCTGCTTTTATTTGCCTTTACTTATGTGTGATATTAACAATAAAAGATCTAAGACTCTTGAGACGATGGTTTGGTGCTTTCCTTTCGGTTTATATGTTGACTTCTCAATTTGAGTAACCCCTACTTTTCAGAGAACCTCCTGCTTTGTGGAGAGCACCCAAAGCCAAGCCATTAGTATAATTAATGATTCCTCATTACAGCTTAAGGATTTGGGTCCAGTGCACCATTCCTATCTCTCATTGGACAAAAAGTATGAAAGCCAAGGTTAGCATAACATTCAGACAACTGTTATTTATTGAAGGAAGTCAACAATGCCATCCCCTTTATTTTTCTCAATACAGGATTTAAAAAAAACTTGCTTTAGGAGTCATTCTCATTTGTGCTTGCTTGTTTTAGTCCATGTTCACACGCATTATTGAGAGCTTTACCATATTGTAAAACAATGCACGGTGTATACACTATAAGGTACAGACCCATTTGTTTTTAATAGCAGTCCAACAATCACATATATTCAAACCAAAAGCACCTGACCTTTATTAAAAATCACGTGCTACTATGTTGTGCACTGGAGAAAAAATAAGTCAGGTTATTTTTCGGTTAGCGGTGTGTGTTTAAGTGAAGTGCTGAAACTAAATAGCCCCGCTTAAAGCATGTCGCTGCAAAAACAAAAAGGTGCATCAATGCATGCACGATGCAAATGGGCTCTTAAACTTTTAACAAACCAGCAAGATTATAGCACTTATCACCTCTTGCCGTACTGTTATAACAGTTCATATGCATAAAAATCAGGAGTGCAATACTGATAAATCGACATCCTATGCAAATCAATCCTCAATTCATTATTCATGAAAAGATCACTTATCCTTGGTTAGGGGCTACGTTTTCATTTCAGTGCAATTCATCCAGCATGATTTTGTTCATATTATCACTCATATAAATTTTATATGCAACTGCAGTGACATCTTGGGCATATTTGGGAATCTTATGAGATATTGGCAAGTATTCTTGCTGAGTATATTTCTGCCTAACATATATCTATTATTCAGTCTAGTTTTTTAAAAAACATAAAAGCTGAGGACAACTGCCTTAGTATGACTATTTTGTGTTTTTATGGGTGAGAATCTCTGGGGTTTTTTTGCAAAGCATCATGTTGCATTTGCTTTTTCAGTGCTCTGTTTGCAGATCAAAAAAATGTTACTTATGCTTTACCTATAAAAGTAAAAACACTTTTTCTTTTAGTTCTCTGTTCTAGATACAGAATTTTTTCTTTGGTATATTACACTCATTATGCATTTAGTATTAGTAATGCACCTATACATACACTTTAACTGAAGCGTCTGCTTTTAATTTTTGTTGTTACATTTTTTATTTTAAAACATTTATATTGGTTTAAAAAAATATACAACCATGGTTTCCAAACTGCGACCCATGGTCCTGATTTGCTTGCCTTTTTGCTTGCCATAGTCCTCTTTGCTTGCCTTTATCTGGCCCTTGGGACACCCTTCCTCCAAATGGGGCACTATTCCTTCCACCCACTCTAATAATGAGGCTTAATTCCTCTAATTGATATACAGTAAATAATGATACACTATTCCTCCCACTGACACCAAAGACAGGACACTATTCCTTCCACCGACACCAACAATGGGGCACTATTCCTTCCACTAAAAACAACAATGCAGCACTATTCCTCCTACTGGTCACAGGCGTTATGTCATTTTTTTTTTCCTACTGACCACCAAGCCTGAAACATTGTTTACTCCTACTAATGCTGGGGCATTTTCTACTCTGACGATCTAGTCCAGTCCCCCTAAAATTTAAAGGACAGTAAATCGGCCCTTTGTTTAAAAAATTTGAGACCCATGATACAGAATAAAAAAAAAATATTGGAAAATTACAATAAAGTAGACAAAATAAGCAGAAGAAGCCTGAAAGTAGGTACGAGTAGCAGGGAAAGAGATGTACACCGCTCAGGCAGTTGGAACTTCACAGCCAGCCATGGCTGCAGGACCTCAAACTGCAAACAGGATACAAGAGAAATGGCCGCACACCAAGCGATGGCTCACGATAAAAGGCTTTATTGAACAAGGATGCAAGGTACGGCAAAATGGATGGTAGACATGTTTCACACGACTCACAGCGTGCTTGTTCACTACCTTGTTCACTACCAAAAAAAAAAAATCAACAATCACTTATAGTGATAAAAGGAATTTGTCTAAAAAAAAGTGTATGTATGTATGTAACAAAGTAAATATGTGTGCATGTATATAAAAAAAATGAAAAAATACTGTCTTGTGAATATATGATTACAAAAAAAGGAATGATGATTCCATTAATTGGAAAAAAAGTGGGAAAAGTGAATTTGATGTAGACTATAAAAATAAAGTGAAATGTGATTATAAAATTAAAGTATAATCATCCTAATACAAAAGTAAAAATATCTAATCCTGAAAATATTAGGTGAATAAAATGAAAGAGTCCAAATAGCACATGAAATAATCATGTTTAAAAAGAAACCAACATATATGTATCAGTTCTAATATTAATACTGGTAAAACCATAGTTATATGTAATAAAATCACTTAATGGAGGAAAACAACTCCAAAAAATAAAATAGGACAAAAGGTTAGAAAATCAGATAGACCAAGCTGTCCGTATAGACACCTGACTCTTGCACACTATTTTTAGAGGCAATTCTATATTAAGACATGGGAGGATGATCGTAACGATCAATCTGCTTCCAATCTAGTAGGGAACAAGCACGCTGTGAGTCATGTGAAACATGTCTACCATCTATTTTGCTGTACCTTGCATCCTTGTTCAATAAAGTCTTTCATTGTGAGCCATTGCTTGGTGTGCGGCCATTTCTCTTGTATCCCAGTAGGTACTAGTAGACCAGGACAAAATGCAAATAAATGGCCCAGTACTGCCCTACAATTACTAAGAATTCAAACATTTTATATTTAATGTAATAAGACATAAAATGAAAAAGAAAAAAGAAAGGCCCTTCAGAAATATTTTACTTTTAGTTATCTGTTATCAGTCCCCTTACATCATCTAGTAACCTCTTGAACCCTTTTAGGTCTCCCCTCTGAGATCTTTTTTGCGGCATGCCAAATGCCTCACAGTTTCTTCTCCAAATTGGTTCCTGCCAATGAGCAAATGGAGATAGTTTTTACAGTAGGTGTATTCAGCCTGCATTTGAGGTCGGTTTAAGATAGTTTTAAGATAATCGAAGTTCATTGACCGGTTCATTTGACTGGCTTCAAAATTGCTTTGACTCTTTCTGACTTGTAGTTGATCTCATTCTGACTTGCAGGTAACATCCTTCTGCTTAAAAATTGCTACTTAATGTTGTTTTTTTAGATTCCCATAAACTTAGAGGAGGCGATAATCAGTTCTGATGAGAACCAGTGGTGTATCATACATCGTGTGCAAAACACACGGGCCCCAAAGGAAGGGGGGCTCACTGTGTGCTGACCCACACTGCATATATGGAAGTGACAAATCTGAGCTGCTTCAGCTAGGCCTATGATTGCATCCAGCTCCTAAAGCAGATTCATATCATTCCAAATGGGGCTAACACATAACACAAACCAGCTCCGGATAACAGAGCCCCTGCCAGTTTGTGCTTCAGGCACTAATCTGCCTCATTTCTCCTAAACAATCAAAGCGGCCACAAGACTGAGCAACAGCAAGGTCGGCCAATAGGATTGAGAGATCAGGAAATATGTCCACTAATTGGTGAGGGGTGGTCAGGGGGCGTAACCTGGTTTCCCCATGGTCACTGCAATCATTGTTCCTCACTAGAGAGGAGAGGACAGTTGGTTAGCAGTGAATATGCAGTGGACAGTATATGTATAGTACAGGAATAAACAGAGAAGTGGGAGCACAGGAGCCAGCATATACAGTACATGGGACGGATATATATATATATATATATATATATATATATATATATATATATATATACATACAGTATCCCACAAAAGTGAGTACACCCCTCATATTTTTGTAAATATTTTATTATATCTTTTCATGTGACAACATTGACAAAATTGAAGAAATTACACTTTGCTACAATGTAAAATAGTGAGTGTACAACTTGTATGACAGTGTCAATTTGCTAAATTTCCCTCGAAATAACTCAACACACAGCCAATAATGTCTAAACCACTGGTAACAAAACTGAGTATACCCCTAAGTGAAAATGTCCTAATTGGGCCCAAAGTGTCAATATTTTGTGTGGCCACGATAATTTTCCAGCACTGCCTTAACCCTCTTGGGCATGGAGTCCACCAGAGCCTTACAGGTTGCCACTGGAGTCCTCTTTCACTCCTCCATGATGACATTACGGAGCTGGTGGATCTTCCATCTTCCATTTGAGGATGCCCCACAGATGCTCAATAGGGTTTAGGTCTGGAGACATGCTTGGGCAGTCCATCACCTTTACCCTCAGCTTCTTTAGCAAGGCAGTAGTCGACTTGGAGGTGTGTTTGGGGTCGTTATCATGTTGGAAAACTGCCCAGTCTCCGAATGGAGGGGATCATGCTCTGCTTCAGTATGTCACAGTACATGTTGGCATTCATGGTTCCCTCAATGAACTGTAGCTCCCCAGTGCAGGCAGCACTCATGCAGCCCCAGACCATGACACTCCCACCACCATGCTGGACTGTAGGCAAGACACACTTGTTATTGGACTCCTCACCTGGTTGCCGCCACACACGCTTGACACCATCTGAACCAAATAAGTTTATCTTGGTCTCATCAGGTTCCAGTAATCCATGTCCTTAGTCTGCTTGTCCTCAGCAAACTGTTTGCAGGCTTTCTTGTGCATCATCTTTAGAAGAGTCTTCCTTCTGGGATGACAGCCATGCAGACAAATTTGATTCAGTGTGCGGCATATGGTCTGAGCACTGACAGGCTGACCCCCCACCCCTTCAACCTCTGCAGCAATGCTGGCAACACTTATACATCTATTTCCCAAAGACAACCTCTGGATATGACGCTGAGAACGTGAACTCAACTTCTTTGGTCGACCATGGCGAGGCCTGTTCTGAGTGGAACCCATCCTGTTAAACCTCTGTATGGTCTTGGCCACTGTGCTGCAGCTCAGTTTCAGGGTCTCGGCAATATTCTTTTAGCCTAGGCCTTCTTTATGTAGAGCAATGATTATTTATTTCAGATCCTCAGAGAGTTCTTTGCCATGAGGTGCCATGTTGAACCTCCAGTGACCAGTATGAGAGCGTGAGAGCAATAACACCAAATTTAACACACCTGCTCCCCATTCACACCTTAGACCTTGTAACACTAATGAGTCACATGACACCGGGGAGGGAAAATGGTTAATTGGGCCCAATTTAAACATTTTCACTTAGGAGTGTACTCACTTTTGTTGCCAGCGGTTTATACATTAATGGCTGTGTGTTGAGTTATTTTGAGGGGATAGCACATTTACACTGTTATACAAGCTATACACTCACTACTTTACATTGTAGCAAAGTGTCATTTCTTCAGTGTTGTCACATAAAAAGATATAATACAATAGTTACAAAAAATGTGAGGAGTGTACTCACTTTTGTGAAATACTGTGTATATATTCATATATATATGTCGCGAGCCAGTCCAGAAATGATTAATGAAGATGGCAGACAACAGTGATAGTGCGTATATGGAACTGCTCCACCACAGACATACCGCCACCCATAAAAATTTTGAACAATTGTGTCTGCAAGTGATGGCAAGCGTCTTCTGGGAAAATCGTGCCATTATTCATGTGGATTTTCTATCCCGTGGTGCCACTATCAACAGTGAATATTACTGTCATGTTCTGAGTGATGTGCATATGCATCTGCATAAAAAATGGCCTAGTTTGATCACTAAGGGTGTCCTGTTTCTCCAGGACAACGCACAAGCTTATACTGCTCACCAAACTACATGCACATTACAGCAACTCGGCTGGGAGGCATTGCCACATCCCCCATGCAGCCTGGACCTCGCTCTGAGTGATTTTGACCTGTTTGGACCCCTAAAAGAGTTCCCCGGAGGTCAGCATGCCATCACTGATGACGATGTAAAGCAGGCTGTCCTAGGATGGTCCAGGCATACTGACAAATCATTGCTGTGCTGACCCCCCTGTGCTCTGCCCTGCTATCCCCCAGTACACTGCTTGTCTCAGGTTTGACCCAGAACTGAGCATCTTTGCAGAAAAAAATCAAGCACAAGTCTCACATTAAATAGGTACATTTTAATATTTATTCTATTATTTAACACTGTTTCTATAAATAGATGTTGGTATATCAACAGCTCATTGATCACACCAATGCTTTATGAGCTGTAGTGTGAAACTATTTCAGGTGTTCCCAAGATCTCCAAAAAGGTTAAAAAAATCCTTCACTATATATACTATCTTATAGATTACATGCTCCTGCACTATATACTGTGCAATATACTGTAAAAAATATATTCCTGCACTAGATATGATATATTGTACAATACATACTCCGGCACTATATATACTATATGTACATTACAGACTCCTAAACTATATACGCTATAAAATACACTATAAAATATCCTAAGTAAAATTTTATACAAGGTACAAGGCTTTTGTTTTAGTTAACCTTGCCCCCTTAAGACTCTCCCACTGTCAATGCAACTTGGCCACACCCACCATTTGCAATGCGCACCGCATCCAATTTAGCTACTAGATCATGATATGCAAATAGTAACTATATTTTTTGCTACATCAGTAAAAAAGTTCTGGGGCTCCTAGAACTCCTTTATTTCTTTTCCTTGATTGATATGCCAACAAACAATTGTTTTAGCTCTCAGATTTGCCACGCAAGTTTATTTGCATACTGAGGACTTGGGCTGATCCCAGTAGTTGCAACATTTTATTGACACATATTCACATTCATTTGATTTTTTAGTTGCATGAAAAGTTCTCCTTTAATATCTCGCTTTCCATACCTTTTCCTGTCCCAGGAGTAGGAATTTGATGAACTGTAAAGTAGTAAAAACAGAGGCTCCATAATATGCAGAAAATGTTGTAGATTAGTGTAGTTTGATGAATTAAAAGCGGAAGCTCTTATGCTCTTACTAGAAATGTATTCTTAATGCACCAAAAAGCTTTAAATGATGTGTCATTGAAAGGAGAGTTTTGCTGCACTCCAAATTACAGATAAACAATCATTACCACTCAGAATAATGTGGTTTATGTTCCCCTAAACACTACTACAGGTTAAAATGCCGGTTAATCCATATATGTAGCAAGTGAACAAATACTGTACATAAAACATGGGAAGTACCTGAGAATCATCTAAAGATAATAAAATGTCAATAATAAATATTACTGCTATTACTGTATATCTGCTTATCACAGTAAAATATATCTAAGCCCCAACTCAACTGTGTTCACCCTTGAAAATGAATGCTACTGATCTCCTACAGCCTTTTTTTGTCCACTTCCTGTCTACCTTCACTCACCTTAGCAACAACTCCACATCAAAGCTTAGTCTAGATCAGTTTACCAGTAATGACATTGGTTGACCATGCCTGCACAATGTGTGTTGGTACAGCTACTTGTAGTTTCAACTGGAATGCATGTGACAGGTTGACAATCACCCCATAACCGGATGTGCCTGAGCAAAAACTTCATGATATGTTCACCAGCTATTCTTTTAATTAAATCTGCATATTTAAAAAATATTATTGACATTTACATTTACATCATTAACATGTTAAAGAGGAAGTAAACCCTCCTCTGCAAGTTGTACCTATAGGTAAGCCTATGATAAGGCTTACCTATAGGTACTGTAAATATCTCCTAAACATGTACCGTTTAGGAGATATTTACCTTACAAGCAGCCAGTGACGTCACTGGCGCATGCGCTCTGAAAGAACGGCCTCTCGTGCCGTTCCTTCAGAGCCCCATGCCGTGACCGTCGGCTCCCGCGCGCGTGCGCGCGAGTGACATCACAGTGGCTCCGGCCAATCAGATGGCCGGATGCCACGATCCTGGAAGATGGGCGACTGGACATGTCGCCCGTCATAGAGGTGAGCGGGCGGCATGGCGGGGGCTCGTTCTAAGGTAAGTATTTGATAATAAGCTAGTATGCGATGCATACTAGCTCATTATGTCTTTCAGGGTGAAAAAAAAAAAAAAATTTCGGTTTACAACCTCTTTAAAGCCTTTAAGACATTTATTCAAATTGAATCAGATATTCAGTACATCAATAATAATAATATTCTAATAGTATGTTATTAAAATATTAGAATGTGTGCCAGAGTTTTCTGTGCTTACAGTTATTAGATAGTGGTAGTTATTTATTAGTAGTAGGGGAAAAGATGATACTTTTGGTAATGCTGCTGTGTGATTGTGTTGCTTTGAAACAAGATTCTTGCTATGCAGGCAATTCTGCCAGTAACGCATGCAGGCAGGAGGAAGTAGGTAGTTTTCCCTATAAGGGTTGCTCCTCCTACTGGTAGAGTGCTTTATGGGTATCCCTTATTTTAGGTGGGTGGAGCTGGGGCTCTGGGCTCGTTCTAGCCAGGAGAGAGACAAAGAAGGAAAGTGTGCTGGAGGGAGTCATGCTCTCCACAGGGGAGGGGATCCAGTAGAGGAAAAGGGAAGGAGCTTTAGTGTGTCCCCTTGTTCTCCCCAAAGTCAGAACTGAATGATTACGGGAGCTTGTAGCATATGGAGAGAGAGAGTGAAAGAACAAATATCAATTGCTGAGAGCCACAAGAGAACTAATGCCATTTGACCTCAAGCCATAAATTAGAATGTAACTGTTCCAATATATGGACTATTATCTTTAGTCATCTGACCAAGTGAGTAATAGACATTTGTTGTTTATTAAAAGCTTGGCCTTACACAGCCAATACCCGGGGAGTGGAGTGAGAGCTAAATATTACTTTTGCAAACCTGTCCATCTGAGTCCTGACATGTGGGCCAGGTGTGTGAATACTCCCAGTAATGTGGGGATAACTGCAAAAGGGCTAAGATGATGGGGAGTTTAGACCTCAGGGCACCATGGAGCCTGGCTGCATGTGGGATCCACTTGAGGGTGAGCCCCATCCCAGCCCAGCCAGATTCTAAACCTCCTCTATCAGTAACAGCATGACAGCTTATATAAGTCAGTGTTGCAGCGCTGCTGCAACTAATAGTGAATAAAACTACATATAGTGTGCAAATTCACATATAAATAAATAATGAGCAGTGATGCATCAAAATTCATAAAAATTCATAAAAATTGGTGAAAAATTGCATAAAGTCCATAATCTAGTCCATCAAATAAATGCAAATAAAGTGCTTCTGTGCTTAATCCGTGCTTGGATGGGGGTTTCCCCCGTGTGGTTTTCTACTTAATGTGCTTGTAAACAGGCATGTAATGGTGATCACACTCTTTGCATGGGACTCTATGATGCCGATGGTAAGATCCTTGGTGGTGATTGTTAATCCAGAGTTTCCTCATGTAAGAAAGAACCATCCATTATTTATATGTGAATTTGCACACTATATGTAGTTTTATTCACTATTAGTTGAAGCAGCGCTGCAACACTGACTTATATGATTTAAAGAGCACTAACACTTTATTTGCAGCAAGCAGCTCACGTATGCACAGACACCATTATTATATATATTTTCAAACCCTTCATTTGGTTTAGCACGAATTTCAGCACTTTATATATTTTACCACAAGCGCAAGGTTTTTATTGTTATACAGCATGACAGCTTGATCAAAAACACACCTCCGTTCTGCTAATATGTCGAGGGAGAACCAGCAGGGTTTAATTGTTTTTGTGCTGGGCATGGAGTTCCTTTTTTTTTTTTATGTGAGGGAGCTACAACTCTGTTTCTTTTTTCGATTGTTATTGTAAAATCCCAATTTTCTGATTCTGAGTACTTTGATAAAAGTTATTACTCAGCTTGCTCTGTTTCTCCTTCTATCAGCAGGCCAGAATTTACTAAATGCAGAGGAACCTGATTGGTTTAGTGTTGGTTTTCCCTTTCACAGTATGAGTGTTGCTATTGAAGGCATTACTGGAGAGTAAGAGTGAGGTTGAGAGGCAAATTCAGACACTTACGAGCTGCAATATAAAATATATTTAATGGATACATTAGTGCATTTACAGGTGTATCATTTTTATCTGCCTGGGGTTCCGTTTAAAGGATGTTAAATCCTGAAATTCCTGATTGTCCCCTAGCCATAATTATATCTTGGAGAGGTCTCTGACTTTCCACTTCCTAATCTCCCTTGGAGGATTCTTCTGTTCAGGGATTCCCTTTGAATAAAGGGTTTTTTATTAGAACAGCGACCCAAGTAAACACCAGCTGCAAACATTCAGGTTTACCTAAGAAATCTTTGCAAATAGCTTGCACTGATAATCAGGTGAGCTATGTAGCTCTGGGCATCACCTGTTCTCTACTTTGTCATCCAATGTTAGTACAATTGCTTCCTCAATGACAGTACTGCTGGATAGGAATTCAAGTTTTCAATTATATTTTCAACATGGGTAAAAAATACAAGGAAACATGTATTTGTGGTACCAGGGAATGATTTATGCTTTGAGCTTTACTTTTTCTAAATATGAACCCTACTTAATACATTAGTTCCACAATTGTTAACCAATGGAATGTGTTTTTCATAGACTCTCAAGAAAGCTTCTTTGCCTATTCGGACAGTGTTTGAACCTGGCGATTGGCGGCTTATATGCAGAATGTTGCACTGGGGGCAGGCGTGGGGTATCATACCTTTACACTTGGAAGCAATGTGTTTTCCTTCAAATCCATCAGGCAAACAAGGTACTGGATGAACAAGTGCAATGTGTATGCTCCTCACCCTACCTGCTTTAAAGCTTATCTGGCAATTTGTGCTGAATGGCCAAAGTACAATTTTCTTTAATTTAGTTTAAGAACTAACGTCTGTCTGGAAGCTAATTTAAGCACCCTTAGAAGTACAGAACATACTTATATTGGGAGATACCTGTGATAAAATCATCACTTAAAGCAGAATTTCACTGCATCTGAGCACCACACACCAAAAACACTATTTAATAATTGTATTATTTAAAAGCAAACTCACCCATTTATCCATGCCTCCGTGCTTTATTTTGCTCAGAGTCACTGTAAAAAACATCCCCAGCATTTCTGGTCCTACCCATCTTGAGTAAGGGCAGGTTATTCATGTAGCATTTACTTCCTGGAAGCCATCTGCCCTTAGCTCAGTCATGCAGGCAGGAGGGTGTGCATAGCTGAGAAAACACCTCCTCCCCTCCTGAAGACCCCTGGGCCTCTTTTGCCTAGGCCTTAAAACCAGGAACCAAATGATTAAATGTAAAAAAGAAGGTTACAACTAGTAAATAAGATATACTGTACTTATATATACCTATTTTTCTATTTACTAATGCTTGCAACTCAAGTTTCAAAAAATTGTCAATGTTGATTGACAGAATGAAACTCTGCTTTAGGTGGTATTCATGATTAAATATCAATATTAAGGGGTACCTGGTGAAGGCTGGTCTTAAAAAAAAGGAAGTCTAATTTAAAGCCCAACTCCACACAAAAATTACATTTTAATAGTGCATTGAGCATCAATTACCTTACTCCTCAGTCTTGATTCCAAACACCTCTTCCTAAGCCAGTGTGATGGGACAAAGTCACAGTTTCCTCTGTGAGCCAAGCTAATTTCCTGCCCTAGGGACCAAACAATTTTTCCCGCTCAATATCTTATTGGGAGCTGGTCCCCTTACTGCCCCCATGAGTTCTGCCTTTGTGAGCTTATGAGAAAGGACTCAGCCGCTAAAAGTGTTGCCTCCACCAATAGGTGGTGTCTACAGCATGCAAGCAGTGAAGTGGATACCCCAAAAAGGACCCCAGAAGTAAACAGAAGAAGAGAGAAGGCTCATCAGGTGGCTGTGGCATCAAGTATGTAAAATGGGAATTTGGATCTTTTTTTTTTTTGTATACCAGCAGTTAGTCAAAACACAAGCTAATATCCTGGAGTTGGGCTTTAATTAAGATGAGAAACATTGTCGTAGTTAATACATGACACCGTTATTTGTTGTTCAGTCAGAAAATTGATCTGTTATTGAGAATGAAACAACGGCAGAGACATCTGAACAGAGCTGAAAGTTATACAGCGCAGCCCTCTCGCTTCATCCATGAGGAAAAGTCCCTGTACTTTTGCCCAGTAGTGCTGCCAGATAAACAGCAAATAAACTGCACTGCTGATCTGCAGCTTTCAGTAGAGTGACTCTGACCGAGACTAGATGAGCGGAAGGCAGCATGTGGTTATGGGGTTTGGGATGCTGAGCCAGGAGAAATTGGAAACCTTGAGTACAGATATATTTTTCACAGCCAATCTAAACTAAATTAAGAAGTCTTCTGCCTGGCACAGGCCACCAGCAGAGACAGGGTTACATCAGTACTGTGCATTAATTAACGTTAATCTATTCTTTTGGGCGGGCTTTGCACATTGTACTGCACTGCGGATATAGTTGGCACATTATAAATAAATGCTAATTATCCACATGGCAGACTGGTGATACTTGGCATTATGAAAGGCTGGGAGGATCGTGCTTTATGAACAGTGATGCAGCAATGGGAAATGTGTGCTTGCTGTAGATTCAGTCTGGTAATCTCATGTTGTAAACTCTCTAGGACAGTGCATATAGACACGAGCATATAAAAAACAAGTATTATTTACTGCAGATGTGAAGATTTCAGAGATTTTTAGCATCCAGCCAATACAATATTAAACTCATAAGTCAAGGTTTCTCCATTAACCAGAGCAGTACATGAGTGACATATTTAAGAGTTTTACACTCTAAGACTCGTGTGTACTTATTTGCTGTGACACAGTTATGCATCGTCTTCCTCTAAGGATTTCCCTGTACTAATGTTGGTGACATATTTAACTTCTTAGTTTCTCTGAGGGACGATATCTGCTTCAGGCATTGACACATTTAAGGCCTCTGTTCCCTTAAGACTGGTGCGCAAATGTTTGTTTACATTTTCCAGCTAAAGCTAATTTGAAGTTTCCGTTATCTATTGGTCTCCTCAGGGCTCCTCACACCAAACGTATTGCCCTGCTTTGTGCAATGTAGGCGAAGTGCTTATAAAAATGAACAGTTAAAATATTCTATAGGACCCATTTCCCCTAACATGCTGCATTGCAGTGTCTTGGGAAAAAGTCCTGTAGGTTGCATGTTTGGTGCGTTGCTCTGCCTGGCCTCTTTTAGGATAAATGGAGGAGATCCTTTAAAACTCTAGCGCAAAATTGCATAGCAATGAACATTATTACAACATGCACTGCGTATGTATCTGCAAGTTGTACAATGGACACTGGAGATGAATCTACTGAATAAATGTAAGAAAAAGGTGGAGTATTCTGACTGAAACATTTACTATACAGGGCTACTGTACACCTTGGCACTAGAGTGAAGTATCTTGAAACACATCTTGGGTTCATAGTTGTGGACAGTTAGAGTTAGGTGTTGACCTCTGCTATACCATGAGGAGTAAAGGGTTTTGCTCTTGTAGTTAGGCAGCGATCCTGTGATTGCTAAGTCGCTTGTCTTTTCCTTCCTTTGGAAACAGAGTGATCACATGACTTCTGTTTACTACTGGCACTAGAGCAGTGTTTCTCAACTTTTTTCAGTCAAGGCACCGTTTAAAATTCTGTACAATCTCGAGGTACCCCATTATAAAATGAAAAAGAAATAAACGAATAGTTTTACATAAGGTAGCAACATCCACACATATAGGACACCCAACCAAAGAGGTGATTTATTCGTCCAAAGCAAACACACTTTTGCACACTGGTGCTGATTAGTATTCCAGCACTTCTTTTCTCCTTCTCCCTCAGTTTCTCTCTCACACTTATCTAATGAAACCCAGTGCTAATGGAGAGGGGCAGGGTAGGGGCAAACAAAGATGCTGTGCAGGCACGTGACATCCTCCTTATTAACCTAATCAACATTGGTTGTTTAGAGGCCAGTGTCTAGAACAGGGTTTCTCAACCAAGGTTTGTGGAACCCTAGGGTTCCAAAGGCAAAGAAAACAAAAAAAGGGCGCACTGACCTAGCGCATTATCCTCAATAACAGGCTTTATTCATGTAACATTTAAAAATGGCTGGGTTCCCTAGGGTTCCTCCTGAGGTTGCTAGGGGTTCATTGAGCAATGGGCAATTTCTGCCTCTGAGATAAGTTTCCAATGACACCATTGTTCCTTTTAGCCATCTGTAAGGGGGCAATTATTCCCAATGATGACAAGTGTAAGGAGCATTCTTCCCACTGACTGTCACACTAATGTGTCATGAGTTGTAGATTTTTAATTTAATTTTTATCAGGGGTTCCCCAAGACCAGAAATTTATTTCAAGGATTCCTCTGTGTTGAAAAGGTTGAGAAAGGCTGGTCTAGAAGGTTGTAATGCATTGCTGCATGAAAGCATGGCTTTGTGTAACTAAAAGGCACGCATCAACCACCCACTGGCTTGTTTACCATTTTTGGGCAACTTTTAGGCATTTTGCGAAGGCACACTTGAAGAAACCTAAAGGCACTTCCCGATGCCTGGGCACCTGGTTGAAAAAAGCCTCACTAGAGAGAGACCAGATGGCATGCCATAAGCACGGGCATGCCATCTTTGGAGAACCTGGGTCTTGTTTTATTATGGAGTTCTCTTAAGATTACACCTTTTTTTGGTGAAGCACAGTCTGCATCACAAAGGTGCCCTGGATTGGGAAGTAAGTAGACAGAATTTCATTTGTTATTTAGATAAACTATCTTATATGCATTAATTGCTAGCCATAACCTGGGTTTCCCCTTTCAGCTGGAAGCAAGTTGGAGACCTGAGGTTCTGGATTCCTTATGAGAAAATTAGTCTACTGCTGTCCACCAGAAGTGCTGTTCAGTTATTGGCAGGGTTAAGATTGCAACGCAAACCAGTCTTTCAAAAGCCTAAGGAAGACATGCCTCATGAAGGCTTCTGTGTCTATGAATGGTACCCTTGTCCTGAGCTCATGTTTACTTTTAACTTGTCCTTACTGTTCAGAAGTGGACTTAAGAGTGTGATTGTATTTGCCGTTTTATTATCATTATTTTGACAGTTAGTGCCGAATTCTGAGCTACCACTGTAATCACGTTGGTGAATCTGGGGAACCCTGGCACGGGAAATCTCCACTGGCAATCTAGGATTGCTATTCTTGAAAAAAGTCTTCTACTATTTACGTTTTTAAAGGAAAACTATAGTCTCCTTTTAGAGGGAAAATAGTTTTCATTATTGTAATGTTTAGCTTAAAATAGATCTCCATGGATTCTCTAGGGCAGGTATTACCTGGAGGGCCGTAGTTTGGGAATCCCTGCTCTAGGGAAAGGACAGTGGAAGGTAAGCATAATGTGCTGATGTCCTTTCCCACATAAAGCTCTCCAAAAACTCTGACCAGAGCATAGTGACACTCCCAGCTTTTTGGTATGGCTTGTTTTCTTTCTTCTTTCCCTGTAAGAACTGGAAGTAGAAAGAGCATGGACCAGAAGCATTGTGCTTTATCTCTGACAGTACAGGAGAAATTGAATTAACATATTACACTTGCCTCCTTCTATTCTTTCCTTTGATAATTCATGAAGCTCATCTTGAAAATATTTTTTTTAGGTGACTTCAATATTTTACATGCTTGGTGTTGAGCATATGCAATTTTGAATTCCACATACAGATTTTCCCTCTAGCAACTAATGGAATTTCAGATAGTCGGTCATCCTCCTTGAATAGCAATGCAATATTGCTTAGCAAAAAACCTTAACCACATGGAGAAGGCATTGTGTATAAATGTCAAAGCAGTCTGGTAGACTTGCATTGAGAGAAAAGCACAGTAAGGCAAACCCATTGTATAGCACTATTAAAGAAGAAGAGCCTGCATATGTAATAAATAAAAAAAACATATGACAGCTCATATATAAATGTACATTTTAATAGTATATTATATGTTAAAAATGCAGTGATCCAATAACCTACAATCATTTGATTACTTTCAAATGTATATCTAAAAAAAAATAGCAGACTATATTTTCCTTGAAAGCATGCCACACATCATTTGTCTCATATGAGTAAAAATATCCGAAAGCTTTATTTCTGATATAAAAATATATAGGTTACAGCAGTAACTGTGATATTGTTGTAAAAAGCCAAAAGGCTGTGTTTCTGTTAGGGAAAACAATACACTATCCTTGTTATAGAGATGTTAAATCATTGTTTGCTGAAAAGGAAGTCTTTAAACTACTGGAATTATAGTGTAATTTTAGCAATAACATCTGGTTAAGTGAGAACATTTCACACACACTCCAAGCACTTTATCTGGAAACGATGGTCCTCTTTGGCCCTTCTGGCAATATTGTATTGTTTATAGCAGCTCTTTGCAAGCAACAAGTGCAGTTGTTCAAATGTAGACAGTTCAGTTAGCCATGTGGATTGTATTGAGTATTCCTCAAAAACTATCTTATATGCATTAATTGCTAGCCATAACCTGGGTCTCTAAGCTGTTAATTAGGTCTTTGAGTGGGTTGAAGTGTTGATTTTGGCACTTGCCAGTTATTGCATAACTGTTATTCAATTGACAATAACATTGCACAACCCTTGCCATGCGCAAAGCCCATTTTAAAAAACAAGAGTACAAACAAACCAAACGTAGGTAGCAGCCTGCTACTATGAATGGAGCTAGACCTAGCAGTGATCTAAAAAATATAACCTGTGATATCTTGCAAATGCAATACATCTCATGCTGCTTTGGTAGCTTCTTTCATTGTAATTGCCCCCCTTTATGGGAGAAAGCCATTCACTACCTTTTTATCTTGGCAATTGGCCCAAAGCTGTCACTTGGGGATGGAAAGACAGTCCTCAGTCCTTAGTAAGCTCAAACAATATCTTCATTTCCAACATCCCATGGGTAAGTAGGAAAGAACATCTCAGTATATGTTGCTGGGGAAGTAGACATTAAAGTAAATTGCTTTGCCCTTGTTAAAGCACAGGTTTGCTTTAAGAAAGGGAAAATAAATAGGAAAATTGCTATCACCCTCCATTTTTTTTCCATTCATTTCATACACTGCTAAAATCTTTATTTTTAAGGCTCTTCACAAAATTATCAAGGGTTGGCCATTCTATTGGAAAGTCGCTAAAACATCCACTTTTCTACAATACGAAACCTTTCAGACATAAAGAGGTGTTGTAGAACATATTGGGGTGGTTTTCTTTGACTTGTTAGGTTAGATCACAGTAGAAAAGCCATAGGAGTTGATGAAATTATGGAAATTATTAAACATGTGAGTTGTTTTTTGCATGTAAGAGACTAAGAAGTCACACCTTTACCCAGCATTCTCTGTGGAAGATCCATCTGCCTAAAGATTTCATAAAGTAATGCATAAGCACTGTAAAGTAAAGGATTCTCCTTTGGTTCATCTTTTCTTTTTTTTTTTTTTTAATGTCAAAATTAAGTAAGCAATATACAATAGATAGTGCTGGAACATTTGCACGTGTAAGTGAGGGTAAATCCTACCTCTCTGTTGTTATTGCACAAAATGTACTGGATATGTAAATTGGATACATATTAAATTGCTGGATTTAATGAGGAGTTCTCCTTTAAATCCTTCTTGTAATACAGTTACATACATTCGGCTTACATACGACTCATACTTACAAATGGAGGTAGACAACAGGAAGTGAGAGGAGATCTACCCCTAGGAAGGGAAGTTCACTCCTGAAGGCATTATCATGGGAAAAGGTGTCTCCACTGAAGCTTTGTCACCAATTCTTGTTTCCACAACAACAAAAAACTTTCAAAATCCAATTGTCAGAGGGATAGAAAGTGAGGTGAAATCTTCTGATTAGGGGCACAGACAACAAAACAAACATTACAGGGGTGTTAACTCTTCCCTATGCTATCCAGAAAACGTAAAAAAAAAAAACATTTTTTTGGTTGGAGATTCAAATGTACCTGTTCCACCTTACATATAAATTCAACTTAGGAACAAACCTACAGAACCTATATTGTTTGTATAAAACAGGAAAAAATCTAGGTCAAGTTAAAATAATGAAAAGGCGAGTCAAAAACCAGTAGATTATCAGCTCATGAGAAAGGAAAGCCGTGAGTAATGGCTAAGCAAGCGTGATGTCTTCAGTAACAGCCAATCCCAACGTGTTTTGTCATCAGTGACATCTTAAAGCGGAGTTCCGGCCACAAAATCGACATAATTGATTTTGTGGCCATCCGCTTGCTTTTCCTCACCTGAAAAGGAAATGGATAGTTACGATTTTTTTTTTTTTTACTTGCCTTGTTATTGTAGAAAAATATTCTCACCTTTCTTCCACTTCCTCCCTCAGCGACCTCGGCCCGCGTCGTCACTTCCTGGTTGGCAATGATTCCTGAGGGCAGGACGTCATCGCTCCCAGGAATCAATGCGACGGCACCGGCCCCGCTCGTCACTTCCGGTGCGACGCCGCATTCCCCGCTAAACAGCTTCTGGGCATGCCCAGAAGCTGGGGAGGAATGCGGCGCTGCACCGGAAGTGACGAGAGGGGCCAGTGCAGGCGCATTCTGGGAAAAGAGGACGCAAAAGAGGATCGCGCTGGCTTCAGCTGCCCACATCAGAGATGGCAACGCTGGAGAAGAAATTTTAAAAGTGAGTATTTCTTCTTGCAGGTAAGTGCGAACCGGGACAGATCAGAGGCTAGCCATAGTGGAATGTACTAGCCCTGACTGTCCCGGGGGTATTTTCATTGAAAATATTTTTTTGTGGCCGGAACTCCACTTTAAGAGGGGCAGGCCGAACATCAGACATATATACATATATATTGTTTGTAACCCAGGGACTGCCTGTATGCATACAGTATTTATTGTGATTATATACCAATTGGTTCTGCTGCTGTGAGATATAATTACATTGTAACGGAAAATCCCAATGTATTTTGGCGTCAGTGACGTCTTCCGAGGGGCAGGCCGAACATCAGACATGTATACATATATATTGTTTGTAATCCAGGGACTGCCTGTATGCATACAGTATTTATGGTGATTATATACCAATTGGCTCTGCTGCTGTGAGATATAATTACATAGAAGTTAGAACTGCCGTAATACATGGGGAGTTCCACTTTATAGTCCATAATTTACCTATGGAGGGAAGAGGACAGTAGGTATGTAGAATTACCCCCTAATATTAAATGTCATTGTATGGTCTTTGCAGCAGGTGAATATGGGTCTTGCTACTCCACCCCCATTAACATGGATTGATTGGATAGAATTTTTTGCTCACCCCTTGGGTTTGAGGAATGTATGTAGGGGTATCAGGTTGTTCAGTATTTTCTATGTACTGAAAAAAAAGGTTAACTTTGTTTGCAAAGATTTGCAGTTTGGGATCCATGATGATAGAATGATTGTGATAATAATGGAATTACTATAGAATACTTCTAGTATTTTTTGGAAATATATTGCATCATAAAAACAATAGGAACTAGATTCACGTGCCTGTCACTTCAGGTTGCATTTTTCCCAAATTCCAAGAGATGACTTGATATTACGAGATTCATGAGTAAGCAATGACACTCAGTAGGTCCACAATGTTTTACTCAAGTCAGATGCTGCCGGCGAAATTGGTGACAGAAGACAACTAGTTGGAATGATAGTATGTACTGTTTGCCCCCTTCACCTTTTTACCCCTGAGGTCAATTGTGTGTTCATAAGGCATCAGAAATCAATCTTCTTCACCTAGCAATTTTGGTAAGCATAGGAATAAAAAAGGCAAATAAAGATAATTCTACAGTGAGTACCTGCTTCACAGCTCCAAACTGATTGCATCTGTTCTAAATAGTCCTGGCTATGTTAGAAATGTACACCACTCAGCTTTGTGCATGATCAGCACCAATCTAAAAAGCAAGCTTCCATTTTAAATATATAATTGCTTTAATGCATGTTTGTCAATCACTGCACCAATCACTATTATCCTAACCACAGAGTGGTTACATAAATTACACTAACGTAATGGCTATTTCTGTCTGTCCTATAGGTATTGTGTGTTTAGAAAGTCTGAAAGTAATTGGATGGGTGAGAAAATTATGTAAGAGACATTTTATAACATAAGCTTCTGGCACATACACGCACACACACAGAGACAAATATAGGAAATATAATTATCTGTGATTTAATCAGACAACACGTTTAACCCCTGTTTGGGCTTCGTGTACATTAGCCCTGAGTTATTTTATGGAGTTCTGCAGCTTCTGTGTTTTGGCCTTAAGAGCTTGTTAAATATTCTATTTTCTTGTTAGGAAACCATCCATGTTCTATCACCAATACTTTGCCTCTCATTAGTGCAAAGTGATTAACCTATTGATTATCAATAGCACCTTATTAAGCCGAAATTACAGCTCTCTGAGTGGGTCCGTTCAATGAGGCCTTTCTTTTCTTGTTAAAAATTTATATGTGCTATATATAGAGAACAATCAGGGAGACTTGGAGCAGCATATATTAACCATTTCACTGCCAATGATGTTTAACGAAATAGCTGAAAATTTAAAAAATATATTTTTTCAGCCTTCTTTTAAAAATTTAAAAAAAAGTCTTGCATTGATATGGTTTTTTGAACGTTTTTGTATTTTTCAATACATCCCTTTCATTTTGTGGGTACAATACCCCTAATAAGAAAGCAGTAAGAGATCTTTCATATAGGTAACACTGTCTGATAATAAAATGTAGAAGAGTAGTTCTGCGTTATGGCCAAAGTAAAGAACTATACTGCTGCTGCCTCCACTCAAACAACTACTTTAGAAAGTTAGAAAGGGAAATGGAGAGTGGATGTGGTGCTGCTTCAATGGGTAAAACACTGTAATATAGTAAAATGCTCCTCCTCCTAGTGTAGTCTCCTTTGGAAAAAAAACTCCTAATACTGTAAATCAAGCCAATGATTATATTAATGATAAATAAAATGCATATTTCAAATATTGCAATTAATATATATATATATACAGTAATATCTCCACAAAAAATAAATAAAGCAATACTTAGTATCTGTATAAGTGCCCACTGGAATTTAGTGTTATACAGTTAATAT
The DNA here is from genome assembly GCF_965119305.1 of Pelophylax lessonae. Classification (NCBI taxonomy): domain Eukaryota; kingdom Metazoa; phylum Chordata; class Amphibia; order Anura; family Ranidae; genus Pelophylax; species Pelophylax lessonae. Next base: position 169,981,297 of record NC_138775.1, on the reverse strand, counting down.
GGACACAGTTCTAACAATGCAATAAATAAGTTCATATAAAGGTGCTTGATGAACAGAAAAGTGACAGGTGGTTATTCTCTATATATCTTGACTGATAGCAGTGAATCCACAGTTTATAAGTCCATAATAAAGTGCTATTTAGTGTTTCAATATCTGTTTGTTTTTTTATAAGTCTGTGCGGTGTGCCATTGTCTCCACTTGTGCTCCCCTCCTTTACCGTACTCACCACAACTCCACATATTGGGGGTAAACAGTATCCACAGCCCACAGTAGCTGTAATTAATGTTTGGGTATCCTATGTCTCCCCTTCTCTGTTTAGTCCTCTCAGCCAGCGGTCTCATACACATGGTGGAATGACAAAAAACAAACCCATAGTGTAATTCTGTATGATAGTTTATTATAAAATAGTTAAAAATCCACTTACATGGCAAAAACAGTATGAATGCAAGAATCAGGAAGTCCAGGATGCGATGCGCTCCATGGACTAGAACCGGAAATTACACAATGATGCTCTGAGCTCCGCCCTAGGTCCTATGTCATATGCGCTACTTCCCGTCTGTGGAGTGAATCACATCCTGGACTTCCTGCTTCTTGCTCACATACTGTTTTTACTATGTGGTCGTTTTTGTGGGGTCTCCTTAGTCTGTCTGTAAAGTGGCGCATCTGTAGCATGTATAGAACATGCTGCCACAAAAATGACATTTCTACAGAACAAAAACAAGTCAAATCACATTTAAATTGACTCGCGGTTGCAACTGCTTGCACCGGGCTAATTAAAAAAAATTATGAAAAAAACGAATGAAAAAAAAATCAATACCAGACCCTTATCCAAGTACGCAGCCTGGCAGTCCAGGAAAGAGGGGGGGAGAGGGAGCGCCCCCCCCCCCCAACTATACCAGGCCATATGCCCTCATTTTGGGGATTGGGTGCTTTAAGGCAGGGTGTCTGCAGGCAGGGGACTCATCACAATCACAATCTACCCCCTACTCATTCACCAAAAAACTGTCAAAAAAAAAACACTACAAGGGTTTTTGAAGAGTCCTTTATTAAAAAAAAAAATAAAAAAACAATGTCCCCCAATGTAGATCCATTGTCAATCACGACACCTGCCGAACTGCCGGTGCATGCTGAGTCAGTGATGTAATGAGGGGGGAGCACCAGGTGCATCACCAGGTGGCCCTGCCCTTTACCTATTTAAGAACTGCCAGACCGCGGAGGAGGCATTCGGCTGTCTGGCTTTGACCAGTGCAGAACATTTTTTTGGGGGGTCCGGCGCTGGCAGCGGGCATCGTGATTGATGGTGGATCTACATCGACATTGTTTTTTTATTCTTTTATATTTTTAATAAAGGACTTGTCAAAAACCCTTGTAGTGTTTTTATTTGTTTTTATTTATATTTGACAGTTTGTTTGGTGAATGAGTAGAGCTACAATGTACCCCATACTTATTTACATAGGTGGGGCCAGGATCTAGGAGCCCTCTTGTTAAAGGGGGGCTTCCCAATTCTGATAAACCCCCTGCCCACAGGCCCCCACAACCACCGGCCAGGGTTGTGGGGAAGAGGCCTTATCAGAGGTCCCCTGCCAGGTTGCATGCTCAGATAAGGGTCTGGTATGGATTTTGGGGGGGACCCATGCTGTTTTTTTTTTTTATTATTATTTAATTTGAGCTATTAGCGGGGAAGCTTGCTAACAGCTGATGACTCATTCACTAATAAGGACGGGATGGCCAGCTTTCCCAGCCCTCCCTAACAACATATTGACTGTGCACTCGGCAGGTGAACATCCCGCTGAATGCACAGGAAATCTGGATCGCACAACACTACTACTGTACTTAATACAACAAAATTATATATGGTAGCTCTCTGACAGCAGCAGTAAAGTACGTATATACTGTATATATTCAGTTTATGTTTACAGTAAGTACCCTACTTACGAACTAGTTCATTACGGGAGCTTGTTCGTAAGATTAACTTGACTAAGTCCAGCAAAGTTCAGGGCTTGCCGACAAATGCTGCAAGCACTGATCAGTGTGTTCTAGTGGGGTAGTCCTCCTGTCAGAATACAAAGGCACAGCATGGGAGATTGCTGCATCAACATTGCTTATGTTGGTACGGCGAGTTTTTTTTTTTGGTCAGCCCACTGAGTTGAATAAAAAATAAAAACTGAGTGTGTGTACCCAGCTTTACAGGATTGGACATGCTAATGCATTTTTTGCATCTGTGAAGGTTCGTAATTTGAACGTTCATATGTAGGGGGGTTACTGTATAGTGTATATATATATATATATATACTGTATATACAGTATTTAAATATATAATAGGCCAACCAGTATTGGGAGATTATAGCCCTGGGTTGCAAAAGTGCTGCAGTACAGGCACAGTCTATATTACTGGGACCTGTCTGCTGGAGGGGGTAGCCGACTGGCAGGGTGACATACACAGGTAATAGCTCTGTAGGCTTGGTATAGGTAATGACAGCAGCTCTGGACACTGATAGTGTGTGAAGCATGCAGCAGTATCTCCTACCTTTTCCCTCTTCACACTGAAACCCATCGCTAATGCTAATCAATCCTCTGTCCCTGTCAGATGGGGTTCCTCTCTGTACACTGTCCACTTGCAAATGCATGACAAACTCAGCGAGGCAATACTATTTAAAAGCACTGCCCCAACCAAGATGGCCGCAGAAAGTCACAGAGGGTTGCAGTGTCCAATCGGACAGCTGCTTCCCATGCAACAGCTATGAAGGCTGCTGGGGAACATCATCCCCCTTAAACTCCACTACATCCCTGAGGTGGCAAGGCGCCACCTGCTAGATGGAGTAGAAACTGCACTCGCCAACACCCATGTTCTTTAAGAAACCAGCCACCATGCCCAGCAATCACTGTTGCACACTTTATGTGGGGCACATTCTTTGGCCAAAGGAAACTGTCCCTACTATGAAAATACCAGATGGTTTCTTTGACCCCTCCAGGCAAAAAGTCCCCACTCCTCCCCTTTTCAGAATAATATTCCTTTTAGAACATTTTGTGACTACAGACACCCAGGAGTAGCTTTGGTATGTAATTATTATGCCCACAGACTACTTGTATAACTCTTTTTGACACACGGGCCTGTTGCCTATAATCAGTCATTATTAACAGTCCATACAGATGTATACTTTTTATCTGAAATGGACTTTATGGACAGTCTGACTAAAGGTCACAGCTCCATCTAAAAATTAGAATATGAACTATCTGAAACTCCAGCAACAATAAATTAAACTGGCAATAAGGGGGAGGAGAAATTCACAATACATCATAACACATTTAAAGAGATGTCTTCCCTTAAGCAGAATGGACTTTGAATATGGGATATACATTTGTAAAAAGTTGATGCCATAGACCTTCTTTAACTGATTCCTTTCATTTCCTGTGACAAATATTACGGAAATCCAAAGAAACTCCAGCTGAAGCAGAGAGGATTCCTGCAGACTTTGTCTCTGCTTTCTGTCTGCATTATTCATTGGTCCCGGAACCTCATCTGTATGCATCCCAGCTGTGGAGACTGGTAAAATATTCTGCATTACTAAATATTTATAGTATGAGGATAGATGGAAAAATAGATCAACATTGGTCATAAACCTTTTTCTATAATTACATTGTTATCTTCAGTACTCATTTTCTTAAGTAGCTATGTTTTGACTATGTGTTAATTATCACTGATTAAAAATAAGTTCTATAACTGTGTTTGTTCAAGTATTAGTCAATGGTGATACAGCACTATATATGAGTTATATCATATTCTATGTACATTATATCATATGTCCTTTTAAAACACAGAGGCCCAGAAACCGGGCTTCATGTAATGGTTTGTATTTAATAAGTCTTTTGTCTTTCCATTGAGCTATAATGGCACTCTGCTACCATCTCACACATGCCAAAACTTTGCAGACTGTGCATTTTATTAGCAACCTGTGTTGTGAATTGTCCAATATATCTGTCAGAAGAAAGCATAATGCTGGTTAAAAACACACTGCTGACCAGGTCTGTGATGTGTGCTGTATGGAATAAAAATAAAAAATTACTCACAAAACGGAGTATTTGCAAATCTTTGCAGAAATGTCACAGCTTTCCAAACCTTGGGATGCGTAGGAGTCATACATTTACAGCAAATATTACTAAGCCATTGATTGAATCACAAAAAGTGATTAAAAGCAGAGCTATACTTAAATGTTAACCTAAGGTTATGCTAAAAGTCTTGCTAAAAATGTATGAATAAACAGTAACATTAGTACTGAAATTTTTTGAAGTGGAAGTGAATGCAAATTCGCAGCTGAAGTATGTAAGTGTGAAATGTATTACCTGCCAAAATCTTTGAAATCTTGTTCTAACAGCTTTCTAATCTATTCATGTCAGGCAGGACTGACCTCACTTTCCTTTACTGCATCTAAAGCAACACAGCTTGGTCAAGGACCTCCCACCATGTGATTGGTTAGTGAAATAGCAATAAACTGATAAGGTTAACTCAGTACTCACTCCTTTTATTAAACAGGTCCTTGTATAACATACAATGTAATAGAGGCAGCTTCTCTTGCTGTTCTGTCCTCTTCTAGTCTAAATCATGTTTTGAAGGAAACGACAAGAGGCAAATGTAGAAAACAGTGATAATTGAAAATGCATTTATTATATGTTGAATTAATACATAATTAGATTAACTTGGGATATTTATATCTGCCTAGAATTTTGCTTTAAAGCTGAAGTGTAGTCATTTTTTTGGCGGAATGCCACACCAAACTCATTATTTACCTGAAGTAGCAACATCTCCAAAATATGCCTATTTCTAACCAATGACACCACAAAGCTCCTAGTTCACTCCCTGGTTACTCTTGCCTCGATTACTGCAACCTCCTTCTCTTTTGATTACCTTTACATAGGCTATCCCCCCCCTTCAGTCCATTATGAATTCTGCTGCCAGACTCATCAACCTTACCAACCACTCAGTGTCTCCTACTCCTCTCTGTCAATTCCTCCATTGGCTGCCACTCACCCAACTAATTAAATTCAAAATACTAACAACTTACAAAGCCATCCACAACTCTTCCCTCCAGCTACATCACTAACCTAGTTTCAAAAAACCAACCAAATCATTGTCTTCATTCCTTCCAAGAACTCCTAATCTCCAGCTTCCTCGTCACCTCCTCCAGTGCTCGCCTCCAGGACTTTTCCCGAGCCTCTCCCTTTTATGGAACTCCCTACTTCAATCTGTCCGGCTATCTCCTACTCTGCTTGCTTTTAGATGATCCCTGAAAACTCTCCTCTTCAGAGAAGCTTATCCTGCCCACACCTAGCAGCTTTACTTTTATTTTCTCCATAATCTCATCCCCCCCCACAGCTAATACCTTTTGTATCACTTTCCTCCTAGATTGTAATATCTAACGAGCAGGGCCCTCTGTTTCCTCTTGTATTGAAAATCAATCTTTTGGTGTTGCAGAGGTTACAACAGAGGCAGCGAGGGCAAAGGATTTACTCCACTCACTCGCCCCTTCCTGCCCCCTTGGTCATTCTCAGAACTCTTACTATTATTTGTCCCTCAATGGAAGAAGGGCAGATGAATGACAGGATCTCCCCTGTCTAATCACAGAACATGTTGCATTGTGGTGCATCCATTGGCGTATCATCCATGTGGGGGGCCCACTGTGACCCACACTGCGCACATAGATGGTCCCCTGGTTCACAGCCGGAGCGACAGGAGGGACATCTGTGAGCACTGGTCTTCCTGCGTGGCTTTCCAGCCAACAGCTGCTTCTCCTCCTCTCCCTCCAGTGGCTGTCAGTTGAAAATCCATTTAGGGTGGTACTCACAGCTGTCCCTCCCGCTGCACCGTTCCCCTGCTCCCTGTGTCCTCCTCCTCTGCCCCCTGTGTGCTGCTCCGGCTGGCCCCCTGTCCTCCTTCTCTGGCTCCCCTCCGTGTCCTCCTCTTCCTCCTCTGCCCTCCTATGCTCCTCCAGCTGCTCTATCACCCCCTTGTCCTCCTCCTCTGCCCCCCTCATCCCCCGCAGCCGGCTTCCCTCCTCTCCTCACCCCCCGGCTGCTGGGGGGAATGTGTCAGGATGGAGAGCGGAGGAAGGGGCAGGTAAACATGTCATTTACTGGCCCTTCCTTTTTTCAATTTGACACGGTGAGCGATCACTACCGATTGCTCCTGTGTCCTGTGTTAACCGAGCAGAGAAAACTGTGTTTACTCTGCTTCAGTTTATGAATGAGCGGGAGCCTCTTTCTCCTGTTCATTCATCTTCAATGCTGAGGCTGCTGAGAACGGGACTGGGGAATCTCTTTTCTCAGTCTCAAAGGGGAGATGTCAGGGGTCTGTTTAGACCCCTAATATCTCATTAAAGCCCACCAACAGAGCAGATAAAAAATTTGAATGAAAATAACAAAATGTAATTGTAACAAACTGTAAAAAAATTAAACGGTAAAAAAAAAATATATTATAAAAAACTACTCCCCCTCCCCTACACTATCCACTGCCCCAACTCCCTCCTCCCAAAAAGCATTGTGAAAAAAATGAAAAACAAATTAAATAATTTTAAGTTAAATTACATTAAAAAAGTAATACAAACAATAAAAAAAATACTGACACCATCCGCTGCTCTACTGACACTGTTCACTGCCCTACTGACACCGTCCACTGCCCCATACCCCCCCCCCCTTCCCCAGAAGCATTGTAAAATTGTTTTAATAAAAACAAAAAACTCCTGACACCGTCCACTGCCCTGCTGACACTGTCCGAAACCTCCCAATCATTTTGAAAAAAAACGAATGCAAAAATAAATTGTAAAAAATAATTTAAAAAATGTAATTGTAAAAAAATAATAAAAATAGAAAAAAATTCTGACACTGTCCATTGCTCTACTGCCCTACTGACACCATTCACTGGCCCCCAAAAAGCATTTAAAAGAATAAAAATAAAAAAAATAAAATTAAAGTGTAAAAAAAATAATAAATAAAAAAATAAAAAAAAAAATAAAGAACTACTGACACTGTTCTCTGCCCTACTGACACCATTCTGTACATACTACCCACCACTGTACACTCCGCTACAGTACATTATACACCAACATACACTCCTCACTCCTCTCCTGCACATACTATCCTCCTCCATACACTCCGCACTCCTCTCCTGCACATACTACCCTCCTCCATAGCTCTGCACTCCTCAGCCGCACATACTACCCTCCTCCATACAATCTGCTTTCCTCTCCTGGACATACTAGCCACTGCCATATACTCCGCACTGCTCTCCTGCACATACTACTCTCTTCCATATACTCCACAGTCCTCTCCTGCACATACTACCCACCTCCATACACTCAGCACTCCTCTCCTGCACATACTACCCACCTCCATACACTCAGCACTCCCCTCCTGCACATACTACCCGCCGCCATACACTTCACACTCCTCTCCCTGCACATACTACCCACCACCATACACTCCGCACCCCTCTCCCTGCACATACTACCCACCACCATACACTCCATACTCCTCTTCTGCACATACTACCCACCACCATACACACCATACTCCTCTCCTGTACATACTACCCACTGCCATACACTCCACACCCCTCTCCTGCACAATCTATCTCCCTCCATACACTCCGCACTGTACATTCCCTGTTTAACATTACTGCATTCTGTACTATGTAAATAATCCCAGACTCTATTAAACCGCACCCCCTATATTTAGCGCAATTTAAGCCATGCCCACACTTCGCCGCAGCTCGCTAGGTTTGCCGCATTTTTTTATCAATGTCTGGGGCCCACTTTTTATCTTGCACACGGGCCCACTCATTTCATGATACTCCCCTGGGTACAATAATACTATTAGTAATGTAAATTACAGAAGGAGTAGAAAGGGGTGAGAGAGCAGCATAATTCATTTCCAATTGCAGCAGCTGCTGTTAACCCCTGCTTTACTGAAAAATGCCACTCTGGGCAGTACAGAGTACTAGTATAGAGGAAGAATGTTTACATGAAACAGCAACCTGTAGCTCATGGAATGCACACCTTTACAGGTAACTAATGAGTTTGGTGCTTTATAATCACTACCCAAATTCCATTACAGTGAGGGAACCCCTGATTGTCACCAGGGGTCACTAGAACTAGTGTTCCCATTGAAAGATATCCCTGTTATTTCTGTTCTACGTATAAACTAAAATTTGGGATCTTCCTTTGCACTCAGTTTTGGTGATAATGGCAAACACAGAGAAGGTTTATCTCCCTAACAGGAACACAGAAACCAAAAAAACCTGACAGGAGTTCTAATCCCTCCTCACTCTATCCAAAACTAAAAGTAAAGTATTGCCTTTTATTTTATTACATTGATCACAATTAAATAAATATTTCCCAGCAAACTATTTGTTATAAATCTTACCCTAGTAGTTTAGTTTACAACTTTCTATTCCACTTACTCCTACTCTTTCAGTGCTGCTTCCCTGAAATTCTAGTCTTCACAGGAAAGACAATTAAGAGTGGATAGTGCCATCATGAATCAGTATGTTAGCTTGGAGAAAGGAGTGGTGGGGGTGGGGGGGTGGGAGAAGCAGGGGAGTACCTTGCCGTCCTAGTCTATGGGGCTGTGTGTTTTTATTGATGCACCCTGCATAGGGAGAAAAAGCTCAAGTTCTTGCATGCAATGGTGTCTCCCCTAGGATACTGTAAGAATCTGCAAGTTGAAATAGGAAGCCTGGGGCAACAGTCATGGCACCAGCTTAAACTGGAACATAGGCAAAGATTAAAAGATAAAAAAACTACATAACTAGTAATCAGCAGCTGAAATTGCTTAAAACAGAGAGTTTAATATCACTTTGAATTTTTGGTAAAGTATCCAATGCCTAGGCATTTAATCATGTAATCTCTACGGCAAAGGAGACTTAGCCAATGTCAACCATTCACCAAAAAAGATCATGTGACCAGCTGATAAGACTTTTGGTCACATAACCAGCGATTAAAGAAAACTAGTATTTTGTTTCTAGAAATGTTAAAATGTCAATCATTCTGATACTTATTTATGCATCCCATAAGGTCTGTTAACATAGCTTTATGCTAACAATTAAGTATATGTTCATTTTAATTCTCCAAGATACCTTAAAGATTGGACACAGGCCATGCCGAAGACAAAATGCTATGTGAATCAGGGAATTTTTATGATACTGTTGAAGAATGTGAATATCTAAAACTCTATGGTTATATTCAGTCCTATAAAGAACCCTTACAGCTTAGTAACCCCATTCTAATACTTACAACATTGCTCTTGCAGCATTTTTCTTGGCTTTCATTCTACTCTGAACTGTGCAAAATAGGGAAGAGCAACTACAATTCTGCTTGTCTTGACTGAAGGGATTTTATTCAACCCATTTGATGGACAACCTTTCTTCATCCTCTCAGAAGATCTATGGTCTCTTTGCCAGTCTCCACCTTTTACACTTATATAACCCTGTTGTCTTCCTCTATGTGAAATCTCAGCTTTTGAGAACCAAAACTATAGCCACCTGAATGACTGGGATATTCCCTACCACTTTTCTCACACACTGATACATTTAGACGTGAATGAAATAAATTTAAAGAACCTGGTAATACATCAAATGAAGATGAGGCTGCTGTCTCATTGTTTGCTGGATTTCCTTACCAAACCGTGAAAGGTAAGAAAAGAGCAGGATGGCAGAAACTGGAGGTGTAAATGACACCCTGAAGCAACAACTTATATGAGTATAATAAGTTCCATCAATTGTACCCACTACTGGCCTTCCTAGTTGATGGTCTTATTTTATTCATATTGCTTTGTTTATCTCTTGAACGGTCCAAAACACTATAAGACTGATTAAAAAAATACCATGAATAGACCATATAAATTCTTTCAGCCTGGGGAAAAGTCATAAACCATCGCACAATATGCTGTTTATTGTCATTGTTAACTGGCATTTTCCCCATTTATTCCAGACTGCTGAAAAGAGAAACTACTTTAAAAAAAATACCCCTAGGCTTCGTACAAACAGGTTAATTTTAGGATATATTTATAGAGGTTATCTTTAGACATATTTATGGGTGACTTAATCACAGTTTGCTGAAAGCTCAAGTCCTTTTGCGAGTCGAACAAACTTTTGCATGCCTGACATCAAAAAACCTTAGAATGTTTGGATAGGTTTTAATGCATGGATCGACGTTTTATTCTAATGTAGTCCCACTTGGGATAAAATGCACATTAACAATAAAAAGAATTATAATGAACTCATATTCATAGGCTTACAAGAGTTCTCCTCTGGATGTTCAGTGTAAATTAAGGGAGAATGCATTTATCATCTGAAAATGTGGAAAGAAGGGCTTTTGTCATTTGAGTGCGCACAGTGCCTCTTGACCTTATGCTTGTTGAAATACTGTCAAGGTAAATACAAGTGGTGAAGGATGGCAGCTCTGCTAACATAGACATTAGATGGATACAGTGACAATGCAAAATAATTTTTTCCAGCTGGTAGGTCACAGGGAAAAAACTGTGATTATAATCCATTTACCATGAGATTCTCTATATACAGCCCACATTGTTAAAGTACTGTAGATCTAAACTCAATCAATAAAAGCTTGTATAAGCTTTAGCATAGCAATGTAATTCCAAAAATTACTTACAAAATGTTTAAATCTGCAGCTTATCTTTTTTTTTTTTTTTTTTAAAGAAAACCTGGTGATTTCATCATAAAGAGCCTTATTTAGGGCACTACCTGACATGGAATGACATTTCTGTGCAACTGTCACTGTTCAACTGACAATTGTGCAACTGTCACCGTGTTACATGCACCCCTAGTGATTACTATAAAGGGACATGTCAACACACATTGTGCAAGCATGGTCCACTCTTGTAACTATTAGTAAACTTGTTTGGATCAATGATGTGCGGGTTGCTAAAAGGCATGTGTATGTAGGCTGGAAAAAGCTAGAAGTGGCTAAAGAAGATTGATAGCAAGGAAATGCAGGTGAAAACAATATTTTATGGTTACAAAATGGCAATTGTTTGCAGTGCTTTAGCAAGTTAAATATCATCCAATTAGGGTTTAGATCGACATTATGGTTAGCTCTGAAATTTCTGAAAGAAACAAAAGAATCATCTCATCAAATGTCTATATCTGCATCCCAAATAAACCAAATATTATTACAAAAATGTTCTATCCAAATATGCATTTGTATTTTTGATTGATAATATGTCTTTAAGATTCCAGATATTAGGCAGAAACCATAACACATAAAAGTAAATCATTTCCCATCTCAGTAATGAATTCTTCCCCCACTCCAGTGGGTGTTTTTCAGCTACTGACACATTCAATCTGCCAAAATGCTCGCAATAGCATGTTGGTGTCTTTCATTGTAGTCCATGTAAAAAAAAAAGGATAAAAATGTAGCAGTATTAATTAAACATAGGCAGTGTAAAAGGTGCATGACTGACACCCCCTTATATGTTGAAGTGGCAGAAAAGCCTACCGGTGCAGTACAGGCAGAAGTATAATTGATGGAGTCTGTCATTATCTGTTCAGGCTTTTTTTTTCCCAAAAGCTTGCCCTTGTCATTCATCGTTCTACTTGTCATTGTAGCCCTTGTCACACCATTTTCTGGGGAAAAGACATTTGCTAGAATTATATGAGTCACAATCTATCATTCCCTTTAGATAAGAGGACTGCTGGTAGATTCTTCGGGACACATAAACATGTACAGTATACTCATGGAATATATGCATGTGTGGTCATGGAAAACACACATGTAGGTATAAGTGCTTTTTATCTGAGTGAGACTTTTTATTGGTTGGGTGGTTTCCCAATGTCATCATTCCATAGCTAATACTAGCTGAGCTGTTGTTTGTTAGAATGTTCATGACATAAACAGGCCTACATGTATTTGCTGAGCATTTATGTTTACAAGCTGAGTAAATACCTTTACTACTAGTCTTACTTTACAGGAACAATCCCCAATGGACAGGAAAGTCCATACCAATCTACTGAGTCTTCCTCCAATATCAGTAAGCCAGCATTTTGCAGACTGCATGTAGATATGCGATCATTTCCCAACCTGACTATTATAGGCTAGATTAAAGGGGAAGTCAACCCTAATACTAAAATCTCTACATCTACAGGCATCCACAATCTAAGACTAACCTATCTAGCCCCGTAAAGAAGAAAACGCTATACATACCTTTTCTGAAGCCGATCCGGTCTGGTCTCCAGCGGCAGAAGCTCAGAGGAAACAGCTGACAACAGCTGGGAAATTAATAGGAAGAAGCGTCACCCATTGACTTTCTATGCGGCTTCCGTTTTCGGCTGCCTCCCCTGCACCCACCTCCACAGTAAAGCCACCGCTGACAATTCAGCGCGGGACCGGACCAGATCTGCTTCAGAAAAGGTATGTATAGCAATTTCTTCTTTACAGGGCTAGATAGGTTAGTCTTAAATCGTGGATGCCTGTAGATGTAGAGATTTTAGGGTTGACTTCCCTTTTAAAAAACAATAATTTCCCATCTGTGGGTAGGGTGATATAGACATCTCAGGATGGAAATGTTGGAGCTACCAATGCTAGCTCTTTTCTAAGGGTTATACCCTAAAACAGTGATGGTGAACCTTGGCACCCCAGATGTTTTAGAACTACATTTCCCACGATGCTTAATTACACTGCAGAGTGCATGAGCATCATGGGAAATGTAATTCAAAAACATCTGGGGTGCCAAGGTTCGCCATCACTGCCCTAGGACCATCATCCCTATCCTTCACTTTTAAGTGCAACATTACTCCTTGCAAACTGAAGCAAATATATTACCCTGACTACTGGTACCCTTTTTCCAGGTACCTGACTCGCCAATTACTGAAGCAAGGATATGGATGACGCCCTGGAGCACACACTTTCGAAAACAGGTCAACAGCGGCAGCTGCTGTGATTCTATTTTGACAGGTTTCTTTAAAACATTACTTCAGAAGAAAGAACAAGGATTAGACTCATGCTAATAGCCTTATATCAAATATTTGTAGTGTTCTCAAACTATATTACCATAAAAAGGAAATTAACATTTCCATAAAAACATTAACGGAAATGTTTGAAGATCCTTAGAACAACGATTTTGCAGTTGCCAAATTAGCTGAACTAGATAGATGCTTTAAGTGATCCGCAGGTTTTAAGAAGACAAGAGGCATAATTACCTATGGAAAGCCTATTTGTTCCCTATAATTTGGTGTAACCAAAACACAAGTACTTTCAAGATGAGAACATTGTAATTAAACGAATTGAGGGCTTGATTTTTAAATAAATATGTAGCTTGTGAATTCATTAGGGAGCAATTAGTAACACTTATTTGAAAACCAGCTGAAGGTAAACTTGTTGAAAAAAATCAAACGGAGATGAACTGACCCAGCAATTGGATATATGATTTCTAAACTAACGTGGAGAAGTAAAAATACACAGATTAGAGGAAGCCAGCAACATGATAGTCAGGATCATCAACTTCAAATGTATTGTTGGTGTATTATTTAACATACATTAAAGCATTATGCTAAATATACAAGATATAATAGTATGTGTATTATCATCCATTATGCATGCTCATCTCTTTTACTTTCTATTTGTTAGCTGCTCTTTCTATCTATAGGTTACATAGTTACATAGTAGGTGAGGTTGAATAAAGACAACAGTCCATCCAGTTCAACCTGTGTAGGTGTGTGCGGCTGTAATCATCTCACATACCCTGAATGTTCTGATCCTTGAGATGTACGTCTAATAGTCTTTTGAAAGCCACCATACTACCCACAGAAACCACCTCTTGTGGTAGAGAATTCCACAATCTTGTAGCCCTAACAGTAAAGAACCGCCCACATTGCCTGAGGTTAAAACGCTTCTCCTCTAATCGCATTGTTTGCCCCCGAGTCCTCATGCAATCCCTTCGACTGAACAGCTTTTTTTCTAAGCTGAGATCCCCATTGAGATATTTAAAAATTGCTATCATGTCCCCCCTCAGGCGTCTCTTCTCCAGGGAGAATAAATCAAGCGATTGCAGACGCTCTTCATAATCAAGGTCCTCCAATCCCCTAATCAGTTTAGATGCCCTTCTCTGGACTCTCTCCAGCTCCAACACATCCCTCCTGAGGACTGGCGACCAGAACTGGACAGAATACTCCAGATGTGGTCGGACCAGAGTTTTATAAAGTGGAAGAATTATAGACTTATCTCTGGAATACGTCCCTTTCTTTATGCATGCTAATATTCTGCTAGCCTTGGCAGCTGCCGCTTGACATTGCATGCTGTTGCCTAGTCTATCATCAACCAAGACTCCCAGATCTTTCTCCATTTTTGATTCCCCCAAGGGTTCCCCTCTTAATGTGTATTGTGCTTTTATGTTTCTAGTCCCCAAGTGCAAAACCTTACACTTCTCCACGTTAAACCTCATTTGCCAAGTCGTTGCCCAAGGCCTGTAGGATATCTGCTTCATGTTGTGCAGTTATTGCCCTGCCCAATTTTGTGTCATCTGCAAAAACTGATATAGAACTACTGATCCCGTCCTCAATGCTGTTTATGAATAAATTGAACAAGGTTGGTCCCAGGACTGAGCCTTGGGGGACCCCGCTTACTACCTCAGACCAGTCTGAGTATGCGCTGTTTATTACCACCCTTTGGACACGCCCTTTTAGCCAGTGCCGTATCCAGGAGCAAACCCTGCTGTCGATACCTGCAGACCTTATTTTATAAATTAAGCGCTTATGGGGAACTGTATCAAACGCCTTAGCGAAGGCCAAGTACACCACATCCACTGGTCTGCCCCTATCTAGCTCACAGCTCACCGCCTCATAGAATGTTAAGAGATTGGTTTGACAAGAACGCCCATTTGTAAACCCGTGCTGGTTACTGCTGATGATGCTGTTGTCTTTAGCAAACTCTACGATATAGTCCCTTATCATCTCCTCCAGAAGTTTACATACTACTGATGTCAGACTGACAGGCCTATAATTTCCCGGTATATGCCTCTGACCCTCTTTGAATATCGGAATCAAGTTTGTTTTCCTCCACTCCCCTGGTACATTTCCTGTCCTAATACTGTCAGCAAATATCAGGAACAGTGGTCTGGATATAACCTTACTGAGTTCCTTGAGTACTCTCGGATGTACGCCATCCGGGCCTAGTGATTTGTTTGTGTTAAGTTTACCCAGCCTTTCCCTGATTTCACCCTCTGTTAGCCATAGTGGCAAGTCCTGTGTATTACTACTAACCATACAGTCATGGTCAGTGTACCCCTCCGTTTCCTGTGTAAATACTGACGAGAAAAAAGCATTCAGCACGGTTGCTTTTTCAGTGTCCTCTGTAACCATCCTCCCATCATCGTTAATTATGTGTGCAATATGCTCTGCCCTAGTTTTTTTGCTGTTGATATATTTAAAGAATTTCTTTGGGTTTTTTTTACTATCCTCCGCTATTTGTCTCTCAAAGTACCCTCTGATTTATATTTCCTGAAGGCCAATTTTTTTCCCCTAATAAGTTTTTTAACGCTACGGTTTAGCCAGCCAGGTTTGGCTTTGTCTCTTCTAAATTTATTTCCCATAGGAATGCACTGCAAGATGCATTTGCTTAATATGTTCCTAAAGCATTCCCATTTTTCCTCTGTGGTCAGTGATCCCAGGGTTTGGTCCCAGTTTACCCTTTCCATCAATGAGTACAATTTTGGAAAGTTTGCCCTTCTGAAGTTAAGGGTTCTTATGTTCCCCACTTGCCTTGCTATATTGTTATTTACGCTAAATGTGATCATCCTGTGATCGCTAGAGCCCAGGTAGTCCTGGACTTCTACCTCCGAGATTATGTCTGGGTCATTAGTGATCAATAGATCCAGGATTGCGTTTTCTCTAGTAGGAGAATCCACCAGCTGTGACATGTAATTATCCTGTAAGGTTTCCGTGAATAGACGGGCCTTATGTGAGTGTGTAGTCCCCTCTCCCCAGTCAATGTCGGGATAATTGAAGTCCCCCAATATGATGACTGATCCTAGCTTTGCCACTTTACCCAAAAGTGCTAAAAATTCCAGCTCTACCTCCTCCCCTTGTTTAGGTGGCCTATAGCAAACCCCCACAATTACTTTTCCCTTTTCTCCTTCCCTATGGAGTTCTACCCACACCGATTCTAAATCCATGCTCATCCCATCCGTAATGTCACTCCTCTCTATCACCATTACATTATTCTTGACGTAGAGACATACCCCTCCCCCTCTTTTTCCTACCCTGTCCTTCCGGTACACCGAATACCCTTGGATATTTGCCAGCCAGTCATGTGAGGGGTCGAACCAAGTCTCCGTTATTCCCACAAGGTCTATGTCCTCCTCATGTACTAACATTTCCAACTCATCCATTTTATTAGCTAGGCTCCTGGCATTAGCATATACCCCTCTTAGTTTTACGGAAATTAAACGTGATTGGTGGTTATGTTTATTCCTGTTTGGTCTGAGGTTCTCCCGCACAGACCTACCGATTGACATTGTGGACCTACTGTCGCTGCTGGTGTTCAAAGTCCAGCCAACGTTTGTGTTTCAAGTGCCCTGAGCTCTGTCAATCAATACTGTTCATGGCCCTTAAAATGGTGAACTGTGGACTCTAACATCTAGGTGTTGGAAGTCAAATTTAAAATTCCTGATTCAGAGACAAAAATAATCTGTCACTTTGCTAAATGGGCCAAAGTGACATATTATCTATTGAGTACAACAACATCTTCTCTCCAAGGATACTCACCATCATCTTTCCCCTCTGCTGCTCTGTTGCTCAATCATAGTTCTCAGTAAATAATAGGTCATTCATAGTATGAAGGAGCATGTGACCTCCACCTAGAATGTAGTGCCTGGGCCTATCACTTGTCTTCAAATTCCACTGCAAAAAGAGGTAGAAGAAGTTAAAACCCAACTCAAAAACTTATTATCTACAGGAAAAGTAGCGAAAAGTAAGAAACTATCTAATTTGTTGTCTCCATTAAGGAGATTTCCTTATATATTCTGCCCAACGAGAGGGAATCAAAGTGAGCAGGAGTTTATGTTAAAAGTCTTTAATAAGGCTAAAGACGGCAACAACAACAAAAAAAAATTCTAGTACAGTAGATAAACTTTTTTTGGCTGCTTTCCTGTCTCTGCGACCCCTGTCCCGGTTTTACAGAAGGTCACTGAGACACACAGTGAGTGTAAATATCCACAATAAATGTCACAGGCCGCAGAAAAAAAGCCCTAAAGAAGTTTTAATCCTTTCCAATTTTTATTAAAAGCAAATGAAAAAAGTTATGGCTGGAGTTGGGATTTAAACCTATGTGGGTTTCAAAAACATCTGACACAGAGCTTCCACAGGGTTCAGATTCAACTCTCAACAGAAATAATTGATGCATGTGAAATGTTAGTATGTGTGGGTGGTGTGGGTGTTTTTGCGAGGGACCCTGTCATCTTGTCCTGAAGGGTTTTATAACCAGCCTCTTTAAGTCTTTAAAGAAAATTATAAGGGTTTTGGGGCAATTATATCTTATTTTTATGTTATATACTGTAGTTTAATACACTGCTTAATTTTTTTATTAGTATTTGCCGTGTATACAATTTTATTTTACAAATACACATTTAATATATGAAAAAGGATACCTAGAGCATGATGGATTTTCTAAAGAGAGAAGTTATCTTCTTTGAATCATGCTGTATCATGCTCAGGCTTATAGACCCCAGACCTTATATAAAGAGGACCTGTCACACCCTATTCCTATCACAAGGGATGTTTACATTCCTTATAATAGGAATAAAAATGCTAAAATAAAAAAATTTAAGGGAACGTGTAAAAATAAAACATTTTTAATAAAATAAACAATTTAACAAAAAAAAAATTGTCCTTTCATGCTCGCACGCAGAAGCGAACACATGCGTATATGTAAACGACGTTCAAACCACACATGTAAGGTATCACAGTTAATGTTAGAGCGAGAGCAATAATACTAAAACAAGGCCTCCTCTATAACTTTAAATTGATAACCTGTAAAAAGTTTAAAATGTAGCCTATGGAGATTTGTAAGTACTGAAGTTTGGTGCCATTCCACGAGCGTGTGCAATTTTAAAGCATGACGTGTTCGGTACCTATTTACTCTGCGTAACATCATCTTTCACATTATATAAAAAATATTGGGCTACTTTTACTGTTTTTTTTTTAAGTGTTTTTTCCCCAAAAAATTGCTATGCAAATGCTCTGCTAAAAAAATATACACTGTAATGTTTGGGGGTTCTAAGTAATTTTACAACAAACAAAATATGATTTTTACACGAAGCACAGGAATGCTGCCTTGTATGGAAGCAGTTAAAGGACATGAGAATATAAAATATCCTTATATAATAATTATTATTTTGAAAAGCAAATCTCCTTTCAAAATATGATTTTTCTGTTTTTCAAAATCTTTTACACTATTGTTTATGCTTTCTATTCTTAGTAAAGGAAGAAAGAAAATACATAAAAAAAAAAAAAAAAAACACTAACCATTCCCTTAAGCCTATCCAGAAAAAAATGTGACAATGATTGCTGGCATTTTGTAAAGGATTTTTTTGAAATATTTCTCTCATTTATTCTCTCATTGCATTAATAACATGGCTCTTCAATGCACAGGCAGCATTGTACCAACATAGTCAAGAGGTAAGCTCTATTTAAACTCAGCCAAATGACAGGATTGAGTCGGGTCCAAGAAGCAGAGAATATGTCAATCAACAGCAATGCTAGCAGTGTTTGAGATCAAATGCAGTGATTCCCCAGCAACCAGTTCCTAATGACATTTGCCTCTTATATGAATTGATAATGCTGTCCTACAGAAAAAGGTATCTCTGGGTGATTATAGCTGTTCTACCAATCTCATACTTCTCACTGTTTAAGAACAAAAAAAAAAGGTAATGGCAATAATCATCCTTTTTCCAGTCCAGGCTGCTCTTATACTACCTGCTGTAAACCTCAAAGCCAATGATGTACTCTGGATCCTTTGATCTTTAGTAGCATTCTCTTAAAAGCTACATTCAAATGTATCTCAATAGCAACATAGTAAAGAGATGACCAAAAAGTTCTAAATTTGAATAGGCTGATACATAAATTCTTTATAGAAGATGCTTTTTTCTTATATAAACTTCTGTTGTAATAGTGACAATACTGAGGATTCCAGAGTTACTATAGGCAAAACAGAAAAGGAACCCCAAAACTTCTACATATCTTTACCTTGGTAGAATACGTGCAATGCCCATTGGTTTTTGATTGATTTATAATTAGTAATACGTGAGCTGAGAAGTGTATCTATCTATCTATCTATCTATCTATCTATCTATCTATCTATCTATCTATCTATCTATCTATCTATCTATCTATCTATCTATCTATCTATCTATCTATCTATCTATCTATCTATCTATCTATCTATCTATCTATCTACCTACCTATACCTTGGTAAAATGCATACAATATCCACTGATGGATAGCGCTGATAATGATGGATAAGTGCTTTATAATAAGTGATTAGAGAACCAAGACATTTATCTACCTATCTATCCTGAGTAAATATATATTTTTTTTAGGTGTATATTTTGACATTGATATACTGTCGCATCATTCTTATCATCCTTTCTGCCCAGGACAGGCAAGTGAATGGGCCCAACCTTATATCAAAGTATCAGAATGCAAGGTGCAGCTACCTTTTGTACTGTAGAGATGAGGTTAATGGCAGGGGGAAGGCTGCATTAGGGTAGAGACAGTAAATAAGGCTGGGTTGGAGTAGTGGAATAGAAAAAGGTTGGGGTTAGAGTAGCAGCAGGAGAAAGGCGAGATTTGAGAAGAGACAGGAGAGAAGGCTTGGTTAAGGTAGTGAAATGGAATTAGGCTAAGTTAGGGTGCTGGCAATAAGGAAGTCTGGGTAGGGTAATGGCAAGGGGATTAGGGTGGAGTCAAGGAAGAAGGCTGATTGATGTAGTGGCAATTGATAAGAAAGAAAAAGAGTAGTGGCATCAAAATGGATGGGTAAGGGTAGCAGCATGCGAATGGCTAGATTATGGTAGAGACAGAAAAGACAGTTGTGCTAGGGTAGTGGCAAAGGGAAGGATGGATTAGGGTATAACCAGGGAATGAAGCTGGGTTAAAGTAATGGCATGGAAGAAGGTAAGGCTAGGGCAGTAACTTTTAAAAAGGATAAGTTAAACTTTTTACTAAAAATAATAAATTCACATTTTTTTGAAGGTGAAAAATTGTGTGTTCATTTATTTTTTGTTTCTAGAGCCTGTAAAGCATTGCACCAGTGATTAGCAGATTGCTCATGCCATGCAGGTCTCCTGCAGATCTGTCACTGTATCGGCTTCCTTGTATCTCATACAAGGACGCTGATACATTCTGACAGGCAGAATGAATAAACTACCACAGTGCTCACAGCGCCATTGTAGTTCATTGAAAACTACAAGCCGGCAGCCGCAAAGGCTGTCGAATCTTGTAATCTTTCATTCATAGAGAGCTATAAATAAGTGACTCGGCCACGTGGGCACAGCTCTGCATGACCACTTTTCTTTTTAAATTTTGACAGCTAGCTTCCACCTCCCGCTGGAAGCGGGAGGTGTGGGGACGGTGCATTCATAGTATGTTACATGTTACACCCCGAATATGGGTGTAACATGTACCATGTTATTTAAGGTGAACTTACCCTTCAAGGCAGTGGCACAAAGAAGATTGTTTTGAGCTAAAAGCAGAAATTATCTGGGCTAAAGCAGAACTACACAGCATTTGAGCACCACAAACATAAAAACGTTTAATGTAGTAATTTAATGAATTACTTTATTTTGCTGAGAAAACACAGAATTTACAGCTGTGATCATTCTGAGTAAGGGCAGATGATTCATGTAACATTTATGTCCTGGAAACAATTTGCCCTTAGCTCAGGCATGCAGGCAAGAGGGTGTGCTTAGCTGAGAAAACCCCTCCTACCCTCCTGAATATTTCTGGGATGTAAGATATAATTTGCCTAGGCCTGGAAAACAGAAAGGAGCTGTTAATTAAATTAAAACAAGTAGTTATGAAATACTTTCCTACCTATTTTCTAATAGTAGCAGCATAAGGATAAAACATAGTCAATGTTGACTGAGAGTGTGAAGTTCCACTTTAAGGTAGTGGCATAGAAAAAAGGCAGGATTAGGGTAGTAGAATTGCAAAAAGGCTAGGTAAGGGTAGTGTCACGGGGAAGGCTGGATTAGGGTAGGGGAAAGTAAGAAGGTTAAGTTAGAGTAGTGGCATGGGAGAAGTTTGGATTAGATTAATGACAGGGGGAAAGGTTGGATTTATGGTAGTGGTGTGGGAGAAGGCTGGGTTAGGGTAATAGCAAAGTAAAATACTGGATTACACTAATGGCATTAGGGTAGTGACATTTAA
The DNA here is from genome assembly GCF_965119305.1 of Pelophylax lessonae. Taxonomy (NCBI): domain Eukaryota; kingdom Metazoa; phylum Chordata; class Amphibia; order Anura; family Ranidae; genus Pelophylax; species Pelophylax lessonae. Next base: position 169,959,867 of record NC_138775.1, on the reverse strand, counting down.
GAAGGCCGGATTAGGGTAATGGCAGAGAAGAAGGCCTGGCTAGTGTAGTGGGATGCACAAAGTCTGGTTTAGGGTAATGGCTGAGTGGAAGTGGGCCATCAAGTAATGGCAAGGATAAAGGTTTTGATAGTACAATGGCAGAAAATAAGACTGGGTTGGCATAATGGCCGGGAAGAAGACTTAGAGGACAATGGCAAAGAAGTGTAGAGAAGAAACACTAAATCCAAGCAAGCGGTGTCCAGAGTGCCTATGCCACATGAAGTTCTGCTTTTGGAGAAATACTGTTTCTCATGTAATGTCTAGAGTAAAAATGAATTCACTGATAAGCATAAAAAAAAAAATCTTTGGCTGAATAGCAGTTAGGATAGATTAAGCACACTAGAAAGTAGGATAAGAATGATAACATAGTTGATGAGGAGAGTTTTACATTACCCTACTTTACCCTCTAGGATCTTGTTACTGAAGGCGTAGTTGAATAGCTCTTCCAAATACATTTCACAGTAGGTTAGGGGAAGAAGCCTGCAAGTGGAAGAAGTAGAATAATTTACCAGGCTTGTGATAATTGTATTGCCCTCTAATTGTACACCACACCATAACTCACGATGTCCTTGAAGACAAAGTAACTGATTTTCTTATTATAAAATGTAAGCATGAACCCTTTCACACCTCATTTTAGGGCCCTGTTCATCAATTTTCATCTAAATCTCTATCACAGAGTCATAACAACAGATTGTAATGTTCTGATGTCCATCACATCTACGACAATTTATCTAGGTGCTCAGAACAATTAGTGTGTTTTTGAAGGTTAGCAATTCCGTTGCCTGATTTTCTATTCAATGTCTAATGATAGGGGCAAAAATAAATGAGTATATAGTTGATAATTTACACCACCCTGCTTTTCCCTCTTGGACCATATTACTGAAGGCATAGTTGAATAGCTCTTTCCTTTACATTTCACACTAGGTTAGGGGAAGAAGCCTACAGCTAACATTTCTCGTTGAAGTCAATAAGTATGGGTGACAGTGACCGACCATACAATGCATTATAGCCTTTACTCAAACTATTCTACGACAGATATTTCAGTATTGCATTATAAATTAGATAGTAATCATTATTATATTGATTCAAATTTCAGCCTGTCTTGTGCTTAATGGAGGATGCAGACTGTTTTCTTAGCCATTTTTCACAATGAAAAAAGAACAACTGATTATTAGTCTGTGTTACATGCATTTCTCATGTATGACAGCCTTTAAATTCCAATAAATATTAGTCCCACATGCACTGACGTTGCACTTGGTACTGGGCAGCCCATTAAGAGCTGCATCATAATATTATGACATTAATACACAAAAACTCATGCTGTGCATATCTGTATATGAGGTCTGTTAGAGAAATACATATTTACCAAATGTAAATTTTCACAAAATGACAATCCATGTGTTAATTAGTAGATGAAAAGATGTTCGGTTTCTTGTCACAACATTGCCTAGAAAATTTGCATGAGTTTGCATTACAATTCATAACAGCTTATAAAGCACTTTTTGCAAACCATCCCACATGTTCAGATTGTCTACGTGAAAGGTTAGCAATCATTTATTTGTTTTACTTTCCATTGTTATACAGTACCAACAGTGCTTTAGAGGGTATATAGAACCATTTACATCAGTACTTCTTTACCAAAGGAACTCACAATCTATTGTTTCTCTGACACGCCCACATACTTTACCATGGGAGGACACCGATTTATCTTCCAGTGTATTCTAAATTGTGAGAGGACACCTTAAAGCTCCAGAAGGAAACCAGAACGGGCACAGGGAAAATATACAACCTCTGTGTGGATAATATGTTGTTATTCCATAGCAGGAAGTGCCTCAACGAGACCTCTATGACAGGTTCCCCAAGAACTATTCAAAATCTGCAGAATGCTTTTCTGTACCTCCTTTCAATTTCCAAACTGCTATTGACTTAAAAAGTAGAAATGCAACATGGACATGTTCCTGTAGTTTAAAATTGTATATTAAAGCCCATCTAAAGTTTTTTTTTTTTTTTTTTTTAATGTTGAAGTTCCGCATTACTTCCCATGGATTAAAACATGCAGTGCATAAAAAAATAAAAATAAATAAAAAATAAATTAAAAAAAAAAACCCCAGCCACGTTCCACTGTTTTTATCACTTTAGCACAATAACAGTTCCATGAACTTGTCCATAAATCTCACCATTTATTTGTTCGTTTTCAATCAACAAAAAGACAAGTCTTCAACCTGAAGATTAAGTAGAATAATTTAACAGGCTTGTGTTAATTTTATTACCCTCTAATTGTAAACCACAACATAACTCACAGTGTCCTTGAAGGCAAAGTAACAGATTTTCCCATTATGGTATTTAAGCACAAACCCTTTCACGACTCATAGTAGGACCCTGTTCTTCATTTTTCATCTAGATCTCTATCACAGGGTCAGAACAGATTGTAATGTTCTGATGTCCATTAGATCTACCACAATTTATCTATGTGCCCAGATTAATTATTGTGTTTTTGAAGGTGGTTAGCAAATTGGTTGCCTGATTGCACTTTTAAAGATTCATTACTTGTTCTACTTACCTTGTGGTTAAGGGAGGGGGGATCATGAGATGTGCTCAGTTCCATTATTCTTAGGAATTATGAAGATATGAAATGAGTTTAAGGCAGGATAGATGTATACAATATTTGATTTGGCAGTAGACATGTACTGTACTGTATTTCAGCTGTTCATTAAACACAGCAAATTGATAAAACATGATTTTTTATTTTTTTTTTGTAATACCAAGATAGGCCTGTCAGTTAGATAATATGACCCATGTATAGCCCATATTTAAATTGAGATACAGTGTTAGTTATGAGCTGTTCTGAGTTAAATTCTAATTCCAAATAATCTCATCTCCAATGACATTCAGATGAGACGTGGTAATTAGTTTTTTGTGATGTGCCTGCCACATGATTACATCCTGTTAGGGCGGCCACAGATGAAACCCCGGTCAAACACGAAATGAGCATAGTAATAAGAAATGTGATTTTAGATCAGCATTGATGTTGAAGTTTGATCGTGTAAATTAATTAACCTTTAATTACCAGTAATCTCTTCCCTGTTACATTTTATAAAAAAAAAAAAAAAAAAAAAAAAAAAACCTTAAAGTGTTGTCCTGTTTCTTTATCACTTACTTCTGCTTTATTAAAAAATGCACACAAGGAGGGTATGCATATCTGGTCCCCAATTATACTTATTGTTTGCCGAAAGTGGTTTAAAGCTGAAATCAGGGATAAAGAATTATTGTCTAAATAATGTGTATTTATCTTCATATCTTAGTGTCTTTTGTGTTTTTATTTGAAATATATGCAGTAATCCAACATAAAAAAAACTCCTGCACTTTGCCCCTCTGCTTTCCTGTAATACAACAAAGCCATGGTATGTATGTGAGCCACACAGGAAGTGTAGTCCTGTGCCTGCTGCTATGAGTGCTGGCTGAGAAGAGGCCCGCCTATGCTCCGGACAATGACAGATGAGAGCAGAAGATCCTGGAAGCAGCACATTAGAACAAGACCTGCTGTGTGTAGACAAGTGGCAGTCTCAGCTTGGACCCCCTGCCAAGCCACGCCCCAATGCATTTCACTCCGCCCACTAGAGCTTACTCATGGGTTTTGATGTGTGCCTCCAAGGATCTTCTGCTCTCATCCTGATATAAAGACTGTCCTTTAATTAAAACCTGGTACAAATGATGGCTACGTATGCAGCATATGACATGTGTGCAGGTTTCTACATAGCTTTGCCATCTGAGATTGTTTGGGCAAACTGTCAGGCTGCAGGGCCTCAGAATAAAGTATGAGAAAAAAGTGCAGGATACATTTGTGTTGCATCTCCCATGTGTTGGGGTGCCATTCAAAATGTTGTGTTACCATGTTTTAGGGTAATATGCACATTTACTTTACGTTACTGCATGGTGTGGATGGGGCCTCCCCGCTAACAGGGTACATTTTTTAAAGATATGCTTTATTAGATTTGATATATAAGAAAAGAAACAACAGATGCCCAATATTTACAGGGTGCACATAGAGTAGAAACAGTATAGAAATAGAGCATCTTTTACCAAACCAGAACAAGATATAGGCAAACAGGTACACTGCAAATACTTGGATTTCCAGCATATCACACAGTTTTTTTTTTCTTTATTACCAAGGACCGTATTAGGAGAATAAAACATAAATCCAATTACCATAATTATTTCTTTTTGGACTCATTCTTAAACATACTTCATCTCACATAAGTATGTGAAATTCTGAGGCAATAAAGGAGTTTTCCGCAAATCTAAGGCTAAGGGGCTTTCTGTGTCTAGCCAATGAGAGCAAAGTTTTTTCACATTTTGTTGACATCCTCAAGCTGTGTACGTTAGTGTAAAATGAGAAAATGCCTGCTAAAAATTATTTTCCAGCCATTTACAGATAGAGACTCAGAATTCCTCCAGGGGGACTATGCTTTTCTTTGCATAGAAAAAAAAGGAAGCAATTGAGTGAGTTTGAACTGTTGTGCATTTCAAATTCTTCATAATATACCAATATACACCAAACTAGTTTACAAATATTTGGTAAGGCAAGAAGGTCAGCAATCAAACTAGTAATTTCAGGTCAAATGGGCATCACATTGGGGCAGTTTCAGATCATAAGAAATGTACCTGGGTTAATTTTAATTTTGATTTAAATCAACTAGGGGTATCCAATTCTGAATGGTTTATGAAGGGTTTAATATACACAAAAAAAACTTTTTAAGCTAAATAGGTTTGTCATTAGAAAATATAACAGAAGTAATACATTGGCCTAGAATATCTCTGCAGGCTTCCTCTGAAAGAGAGGGATAATCCTTTTGATATTGCCACTTTTTTTGAATGAATCTTTTGGTCTTGGCATGTAGTAAGGCAGAATACTAGGTTGAAATTAGTTTTTGGTACCCTGGTTGAGTAAAAGATGCTCTAATGCAGGGATCCTCAAACTACGGCCCTCCAGCTGTTGTGTAACTACACATCCCATGAGGCATTGTAAAACTTTGACATTTATAGACATGTCTAGGCATGATGTGAATTGTAGTTTGAAGACCCCAGCTCTAATGTATAAGTATTTAGTTCAATCTGATAGAGGCCAAGTTGTTTGGCTGCACAATGTCTAATCTGCAAAAAAAAGAAGTAAGCAGAATTGGGTACACCATAATCTGTATTAAAAAATAGAAGATTTAAAGGAACCATTGTGGTAAAGGTGGTGGTAGTGGTATTTGACACCCAAACATGCCCAATATGAACAGTGTTGGATTTTAAACAGCTTTGCTAATTGTGGATTGTGTCATAGTGGCATGTTGGGAGAATTGTGTGTCTGAGTAAATCATTATTTATTGAGTTATTTTAAAGGACGTCTTTATCAGCCCTGTGCTTGCAAGGGTGGTAGGGTGTTTCCTGTACATAGTTGTGTCTATAAAAAAGATATACAATTGAAGCTTCAGTAGTTGCATAGCATTATTAAATTCAGGGAAAAAACACCAATGCTCATGCACAAGTTGACATGCAAATGAAAATGTTTGAAGGATAGGGTCTAACGCTCCTTCAGATGAGGAATGTTGCAAAATGTCAAGTGATATTTTAGGGGTTTTTGTTCAACAAAAAGAAGTGCAGGTTAGAGATTATTTTATAAATGTTATGCTTGGGAATGTATATCTGAGAATTCTAAACATATTTATTAGGTTAAAAAAAATGTGGGAAAATTGCTGTAGAGGGCTGTAGGCGTACCCTCTTGAATATTGAATTAGCAACCAGAGGACCTTGCATACTACATTTCTTGACCAATTTAAGTAATATTGAATAAATTAAGTTTTTTAACATTAGAACTACAGTCAGGTTCAAAATTTCCACAAATGCACCTAAGAGCAGATTATGCACACTTGGTGATTCTTTTGTTTCTGCCCATTGTCACAACAAATGCAAGAAGAGATAGAAATTACTTTCCAGTAGCAAAGTACAAGTTTCTCTATTGGGTCATTGTGTGGATGGAAGAATTTGCTGATGGATGAAATAAATTGGGCGTGAATTTGTTGCCCAAGTGAGAAAAACAGATACTGTTAGAAGATACAGTCTCAATTTTCTGCTCACGCACAAATCTCTGTTGTGTTATTTATATATTTATTTCTGATTGTTCCGTAATACCTAAAGTTTTTCTTTAACCTCATAAGCAAATGTCTGTAATGTCCATAGACCCCCCAATAACCAGGCAAAATTACAAAATTTATATAAACATGACTGTTTTATTCTGTACAGAAGCTTTAAAGAATTTCAAACTTAGGCTTGCCATACATGGAGCAAATTTCTTTTCTGCAGGAAAGAAATTTGCACAATTCCCCCATCAACACAGATAGTGTTGACAGGGGAATCCCTCTTGCAATTGTCTTCTCCCAGCGAGGGGTGGGGTGGGCAGGGGAAGTCGCCCCAGCCTGGAGAAGTCAGTGATTATTGCTAGTGGCTATAGCAGCCACAATAATCCCAAGAGTATCCGGCACGCTGGTTGTACCCAAATTGGATCAACCAGCTTGGTACATTCAGCCTGCCCATTAACGGTTTGAATCTCAACTGGTTACTGCTGAACCAGCTGATATTTGAACCTTGTATGGCTGGCCTAAGGCCTAATAAAGAGGATTCAACATGGATTTAGGTGCTTCAATTTATCTCATGACACTTGGTAATATGGTTAATAGTTTCCTTCACTCATTATAACAAACCAATGCTTTGCCCATGCAGGGCTAAGTAGCAAGCCCACTTTAATGTCCTCCTTCTAACAGCACATACATTCCTTTCCTTTTTACCTTTAAAAGCTCTGTATAAATTTCATCAGAGCTTAAAAAGGATTGTCTCCATGCCCCCTCATAACAGCATTGAACTAACCATCAACATTATTACATGAGAGGAAGGAGAGTGAGTCACATGCTGCTTCATACCAAATGTAATTTCTTAGCTCCTGCTTGTTAAATAGAGCAGCAAGAGAATGAAGGATACATTTGTGTTGCTAATGAGTGGGACACTCAAGTGAACCCGTTACTTTGACATGTATTAACAAATCACATACAACCCCAATTCCAAAAATGTTGTGACGCGGGGAAAATCTACATAAAAATGAATCTACACACAAATAGAATGGGATGATTTACTGGTCTCATAAGCCCATGTTGTTAAACAAAGAGGGGATGCTACACTATAGTAGACATGGCTCTGTCCCAACATTATTCTGAAATTGTTCGACAATTTTTAGATGCAGCTTTTTACAGATTGGTGAACATCTGTCCATCTTTACTTCCGAGACACTGACTGATGCCCTTTTTATTCCCAATGATGTTACTGACCTGTTGCCAATAACTCTTATTAGCGTTACATAGTTAATCAAAAAAAGACACAGACCCATCTAGATCAACCAATAAAAAAAAAAAAAAAAAAAAATGTAAACACAATCCCAAGTACACAATCCTATACCCACAGTTTATCCAATGGAAGGCTTAAAACCCCAGCAAAGCATGATCCAATTTGCTACAGCTGGGGAAAACATCCTTCCTGATCCCCGGAGAGGCAATCAGATATATTCCTTGGATCAACTTTACCTATAAATGTTAGTACCCAGTTATATTATGTAAATTTAGGAAAGAATCCAGGCCTTTTTTACAGCAATCTACTGAGCTGGCCAGAACCTCCTCTGGAGGGAGCCTATTCCACATTTTCACAGCTCTTACGGTGAAAACACCTTTGCTTATTTGGAAATGAAATCTCTTTTCCTCTAGACGTAAAGAGTGCCCCCTCCTCTGTGATGATCTTAAAGTGAATAGCCCTACACCAAGTTCACTATATGGACTCCTTATGTATTTACACGTGTTGATTATATCCTCCCTTAATCTCCACTTCTCAAGAGAGAATAAATTCAGTTCCTCTAATCTTTCCCCATAGCCAAACTCCTTCATGCCTCTTATGAGTTTGGTTGCCCTTTCCTGCACTTTCTCCAATTTCCCAATATCCTTTTTATGAACTAGTGCCCAAAACTGAACTGCATATTCGGGATGAGGTTTTACTAATGATTTGTACAGGGTCAAAATTATATCTCTCTCTCTGGAGTCTATGATCTACCAGACACCTCAGATCCTTCTCCACTATGGATTCCCCCAGTTGTACTCCCCCTAGTATGTATGATGCATGCATAATCTAAGCCCCCAAGTGCATAACTTTACATTTATCAACATTAAACCTCATTTGCCACACAGTTGCCCAATTAAACAGTGCATTGAGGTTGGCTTGTAAGTTGGAGACATCCTTTAAGGACATTATTCTACTGCATAGCTTGGTGTCATCTGCAAAGACTGAATGGTACTTTTAATCCCAGACCCTAAATCATTTATCAAGATCTTAAAAAGTAAGGGTCCCAACACTGAACTTTGGGGTACACCACTAATGTCAGTCAAATATTCTTCCATCTCTTCCTTGTTAGTACCACTTACTTTGCCAGCTTTTTGTTGCCCTGTCCCAATTTGTTGAGACATGTCTCTGCCATCAATTTCAAAATACCTTGTTTTTTTCTAATAATTGAAAATTTTCTCAGTTTGCACTGTTAATATGTTTTCTATTTTTATGTGAATAAAATATGGGATTTTGAAATTTGCAAATCATTGCATTCTGTTTTTTTTTTTCTTTTGTAGATTTTACACAGCGTTCCAACTTTTTTGGAATTTGGATTGTATTTTGTTTAAATTTAGATAGAAGGCTGCCTTAGAACCAAACCAAGACTAGCCTCACATATGACTATTAGTAACAGAAACTTGTGTTGAGAGAGCTTTTGTGAGAAGTACTTTTTTACTCTTGGTTTCATCAATCATTCTCTCAAACAACATAAATGTTTGAATGTCTTTGAAACAGTCACACATGGTTAGGTATACATTTGTAAAATAACCATCTTGTTTACAGTGACCTATATAAACTATTCCACTGAGGTCACTAAGCCCGGTTTGTACCTCTTATCCAGAAAATTTTGAGAGGTGAAGGACAAGGAGTTTTAAACTGGCCTACCAGAAATAACATTAGATATGTTCCCCTCTGTGTGGACATCTGTTTGTGTCTGATAACCTCTCAGCTCTCTATTAATGAATCAGAAGAGATTTTTCTTAATTGTATTATTTTTATGCTGATGTGAATGATCTGTATAATCTAAGCTCCCAAACAGTAAGCCCATTACCTGTCTCCTTTTTAAATGGTTGTAACCCCCTGCTTGCCATCGAAAATAAAAATGCAGCAAAGCACAGCTGCCTATTCATTGCAATCCCTATTATATATCTCTGTGCAAGCTATGATACGTCATCCAACATCTAACCTGTAATTTTTATCTCTTAACCAACATTTGTGAACTCGTGGAAATAAAGGCTGATTAGACTCTACTGTGTGTTTCCCAACCGGCTATCTGCAAATTTGTCCCAATTGCCTCTCGGCTGGTGGATCAGATGCAGGAGTGAGGTGTGTATTTTGGGAATCTCAGCTTGATGGGTTCCAGGAATAGCAGCAAATACGTCTGTATCGTATAATTTGCAGTCATTGCCTCAAGGACTTTGGCTCTACCACTAAAATTACTCTGCTTAGACCCCGTTGAGAAGTACAGATACAGCAAGCTTTCAAATATATCCATCTTTTCACAATCCAAATTCTATTTTTTTTTTGTTTCACCTTGTAAAGGGCAAAGATATTCTTTTGTTGAAGGAGCTAAAGCATCGGTAACATTTTGCTACAGTAATTGGACTAATCCCCTATGCCATAATCACTTACAGCTGGGACGTATTTAGCTGTTAACTAAATCCACTGTGTATTTTCTAAACATAGTTATCTTCCTGAACTGTATGGATTAACAAAAAGAAAAAAAAGATTTAGTAATAAGTAAAATTGAATGCATGAAATCCTTTTTTTGTCCTCAATAATTTTTCACTATTTTTTTCATGAGCAAATATGAGTGAAAATTAGTTACACTGGATTCTGATTTGCCATTCATTTAAATAACTACCACACATAAAATGAGCAATATTCCGGGTACTTGGTACATTGTAAAGTGTTAACACAGGATCACCACTGTAAGTGTTACAGTAAACCCCCCTCCATTGCGGGGGTTACGTTCCGGACCCAGCCGCGAAAAGTGAAAATCCGGGAAATAGAAAAACCCTATTAAAATGCATTGTAGGCATGTTTTTCTTACTGTCACTGTACGTGTAAAAGCATTTTAAGGTCTTTAAACACACTTTTAAAACAATAGAAACTCAAAAAACACAAAAATATTTCATTTTTAATGATTTATATAGTAAAATAACATTACAAAAAAAACGCAATATACCGGGACCGCAAAAACTGAACCGCGATGGAGCGGGGGTTTACTGTATTCTGTTTTTCTTTTTTTAGAAAAAAAAAAAAAACAGAACATGCACCGCCCCAACCCCACCAAGGATGCCAGATGTCAGCTTGGCACATTAGGCATTTGGACTTGTACTCTATTGGCTTCATGGCCTGCTGTGAATAAACCAGGGCCCAGCACAATTCTGTACAGTAAACTTTATTTTGGGAGAGCTGAGGACTGGAATATGGGGGGCTGAGGACATTAAATTGGGGAGCCTGAGGACTGTGATGCAGGGAAAGCTGAGGACATTAAAGTGGGGGGGCTGAGGACATTAAAGTGGATAGGAGAGGACTGTAAGGCTGAGGAGGATGAAGTGGGGAGGCTGAGCACTTTGATGTAGGGGGCTGAGGACAGTGATGTGAGGGGGCTGAGAAATGTAATTTGGAGGGTAATGATTTCAAGGGGGCTTAGGACTGTTGGGGGTGTTGATGTCAAAGAAGTGTGAGAACACTACTGTGAAAGGGGTGGAGGGGGGTTATGTAAAGAGGGAGGTGAGGACACTCATCAAGTAGGGATCTTGATGTGAAGGGGAAGGGGACTGTGATGTGCAGTGGGAACTGAGGATGCTGATATAAGAATGAGTTCAGATCTGTGCATGTACATTCAGGGCTGCTGTTAGAAATCACGGGGCCCCGTACAGACTACCTGGCAGGGCCCCCCCAAGAAAATATTAAAGATATATTTAACTAAAATTACAACAAAATCACTATTATCAGACACAAATATAACATAGCTCGCATAATTCCTGCTAAATCTAAAAAAAAAAACTATGTTAAATAAAAATGAAGATGAGATGAGAAAAATATACGGGCTGTGCAGTTGGAGCTCAGTGATCAAAGAGAGAGAGAAACAAAGTTACAATTTACAAATAAACTCCTGAGCAGAGATAAGTGATGGGGGGGGGGGGGATTAGTGAGGGACAACTGTCTCTTTCTCAACAGATAAAAGCTGATAGCAGGGAGAGGGACAGATCAGATTCAGGTGCTGGAGGAAGATTTCTGTATTTGTTGTCCATCACTAATCCCCCTCTCTGTGTGGGCCCCCCTGTGTGCTCGGGCCCCCTACAAGAGGGATGGTGCCCCCCTATCAGCGGCCCTGTGTACATTAAGTGTACACGTCGGGAGTAGGTCATTTTATTTTAATGGGCTGCTCTGCCCACAGGAAACACAGAGAAATAAGTCCTTGACTTTTTTCAAAATCACGCCACACCAAGCTGCATGGTGCTGCAGCAACATGCGGCGTGGCGCATGCAAAAATGCACCACAGGTATCGACATGATATTCGGATCTCTGCTGGAAGAAAGTTTCACTGATCAGACCTCAGTGAATTGTAATTCAATACCCCTTCTTTAAACTATACTATTTTCCTCCCTGTACAAAAATGTAATAAATGCACCCACATTAATCCAATAGAAAATGTAATAAATACACCCACATTAATGTAATAGAAAATGTACTTTTTCTTTCATTTTTACATCCTGGAGAGCATTTCAACTGCAATGAATGTGTTGTGGGTGCAATGCACAAGCTCCAGCATTATTTATGTATTGGCCTTCTGTTATGGTACTGTAGGAAATAATCAATAGACTATAAATGCAGTGATATCAGAGCACTTTTGATCCATTGAGATATGTGAGTTCCACTGCTGAACTTTCCACCCACTGTACGAAGATCACGCCTCAAACTGTGCCCTGTGCAGGGATGATCCTTTCTTTCGAAACAAGGGAGTTAACGAACAAATCATCATTCTTGTTTAAGATTTTATATACAATGTAAAAAAGTTTTCAATTTCAGTGCAGTGGAGTATAATAGAACTGAGGTTGCTGTAACTGGTGCAATGATCTATGAATGGGGGGGGGGGGGTGGACCTTTCAATCATCTGCTCCTCCTCTATTCATAGATCATGTTTCATTTACAGAAGCTTTTGCTCAACTTCTTTAAATTTAGGAGGGAGAAGGAATGGGTGAGTCAGGAGCTCTTGATGGGTGCCTGACATAGCTCCATCGGTTCTAATAACCCCTGCTATACCAGAAGATAATAATAGCATTGTGCTGAAATTTTAACTTTTTTTTTTTTAAACTAAATTTAGGTTTTATCAGTATCTATTTATCCTGGTGACCATCACCAGTTGTCATCAGAGCAGTAATGGGAAATCTTCCAGTGGGGACCCTGACACCTGTGCCTGTGACAACTGTCTAAGATGGGAATTTGGAGGAATTTTCTCTAATTTCTTGTTGCATCTTCAGGAAAACAAGTAAAAGGAAAGCTCTTTTGTATGATACCGACAGCAAAAAATAACTTGACAGAACTTTTGACCCTTCCATTTTAAAAAAAAATCTTTGTTTTTACATAAACTTTGATTTTTCATGTATTTGTTTATTTTATTTTTCAGCAAGACTTTCAGTAAAGTTTACGAACTAAGCATTTAATAAATACATGAATTTTCAAACCCTTTTTGAGAAAATTGTTTTAATTGCTTACAGCAATGTTTCAAGGCTCCACTCAGGTACATTCTACCCTCAAAGTGTACAACAAAGCTTTTAGTTGTAATTATTAGGTTACATGATGATGTTTTATCTTGCATCTTGTAATAATGTGAGAGAGCGTATAGACTACAAATTTACAGGTACGAAAAACTGCTACATAAAATCACACTTAAAGCCAGAATTTTATAGTAGATGAATGATGCAAAATATAAGATTTACTTATGAGCATGTCAGAATGTTGTAGCGATAGTAGCAATAACTTTCTGTGCTACTTGTTTTGTATGATTTTGTGGTGAGTGTAACCTTAAGACCAAAGGTCCGTATAGCAGACCTTCTACTTTAGTCCTTTCCTTGGTGCCCCCTCACTATAATGCTGAAAAAAATACCAGTGGGGAGGATTGTTTGATAACATACTTACATTTCCCTGGCTTTATTTCTCAGTCCCAAGGGATGGGAGAAATAATCTTCTTTCTGGCCAGATCTCAGAGTTTGTTGAGTAGCCCAAATGACATGAAAAGATGATCTTGAGTTGTAGAATTATGGATACTCAACACTCCTAGAGATCTTGTCAGCAGAAGGAAGATGTCTCTGCACTGTGAAACTTAGGAAAGTTGAGTATATTTTCTCATTATTTCCCCCCCTGTGGTATTGGGGTGATTATACTCATGTGTGAGATGTGTTTTCAATTGTGTTATGTCAGTCCAAGTTGTATTTTAGGGCTTAGCAGCCCGCTTTTATTAAGCAGAACAGAACATTTCACATAGAAATAGGTTGCCCAAGCAGGGGTTTCCATCATCAACATGAAAAAGGCAACTAAAAGTATCAAGCCATCTAGCTTACTTTTTAGCAGCACCATTGCTCACCTTACCAGGCTCTCTGTCTGTGTTGCCCTGCTTTCCTGGTTCACATGGCTCGCTTAGACTCTAGTCGCTGCGCCCTGCTGCACTGCCCACTCCTGGTCTCTGGATAGGGGCTCTCCTGATGCCCCGATTTTAGCCCACCTGACTCCTGGGACAAGACCTTTGTGTCTCCTGGCTGCTGTCTGGTGCACTTCTGGCCCCTGGTTGAGACTTCCTGTCTTTTGAATCCTGGCTGGGCCTCCTCTGACCCCTGGGTGAGACCCCCTGTCTCCAATATGGGACCTGTCTCCAAAATGGGGGCCCTGAGCTATCCTCAGGCTTGAGTATATAATAAGCCTGCACACCTGTGTACTCACACAGGCTGCAGGCATCCAGTAATATCTGAACATGGGATTATTCCCACCCAAACCACTTTGGAACCTTCAAGCTCTGTGCCCCAATCCAGGTTTACAGAATCCAGAGAAAGCCAAAAACACAGCTTTCTCTGCTCAGAAACAATAGTCTGGAACCTTGCATTAAGCCTTATTGTGTCATTTTCATCTTCATTATCACAGTGGCAGGACCTCACACTGTCACACCCCTTACAATTATTTTTTAAGCAGTTTAGGAGGAGGGTTGCCTTGAATAAGCATACCATGCCACTAAGGTGGAAGATCAACTTTAATCAAATGTAGCATTTTTCTTTCAAGTTAGTGACTCAGAATTCAATAAAGCCATAGCATCATAATTTCAGTCAGGCAACTAGCATTTTCATAAACATATTTGATTTGTCTGTCTTCCTATTTCTATTGTGACACATTACCTTTAATGGCCACCTAAGATTTTGTAACAGGGGTGTCCTATGCTATATATCACAGTGCTGGCTTTGGCTCAGATCTGCAGGGTTAAGACATGCATTTTATATCGCTGTAGTCTATTTTAACCCCCATAACGCTGTGTTTTCTCCTGTAAAATCTGAACTCATAAAATATTTTCTGTCTGTCAGCTTAGGGCTCATTTTACCATTTGATTTTTCTCACCTTATGAATATTAACATTATAAGCTCAGAGAGGTCGCATATAAAACAAAACTACAGCTCAGGAGCGGCAGGGCAAGCACACGTTATCTTCAATAAAGCAGAATGCGCACCCAATCTGCCTGCAGCGAAACATAATTAAAATAAGAAAAAGATAATTGGGATATTTGTTGTGACAGCAAACCCGTAATGAATTGTCTTATTAATAGGAAAATATTAGGGGGATGCAAGCAATTACCAGTACAACATAAAGATATACTCAAATACACTGTACTTGTGCGGTAGAAAGTCTTAATAAAGTGATTTCAGATACATAAATTCATTAGTGTTATGATTGTAATTTGGCCCTGTACCACTCGCTGAAGCAAGCCAGGGTCAGAGATGTCTCGTCAAAGTGTATTATGTTAGCTCAATATTAACTGTCCACTAATTTTACTATTTTTTTCAGATTTTTTTCTTCTTCCATTCAGGGCAGGGCTCCTTCCCAGCAAAGTAAACTCATCAATCCTCTTCCCCTTGTTACCTCTCTGCTGCAGGAGTCCACCTTAATCTGGTGTATGACAGCATCAGAGCTAACCTAGGTAGATGACATCTCTGCCCCCCCCCCCCCATGTGACAAATTAATACCCAAAGTAACCCTCTTACAACATACCCAGTATTCCCTACATATTTTTTTCCCATGCTCACTTCCTTCTCTTTCATGATGGTACCATGGTTTCATTCTGATATTAATCATTTTCTGAAGAATAGGAGGCTTGCCCACAGTTTGGGATTTAGTGGCAGGCATGTGCACACTGACTATTACTGGTCACCATACCCTAAAGCTGGACACACACTGTACAACTTTTGTTGTTAGATTTCCTTTAGATTTACCTTTAACTATGTAGTGCAAGGGCCTGCCTGATTGCATACACACTGAAGGTGTTTAGATTTGACCTCATATTGTATGGTTTCGGAAAATCTAAAGGAAAAAATCTAAAGACAATTGTATAGTGTGTATGGCCCATGAATCAGTTTAAAGTTCCCTCGTCCTACAGCTGCTTTTCAAGAGGCATGGCCAATCCAATTATCAACTGCATGTGCCAATTATTTTATACAATAAACTTGTATAGTTTGGTTTATGTATTCAGATTGAATATCATGTATAGGTATTAACTCTATGAATTTGCTGTTACTGGTCACACTTAGAAACCACAAATTCAATTAGGGAATGTGATTGAACATTTCACACTCACCTCAACAGCTTAGAGAATGAAGAGCATAGTAAGTCATTGATGCTGTCACTGTGTCACTTAATTCTGACGTGATCATATGTAAATCTCAAACTCTGTATTACTCATTTTCAATTAAAGGCTAAAACCTTTAAGTGTGATTTTCTCAAGCAACGTATTATACCTGTAAATGTGTAGTTTACACAATCTGTTGCATTGAGGTTGATATCCTAAAATTGGAGTGCACAATCTGGTGCAGCTCTGCATAGAAACCAATCAGCTTCCAGGTTTTTTTTTTTTTTTTTTTATCAAAGCTTAATTGAACAAGCTGAAATTAGAAGCTGATTGGCTACCATGCACAGCTGTCCCAGATTTTGCACTCTCCAGTTTTAATAAATCAACCTCGTGATGCAAAATAAAACAACTCATCTAACATGTAGTGATGGGTGAATCTACCAAGGAGAATCGTGTTTCAGTGAACATGTGACAAATCTAATTATTGTCTATAGGGGGATGAATTTTTAGGGACAAAAAGAAAACTGAAGTTAAAAAAAGTTGGGTATTGCCTTGGGAAATGCATCAATGGCAAAAAAAAAAAAAAAAACGCAGAACAGATAGATGGTTTTTTCATGTGACTTTGAGGGAAGCTATCAAAATGTACAAATATTTTAACAGCTTCAGCTCCGGAAAGTTAAACCCCCATCCATTTTTTGCGATACGGTACTGTATTATTTTAGCTGACAGTTGCCAACAAATAGAGCTTTCTTTTGGTGGTATTTGATCAACTCTGCGGTTTATATTTTTTGTGCTATAAAAGAGACAATTTTGAAAAAAAAAAACAATATTTTTTACTTTCTGCTATAAAACATATTCAATAAAGAAATGTAACAAATCAAATTTCTAAATTAAATTAGGCCACTATTTATTCTGCTACATATGTTTGGTAAAAAAATCCCAATAAGCATATATTAATTGGTTTTCGCAAAAGTTATAGCATCTACAACCCATGGGATATATTTATAGAATTTTCATTTATTTAATAAATAATGATAAATAATAATTTTACTAGTAATGACAGTGATCAGCGACTAATAGCAGAAGTGCGATATTGCGGCGGATAAAACAGACACTAACTGACACATTTTTTGGAACCAGTGACAGTAATACAGTGATCAGTGCTAAAAAAAAATGCACAGTCACTGTACTAATAACACTGGCTGGGAAGGGGTTAACATCAGGGGCAATCAAAGGGTTAAATGTCTTTCTAGGGAGTGCTTGCTAACAATGTGGAGGTTGCTTGTACTGTGGCAAGGCAGATATCTGTGTTTCTGCTTAGCAGAAACACAAGATCACTGCCTTCCCTTGTGACATAAGCAGATTGCCATTCTGCCTGTGCATCGAACGATCAAGGACATCATGGCTGCTGGACCCGCTCATTGGTTCCTGCTGTGCCATAGCGAGAGTGTGCACGCCCCAGACCCGGAAGTGTAGAATCACGTACCTGTACATGATTCTGCACACAGGAGCCGCTGATCCACAGTAAATGTACGTGGGGCGGTCGGTCAATAGGGTTAAAAAACATGCTTGGGGGTGCCTTGAAGCTAATTGTGGTGTTACAGAACAGTATGATATTCATAGACAGTCTCAGCAACAGTGTACCCTGACAGCCCATATTTGTCTGTGGAATAGATTTGTCTCTGGTACAATAAAAAAAAAAAAAAACCTTCTGCCTTTACAACTCCTTTAAGTGGTAGGCTTTCCTGAATTCCTGTGATTTGGACAACTTTTGCATTGCCCTTGGTGTGTTTGGTTGCTTGATGACAGGCTGCTGTTTTGGCTGTGGAGAGTCTATGTGGCAGGGATGGAGTTGCTTGTCTGGCAGTGACTTCAAGGGAGGTGCTGCCTGCCTGTTGTAGAAGGCGACTTTGGAGACCACACTCCTTAAAACGTGACCACATTTTAGCTATGCCCATATTTTGCACTGTTACACTTCATATGTTGCCTATATACATTTTCTAGGTGCACTGTACTCAGGAGCTGACTGGCAACTTTCAAGCCAGGGGGCAAGTACAAACCAGAGGCCCATGGTGCAGTGACCCCCCCCCCTCTTTCCAGCCTCCTCCTGACCCCCATTCCAGGCTGAAGCTCTGCTCTGAGTACTCTCTACTCAGGGGCCAAAACCGGGTTCCCAAACTGGCCTGGACAGGGGTGGTTGGGGGGAACTGGGACAGCTCAGTTGGGGCTCCAGTGGGGTATGGAACCGGCCTCTGCTCAGACACAGTTTACACCATCCATGCTGGGGAGTGGGGGGGGGTTAGGCTTGCGCTCTGTCCTTGCCTTCAATCTGCACTCAGTAGGTCAGTTGCAGGGACTTCTTTCTTCACCAGGAATCCTTGAGGCATGTCTGTGGCAGAAGCAGTGCAGCCTTTTTATGGAGCATTAGAGTGGTCCAGAGGGCAATTGCCCCCCTACCCCCTGGACCAGTCCTCCCCTGACTGTACTGCTCCAAAAAATGTAAACCCTAGCTCCAAAGACTAGTAAAGAGGACAAAATTTGTTACTGCACATCATGTCACTTCATCCAATAATGAATCTTCCCAGTCTATGCATGCTTCTAACTAGTCTTTCTAATGGAAACTGATATTTAACCTACAGTACTGGGATTGCTATTGCTCAAACAAAGATCAGATACAGTGATGTAAGTTCACTGGTGATTTTTATTATGACTTGAGTTCATGGCGTATTTCTGCGCACTACTTTTCTATAGCACACAGGGGTTAATTATTTTCCTAATGACATAAAACAGAGGCTCAGCTCTCAGAAAGAATATTATATCTCTCAGAAGTATCTGGAGATTCTGCATCAATCACAGTCCACATCTGAAGTTTCTCTTGGCTGGGGCAGAACTGGGAAATTAAGCCCCAAATCAGAGGGCTGGGATTCATCTCACAGCCTGGATCCTTATTAATGTCCCAGAGGGCAGCAAGAAAGAGAATTATTATTATATCTCTTGTTATATGCTTCTTGTACATTCAACCCCACACAGAGCCTTAACTCTTTCACTCTTTCACATGGGTCTTTACAGTTTGTTATTGAGCAAAGTAGATTTCTCATCCTCGGGAAAAGTATGCAATTGTTTTCTCTTTTATTACCAAGATTGTATTACTGTCCAGGGTTCTTCAAGGCTTAGAATCATGCCTATGATTAAAGTAGGTATAAACTGAGTAATAGTTTTCCAAAACACAGCCTTTCATAAACAATTACCAATCTTGTTATGAAATACTTTTTTGTTCATTCTCTGTTGCATCTCATTGCTACTGACGTTCTGCAGCCTCTTTGAAGCAGTCTATGTGCAGCACTCCGGTGATGGCAAGATTGCAATTCTCAGGACAGGTTTTCTAATGGTGACAACAGTGAACCATACCTGTGCACTGGTGTAGTAGCATCCTCTTGTAGATTCCACTGGAAGACAAAAAAAAAAAAACGGAGACAATGTAGAACCACAACTGGGAAACAGAGACAGAGCATTGCCACCATATAACAGGAAGTCAATGAACAATGACTTTCATTTCAAGAGTACCTGATATTATTTTAATGCAGATGCAGATTTGAACATTTTGAAAATTACTTTTCAAAATACATGTGAATGCTTATATGTGTGTATTACTACCCCCATAGGGGTTGCAAATAACAGGGTTTCCCACTGCTGTACAGGCAGACACACAACAGTTTTAGCTTTAATCAGAACACAGTGAACATTCCTTGAGCTTTGTTTTGTGTTTTTATTAGGGGTTAATAACTTGGGTAGGGTTAGGAATTATTGGATGCCCAACATGAAAGTAACGAAACCAAGGACAACTTCCTACCTATTTAAAGCTCCAATTGATTCTTCTCCTTTTCTCTGTACAACTTAAATCGATTCCTCCTCCTTGGTCTGTACAGCTCATATTGATTCCTCCTTTAGTACCTAATAGTCTCTGTTAGATCAGCAACAGCCCCTTACAGGCTAGGAACTCTCAGTCCCTTAGAAAGTAGCACAATGTGTTGTGAGTGGCATTCTGGAGTACCTTGCACTCCCAGCTCTGCCACAGAAGGAAATGCTAGCCCACCTAGCCGCTTCTCCACCAGCCCACCTGGCTGCTCCTTCACCAGTCTACCCGACTGACTCTCTTCACAAGTCTACCTGACTGACTCTCTTCACCAGTCCACCCGACTGACTCTCTAGAGATCTCCCAGGGAAAGGTAGGGAAGATTTAAGCAGTCTGCTATCTTCCAGAGAGACCTGCTACATGTGGCAGTCTCCCCCCTTCTAGGTCTCTGCACCATGCCGTGCTCCTTGCTCCCACTGCCTCTTAGGAAAGACTCCTTCCAAACTTCTCCTGTTGTCAGGATCCTTCCAGGCCAGCACTTGAGCCCAGGCCCAAAGTAGAGCCCCTCCATGGTAGGGGTTCCTCAAGGGCCACCGACAGTCCCCTCAGCACTGCATCTCCATCTTCCACTCGACTCCCCTGCTGACATGACTCCTTCATATTTAACGGCTCACTTAGTCCCCTGACAGGCCCGCCATCTGGGGATTAGCTAATCTCTCTTAAACATGCAGAATAGCCCTCCTAGCCTCGGCCTTTCAGCTTCCAGAATGTTCTCCAGCATTCCAGAATCAGGGGGAGGCACCAGAAGGCTGCCTGTATGAGTCACCCAGCCCTGAATCCTAATAAACCCTGACCTAATTACAGACTCACAGGTTTAAGCATAAGTGGGGCATACATTTCCCTGAACTAACACTAGTGGCACACTAGTGGGTTCTACATGGGAATTTAGTGATAGGGTTTATATACACTCTAAAGCATAATAAATTATGACCAGGCCTGTCATCTGGGGATTAGCTAAGCTCTCTTAAACATGCAGGATAGCCCTCCTAGCCTCGGCCCTCCAGCTTCCAGAATGTTCTCCAGCATTCCAGAACCAGGGGGAGGCACCAGAAGGCTGCCTGTATGAGTCACCCAGCCCTGAATCCTAATAAACACTGACCTAATTACAGACTCACAGGTTTAAGCATAAGTGGGGCATAAATTTCCCTGAACTAACACTAGTGGCACACTAGTGGGTTCTACATGGGAATTTAGTGATAGGGTTTATATACACTCTAAAAAATAATAAATGATGACCAGAACAACCAGAATCTGGATATACGATGAAAACACACAATGCAGCACCCCACAATGTAAAAGCCATGCAATGTGGTTTGCCTCATTTTCAAAAATGGGTCATGTATATATTTTTTTTATTATTGTGGTGCATTAATGCACAACAAAAGTATGCTTAAGTGTTAATGAGCCCTGAGAATCATACATGAACACAGAGAATGGGACTTGCAATAGGTTTTAGAAGGTTCCTTTTTTAAATACATCCGATTGTTAGCCCGTTTCCAGTCAAATGGTTTAGAAGCTCAGAGCAAAGATTAATTGTACCCTAAAGACTAAAACTGATGCAAATGCAGCTGCAGAGTAAAAATGTCCCTAATCAATAAATCAGATATATTCCTTCATTTTCCAACTTTTAAATCAGCCCTATCATTCTTAATAAATATAAATATGAAATGTATTAACCATTCCTTGCTATAGATATAAATTGAATAGTACCCAATATTGTGGTAGACTTTAAATAAACCACAGGGGAATGCATGAATTGTGCCTAGCAAGGATATATGCATGTTTCTTTGCAAAGATAGACTCAAAATCGGCATATTTGGTATTGTGTGTTTAGCTATGTAAACCTCAAGAAAAAGATACCATGTAAACATTTAAAGATATCATTCCATACAGTACCACTATTTTAGATTTAATTTACCATTACAGAACATATAGGCTAGTTGCATTGTGTTTCCATTGTGCTGAGAATGAATGCTACCAGCTTGTGTAGTGTTGAAGTGAATAGGGCCTTTGGTGGTGTATGGGTTAAGACAGAGTCTAGAAAGGAAGCTGCCAGTCCAAGATGTATTTGCTCATCTTCCAGCCTCAGCAGGAAGTCTCTAATAGAGCCTACCCGGCCTCTAAGTGCAGCTGTGGATTAATAATGAATGGCCATACTACAGTAACACAGTGAGACTCCACCGACACAGCAAATCAGAGTATATGAAGGTAAGACACATTGTCTTCCTATAGAATGGAGTGAGATCAGATAGTATAGTATATTATTAGAAAACACCACAGCAAGCTCCTCCTATTGCTTTTTATGGATACTTCATGTAGTGCATTAATATTCGCTCCTTTCTAGAGATAATTTGAAAGCAAGAATTAGATATTTCTGAGTGATCTTGCCAAAATATTTAACATGTAGCACATCTCTTGCATTAGTAACTGACAGGCATGTATGTAAATGAATCACAGCTAACAAAAATTAAATGAGAGCACACAGTACATATAATTAATGAAGAACTGATCTTGGTAGCAGTCTTGTGAAAGAATCCTCCAAGCCAAGTTTAATCTGATCTCATACTTTATGGACACATTTTTTAATATATTTATTTTTGTAGAAACCTGTTCACGTTCTAGGGGTGGTCACATACAATATGAACCATTTACACCATCTTAGTGCAATCTACATTTTTTTTACTGACCAACAGTCCACTCATTTTAAATCCAGCCAGGTAGTTCCTTGAGCTAAATAGTAGGTAAAGCTACACAATGCAAAGCAAAACCTTCTGACTATATACCCTTCAAGAGTTAAAATTTAGTGGCAGTGTGTATCCAAAACTAAAACTTTTATTTTAGATTTGTACATGATGGGGAGTGCTTAGAACCCATATCAGCTTCATATTTGTGTAGGCCATTAGGGAGATTAACTCTCTTGATATGTCCTGGTGAATATGGTCACCAGGAATCAAAAACCAAAACTTACAGTTGCTACCAGAACAGCAATATAAACCTTCAAATAGAAGCTTGTTCTCGTGATAACTGTCTAGGAGGGCATTTCTCTCACTTTAATGCCACTTTCTCTCACTTCCTGTTGTGGTATAGAACAGTAAGTGAAGGTAATTATCCCAATGGGCACAGATGGTTTAAACCATGATCTACTCTATCCAAAAGTTTGGGCTTTATTTCTACTGTAAGGAAAGAGTTCATCCAGCTCACCTGGGGGTGCTTAGATTTGCATATTACAGCTCCTTGGGATTCAGGGTAATGCGGCTCTCAGGAAGACTTCTAATGATATATACAGATAGACCATTAATTGAATACTATATACGCTTATATTAATTTACACTGATTGAATAATGTGAGCACATTTTTTAATAATACTCAGGAATGTGTAATAAGGTCCTGTTTTACTAAAGAAGTTAAAAAAAATAGAAATAAAATATTTCCAGAATTTAGGGTTTTTAAGGTGCCATTTAAAAAGAATATCAAACGATTGTAAAAAATTATTCAACATTTTTTGGAAAAATATTAAAATTCTCTATTTAAAAAGACAGTTTTCACTTGCATATGACATGTTTCGCTATGCAAACATAGCTTCTTCAGGATATTGTTCGAATACAAAATTACTGGGTCCATAGGAGGAACATAGCACCCCATTTAATCAAAATACATCCCAGAAAATAATTGCTTTAAACCAGATGAAGGACACTTAGGATTTTAGCTGAATAAATGCCTTTTAAGAATGGATATCAGCTCAGCCCTGCAGCGCCCCTGGGGAGACCAATGAAAGAAGCCTGCTGAGAATTCCTATGCTCTGCCATCATAAGAAGGTTGAAAGATGTTTAACATTTCCATGATGCTTTTTGAGTCCTGTTGCTTCTAAGGAGTTGCGGCCTTGCAACGTCTAGGTGAACAGAGGTGATCATAGGTGCTTTAATCCTGATTTCCATTGCTCCTTATGGTACACTGATATCCATTCTTAAAAAGCATTTATTCAGCTAAAATCCTAAGTGCCCTACATCTGGTTTCAAGTTTTGAAATAATTTCTTGAAAATTCTGGGATGTATAATGATCAAATGGGGTGCTATGTTCCTCCTATGGACCCAGTCATTTTTATGTGAACAATATCCAGACTAATCTCCTGAAGAAGCTATGTTTGCATATCGAAACATGTCGAGGAAAGTTTGGGATACTGTCATATGCAAGTGACATCTGTCTTTTTAAATAGAGAATTTTAATATTTGTCCAATACAATTTTGAATAAATTTTAACAATTGTTTGATATTCTTTCTAAATGGCACCTTAAAAACCCTAAATTATGGAAATATTTTATTGCTAATTTTTTTCAGGGTGTGGCGCAATTGATATTTGGTACACTCATCTATTTAGTTATAATGTTGAGAAAAATGTTCATCCAAAATATATAATTTAGTGGGCGAATGGTTATTGGAGTTCTGAAGCATACTAACCGGTTGCAGATTTACAGTATAAGGCTCTGACAGCAAGCTCCTGGGCCAACCCTAAACATAGATATTACTTAACCAAACACCACAGTCAAACACCACTGCCCTTGAGTTCTCCATAGGAGTGGATGGAAAGCAGCCCAGGAGTTGATTGATCTTGGCTTCAGGGTATGTTAACATCTGGTATGTGCTTTAAAAAACAATGAATAATGTGTTTAGATGGATTTACACTTTAATAGAAAATTGTGAGAAATTATTTATTTTTGGAGTAAGTTTTATAGCCTGTAGGTAAGTGCAATTTGCCAAAGAAGAGTATTTTTCACATAGGTGATTGGACACCTATGGAAAGATGATATCCTCCTTCTGTGCTATTTTAAATTTACTTGAGTGTCATTAAATATCATTAAAGTACACAAACAAGTGATGTCCCAGATACTATACAACAGCCATTTTCAGTGAGGGTTTTGTGGAAGTCCAGGGTTCCTGCAGAGGTTGTTTGGGGTTCCTTGAGCTGAGGCAAGTTGACCTCTGATCTGATGGTGGTTTCATAGTTCCAGGTCCATTGCCATTTGGCAGAGCCAGTAGCATTACACCAATGATCTTTTTTAGCTGACTGTAAGGGTGGCATTGTAACCACCACTGTAAGGGGTAATTCTTTCAACGAATCACCAAAGTAAGAGGCATTTTCCCAATGACCCTGATTCTTACCAGGGGTTCCCTAAGACCTGAATATTTTTTAAGAGTTCCTCTGGGGTTAAAAGATTGAGAAAGGCTTCTATACAATGTCAAAGATATGGATCTCCCAGTTATCCAATTGTGATATCTGGTACAATGTGATTTTTTGAAGTCAAGAATATTTTTTCTGTGTTTCACCATTTTATATGTGGAAACACATCAAACAGAATTTGAACAGGGAGTAATTTTCTAGACGCTTCCAATAGCCAGTTAAGCTTTTTAACTGAGGAAAGATCTGATTGATTGGTGTCCCTATTAAAACACTGAGGAAATCTCCAGCTGGCTAAGCGGGGGATCTTTGCAAAGTCAGAATTAGGAAATTAAGAATGATGTTCTTTTTGTATAATGAAGCCCTGGGAGGATTAGAGCCTGCCCATTCCATATCCCTCTGTAATACTCCAAACAGTGTACAAAACATATGAACAGGTGCAGCCATTCTGCACTGCACTTTCTAGCATAAACAAGTGTAATTAGTGTGACTTTACTGGAAGAAACTGTGTAGAACATATATATATATAAACTGTATTTTTTTTTTATTTTTTATTTTGTTTTTTACTGCCTGACAGTAAAAGTTGTCTTTTGAAGAAATTTGAAAGATGGCACAAATTATCAGAAAAGTTGTACAACATATAAATTCTATTTGAAGTATATCTAAACCCTCACCTTGTTAACCCATTCTGTTTAAAATAGAGATAAAAGGCAAAACATTTTGGTATCGATTTTAACCACTTAAGCGCCAGCCCTATTTTGGACACTTTTTGTTTACAAGGTAAAATCAGCAATTTTTCCTAGAAAACTACTTAGAACCCCCAAACATTATATATATTTTTTTAGCAAAGACTCTGGAGAATAAATTGTCGGTCATTGCAATATTTTTTGTCACGCGGTATTTGCACAGCGGTCTTTAAAACGCAATTTTTTGGGAAAAATTCTGAAAAATCACATTTCACTGCATGTAAAAAATACTAAACAGTAAAGTTAGCCGATTTTTTTTTGTATATTGTGAAAGATGATGTCACGCCGAGTAAATAGATACCCAACATGTTACGGTTTAAAATTGCGCCCCCGGCCCCCCTCCTCGTGGGATGGCGACAAACTACGGTCAATAGAGATCTCAATAGGCGACGCTTTAAATTTTTTTAACGGTTACCAGTTAGAGTTAGAGTGTAGCTCTTTTTATTAATTATTGCTCACGCTCTGGCGATTGCGGCGATACCTTACATGTGTGGTTTGAACAGCAACTTCATTTGCGGCTCGACTTCCGTATACGTTTTTTCCGTGCGTGAGCTAACAGTGACGGGGGCGGCTAAAATTATTTTTGTCCTATTTATTTTATTTTTATTTTAACTTTATTACAGGTTTGATGTAAACATCCCTTGTGACACCAATATGCAGTGAAAGGTACTCTTTATGGAGGGATCGAGGGTCTAAAAGACCCTCGAACCCTCCACTACACTTTCATGTATGCAAAATGCTGAAAACGGCATTTTTGCATACAGCCGTTTTTTAAATCTGCCGCCTTTTGCAGCAGAGTAACCCGGAAGTGACGTCATGGACGCCGCCTCCGGGTTACGTCATCGGAGACCCGATCGAAGCCATTTCCGGCTTTGATCGGGACTCCATCCAGCCGGCGGATGCGCCGGCTGGGTGCTCGGGTCTCCCGGTGGGACGAGAGGCCCGTTCAAAGTCGCGGAAGGCGGTGGGAGGTGGGGGACGTCCACTCCCGCTCACCCGGGTAACGCTCGAGCAGCTCCCGAGCCGCATCGGTCGTTACTGACGGAAAGCCGACCGTCGGCTGTAAACCACGGTACCGGGATGGTGTCTCTAGCTAGAGGCATCATCCCGGTATAACACCGCAAAGTTTGCCGACGTAGCCCGACGTAGATGTCACTTTGCGGTAAGTGGTTAAAACATTACAAATACCTTTTTTTTATGCTGTTTTATAAGTGATCCCATACCCACTTAATTCCTTATGCAGCTGGGAACAGAAATCTAGGGGAGGAGAAACAGCATCACACTGAGCTTCCCAGTGAATGGCTATGGAGGGGGGGTGAGCAGATGTCTAATCATTAAAGGGGAGCACACTGAATTTCCAGCACAGTTGG
Organism: Pelophylax lessonae; assembly: GCF_965119305.1. NCBI lineage: Eukaryota > Metazoa > Chordata > Amphibia > Anura > Ranidae > Pelophylax > Pelophylax lessonae. The sequence continues at coordinate 169,932,615 of NC_138775.1, read as the reverse complement.
AGAACAGACCATGCTTTGCTTTCATGCCTAGTGTAGTCAGTTTTTAATAAAACAGCAGAAGGACTGGCAGGAACACCAGGGATTTTCACACAAAGGAAGCAATTCAAAGAGAACAGGATACTTTTTCATACAAGCACATGGTACAGCAGGCACATATCAGGAATATAACATTTTGGGTTTGCATACGCTTTAAGGCATTAAGAACAAATACATCTTATATGTATTTCCTTTTGTGATCTTAGAGCATCACTGAACACGTGACCATTGAAATCTCAGTGTATTCCTACCAGGTTGTATGTTTATCTGTAACATGTTTATTGACTATAAGCCAGGCTATCATCCTTTATGGCATCCTTAAACCACAACCGATAAAACTCCTGTGAAAGAAAAGCTGTATATTCTCTACTTGATATCCCCTGATGGGTGTCCATTTTTCATATTTCTGTTCCTAACATGTATTAAAATATCTTGGTGACAATGCCTTCCCTCATCCTAAAAATACAAAAAACAAACATTCTATTTAATGAAATAGACACTCCCGTTAGATATTGGGCTAAAATCTCAATCTTCACTGTCTTTCCTCAGCATTACAGTTATAGTAGCTATGTATATGTGTCTAATTATGATTGTGTAGTGCGCTAGGAAAAGAAGTTTGAGCAGTCAATCCAGTGCACGCTTTACGATAACAGACCTAGTCAGACACCCCCTCTCTTCCTCAGCACTACAAATCTGTGTGAGGACCCAGGCAATGAGGGGTGTAGCCATTACTCAGCTATGTCAGCAGAGAGCACTGGAGTGGGAGAGTAGGAGGTATATACAGTAACCACTAAAACCAAGAGATATTAAAAGGCACTTCCAGGTGTACTTTAACTAAAATCATAACATACAGCAGTACTATTCTATAAAGGAAAAAAACGTTTTGAGACTTCAGTTAGGCTTTAAGCAATGCAGCCCTTATACAAGTTCAGTGTAACCGACCGTAAAACTGTGAAACTGTACTATACTGTACTGTATTTATTGGCTTTGTAAAGGAACCAGGAAAAACCATAATCTGGACATATGTTACTCATTTTATTCTTGGGCAAACCCAGTTCCCTGCACCTGCAGGTTTGCATCTTTTTTCTACTGCTGGCCATACTATTTATATGCCTTGTTGGCTGGCTTAAATAAAGAAGACCACCCAGGCATGGTCAAGTGCGCTTGTGACATTGTGAAGAGGCAAATATAAATTCTGCTTAGCACAGTGGAAGAGTAACATGTATCTTGCAAAAAAATACCCTCTAGTTCTGTGTGGTACTTTGGTGCTCCAATCTACAAATCTTGCTGTTATTCTGTCTATAGCCTCAGTCTGTCTCTTGGCTTTTACTGAGATATATAGTTGTGGTCTGAAGCACCATGGGTGAAATGCAACCATGTATAAATATATATAAATATCTATCTATATATACTGTATATATATATATATATATATATATATACAGTATCTCACAAAAATGAGTACACTCCTCACATTTTTGTAATTATTTTATTATAACTTTTTATGTGACAACACTGAAGAAATTACACTTTGCTACAATGTAAAGTAGTGAGTGTACAAGCTGTCCCCTCAAAATAACACAACACACATTAATTTCTAAACTGCTGGCAACTAAAGCAAATACACCCCTAAGTGGAAATGTCCAAATTGGGCCCAAAGTGTCAATATTTTGTGTGGCCACTATTATTTTCTAGCACTGCCTTAACCCTCTTGGGCATGAAGTTCACCAGAGCTTCACAGGTTGCCACTGAAGTCCTCTTCCACTCCTCTATGACGATATTACAGAGCTGATGGATGTTAGAGACCTTGCGCTCCTCCACCTTCTGTTTGAAGATACCCCACAGATGCTCAATAGGGTTTAGGTCTGGAGACATGCTTGGCCAGTCCATTACTTTTACCCTCAGCTTCTTTAGCAAAGCAGTGGTCATCTTGGAGGTCTGCTTGGGGTCATTATCATGTCGGAATACTGCTCTGCAGCCCAGTCTCCGAAGGGAGGGGATCATGCTCTGCTTCAGTATGACACAGTACATGTTGGCATTCATGGTTCCCTCAATGAACTGAAGCTCTCCAGTGCCGGCAACACTCATGCAGCCCCAGACAATGACAACCCCACCACCATGCTTGACTGTAGGCAAGACACAATTGTCTTTGTACTCCTCCCCTGGTTGCTCTCACACACGTTTGATACCATCTGTACCAAATAAGTTTATCTTGGTCTCATCAAACCACAGGACATGGTTCCAGTAATCCATATCCTTAGTCTGCTTGTCTTCAGCAAACTGCTTGCAGGCTTTCTTGAGCATCATCTTTAGAAGAGGGTTCCTTCTGAGATGACAGTCATGCAGACCAATTTGATGCAGTGTGCGGCGTATGGTCTGAGCACTGACAGGCTGACCCCCCACCCCTTCAACCTCTTTAGCAATGCTGGCAGCACTCATAGGTCTATTTCCCAAAGACAACCTCTGGATATGATGCTAAGCACATGCACTCAACTTCTTTGGTCAACCATGGCAAGGCCTGTTCTGAGTGGAACCTGTCCTGTTAAACTGCTGCATGGTCTTGGCCACTGTGCTGCAGCTCAGTTTCAGGGTCTTGGCAATCTTCTTATAGCCTAGGCCATCTTTATGTAGAGCAACTATTTTTCTTTTCAGATCCTCAGAGAGTTCTTAGCCATGAGCTGCCATAATGAATTTCCAGTGACCAGTATCGATAGAGTCAGAGCGATAACAGCAAATTTAACAAACCTGCTCCCCATTCACACCTGAGACCTTCTAACACTAACGAGTCACATGACACTGGGGAGGGAAAATGGCTAATTGGGCCCAATTTGGACATGTTCACCTAGGGGTGTACTCACTTTTGTTGTCAGCGGTTTAGATATTATGCTGTTATACAAGCTGTACACTCACTACTTTACATTGTAGCAAATTGTCGTTTCTTCAGTGTTGGCACATGAAAAGATTTAATAAATATATTACCAAAAACGTGGGGGGTACTTTTGTGAGGTACTGTATATATATATATATATATATATATATATATATATATATATATATATATATATATATATATATATATACATTGTATTAGCAAAAGTATTGAGACACCTGCCTTTACACGCACATGAACTTTAATGGCATCCCAGTCTCAGTCCATAGGGTTCAATATTAAGTTGCCCCACCCTTTGCAGCTATAAAAGCTTCAACTCTTCTGGGAAGGCTGTCCACAAGGTTTAGGAGTTTGTCTATGGGAATATTTGACCATTCTTCCAGAAGTGCATTTGTGAGGTCAGGCACTGATGTGAACGAGAAGCCCTGGCATGTAAAGGCAGGTGTCCCAATACTTTTGGTAATATATATATACACACACACACACAATAAAAAATACATTGGTCATGTGACTTTACATGATGCAGATCACATCCATGACATATTTATAACACATGATTACACATGTATTACATGGTAACAGATTTCCTATTTAAAGTAGTTAAACACAACACAATTCCAACTAAAAAAAGAGAATTAGTTGACCCATAATAAATTAACATGAAAGCAAAATGAATCCATAGATAATCCTGGTGTTCATATACATGATGTTATTTTATGGATGAAAATATGGGATTACACAGCATATAGCAACCAAAATATTCTTAACATCCTCTGATTCTACGTGTTTCATGAATCCCTGTCCACCTCCTCAATAGTAGGTGTAAGAAAATTGTAGGGCAGCTCAAAAGTAGGCCCAGCAGCCTTGTGAGCAGAGGGTGCTAGGGGACATACATCCCAGGGACTGTGGCAGCATAACTCACACAGACCACAGGGCAACTAGAGGGCAGAGCAAGTTTCCATAAGGTTCAGATCCATAAAGTGTGTAAATGAGATGGCACATATAGCCAGCAATAGTATTGTTCTTAAAGTAGTCAGCATCCTTTACGTACACAGTCCAAATCCCTTTTTAGCCCAACCTTATGGTAATTGCACCAATCCATTTCATAGGTGACTAAAGGAAAAAAATGTTTGCTGAAGCAACCTTAACCACCTCTCTTGGCTTGTACTGCTCACTCGTTTGACGACTGCCCTGCCCTGTGTGTCTTTTTGGGCCTGCATAATTGCCTGCTTCCCGCCTCTTAGCTTGGTCATTAGAGACAACTCTCTTGTCCAAATCATGTGTCAACATAAGGCCAGACTAGCTGACACACCTTAGATGACCCCTTAAACATAACACTTATCTTAGAAAACAATTTCCAAATCCCTGCTTGCATCTGCACAGGTTATCGAGAAGACAGATATGGGTACTGTTTTAATTATGTATAACCCAAGAAGAAATTAAAGCTTCTGTCGAGTGTCTCCTTATTTAATTCTATTGGCTGCATTGATTGAAACAGGTAAGGGCACAAGCAAATATAAAGACTGCTGGAGGCAGTTGTGGTCAAGTAGTACATGTACCTGCAATGAGTGAGAGTGAACACTGTCTTTTTCACATGGCCAAGTGAATTCCTTACCTTGTTGATGAGGAATACAGATATATGAGTGATGGCAGGGCAATAAGACATGATAATGGTTGGACGTAACGCGTACAAGGGGAGTCACGCATGACGTCACCTGCGGCCATCACATTGCTTTGATACACGCTGCTTATATGCACTGGTACAGTGCTTTGTTTCTAAGTTCGTTTGCTGTTACATAAAATTTGTTTTTAAGCATACAGAGAGCACTAGATCTGTCTCTTTCCTTTCATCCCTATGGAACCATATGAGGATTCCTTCTTCATTCAGGATTTCCTACTTGGAGTATATAATTTGTTATCTTGGAATTTGGCTGTGTGATCCTTATTAGGGTTGAATATTTGAGGTAAGAGGCAGTGATTGTCTTGGTGGATGGGCTGTTTTTCACCATACACTACTGCATGTTATTTGGAGTCACCCCTTTCCACAAGAGTCTGAATTTCTACGTTACTTATGGACTTTATTAATTGAGTATATGATTATTCATTTACCCACTTCTTCTTATTGAATTGGAGGCTGCTTTTTTACATTACTTATGGACGTAATCAATTAAGTTTATGATTATTCATTTACTCGCTTTTTTATTGAATTAGATATGCGTTGCAATGTTTTATGTTATTATTTACTTTTGAGGTTTAGGCTTGACCTTTAGTGTTCAGCTGCTGTATACATTTATATTTCGTTTGGATTTTGCGCTGAATATTTATCTTCACTTTTTTGATAATGGTTGGGTTGTACTATCAAATGTGCAATTGTACATTTTTAACTATAAGGTTATGAATATGAAAATAAAGAAAAGCAAACTCTTTTTTTTTTTCGAAGAAAAAAAAAGTTCTAATACTTTTTTATTACTAAAGGGCAAAGATATTAAATGTTTAATCCCTGTTTAAATTGTTTCATATTCAGTGTTGTCTGTTTTTATATCTCTAGCACTAAAACAGCAATCTGTCCACTCCAGATACACCACCAGCGCATTTATTATTAGTGCATAGAAGCTTTTTTGTACAACAATCTGGAGCCCATTCTGATAGTTGCACATTTCTTGCCAAGCACAACACTACGACATTATTCAAAAACTGCTATGTCGACTAGCAGCTAACAGGTTTAAATGCTTTTAAAATTGCTGAGTGCCCTCCAAAATGAATTTACATAGCTTTATAAATCCATAGTACCTGCTGACTACTAAGAATGATATGGATGGACAAAATATAAGTGTGATTATTATTCTATTTTAATTTTTTTTTTTATGATTTAAACTGCTGAAATTGCAAGCTAAAGTTCAGGCAAAATCATTAAAATTTAATAATTTAAGTTTGTAAATGCAGCATGTTAAAGACATAATTATTAACCTTTCATAGTCTTAACAGTCAATGGCTACAATAATACTATATAATTACATTAAATTCACTAAAATTCTGCCATAATGGGTAATCTATTGACTCTGAGCTCTGACTCTATACAAAGTCTGAAAAAAGTGTTGGTGGCTAGTTGGTTTTCTACTGCTGATTACCCAGCAAGTGAACTAAAAATACTATCGGTTTCTCTAGTATTCCAGTTTGCTCACTGTGATCTAGCTTCACATTTTACAGATTCATGACAATGAAAGAACACCATTGTGTAGAGAATACAATAGAAAAGCACTCATTCTGTAGCAGTTGGCCATTTATAGTGACCTACTTTTCTACATTGCATAGTAAATTTTCTAGTAGCATGATACTTTAGCTAAAACTTATTACATTGTGCTGGTTTTTGCCCTTTTTGAGATAACATGTGAAGTTTTCAGATAACATGATGACTGATCAGTCCAGTCCGGACTTTTATTGGGGATTTTAAAGTTTGTTAGGCGAAAACATATACATATTGTATATACTGTATATATATATATATATATATATATATATATATATATATATATATATTTATATATATATACAGGGCCAGTGCTAGACTATTTTATGCCCTAGGCAAGACCAGCTACTTGCGCCCCCCCCCAAAAAAAAGGGAAGGGGTTAAAAACTCCTCTATGTGACCCTGATCTGATGGTTCCTCCATGTTATGCTGTCATACACAGTGACCCCCATATTCCTCCATTTCACACCCGGGGACCCTAATGTCCCTCAATGTCACACCAAGGGACTTTGATGTTTTTCCATGTCACACCCTGGGACTCCAATATTACTCCATGTCATGCTGTCATACCCACTGACCCCGATGTACCTCTATGTCAGATCCTGATGTTTTTCCATGTCACATTTGGGGACCCTGATGTTCCTCCATGGCACACCTGGGGACCCTGATGTTCCTACGTGTCACACCGGGGGACCCCAATCCCCCATGGCACACCCAGGGACCCCTATTCCTCATGGCACACCTGGTGACCCGGAACCCCTGTTAAACGCGGTGGCTCCTGGTGGAGGGAAAAGCAGCAGTTAGAGAGCTCCACACGTCCTTCATCACCAGCCTCCTCAGACCATTCTGGTGCCTTGTCGCTTCTGCCCCAGTAAAGGTTCCGCCCTCCAGTGCCAAGCTCTGGCTCAGGTTCAGCTCTCCTCCGCTCCCTGCTTAATACCGACCAAGGGAAATAAACGGTTGCCCACCAGCTCAGTGCAGAGAGTCACTTCCTGCCGCTGAGTTTCACCTGAAGAGGATCATCATGCAGAATGCACTCTGGGGGGCTCCCTTCTTGCCTTTTGGGGCCCCTCCAACAGTGGTGGAAAGCCAGGGCCTAGTAGTTCCACCACTGCCCAAGACACTTGGCATCTTCCGCTGTCCCTTCTTCCCCCCCCCCCACCTCTGCCCCTCGCCTCAGCTCACAATAATCATTCATGATGGAGAATTCATGATGGAGAGAGAGTGCCGACTCCTGGCTGCGCCCCTAGGTGGCAATGCGCCCTAGGCGGCTGCCTAGTTTGCCTAGTGGAAGCACCGGCCCTGTATATATATATGTACTCATAACTGGCTGTAGTGCAGCACCTATGGATTTCATAATAACATGTGAATAAAGGTTAAGTTATTTTTTTTTCTTAAATATAGTGAGGATAGACTAGAACCTGCTGGATTTTGCTGTCTGTTTGGGAAGATTCACACTCTTTTCTGCCCATTAACAGTTGTTACTAAAATTAATTAAGAGTTGAAATCCCAAATTTGACAGTTGTCACCAGAACAGAAGTAAGGTGAAACCTTCCAATGAGGACACTTGTTCTGATGACAGCTGCCAAAGTTAGGCTTTCCTCTCAATTACTGTCATGTCATCAATAAAGGAAGCAATATGAAATCTCCCTAGTAATAATAACAATGTTTAAAAAAGCACAACTGAGATTGTAATCCTCAACTATATCCAAAAAAAAAAAAAAAAGTTGATAAAATAGGCAATAATATTGATATTGTGTATTAAATCATTGCTACATATTTTGGATAATAACTAATTTGCTCCAGGATACATATTGCATAGACCATTGTTTTTCAAACGTTATTCAGTCAAGGCACCCTTTAAAATTATAGACAATCTCAAGGCACCCTTTAAATTTATGGACAGTCTCAAGGCACCCCATTCTAAAATGTAAAAAACTATTCTGATAGTTTTACATAATGCGGCAGCATCGACACACGTACAACACCCAACATTAGAGGTGATTTACTCTTCCAAAGCAAATACACTTTTGAACACTAGTACCGACTAGTATTCCAATATTTCTCCTCACCCTCAGTTTCTCTCCATTAATCAGCTAATGTGACCCCATTGTTGATGGAGAGGGGCAGGGGAGGGTCAAACAAGGATGCTGTGCAAGCGATCAACACCCTTCTTATCAACACTGATGACATCACTGGTAGTTAGGATGCCGATGGCTAAAAGGTTGAAATGGTGCACAATAAAAACCTGTGGCTTTGTGTAACTAAAAGGCAGGCTTGATCCACCTTGTATACATTTTTGGGCAATTTTTAGGCATTTTGCCAAGGCACCCCTGAAGAAACCTCAAGACACCCCTAGGGTGCTTGGTCACCCTGATTGAAAAAGGTTGGTAAAGACAATAGAAAACTTACAAACATTAGTATAAACACATTTTTATTTCCTTCCCTTACTGGCTAACACTGGAATAAGAAACAGTTAATGATACTACAGATAGCTTAGTTGAATATTAAATAGGATCCCAAAGGATCCTGTCAAGTTATGATATAATTATTTGTTTTATGCAATAACACATTTCTCAAATGTACTACTAGCTTTGAGCTGTTTATTACCGGAAGAAAAACAATGTCTTAGAGTAATAGTTAGCAAGACGATACATGACATCTTCACGATCTGTAACTATTCAGCTTTAATCAATAAAATATCCCTAATTCTTCGGTGCACATTCTTAAGAGTAGGACCAGTTAAATTCACATAGCGTAAAGACCAACTGCACTCCCTGTTCATACCTATAGTTAAGTTGGACTGTTGGAGAAAATCATGATTACAGCCTACCCATAGGAATGAAAAGGGCGATGACTTGATCAAGGGGGGAGGTAAGTATTTGAGCTAGTGTGAGAACTTGATTCTTTCTTTATATTGGCCTAATTTAATTACATGTACAGTTGGACTGGGAGAAGGAAGCTTAGCCCTAGAAGCTAATCTGATGAAATGAGCTGAGCTTGCTGACAGGAGGAAAGAGTAGAGTAATAGATCATCAGTGTACTGCTCAAACATCATAGTGTAATCAGGGGGCTGGAGGTTGTTGTGGACCAAGCTATGCTGTTTCTCTGGAGGCCCAAGCTTTGGCCATGTTGTCTGGCATAGATGCCTGAATAACAAGATTGGGTAGACAAAAGGTAGGCTGTTTGTCTTGAATTTTGCTTTGATATTTTCCCATCTTAGTTGCAGAGTAAAATATACAAAATGTCAGACACATGGATACCTCTGGAAAATTCTAGTCCATGCTGGTTACTTGGAATGTAATCAAGCCTAGGTGTATGGTGACCATCCTTTTCGAGCTTTGAGCTGTGTTTATTGACTGCCTAAGACTTCAGTCCACTAAAATAATAGCAACCCTTTTAAAATATTATATTCTTTGACAGTGCCAGGACAAGGTTATCCGGCACCTAGGGTGAAGATGCCAAACTGTGGCCATCCTTCCGTCCTTTCCCAGAAAGGGGGGGAGTAGGGTGTGGGATGCATGCTGCACCAAAACATATGCAGGATTCTATCCCATAGTAAAATTAGGAGCTGAAAGTGATGTGGAGAGAAAATCTCTGCCATCAGCATGAGAAAAAATGCCCCTGTGTGGATAGTGTCACTGGAAGGTAGAAACGCCCCTGCTTCTGTGATGTCACACACAAAAAAAGCCCCTGCATCAGTGGTGTCACTGGAAGGAAAAATGTCCTTAAGGTTGCAGCTGGAAGAAAAAAATACCCCTGTTTAGCAGTGTCTATTTGAGGAGAACTCATTTAGTGGTGGAATGAGGGCTATAGGGAGGCTCTGTGGGGTGTATTTAACTAAGGGACCTTGTGTGACACTGGGAAAGACAAAGTGGCTATGTTAGGGAGAGGGGAGCTCTGGGGCTTGCTTGCTCCCTTTACGCTCTGTGCACTTATATTTTAGACCTCCTCAGTGTGGCACTTGCCCAGTACTGCTCTTTCTTTTTCCCCTTTTTGGTCATGTGATATGTCACACTAAAAGGGGAGAGAGGGAAAAGGGCAGACTGCCTTTCTGGTAGGAGCCTGTACTGAGAGGGTGGTGTGTTACCAGCAGCTGGCCACCCTTCCACCCACATTAGACTGTTGTTGGAGTGAGAGTTCAGAAGAGTGGGATGACAAATTGCACTGCAGGGTAAAGTCGACTGCGTTCCTGTGCAATTCTGATGTGAACTGGCCCTTAAAGTAGATGTAAACCTCATTCATGAAATCTGACCTGGGCACATATATCTTTAGTATTTATTTATCTCTCTCCAAAGCCCTAAGTCCCATGTCTTTCTGTTGCTTTGTTCCTCTGTTATCTGCATGATAACTTCTGACAAGCTCTCTGACACAGGAGATAAGAGCAGTGGAAAATTTGTGTTGGGGTGGTAACTTAGAGACAGATAAGCAGAGAGCCTGTCGATTCACAGTACAGCTCTGCAAGTTTCTTCATTCCTCTGCCTGTGTGGAGGTGCCTTTCCTCCAATCAGCTCACACACAGTGAATGCCCAGACTCTCCTCCCACTACTGAAACAGGAACTAAAGAATATAGAAAGCTGAAGACAGCAGATATACAAATAAAACGTATGTAGGGGGATTTGTTTCATCTCTGTGTATCATCTGAGGCTGTTCACTTCACTGGCTATATTTGAGGGTTTACATCTTCTTTAAGGGGGCTCAGTTATTTCTGGTTTTCAACAACCATTTATTTCTCTGACTTGGAGTACTTTTGTACTCTAGTCTTGAAATGTCACTGTTTCTTATTGGGGGGGGGGGGTGCATTTGAATGGTGTTTTGCACTTTATTGGATATAACTAAAGAGTGTTACTTTTTTGAGCTGCTGTCTGGAAGTTCCCAGTGCAAATGACTTTGTAGGGATACTGAACATTAAAGCGGAATTGAAGTTCCACTGTAAGATAAAGCGAGCAGGCAGGCTTTTTTTTTTTAGAAGAGACTGTCTTCTTCAGCTCTGTAAACTGAGATGTGGACCGGTCTCTGAGTGCCCGAATGACTAGCTCCTGCGCATATGCAGGAATGACTTAATCCGTCATCGGCCAATGAAGAGGCCTGAAGACCGGCACTCAGAATACTCTGTTGGTGCCAGCGAGGGACCATTGGATATGTAAGTATTCACCATTTAGCTCCACTTAAGTATGGGCTCTTTTAAGCAGGCAGCCAGTGGACCGTAAAAAACAGGCAGCTGAGCTGTGGTTTTACCACCCCCCTGACTGCCAACCCAAACTCTAACATAATAGCTGAACAGAGCTGTACACATGCTGCGGCGGGTTTGCTTCACTTTACAAATGTGGCATTTTTAACTCAGGGGGCAGAGTTTGACATGCAGTACCACCTGTCAAACTCACCCATTGAGCTTATTGGGCCCATGACATCACCATGAGCCAAACACTTGGCTCACAGCTGCTGCATGGTCCCACAATGTAAAATTGCCATTTGGCAATTAGAAAAAAAAATAAAGAAAGAAAGAAAGAAAAAAAGTCAGGTGTTCAGGAGAGAGCAGTACCACTTCCTGAATATCTGTCAGCCACTGCTATAACACCCTCTGAAAAGTGATCCACCAACAATCACTTTTCAGAGGGACTAAGCAGTACTGCAGTTCTGGAACAGCACGAAGAGGAATACAAATCTCAAGTACATTCCTCACTGACTTACTGCTGTCTGAATGTGTGTCCCTTTCTGTTGAGAGAGCCCCCAGTTTCATCTGTCCTCCTAAAAATGGGGTCGCTCCCTTCTTAAAACTTGCACCTCCCCAATGGCACCAGCCCAATACCAGTGACATCATGGGTGACATGCACCAGTAGGTCCCGCCAACCTTTACTAGAAAATCTCCAGGACCTCCAACAGTGTGCCCCCCCAACTCCACTAGTGGGTCCCGCTGACCTCCACCAGCAAATCCCGCCCACGTTCACATCTTCTCTCCCCCCTCCCCGGGACAGAGGTGTTTGTGGTGTCACCCTGCACAACCTCTTTCACCCACATCACACGGCTGCTGGAAGGAGGAGAGAGCAGAATCCTCTCCTCCAGCAGCTGTTCCAGTCACTGCTATGCTATTCTTTAGCTAAATTACAGGGGTGACGGCGACAGCATCATAAAGAGTGTTGCAGACGCTTTTGAGAAGTCTGCCGCACACCTGTGCAACAAATTAACATATAAAACAAGACTGCCCCAATCATCACCATTTTACACCATTCAAGATAAGACACCCATTAGGCCAGACAGCCACCTCAAGTGGCTCTTATAGAGCCATGGTTTGGGGCAGCACTGGAACTTGAGTGTCGGGAGAAGGTCAGAAGAGGCAGCACTAGGAGCCAATCAGTTGTGCTACAGGCACATGTACTGACTAGGAACAGGAAGAATGAGCAGAGTAAAGACACATTAGTATTTTGCTGCTCCTTCACTATCCATTCACAGGCTGGGGGAGGTGACCCTGCTGCATTGCTTAAAAAAAAAGTATGTCATAAAAAAAAACTTATACTTAACCAAGTGGATGTAGCATTGATCCAAAGCTACATCTGTCCCCTGCACTCTCTGCACAGAAAACTGAGCAGTCAAACACTGCTGAATGCTCAGTTCTCGGGTTCATTCTGAGCATAGAGCCGTGACTGTCAGTCACCGGCTCTCTGCTCTGCCCCTCCAGTGTTTACTGAGCTAGCTGCTGGTCTAGGTATCTGGGTGGATCCGACTGTAAAGTTGGGATCTTTCCACACCCTGGACCGGCAGATTGATGTCAGCCGACAACAGGCTGAAAACAGATCACAGGAGTGCAGAACGAACTGCACTCCTGTGATCTATAGGAGAAGTAGGGCCAAAAAAGCTTTGGCCAGTCTTCTCCTTTAACCAGGGCTGTCTTTAACACAGGGCAAAAAGGGGCAGCTGCCCCGGGTCCAGTCATTGTTGTGGGGCCCAAAGCAGCTGCCCCTTGAGCACCAAATAGTTGATAAGTGGATTCAAGAGGGCCCAAGAAAATTGTTGCCCAGGGTCCAATCAAATTTAAAGACGGCCCTGCCCTTAACTAAAATAGTAAAATGTCAAATCAAAAGCTTGACTGCTGTGAGGTAAAACTGTGTAAATCTTAGGACTGGCTGTTGAAATACAATTTAAAACAGCTCCATTATAGTATATAGTATATAGTATATGTGCTTTAACTGTGTATTTGGCTGTTTGCTTGGAATTCTGGAACTTACCTCTCTCTATGTCTCCCCCCCCCCTTTCTTTTGTTGCCAATTTATCTTCAAAACACACACTGACTAGACCAGAGTAAAATTGAAATAGAACAAACTCTTTTTAGAGGGTTGCATTCCAATTTACCACTTGACCTCCCAAAGGTTTTACCCCCTTCATGACAGGGCCATTTTTTTTGTGATATGGTGTTGCATTATTTTATCTGACAATTGTGCGGTCGTGCGACACTGTACCCAAATAAAATGTATGTTCTTTTTTTTCCCCACAAATAGAGCTTTGAATTGATCATCTCTGCAGTTTTCATTTTTTGTGCTATAAACAAAAAATAATTTTGAAAAACAAAAATTTTTTTTACTTTCTGCTATAAAACATCCAATAAAAAAAATGTAAAACATCTAACTTCTCCATCAATTTAGGCCAAAATGTATTCTGCTGCATGTTTTGGTTAAAAAAAAAAAAAAAAAAATCCCTATAAGTGTTTATTTATAGGTTTGCGCAATCGTTATAGCGCCCAAAAACTATGGGATATATTTATGGAATTTTTATTTATATATTTTTTTTTTACTAGTAATGGTGATCAGCGACCTATAGCCAGACTGCAATATTGCGGTGGACAAATCGGACACCTAAGTGACACTTTTGACACTTTTTGGGGACCAGTGACACTAATACAATGATCAGTGCTAAAAAAAATATGCACTGTCACTGTACTAATGACACTGGCAGGAAAGGGGTAAATGTGTGTCCAACATGTTTTACTGTGTACTGTGTGAGGTGTTTTTACTAAGCAATGTGTTGTTTTTTACTTCTTGCTTTGCAGGAAAAAAAAACACAGCATGTTGCTGCTGTCAGAAGAGAGCCCTGTGTTTGTTTACCTACACAGGGCTCTCTTCGGTTATGTCCAGACCCTAGCGTTGGGTGTCGGCGACCAATCAGTGCCCAGCACCCACTGATTGGTTCGGGCTGCAGCCAATCGCAGCACAGCCGGGACAGCGGGGGCACGTGGGCGCACTCCCTAATCTGTTTCGCAGATCGCGTTCTAGGTACTTGATTCTGCGCAGGAGAGCCACCATGCTGCCGTATATGTATTATATAAGGTCGGCAAGCGGTTAAGTTACATGTTAGCCTACAATCATTTACCTATACTACTATTATTATTATAATACAGGACTTATTTAGCGCCAACAGTTTGTGCAGCATTTTACAATATAAAGTGAGACAATACAGCAACAATACCATTCAATACAAGAGGGTTAGGAGGGCCATGCTTCTAGGAGCTTACAATCTAATATACAATAATACATGCTTGCCATCTCTTTCCTGGGTGATGTGATGTGTGTATCCCAGGAGGCTGCAGGACCAGGTATACATCATTCTGGCCTAGGCTAGAAAGGCAGAAAGGGGCAGGGTCAGAATAAAAAATTAAAAAAATAAATAAACACAGAAACAAATACAGCATTTATGATAGCAGGGAAAGGGGGGGGGGGTTTAAATGGAACAAACTCCTTTTTGAGAATTAAGTTCCGCTTAAAGTTACATGTGGCCTACAAACATTTAGCTATACTACATGCTTGCAATCTTAATAAAATTAATTAATAGCATTTATTTGCATGTTTTCCCTAAAGATTCAGCTCATTATTTAGCATGACTCCTTTGCATGTAGAATAATGCTGCTGTTCCCCTGCTGCACATTTAAATGAAGCACAGCCTGCTGAACATTTAAATGAAGCATAGCATTAAAATTACAGTTAAAACCAAGAAGAATTTCTTTAAATAAAGTGGTTTTAAAACTAACTGAATACAAGATTTCTGTTTTTAATGAAAAAGGAAGGCATACGGTATTCTTGTCTAAATGATCCTTATTACCTTTAAATGCACACTTTAAGTTCTAATTTCCACTTAATGGGTGGTAAATTCCAGAACCGTTAAAGAACACAACACCAATATCAATTTACCACTAATTGAAAGAAAAGTATTTTGGACCAGTGTCTGTTTAATTATTCAGCAGCATTTCATTTGGGTAAATGCGGTTTTAGATATAATAATATGCACTTAATTGTGGAACAAAACAAGTCTTGTTGCATGCAAGTTGAGGTTCAAGGTAAAAGCTTATTGTTAATTGCTCAAGTTGCCGCAAGGGCACAAGGAGTTTGCATTACTGTGCTGATATCTTTACCATATTACATCAAACTTAATAAGCATAATTACCAATAAGGTAGATAAAACATAAAGTCCAAACTATTTTTGCTCATTACCAGCCACCATTAAAATAGAATTTATTGTGAACCTAAAACTTCTAATGTTTTTCATAAAGCGCAACTTCAGAATACATTGCAGTATTAGATTGTACATTAACCTCCCTCTTGTATTAAATTATAACTGTACTGATATATATGTATATATATATATATATATATACACATATATATATATATATATATATATATATATATATAAAGATACATATACACATCCAAAGATATATATATATATATAAATATATATATATTTTATACATATATATATATATATATATATAGAGAGAGAGAGAGAAAGAGAGAGAGAGAGATAAATATATATATAAATATAAATATATATATATATATATATATATATATATATATATATATATATATATATATAGATATACTGCTCAAAAGAGGAATTAAAGAATTTAACAACAGGTGCACTAGGTGGGCAACAATGAGATGACCTCCACTCCAAAACAGGAATGGTTTTACAGGTGGACGTCACTGACATTCTTTTTCCCTACCCATCTTTTTTGTGTCACTACTGATAACATGAGGCGATACCTGGACCCTATAAAGGTTGCACAGGCAGTCCAACTCCTCCAGGATGGCACACCAATTATGTCGGTAAGTTCCTATTGTCATTTTATTTAAATAAATTGGATACCTGCACTTAGAGGCGCCTCTCTCTCCTTCAATTTTTACATCGCTAACCCAAAATACCAACCAAATTGTCCTCTCTGTTCCTTTCCAAGACCTCCTGCTCTCTAGCACCCTTGTAACCTACTCCCATACTCTCCTCCAGGACTTCTCCCAAGCCTCTCCCATCCTTTGGAATTCCCTACCCCAATCTATCTGACTATCTCCAACTCTATCCACTTTTAGGCGATCCCTAAAAAATGTTTCTTCTCAGAGAAGCCTATCCTGCCCCCACCTAACAACTGTTCTTTAATTTTCTTAATCAGCTCATCCCCCACAGTTATTACCTTTTGTTTCACTTGACCCTCCCTCCTAGATTGTAAGCTCTACAGAGCAGGGTCCTCTGATTCCTCCTGTATTGAATTGTATTGTAACTGTACTGTCTGAACTAACTTTTTAAAGTGCTGCACAAACTGATGGCCCTATATAAATCCAGTATAATAATAATAATAATAGTAATAAAATGAATGCACCGCGCTGCATAAAAATGCAATATGTTCTTCTTTTTTATTAAGGTAAATTGCTTTCTCTATGCGTTATTAGTGCTAGACTCTTCTTTATCCACATATTCTCTGTTAAAGTACACATACTATTAACAAAGGCTCTCAAACAGCCTTGGGCTTCATACACACAGGGCGTTTGCCCAGCTCTCCTAAACGCCTTTCCTCCTGGCATCAGAGTAATGGCAGGAAATTCACTTGACGTGTGTAAACTCACCTAAATGCACTTAGGCTTGCTTGGGGAGGTTTTGGCTCCTGCTGCTGTCAGTCAAATCCTGTGACGAGGGTGTGGGGACCAAGGCCAAGCCACACTGTCCGTGTCTATGGACACTTGGGACTCCCGGGGTCAAGCCTGCAGGTGTGCCACCATAAGAAGTGGCTTCCTATGGTGGCATACCAATAAGAGGAGGAGCCAGAAGTTCCGGTAAGGGACCCTAGAAGAGGAGGATCGAGGCTGTTCTGTGCCAATCCATGCAGAGCAGGTAAGTATACCATGTTTATTATTTTAAAAAATCTACCCTTTACAATTGCTTTAAATAGGACTTGGAAATCATTTGAGGTAGTATGGTGGCTAACTTAGATCCAATCTCTGGGCAAAACTGAAGCCCCCAAAACCCTTCCCGCCATGACCGCTCACCTTCTCTATGGGACGTTTTACTAGCTGCCATCTGAGTCCCTTGCTGGCACCCTGTCTATTTGGGGTTTGGTAATCCAATGATGTGTTCCCGACTGTCTTCTGATGTCACCACTGAGACTCATCTTCTGGATCCTAGGAGAGCCCCACTGCTGAACAGCCAATAGGGCATTTCATGTCTCACATGCACAGACAAGAACACTTGGAGAAAGACCCTGCCTCCTGTACACAGAAGAACAAGGATTTACGTGAGTAAAAGGGGAATATAGATACATTTTTTCCCACTATGCCAATTATTAGTTTGAGTGGTTGGGGGGGACTTCAGACTGAAGTTGGGCTTTAAAGTATATCTTAACCCTAAATGGATGTTCTTTAGTTTGCTAAAACACTGAGGAGGATTTACTAATACTGGAGTGTGCAAAATCTGGTGCAGCTCTGCATAGTAACCAACCAGCTTCTAGGTTTTATTGTCAAAGCTTAATTGAACAAATTGAAGTTAAAAGCTGATTGGCGACCATGTGCATTTGCACCAGATTCTGAGTGCTCCAGTTTTAGTAAATCTCAACCCTAAACATCATTAACGTATGATACATTTCTTTCATCCTTTTTTACATTTGAATGTTGCTGATCCCATCCAGCTATTTTTCAATCTTTTACTGTCTATTGACATTCACTGCAGTGTTGAGTGCAACTCATTGCTCTGGAAGAGCTTTCTGATAATGACAAGGGTGGAACATAACCCACGCATTGTGTGTCAGCATGGTTGGATGTAGTCTCAAACAGGGGCACTTGTGACAGGATGACAATGCAGGAGCACAGTTTAGGTAACAGTTGTCATCCCATGACAGCAAGTGCCTTAACCACTTAAGCCCCGGAAGATTTTACCCCCTTCCTTACCAGGGGGTATTTTGCGATTCGGCACTGCGTGAATTTAATGGACAATTGCGCGGTCGTGCGACGCTGTACCCAAATGAAATTGACATCCTTTTTCCCCCACAAACAGAGCTTTCTTTTGGTGGTATTTGATCACCTGTGCGATTTTTTGATCATGCGCTATAAACAAAAAAAAAGCGACAATTTTGCAAAAATAACAATATTTTTCACATTTTTTATATGAAATTCCCCCAAAAAAATGTAAAAATCAAATTTTTTTAAATTTTTGGCCAATTTGTTTTCTGCTACCTACGTTTGGTAAAAAAAATCACAATAAGCGTATTTTGATTGGTTTGCGCAAAAGTTATTGCGTTTACTAACTAAGGGAAAGATTTTTGTCATTTTTGTTGTTTTTTTTTTAACGAGTAATGGTGGCGATCTGCGTTTTTTTTTGCGGGACTGCGACATTGCGGCGGACAGATCGGACCCTTGACTGACATTTTTGACACTTTTGGGGGTACCAGTGATATTACTACAATAATCAGTGCTATACATATGCACTGTTACTGTAAAAATTACACTGGGAGGGAAGGGGTTAACTTTATTGGAGAGGGAGGGGTTAAGTGTGTCCCTAGGGGCGTGTTTCTTACTGTCATTGGATGCGGCTGTTTGTGTAACAGCACAGATCTACGGTCCTACATAGCAGGGCCGAGTGATCTGTGCTTTTACACAGGGGAGAGTGACAGGCGGCTTTGTTTACACTAGCCGCCTGCCTTTCTCCCTCTCTACCCTACGATCGCGAGTGACCGGCGGACATCGGGTCCGCCGGTCACACGCGCCGGCTTCTTCGGGTATGAGGGGGGGCGGGAGCACGCCTCCAGCGGCGCGCGCTCGCCCCCTATTGGCTCCCAGGCTAGTGACGTACCGGTACGTCGCTTTGCCTGGGAGGGGCTGACCGCCGCCGTATATATTCGGGCGGCGGTTGGCAAGTGGTTAACAAGTAACCAGGATCACCAGGAAAGCTGAAGATTTTATGAGCATGAAAAAGTTTTGAAATTACAGCACTTTACCTTTAGTAATTAGGTTTAGATTTGTTTTAAAGCACTTGCCTTGGATAGCTGGTTTGTGGAGTCAGTTCCTTCCAGCTACGGGTAGCAAAAGCAATTTTCTTTCTCCAACCAAAGCATACTGATACAGTGAGGGAAAAAAGAATTTGATCCTCTGCTGATTTTGTACATTTGCCCACTGACAAACACACTACGCTGTGAAGAAATGAAATCCTGCAGCGCCCGCAAGGTCCCCCTGCTCAAGAAAGCACATGTTCAAGTAAAAACAAAACCTCCTGCGCTCAAGTGCTGTCTGATGGAGTAGAAAGAGGTGCACTACAAACTCAGATGTAAAGAGAGCTGTTTGGTCTTGCTGCCCCCTTCAGGATCAAGGGTATCCAGAACCACTGGTAGAAAGGACAAAAAAGAAAAAGAGGGGCGCACCGACCTAGTGCATTACCATCAAACCATTTATTAAAATATTAAAAAGTGTACAAAGTACTCACAAGACTGGTGTGATACAACACACATCGAGAATAGCATATACAGTCTCCAAGGTAGCCAGGTCCCAATTGTGACGAATGGGCATGCAGATGGTCGCATGGGGCTGCTATGGCTAGGCTGACGCGTTTCAGGGGCGAGCCCCCTTCCTCAGAGCCAGATGAAATGCCGCTAGATCACAAGCCGAACGGCCGAAGACTAAATGGGAGTAGACCCCACCTCTTCCTGCTCCGCCCCAACCCCAAGGGCGGGACAAAGGGGAGGGGGGAAGGGAAGAAAAGGGAAGAGGAGGGGAAAAGGGAAGGGAGAAGAATGAGACAGAAAAGGCAGCAAGAAGGAAAGAAAGAGGAAGGAAAAGTGGGGATGCTGGGACAGGGAAGGAACATGGAAGAGGGGGGGGGCAAGGACACTTGTCCAGCCCGAGCCAAGCCACACCCACCTTCCAAGGCCAGCTCGGACTATGTGATCAGCGGCAAAAAAAAATGTACAGCAATTGAAACACTTGTTAGAACAGAAAAGGAAACAATAACAAACCAAATGTAATGAATAATGCATTGAGGACAAAGGCGGTATATATATATATATATATATATATATATATATATACACACATATACACACATGCATATACATATGCATATACATACATATACGCACACACATAAACAGTCAATACTTTTTGTCTCCATAGGAACAGGAGAATACTCCACTGCTTTACCCGTGCATCTCCACTAGCAACCAACTAGCAATTGCTGTACATTTTTTTGCCGCTGATCACATAGTCCGAGCTGGCCTTGGAATCTCTCACTGTTAAAATTAACCTACCTGTAAAAATTATAGACTGATCATTTCTTTGTCAGTGGGCAAACATACAAAATCAGCAGGGGATCAAATACTTTTTTTCCCTCACTGTACATCAACTGTTTGCTGACTAAAATGGCCATTTTATGCAGGCGCGTTTGAGTGCGTGCATGCGATTGCAATAAGGGTATCAGGTTATAGGCTTTTTCTGTTAATAAAGGGGAAAAATAAATAACAGCAGAAATAGCTCCACGTTTCTAATTGCAAGAAAGAGTTAATGCAGTTGTTTATTATGCTTGATGAAAAAAAAAAAATCCTGGAAATGAGAGATAGATGAAAAGTTCACAAGGGCGACATTAAGGCTGAATTCTTTCATTTTATCTGTTTGCTTTAAAATTCAGCGACATAAAATATGTGTATGAAATATTTAACAGGGAGAGCAGACTTCATTAAAATCTGTAGCTGGGAACTTGTGTGTATGTGTAAGAGAGGGATTCTGCGTGTGTATTAATATATAACCCGCTCACCTCAGTAGCAAGGGAGAGTTAAACATGCTTTAATTAGACAGAAGAGGAATGTGACCAGTGATTATAGGAACAAAGTGTACAAACAGCAGTGACCTGTTTGAAGGGTCAGGACCTCCCAAGCGAATGTATGAACTGCAGATAAATATTGAATAAATTCACTGTTAGAAAAGCTGAAGGTAAGGTTTGTAGACTACTCATTTTAAAATGGCCAGCCAAAAGTGGACCTACAATTTTAAAGTTTTTAACGTATCTGAAAAAAAATCAAAAAAAATCTAAACATGGAAAATTCCTGAGATAATGGCAAACGGGTTTAAAAAAAAAGGTGAAAATGGTAGTTAAAAAATGCCATGTATTTATGATAAACAGAAAAACATTTATCAAGCAAATAAGTGACTAAAGCCCCGTACACACGCTACGAATTTCTGCCGACCGGTCGTCCGTCTTTTGTCCAGAGTGTGTGTCCGTTGGTTGGAATGTGCTCTAGACTGCACACAAATTTTGTCGTCCGACAGAATTCTACTTCAGAAGTGATGTCATGTGTTGGATTGCTTTCTATGTGTTCTTTCATCTCTGAGCATGCCTAGTCTTGCTCATAAGATTTTTTCCAGTCGAAATCTGTACTAATGAGACAAAAATCGGACGTGTGTTGACGGAGGACAAAAATTTTAATGCCTGCACATCAGGATTTTGGCAGCCGAAAAGTCGGAGTCGGCTGTCGAATGCACCATACCAGTGTTAATTTCATCGACTAAAACGTTTTCGTCGACTAAATTAACACAATTTTAGTCGACTAAAATACGACTAAAACTAAAACAATTCAGATGACTAAAATACGACTAAAACTAAAATGGCATTTTAGTCAAAAGACTATAACTAAAACTAAATCAAAATTTGCTGCCAAAATTAACACTGGTGCATGCTCAAAGCTTAATACCATAAATAATAACATATTAGATTTTTCACTCCAGGACCAGCAGTGGTATATAATGAGTTTGGAAATTGTAGAGAAATGCTTAAATAATGCATTACAAATTACAATTGAACTACACCCATTCCATTATAGATGACTAAAATAAATTTTAGTCGACTAAAATGTAGGACGTTTTAGTCGACTACAATGTACTGGAGTTTAAGTTGACTTAAAATGCCATTTTAGTCCTAAGACTAAGACTAAAACTAAATTGAAATTTGCTGCCAATATTAACACTGCACCATACTAACAATCCGAAAATCGGCAGATCGGTCGTCGGACGAAATTTCCCTTCCGAATTTCTTATCGTGTGTACGGGGCTTCAATTGGATACCAATCAGGCTGCCTCCAATTTCTCAAAGTCTGTATGAGAGGTTACCGGTGTATTTGCAACCTGTATATCTGCAGTCCTGGTGAGCCAACTAGATTTGCATCTGAGACAGATTTATTAATTAGGATGAGATAGATTTTTACTCTAAACAGGCTGCACAGTAAGGGTGTACTTACACTAGGCATGGTTGCCTTGTTCTGTGCCCATGTCCCCCCATTGATCTGTACTTACATTTTGTGAAGCCCAAGCACGCTTACATCTTCACCTCTGCCAGCCAGTTGTGATGCCTCTCAATACACTTTTACCTTTGAGTTGTAACAATTTTACAATTCCTTTGGATATTTCTTTAGCAAGAAAACATTTTAGGGCTCATGCAAAAAAAAAAACAGCTGCTTTTACAGGCATTTGAGCCTTTATTTCTCAGCCTTAAGGTCGAAGAAGCTTGTGTTTTTTGTGCTCTTTTGCACGTTTTTATTTAGCTTATTTGAACTTTTTTGAGCATAGGCATTTTTTTCACAAACCCTCCCCTCCACTCATTTTTTCCTTTTTGTTTGAGTTTTTGAGCAATTTTGAGCTTTTTCGTGCGTTTTTGAGCACTTAGGCGTCTTTTCTGGTCGAAAGCTCATCTCAAAAATGGAAAATGTTTTTTTTCTGCCTGTAAGAGCATATGCCTGTAAATTCTTGAAAAAGCCAGTGTGCTAACATGGAGGGGAGAATCCAGGCAGAAAAAAATGAGAGCTAAAAAAAAAGCTCAAAATCCTTTAGGAACAGCTTCTTTGAGCTTCTTTGAGATACAGTGTGCACACAGTAGCTAAATCCATATTGTGATAAGTCACTTGAGCCAGGTCAGGACCGCTGCTCTCACACAAATTGCAGTAATCCACACAGCGATCCATGAACTGTGCTCCTATCAGGGGCGTACCTATAGGGGTCACGGGGGTTGCAACTGTGACCAGGCCCAATGTTGCATGGGGCCTGTGCAGCCCCTCTGTATGCCTGGATAGGAATAGGATGAAGAAATCAATCTCTCCATTTTCCTCCTGCAGCAGCGGAATGCCTGCGGGAGGGAGAGTAGGAGTAACTGGCATTCAGCAGCTGCAGGAGAAAAATTGAGAGATTGATTCCTCTATATACAGCTGTCCCCATCACACCTCCAATCCAGTTTCCTTCTGCTGCCCCCTTATGCTCTCCAGCCTGCCTGTGCTCTTTCCCGCACCCTCGCCCCCCCACAGGTTTACCTCTTCCCTCTTCTGCCAGCTGCTGAGGGGGATCTGTCAGAATGGAGAGCAGAGAAGGGGGTTGTAAATGTGTCATATACTGGCCCCATTTTTTTCTGCATTGAAAGTCAGTGATCTGTAGCAATAACTGGCTCTGTCCATTCCTAACTGCTTCAGTTTGTGAATGAACTGTACAGAGCTATCCCTGTCCATTCATTCTGTGCAGCTGAGGCTGTAGAGAAGGAGATTGAGGGCTGTGTCCACAATTTCCTTTCTCTGTCTCAGAGGTCTGTATATCTTACCACAGCCTCCCAATGGGGTTCCTATAAAATTGCAAAAAATAATAATAATAATATTTAAAAAAAGGTAAAACATTATTTTAAAAAAGGTGCAGGCACTGAGGAAGAATTCATCCTCACAATTTACAGTAGAAAGCATATTCACTTTTATATCAGCAGCTCAGCTCAGCCTACTTCAACACAGAGCGAGTCCTCAGGAAGTGGGAGAGAGCACTTCATCAAGACCTGACTTAAATGAGTTCACTACTTCTCTTGTAAATACTGAGGATGAATTTCACCACAGTGTCTGCAACTGCAGAGATCAGAGAGGGTTTGCTTTAAAATGTATTTACTGCGTTATAAAAAAATATTCATAGCTTGGCCACAGTTCTACTTTAAACTTTAAGAGTTTGTTTGTGGAACCCAATTTACCACTCAGGAAAAACAGGACTTAAAGCAATATTAAAGCTTCTTTAAAAAAAAAAGCTATACTTACCTGATAAATGCAAGGGTATTGCACAGATCTGCCCCCAAACCTAATTTTCTGGGGTCACAGACTGGGGATCTCAGCTCCTCTTCTTCTGCGTGCATCACTATTGCAAGCCATTTTCTATGAGGACGCACATGTGGGCGCACTCCTGAACCGCACTGTGTGTGTCAATAGACGCACACAGTGTGACTCAGTCCTGTCCCCCCCCCCTTACCTCCTCACTGTATTTGACTGAGAGAGAGTCTCAGTGTAGTCAGTGAGAGATGGGAGAGGGGAGTGAAGAGATGCAGGCATAGTGCTGGATCGAGAGAGGTGACAGGTAAGTATTTAGGGGAGGGAAAAGAAACAAGTATTGGAAGGTTTTTTACCTTAATGCAGGAAATTCATTAAGGTAAAAAAACCTTAAAGTGGTTATAAAGGCTGAAGGTTTTTTTTTTTTACCTTTATGCTTTCTATGCATGAAGTAAAAAAACCTTCAATGTGCAGCTCCCCTCTCAGCCCCCCTTATACTGTACTTACCTAAGCCCGATCTTGATCCAGCGATGTGCACGGGACCCAGGGCTTTCTTGGGTCTCTCCCTAGTGATTGGCTGAAATGCAGCAGCAGGAGCCATGTTCTCCCGCTGCTGTCAATCACAGCTGGTAAGACGGGAGCAGGGGGTGGGGCTGAGGCGCGCTCTCTGTGTCTTATGAACGCAGCTCAGGCGCAAGCACACACAAATGCCCCCACATCAAGTGGCTTGCTGTGGGGACACTCAGCAAGGGGGAGGGAACAGAGCACCGATAGGGGACCCGAAAAGAGGAGAATTTGGGCTGCTCTGTGCAAAACCACTGCACAGAGCATAACATGATTGTTATTTTTTTAAATAACATTTTTTTCTTTACAATCCCTTTAAGATTTTAGAACCACTTTAGGGAGCTGCTGAAATCATTAAATATATCCAACTGACATTTTACCTATTTCTTTGCAAAGCGAGAGCAGCTAATATGCAGAGCAGAAACTGACAAGCTCTTCACTGCACTGTACTGAATGACAGTGCAGCCTATTCAGAGTGCTTAGGAAATGTTCTAGTTCCATCATGAAAGCTGAGCCTTCTCCCACTTCATTCATTTCACCATGATATGCTATTTTTAAATTAGTCTATTTGTGATTGCAATCCTATGTTATATCTCATTACTATATCATTCTCTGCACACCAGCTGAAATTGCACATCAGATTAACAATGCCTCTGTTTGGTTGCTGAAACAAGGTAAAGCAGACAGTTAGAGCTCATTTACACTACAACATATGAGTGCGTTGCATTTTTTGCAACGTGTTGTAATGCACTAGCATGCATTTTACATCTGTTGTATTTTTTTTAATTTATTTTTGCTTTTTTGCCTTGATTTGCATTGCAGTGTGTTGCGGTTATGAGCGTTTGTGTGCTTTTGACTGCAATGCATTGAGTGAAAAAAAAGTAGAGTATGCTGTACTTTTTTACAGCACTGAGCAAATGCAAAGCAATGCAATGCACTGGTGAGAACTGCATTCATAGGGAACCTATAGTTGCATTGGGAATGTGCTCACAAATGCACACCAGCACATCTAGTGTGAATGACCCCCTAGAGTTAGTACCTTGTTTAGGATTATCCATCTTTGAAAGTGCTAATAGATCCAATCTCTGATAGGCTCATGCATTCTCAGCAGAGAATGAGTGAGGTATAGAGATAACACATGTAGCACCCTCCTAGGTAGGTGCTAGGAAAACACATTTGTTGGCTCTTTTCTGCTTATCAGGAAAGCCTGATATTTTAGTTTAGCCTGTCACATGTTTCCAGGTGTGATTTATTGGGTCTAAGGGAGTCTCCCCACTGTATTCAATAAGGGAGCTTGTTGGACAGTGGAGGAAACCTAACCAGTAGCACACCGGGGTTTATGGTTGTCTCAGTGGGTGGGCATTGCTGCAATGCATCCTGGGATTGGCTATAATTCCGGAGGGAGCATGTGACAGGGCATCTTTGGTGGGAAGCAGAGTCGCAGGAGGAGGCAGACGGATGTCTCGCCTCCTGCAGGTGTGAGGAAGGTGGTTCATGCAGTCGGCTTAGTGAACCAGGTGTGGAGCTGAGCTGCAGAGGATCTAGCGTGCTGACAAGTGGAGCTGCTGGCAGAGACTGTTGGGAAAAACAGTATCATGAGTACCAGGAGATCTGTCTATGGGTCTGCCTAGGAGAGGGGACCACTCCAGAGAAGTCAGGGGATCAAGGAGCCAGCTCACACAGGGAGTGTATCAGTAAAGGGGGTGCCGTGTAGTTGACCCTGAAGATTAGGAACAAAGGGGGTGCCAGGAAGGACCTTGAAGTTGTTCTGCAGTACAGTACAGTTTACCTCAGGATACAGTTTACCTCATAAAGTTTATTCAGTCCTGTGTCACAGCTTGTGACAGACTGAAGCAGCGGCCTAGCCGTGACTAGCGTTACTCTGCATTTTTAAGTCGTCTCAGCCTATTGTGCATAGTGTATAAAGTTGGAGTATCCCATTAATTTCCTTTTCCCATCCAAGTTCCAAATAAAACATAAAAACCAAAGCTACTGGACTGTTTCCTGACTGAGCCATAATCACTTGGAAAATGCCTAATTGTCATGCTGTTGCTAATGGTAACCCAAGGGAACCCGTAACCAGCAGCTCCAATGGGAGTAGTGCTACACACATAAAGTTTAGGGTTGTGGCGAGGGGTAGGACAGGAACCTAATGGAGAACAAAAATTGGTAATGAAGGCTGGAAAACAAATAGCAGGTTGACTCCAGAGGCAAACTTTACAGGTAGGCAGAAGCCTTAATAAGTCTTAATAAGTTAAAAGCAAACCTGGCCGATTCGGACTGAGTTTATGATGAAAAAAAAAAAAAAGGATGGCTTCAGTAAAAACGGCATAACAGAACAACAGTTATCAAACTTAAATGCAAATTTTGAATTTTGCTGTAAAATTTTAGTTTGAATCTGCCCTTCCTGCCCCCAGAGCTGCATTACTGAACATAGAGACACTCTATTACTGTACATGAAAAGGCCAACAGCTATACAAGGGCAGAAAGTTGGAAATCAAGCTTACATTTTATAGGAAAATATTTTTATACTACTTCAGTTGCCTTTATCTTTTTATATTTACATTTCCGTAAGCTGCTTTGCCTTGTACTGAAGTACCCCATTTAAAAGCCCAATTGGAGCCAAGATGTTTTATTTTGCTTTGGATAGAGCAAAAAGACGTTAGATTCTCTGTAAGCCATTTTTTCATTATATCAGAAAAGGCTTATAAATGCTGAAAAGGTTTTCCCCATTTCTTGTCCTGGTATCACATGGACAGGAGGTGAAGGAAAATCTCACCAAAGGGATAAGTAAAATAAATAAAAATCTGATCGATATTTAACCACTTCCATACCGGGCCATTTCTAGCACTCAGCTCCTACATGTAAAAATAATTTTTTTGCTAGAAAATTACTCAGAACCCCCAAACATTATATATGTTTTTTTTTTTTTTTTTAGCAGAGACCCTAGGGAATAAGATGGCAGTCATTGCAACTTTTTATGTCACGTGGAAATTTTTTGGGAAAAAATCAGTTTTATGAATTAAAAAAAACAAAGCATTAAAGTTAGCCCAATTTTTTGTATAATGTAAAAGATGATGTTATGCCAATTAAATAGATACCTAACATGTCAGGCTTTATAATTGCGCACACTCGTAGAATGACGCCAAACATCAGTACTTAAAAATCTCCATAGGCAAGGTTTTAAAAATGTTTACAGGTTATCAGTTTAGAGTTACAGAGGAGGTCTTGGTCTAGAATGGTTGCTCTCACTGTAACGTTCATGGCAATACCTCACATGAATGCCGTTTACATATGTGGCCGTGACGTACGCATGCATTCGCTTCTGCGTGTGAGCACCCGGGGACGGAGGGGCACTTTACCATTTTTTTTTTTTTTACTTTCCCTTTAATTTTTTTTTTTGACCACTTTTATTCCTATTACAAGGAATGTAAACATCTCTTGTAATAGGAATAGTACATGACAGGTTCTCTTTATGGGGAGATCTGGGGTCAATAAGACCTCAGATCTCTCCTACAGGCTAAAAAGCCTTAAAAAAAAAAAAAAAATTATCTGAGATCAAGGCAGTATTGACAACTGCCAGGCTGGGCGTGACGTCATAATGTCGCGCCCAGGCTTCGAGAGTCATAGAGACTGCCGGGGACCATCTGGTCCTCGGCAGACTCTATGCTGTACTTCCACCGCCGGCAAATTCCTTCTCCGGCTTGCCAATCGCACGGGAGAGCCGGTAGAAGCACCGGAGGGCGTCGGGAGGGAGCGGATTTGTCCCCTCCCACCGGTTGTAAGAATGATTAAGCTGCTGTGCTTAAAAGTCACTATAATTGTTCTCATGGTATAGGAAATCGCTAGCGGAAAAAAAACAATATCTGAATGAGACCTGCAGCTGCAGGCCTCATTTAGATATGCCCACTTAAATTCCTGCATGCCATATGACGTCCAGGGGTAAAGGAAGCGGTAAAGGGTAACTCCACTTTCGTGGGGAAGAAAATAGCAAATAAAGAAAAAAAACTAAAGTGTATACAATTGAGACACAAATAATTTTGTAATTGAATGTTATTAAAAATGACCTTTCCTTTTCAATCTGCAGCTGTTGTAACTTTCTGAAAATGTAATACAATATGGCTACCTGGAGCTGTTCTGTACACAGAATGTGTACTGACCACACCCCAGAAACATCATTTCCTGCTTGTGTGATTGGCTCACCAATTTTCCCAGAAGTCTGCCTAAAATACAAGTCAGATTTCTGGCATCCCCTGCAACAAAAATGTATTTTTTGGTAAGAAACTCCCAATAGGAAAACATCTAAAGGGATGCAGGCCCAGCAGCATTCCTCATTAGAGCCCTGCAGCTGCCACAGCTGACAGATAATTATTAAACCACTCCCATTTGACCCACTCAGCACAGAGGCACAAAGGAACAAACAGGGATTTCTTCAGAATAACAAAGGGTAGGAATCTGCAAATGTGTTAAAATCCTTGTGTTGTACATAGATCACCTAGAGGGGAAGGTTTTTTCTCAACAAAAGTGGAATTACGCTTTAAACTTCCACACAGTACTAAAAATTGAATCAGGCTGGAGTTAAAGTGATTGTAAAGTCTTTTTTTTTTTTTTTTTTAAATAAGAAACACTGTTTTGCACAGAGCAGCCCAGATCTTCCTCTTCTCAGGTCCCTCTTCGCTGCTCCTAGCCCAGTGATGGTGAACCTTGGCACCCCAGATGTTATGGAACTAAATTTCTAATGATGCCCAACTACACTGCAGAGTGCATGAGCATTATGGAAAATGTAGTTCCAAAACATCTGAAAT
Organism: Pelophylax lessonae; assembly: GCF_965119305.1. Classification (NCBI taxonomy): domain Eukaryota; kingdom Metazoa; phylum Chordata; class Amphibia; order Anura; family Ranidae; genus Pelophylax; species Pelophylax lessonae. Next base: position 169,902,724 of record NC_138775.1, on the reverse strand, counting down.
GCCAAGGCTCACTGTTCTAGCCCCTCCCTTTTGTCAAGTGCCCCCACCACAAGCAGGTTGCTATGAGGGCATTTGAGCCGAGCTGTAGCTCTGTGTGTCCATTCAGACACTGAGCTGCAGTTCAGCCCTGCCCCCTATCTCTGCGGATTGGCTAACTGACGATGTTTGACAACCGCAGGAGCTAATGGTGCCACGGCTGTGTCTCAGCCAATCAGGAGGGAGAGTCCCAGACGGCCGAGGGACTCATGGACATCGCTGGACAAAGATGGGGCTTTACCAAAAATATGTAACAGAAAACAAATTGGCCTAAAATGTTAAAAAATTTAGATTTTTACATTTTTTTGAGGGGAATTTCATATAAAAAAAATTTGAAAAATATTGTTATTTTTTCAAAATTGTCGCTCTTTTTTTGTTTATAGCGCAAAAAGTAAAAATTGCACAGGTGATCAAATACCACCAAAAGAAAGCTCTATTTGTGGGGAAAAAAATACATAAATTTAATTTGGGTACAGCATTGCACGACCGTGCATCTGTCCGTTAAAATAACGCAGTGCCGAATCGCAAAATATGGCCTGGTCAGGAAGGGGGTAAAATCTTCTGGTCTTAAAGCAGTTAAAAATACTCTCATTGAGAATTTTTTTTGTCAAAGACATATAGCTGAATACATTTTGGCCTAAATATATGACAAAAATTGAATATATTGGATATTTTTTAACTGTCAAAGAAGAAAAATATTGTTATTTTTTCAAAATGTTTGCATTTTTTTATTAATATCGCAAAAAATCAAAAGCGCAGAGGTGATCAAATACCACCAAAAGAAAGCTCTGTTTGTGGGAAAAAAAGGATGTAAATTTCGTTTTGGTATGGCGTTGCATGACAGCGCAATTGTCAGTTAAAGTCGCACAGTGCCGAATCGCAAAAAGTGGCCTGGACGTAAGACAGCAAAATCCTCCGATGGCAAAGTAGTTAATGGGGGGCATTCTTCATTGTGTGCCCAATGACAAGTAGCTATTCTAGCAAATATGTTCCTGCTGGGTCTTCACTGTGGCCCTATTCATTTCTATTCTATTCTAAGTTATACCCATAGAGGTCTCCAGTAGTCCAGCAGAGTATGAGTTACCCATAGAAATGAAGGTGGCCATGCACACATGCGCACTACAGATAGGACATTTTCTTGGAAAGGCCTTGAGGTACCAGGCAGGGTAGCACAGCAAAAACTGCTAGGTGAAGGAAGAAGGTAAGTATATAAACTAGTGCTCTGCACTCATTGGGGTGGGGGAAATTGCATTACAGACAATTGTCCATTATGTATTATCGTTTATGATAAACTCATCAGATTTTTCCAGTTTCTATGAGTTAGATTGAAGTTTCTTTACTGGCTTCAAAGCAATTAGTGGAAGTCAATGTAAGCATATCATTAAAGAAGAGAATCAATCAGGTATTGACATCTATTATAAACGAATACAGCAGCAGTGATGGTACATGATGTGTATAATAATATATATATATATAATACAGAACAAACATAAATGAAAAATCGCATATGTGTAAAAATGCTGATGGCTTGCCAATACACAGATTCATCATTACATGCCGGTGACTGTAAACGATATAGGCTAACTTATTGCTCTTCTGTTAATTCTTTGCCACATTACAGCAAGCAACGCAATGAAGCCTGCTTCATCTGAGCTACAAATAATGAAAGGGTACTTCCAATATTAAGGAAGACTGTCCCATTACTTGTAATGCAAATATTGCAAATGATCCCTGAGTGACCTGCCAAGCCAATGGTGTACATCCGTTTCATTCCTTCTTTCAACATCTCTCAGCACATCAATCCACCCACAGAACTTGCCCTCCTCACTATAACACCTGCCTCTCATTGATTTTCTGCACATTTGCTGGGAGATTCTAATTTGCTTCGTATCGATTTCAATAAAAGCATTTTGCTGATGAAATTAGGAGCGAAAGGGCCTTCTTTTTTTTCCTTTTTTTTTTTTCTTTGTTCCTGAAGGACGAGCTCGTCTTTCTTGTCACCTCACTGGCATCTTCACCCTGACAGTTTTTTAATCTCTTTCCAAGACATGTCAAAACTCATCTCCAGCTACTTTACAAGAAAACCTCATAGCACCACTTTGTGTGTTGCTGAGTTTCCCAGCTGTCTATGATAGATCAGCGATACATTGAGCTGAAATCAAAACAAGGGAAATGGGTTTTTAAACATACCGTTTATCATATCGGTCAATGCAACCATCTGCTGTTACATTCTAATAAATAAATAGAGAGCATCCAGCCTTTTGCAGGGCAGGTCAACCTCATGCATTCATTTCTGACCATAGTGGAAGTAATTTATTAACTTTGCATAGAAGTATAAAATAGGCGCAATGAGAAAGTGTAGGTCTCCACTCGACTATAAGATCGTGGTTTGATTCATAAATTTCCTCCTTCTGCTTGGCCAATAGAAAACATTGAAGAGAGATAACAACGCTCAGGCTAGTCAAAGTCCACGATTCAAGGTGGGTGCTGAACCTCGGCTCACCACCAGGAGAAGCATAAAAGAAGAAAATAGTCGCACACCACCACGGAATCCAATGAAGAAAAGTTCCTTTTTTCACATAATACACTAGTAGTGAACAAGCACGTAGTAGTCGTGTGAAATGTGTCTACTGTCCCACCCTGCTGTACCTTGTACCATGTATGTGAATAAAGGAACTTTTCTTCATTGGATTCCGTGGTGGTGTGCGACCATTTTCTTCTTTTACAATAGAAAACATACCTTTCCGGTGTGTGCTTTAGGGTAAACTTTCAAGGAGCAAGTCTGTGGACTGCAATGAGGTAAGTATTGTTAAATACCTTACATTTACTATCCAGGCCCCTTTTTCAAAGACCTTTATGTGTAAAGGTTAACAGTCGGCATGCTCCTCTCACTGCACTGCTCTGCAAGTAGGCGGTTGCAAAATCCCCAGCGACTTCAATGGGCCAACAATTAATTCTAGCAGGCTGCAGATCAGTGTGCTGGTAGTAGATGTGTGTGACACGTCTTACATTTTGCACAGGAAGGTCCATGGGTACTTTGAATGACAACTGTTGCGTGAGAATGTTTTAGGGGGCCATGTGAGATGACCCTCTCCTGGCAACGCTTTTACATTTACTGATGCTGTTGCACCAAGGTAATCCAGAGATCCTGAGCCTCGGCTACAGCTTTCTACCTGATGTTGGCAAATCTTGGGAAGGAAGGAATGCAGGTCTAGACTAGTTGCAGTTCTACACTCTTTAAATCAACTTAAGGTAATACTAAACACATACTGATTAATTTACATTGTCCCTTCTGTAGATGATGACACTGTAATTATTTTAATAAAAAAAAAAAAAAATCTGAGTACCTTTTTCCTAATCTATATACAGCTGTCCCATGACCCTGATCTTTCCCAGCCTGTCTGCAGGGAAACATAAGCAGGAGGAGCTTCTAGTCCTTTGCTGCTTTTCACATGTTCAAATAAAAAAAAAAAAAAACAGCCTCTGAAATAGTGTAGAAAAAATAATAATATCAGTAAACTGTTTTAAATTAGTATACAAATATATATTTGAAATTAAATTGTTATTATTTTGTGTAAATACCATGGTGTGGGTGGATTTCTGCCAGTCAATGGCTGTGTCACGCCTCTCCAGCCTTTGTCTTAGAATAAAAGGGAGGTGAAGCCATCATTAATCTACATGCAATGTCCCACCATCATTGTGTTTAGCTGGTAAGTGGGCATGGAGCAGGAGGGAGGGAGTGGGCTGTCATTTACCACTGTGTATACGCCCATATGGTCTATAGTCATATGGGCTGCTCAGATGTGATAGGGAGGAGACGCTCAGCATAGAAACTCATTGAAAACTGAGCATGTGCAGAGCTGCCAACACAGTTGCAAAATCCCTAGCTGAATTGGGGATATGAGCAGAAGGTGGAGATAGAGAGCAGCAGGATCAACCAGGTTTTTTGCAGAATACGGAAAATAAATCTCATAGTGATTGAGTGAGTATGAACAGCATGTAATACAGCATTTATTGATATTTGTTTATGATGTGGGTTTAGTGACACTTTAATGGTAGGACAGGCTATTCTAGGGATTTCTACTGCAATTTCCTTAACAGCCACTGGGAGCATCACATAGTATTAACTGGAGTGTGACAAACACTATACAAGAGGTTTGAATGTTTCCCCATTCCAGCTGTTTGACTCTAGCAGGACTGTTTAGGCCCACAAAGCCTTCAGGTATGCATCCTACATACAGAGTTATGATACCCTCCAGGCTTGGGATCTAACCCTGGGCCTCACCACAGGCACACAGAACACAAAACAAACTTTACACAGCAACGCTGTCAGGGAGCACATCCAAGTAAAATGGCAACCCTTTCACAAGTGGCTAAAAAAACAGGTGCAGTCAGCTGTATACGATTACAAACTTGCAAACACATGCACAAACTGCTGCAAATCCCCTGCTAAATAAGGGGCAGAAAAAGAATGACCAAAGTGAGGCAACCATTTCAAATCATGGAAATATTTTGTTGCTGGCTCTAAACTCTATAGAATGTCACTTGCTAGTGAGGGAACCTGCTGGGGAAGGGGCTATCTTGAAGGTCCAACCAGTAAGGAAGATACTATATAGGAAAAGGTGTGGTCACCTGGTGATCCTGTGGCTGGTGAGTTGTTGCCAGCTATGGGGCTAATCACCTGGCAGCCTAAGTAGTGACCTAATTTGCACTACATTTGCACTTGCTTCTGTAGGTGGTTTGCTTGTTCTGTATATTTCTCAACTGCAAGCCATTGCTGACGATGTGACTTGGTTTGTAAGATAAGATAGCCATCCAGAGGTTGCATATTAGAGGTTGGTACCAGTTATTATTATTATTCCGTACCTTTGAGAATATCATCTTTGATGAAACGCGTCAGGTCACGGCGTGCTGACGTCACCTACACGTTGCTGTCCACGAGGGACGGGCGAGCGGAGCCGTCCGGCCGGCGGCTTTTTTTTCCTCTCTGCATTTGATCTTCTGATTGTCTGGATCCGCGTTGGAACCTGGTAGTCCACTTGGACCTCATCCCTAGGACGTATTTGAACATACTGATGGGCCTTTGTTTATCATATTTCCGGTAAGCGGTACCTGCACAAGTTACCCGTTTTTGTTTCCATATTCTGGACATTATTCGGATCTTTTACTATTTCACCATACAATCAACTTGTATACATCATCCACAGCGCAACTTATTTTATATTGGACATTTTTTGGGTGCTAGTCTCACTTGAGGTTGCTGCTTTTATTTTATTTTTGGATTAGCGCAATTGTTTTCCCTTTTTTTTTTTACCAGTTATTATTATCTTCTATACAAAGTGATCAGAAACAGCTGTTTATTCTAAAGTTGTCCTGGAAAACTGTTAGGCTGGATACACACTATATAATTTACTTTAGATTTTTTCCTTTACATTTACCAAAACCATATAATATGAGGTCAAATCTAAACACTGTCTATATGTATGCAATTAGGCAGGCCCCTGTACTACATAGGTAAATCTGAAGGAATTTGAACAACAAAAGTTGTATAGTGTGTAACCAGCCTTAAAAATTATAGTTGCATTTCAAATTGTGTATAAACTGTTCTTTTGCTGAGTGTTCGTGTAAACTTTACTGACAAATCAGATGTTTTATATAAGGTTGAGTTTTCAAGTCTGAATAAATCCCAACATCTCTTGAGTTCACCGGAAGACTTTGAGTTCTGGAAATATCAGCCTCTTAGTGAAAAATATGTTTTTTTACCTCCTATGCTGCGCACACTGGAATTTATCAACTCAGTTGAAAGTGGATTTTTAGCTAACTGAATCATCTTATTCAGACATCAATTCAGATTTTTCTTTGTTATTTTGCTCTTCCATGAATTCAGCTTCACATGCTTATAGCATTTCATAAGAATGACAAAGTCACTGAAGGACTCTTGTACCACCTTTTTAAAGAGTTACTGAGACCAAAAAAAACTCACAACTCGGAAACGTTAATGTTTGACTCCAGTAAAACAGCTAAATACAGAGAAATATACTATTTTGTCAGAAGTATTGGGACGCTTGACTTTACATGCACATGAACTTTAATGGCATCTCAGTCGTAGTCAGTAGGGTTCAATATTGAGTTGGCCCACCCTTTGCAGTTTTAACAGCCTCAACTCTTCTGGGAAGGCTGTCCACAAGGTTTAGGAGTGTGTCTATGAGAATGTTTGACCATTCTTCCAGAAGTGCATTTGTGAAGTAGGGCACTGATGTTGAACAAAAAAGCCTGGCTCGCAGTCTCCGCCCTAATCTATCCCAAAGGTATTCTATCAGGTTGAGGTCAGGCCAGTCAAGTTCCTTCACCTCAAACTCCCTCATCCATGTCTTTATGGACCTTGCTTTGTGCACTGGTTCTGAATCACTTGAGGAGTATTTAGGCAGATGACAGGTCCATGTCTCTGCTCCACTTGTGCAGAGCGGACATGGACACAGCCCACTGTTCTCTATAAGAGGGTCATTTAATTGGACAGGTGGTCTGTTTACATCTGACTGGCAATCCGATCCATGGTTGCAGGCGGGTGTAAACGGACACATGTCTTTTACATCCACCTCCCCATAGAGAACAATAAGCGGTACTCGTGTAAAAGGGCCCTTACAGCGCATACGGAAATTCTGCAGACTATATAGTAACAGGGGCTCTGTGAACACTGATTAAAGGAGAATGCTGGAAATGATGATGTAAGTGAGCTCTTCGTTTACCAGGAACCCCCTTATATCAGAGTTACCCTGTACACCACAGTCTGTGGTGCCCCCCCTACTTCAGAGTTCTCATTGTTCTTTGATAAATCCAAGTCCCCAGAGTTCTTCCTTATATCAGAGTCTGCAGAGTTCCCCCATACAGTGTAAGGGAACTCTGTGAGGTCAGATGTAAAGGAGAACTCTGTGGATTCAAATGTCAAGGGGAACTCTGCATGTTCAGATGTAAAGGGGAACTCTGTGGATGCAGAAGTAAATGGGAAACTCTGCGTATTCAGATGTAAAGCAGAACTCTGTGGCTTCAGATGTAAAGAGGGAAATCTGTGGACTCTGATGCAAGGGTGGACTCTTGTGTTTAAATATATACAATTAGAATTGTTATTTAATTACAAAATATAGGTATAGTGTATACTACAAAAATAATTTGCTGTGCGCTGCTAAGGTCTTCAGGTTTAGCTTGAAGAAAAGGTGGCAACCCTAACCAAGATGGAAGAAAGAGGCCCCGTTGCAGGACCATAAGTGGGGCCTCTGGTCAAAGCTTAGCAGCTCCCTCCTTGTCCTCAGCTACTTTTGGTCCATCACTATGATAGACTCTCTCTTTGGCCCATGGTGAACCAGAAGCTGTGATTTGGGTAAGCTCTGTCCCTGCAAAGAAGTGTAGCTTTACATTCAGAACATCCAGAAGTCAAGTTAATTTGCCCTTAGTGCACTTTATACTTAGTAGTAGCTTTCTTTGTTTTAAATGGACAGATTAACTTAAATTAACCTATATTCATATGTTAAACCTAAAGCTGTAAAGTCTAGCAATGATAGATAATTATAAAAGGGCTGAAATATTTGCAGTGTGTGTGTGTATAGGGGAGTATAAATGTGTAAATACAAAACAGTCCCAATGGATCTCAAAGCACTTCAAAGCTGGAGCAAATGCATGCATATGTGCTGTGTTACTTTGCATTGGATTGATTTGAGCTACTTTAAAATTCCAAGCCTGTGTACATGAAACCTTAGGCTCATTTTGCATATTCTTTCATAGGGAATGCTACATAAATCCTTGGCAAGCATAGAAATTAGCTCCCCTTTTAACAAGTGGATAATGATTTAATATGTTGAGGAGGTGATTAATTATGCCAAAAAAACAGCTACAAAAATAAATCCAATAGGCCCAAACAATGAGCAAAAAAGTTTACAGCTAACCAATGCACCATTTAATGTGTTTAATATATGAGAAAAATGTACCTAGATACATAGTTGGTAGGTGAAGGGTGTATGCAGTCATACTGGGGTGACATTTTTAACCTTCCTTATCCATGGGTTTGGATTATGGGATCAAATTTTAGAGCACCTTGAATGACAAGTCACAGAATGCACTTGATTTATTAATATAATTATTATTATTATCATCATTCAGAATCTATATAGCACCACCAGTTTTCCAAGCACTTTACAATAAAGGTAGACAGTACAGTTACAATACAATTTAAGACAAGAGGGTTAGAAGGGCCCTGCTCATGAGCGCTTACAATCTAAAAGGGAGTATGTGGGGGTGAGTTACAATATTCAGGAAAGAAAAGTTAAATTGTAAGGCAGAGTCAGGATTCAAGAGCTGTTGGGATTTACTAATTGCTGATACTAGCTGTTAGACATGTGCACGACGAAAAAGTTTGTTTTGTTTCGTTTCATTTAGATTCATTAATATAGTTATTTAGTTTGGGCAATTCAGTTAATTCGTTCAACTCGTATTCAGGTCTGGCAAATTCCCAGCCGTTTTGCTGGATATGGGTCCCCCTGGGTCACCGGCTGCAACAAAAGTACCATGTTGTGCATGTTTCTCCAAGTGTGAGCACTGAGACAATGACCAGTCCAGTATCTTTTGGTTTTTATATTTATTGAGAACTTGGATGGGAGAAGGGAATGAGTGGGATACTCCTTTGGCTCAACTATGCACAAATTGCTAGGGACAACTGAAAAATGCCTTTTGGCACTTACTTGACGTGGGCTGGATGCCGGTCAACACAGATTAACACGGTTAACGCTGGCTTGCTGCCTGTTAATGCTGAACTGACTTTTGACTGCTTTCCTTAATGAAGAAGTCCTCTTTAAGCTCTCTTAAGCACTCCTTACTGAGGTAGCTGTATACTCTGCTGCACTGCTGAACAATTCAGGGCCCACACAGGCGCCCCCTTTCACTCTCTTATCATCAGGGCTTAGACACTGGCACCCCCTTTCCTAAGCCCCCTCTACTAATTAGCTGGCTCCCGGATCCCTTTGTCCTTCTGGAGTGGTCCCCTCTCCTAGGCAGACCCCTGGGCGGTTTCAAGTACTCACGACACTGTTTTTCCCCGAAACTTCTGCCCAGCAGCTCCACTCGGATCCCTCTCTGAACCCAGCTCAACCTTCGTCCTCTAGGCCGACTGCCCAGGACACCTTCTCAACTGCTGATAGGAGTAGATACAGCCATCACCCTCCTCCTGGGACTGTACTTTCCACCAAAGACACCCTGTCACATGTTCCTCTCAGACTTATAACTCATCAAAGGGGGCATTGCGGAAAACTCCGCCCACTGAGATAGCCATAAGCCCTGGTGTGCTATTTGCTAGGTTTCCTCCACTGTCAAATCAGAGCCCTCATTGTAAACAGTGGGGAACTCCCCAGCCTCAACAGGTCACACCTTGAAACATGTGACAGCCTAACTGAATGATCAGGCCCCCCTTATATGCAGACAGGGCCACCTTTATGCTTTTTCCTAGCACCTACCTAGGAGGGTGCTACACAGGCTTCATATTCGGTATTCATAGCAGCATTATAGACTGCTCTGGGACAGGTAGACTTTTCAGGGTCCATGGTTTGAGGCTCTAAAAGAAAATCTCTTCCACAACAACACACAGCACTCTGGACCTCAGGCTGGGCTGAATGTTCTTCTTCCTTCCAACATGACAATAATCTTAAGCATACAACCTAGACCAACCCGGAGTCCCTAAAGCTGGCCATAGATGGTTCATTCTAATCTTGGTAAGACTCAGTACAGAAGGTACTGTTCCAGTTCAGTCAGTTCCAAAAGCAAAATTCACTTCTTAAATGTAAAAATTTCAGCTGCCTCATTTAAATAATAAAAAAAAAAATCGATGATTTTAAATCTGAAAAATAACGGGAAGTTTGAAGAAAAAATACATAGAACAAATTCAGAATATGAATTCAGAATATTAATCGTGAATACAAGTTGAACGAATCAACCGAATTATGAAACTAAATAACTACAGTAGTTATTTAGTTTCATAATTCGGTTGATTCGTTCAACTTGTATTCACGATTAATATTCTGAATTCATATTCTGAATTTGTTCTATGTATTTTTTCTTCAAACTTCCCGTTATTTTTCAGATTTAAAATCATCGATTTTTTTATTTTTTTATTTAAATGAGGCAGCTGAAATTTTTACATTTAAGAAGTGAATTTTGCTTTTGGAACTGACTGAACAGGAACAGTACCTTCTGTACTGAGTCTTACCAAGATTAGAATGAACCATCTATGGCCAGCTTTAGGGACTCCGGGTTGGTCTAGGTTGTATGCTTAAGATTATTGTCATGTTGGAAGGAAGAAGAACATTCAGCCCAGCCTGAGGTCCGGAGTGCTGTGTGTTGTTGTGCAAGAGATTTTCTTTTAGAGCCTCAAACCATGGACCCTGAAAAGTCTACCTGTCCCAGAGCAGTCTATAATGCTGCTGGAAAACACACAACCCCACAGCAGGACACTGCTTGCCACTACCATGCTTCCCTGCTGGGATGGTATTGGGCAATTGATGATGAGCGGAGACGGGGTTTCCTATATAAATAACATTTACACTTGAGGCAAAGAAAATCTATATTTCTTTTTCTTCAAACTAGAGAAAAATGTGTGTTCCTGGCAGTCTCTGAGTCTTTTGGGTGCTGTTTTGAAAACTCAAAGAAGACTTTTATGTGTTTTGCAATGAGGAGAGGCTTCCATTTTCATCTAGCCATAATAAAGTCATAATAAATGTAATAAATGACATAAAAAATGTCATAATAAAGGCCGCATCAGTAGAAGCCTGCAGTGATGATTGTCTTTGCTGTTCTCGTTCTCGAAAATTGTCCCATCTACACACAGGATCTCTGGAGCTCAGTCAGAGTGACCAAACATCTCTTTGTTCTTTATACTCATTGATCTTGATTGTATTAATAATACGTTTATTCAAAAAATGTGAAGTGTTCTAATTAATAAAAGTATTATCTTTCTTTCAACATTTTACTATGTATAGCATAAAGTGCATTGATGGTGTTGTGCTGTTCGATACCAATAGATAAAAGCTAGAGACGTAGGAGTATATATACACTAATACATAGATGGATGTAATCCTAGCTAATGCAAAAAAAACTGTGCTGAAGTACTTCAACAAATAAACTGTGTGGGCTAAATAGCTCCTAGAAAAAAATGTGAATACACAATATATGTAGAAATTACATATAAATCATAAATACTAGTCTGCAAAGTAGATAAAAGTCCTTAATAAGTGCTGGTGACAATCAAGTGCTGTGTGAGCTAGGCGGCTCACCAACAAATCTGTAAATGCACAATATGAAAAAATTATATATAAATAACAAGTACTGGTCTACGAAGTGAATAAAGGTTCTTAATAGGTGTAGCCAAGCAGCAACTTAACCCTTTGATCACCCCTGGTGTTAACCCTGTCAGTGTCATTATTACAGTAACAGTGCATATTTTTAGCACTGATTACTGTAGTCATTTCACTGGTCCCCCCAAGAGTGTCAAAAATATCAGTTGGTGGTCCGATCTGTCCAGCGCAATGTTACAGTCCCGCTAAAAATCGCAGATTGCCACCATTACTAGTAATAAATAAATAAAAATGACATAAATCTTTCCCCTAGTTTGTAACTTTTACGATAACTTTAACAAACCAATCAATATACGCTTATTCCAATGTTTTTTTTACCAAAGATATGTGGCAGAATACAAATTGGCCTAAAAGGATGAAAAAATGTTGATTTTTAAATAATTTTTGGGGGAATGTTATATAGCAGAATGTGGAAAATATTGTTTGATTTTTTCAGAATTGTCGCTCTTTTTTTGTTTATAGCGACACCAATTTTATTTCAGTACAGTGTTGCATGACCGCGCAATTTTCAGTTAAAGTAACGCAATGCCGAATCGCAAAAAATGGCCTGGTCATTAAGGGGCAAATCCTTCCGGCACAGAACTGGTTAATTAGAATTTCGGAAATTCTGACAAATTTTGTTTTGTTTTGTTGTTCTGAGAAATTGGTAAAATTAGTTTGTACTGTAATTCAGCGATTTGGATACATCTGAATCTCCGGATAATGAAACATTTGTCCGAATAATTATTTGGAACGAAACAAACCAAACATGTCTGTTTTCTGTTCCTGACAAAGCACAGGCCAGTGCAAAGCTTACCACCACCTTATTCTTTCTTCCCTCGAAAGCAATATAAGCACATAGACTATACAGTAAATAGGTATCCTGGATTTTAAGAAAATATTGTTCTTAATATGAGTTTTTTAAAGGTGTCTGTGACAAATACTCAACAATTATACTATATAATTATAACTATAACTAAAATGTATTTAGAGCCCAAAATCTTTTATTTTTTTAATTTTGGATAGAGTGGGGTGGAATTAGAAGCCCTGTTTGGACTTTTCTGTTCTCACTGGGCAGATTCACTCTTTTTTTCTGCTCACATCATTCTTTTTAATCCAACCCTAATAAACCCCCAAAGTTGCTTATCTTATATAATTACTGTAATATAAAGTGCAATTGGAATGTCTACAATAAAAACCTTGAGATGTCACTCCGATTTCCCATTCGGAGCCTGTACATTTACAAGGTGACTCTAAAAAGGTATTATAGTAGACTGGAATATTTACTGATGGCAGCGCTCCACCTCCTTTTTATGTTTTTATCAATTTCGGTAGCCCCGCTTGGGAGATTTGCCTTTTTTTTGTCCTGGTGACTGTTGTCAGTGGGTCAAGAACTGATGGGAAATCCAAATTGTTTTTGTTATTACTGAAGCAAGAATAAGGAATTCTAAAGGACACTTAAGGAATTCCCTTAAGTGCCCCTGGTAGAGAAAGCGAGGGGAAATCTTCCCATTGGACATAGCAAAAAAAAATGTATAAGTGTTTTAACCATTCTTTAATCTGCCTAAAACTAAATATATATATATATATATATATATATATATATATATATATATATATATATATATATATATAATGAATGTATTTAAAGTGTAGAGAAACCAAAAAAAAAAAAAAAAAAGTAGATATCGCAGATTACCAGTCCTTACATGCGGTGGCTGCAAATCATTTCTGTTTTAGATGAAGAACCTTTTCAGCAGTTACAGAAAATGTCTGTCGATCTTGCCAAAAATGTGGTGTCCTTGTCACTTCCTGTGAACTGAGAAGAAAGCACAAACAGCCTTATCTTTCTACTAGTGTAACTACTAGTCCCATCATAACCACATGTAATGGAGATGATCAAATGCAGACATGTTTGGGGTCCAACCTGGCCACCTTAGTTCCCTGCATAAATAACGTGGAGGAATGAGTGTAGCCAAATAGGAATATGTTCTTCACAGGATTAAAAGGTGCAAAAAAGAGAAAAAAATGGAAAAAAAGAAAATCAGTGCCATTACTATATTTAGAGACTGGAAATCCCAATATAATACATTTTTGTTTTGGATTTAGATACACTAAGGCTGCATTCACATGTCAGCGTATGATCGTGGGCAGAACCGCCGCGGTTCCGCCCGCGATTCGGAGATTTATTGCAAATCGCGGGACGCCTAGAGTTGCCCGTTGATTTGCAATAGCCCCCCAAACGCCGAGCGATGTTGCCGCGATTTACGCCCGCCGAATCGCGGCAACATCGCACAAACAAAATCGCGGGACGCAATACGCTCCAAAAAAGTACAAGAGCTTCTTTGGAGCGTATTGCGTCCCGCGATTTTGTTTGCGCGATGTTGCCACGATTCGGCGGGCGTAAATCGCGGCAACATCGCTCGGCGTTTGGGGGGCTATTTGCAATAAATCTCCGAATCGCGGGCGGAACCGCGGCGGTTCTGCCCGCGATCATACGCTGACATGTGAATGCAGCCTTAGGGCTCATGTTCACTGTAGCTCAGAGAAGCTCGAAGAAGCTGCTCCTACAGGCTTTTGAGCTCGTTTTTGGCTCTCATATCATTTATATGCCTGGAAACTTCTCTCCATGTTAGCTCATGCGTCCATGCACACTATGGAGTTTATTTACTATAGGCAAATCCACTGTGTACTACAAGTGTACTACAAGTGCACTACAAGTGAACTTGGAAGTGCAGTTGCTTTAGATCTGAGGGGGACATGCAGGGAAAATAAAAAACAGCATTTATGCTTGCACATGATTGGATGATAGAAATCAGCAGAGCTTCCCCTCATTTCAGATATTCCCCTCAGATCTACACTTACGTCACTTCCAAGTGCAATTTGAAGTTCACTTGCAGTGCAATTGCAGTACACAGTGATTTGCCTTTAGTAAATAAACCCCTTTGGCTTTTTCACAATTTTACAGGCATATGCTTTTACAGGCAGAAAAAAAACCCCACTTAACTCGCATTTTTGAGAGGAGCTTCCGAGCAACCTATATGGAAGAAAATATATTTCCAATATATTTAGGGAAAAAAATTTTGAAATATATTGAATATGGCCAAAATTGTAGCATTTCAAATATATTTCCAATATATTTGGGAAAAATAAATTAAAAATGTTTTTTTTTAAATATATTTTAAATATATTTTTCTTCCATGTGGGAAATGTGCCCAAAAATATGTGAAAAATCACAAAAAAGCATGAAAAAGCTCAAAGAACCTTGAAAATGCACAAAAAAAGCGGAGGGTTTGTGAAAAAAAAAATGCTTGTGTTCATGTTGGAAAAACTTCAGGCTGGATACCAGTCAGTGTTGGGGTAGTTACTCAAAAAATGTAACTAGTTACTAGTTACTAGTTACTTCTGTAAATTGTAATGAGATTACTTTACTAGTTACTGCATTTGAAAAGTAACTTCACTACTTATTACTTTACTTTCCTCTTTCTTAATTGACCATGTAGAACAGGGGTGTCAAACTCAATTTAATCGCGGGCCGCATCAGCATTATGATTGCCCTCAAAAGGGCCGGTTGGATCTGTAAGACTAGATGTCAAGAGCATCCCCTACCCTTATATAAGACATCAATAGCCTCTCCACCATTAAAAGTTGAGTCCCCCACCCTCCCTTATATCACAGTGCACCTCCCTTACCTTGTGGTGCTGCTGGGAAGAAGCTGGAGGCATTGCTGGAAAGCAGAAAGTATAAGGTCTGGAGGAGGACTGGAGCTCTCCTGCAGCTACAGGAGAGGTGCGAGGGCCACATAAAATGGCCTGGAGGGCCGGATTTGGCCCGCGGGCCTTGTGTTTGACACCTGTGGTGTAGAAGAAGATACATGACACTCTTTCTGCATAGAGTTTATTGTATAAACACAGGCTTTGGGAAACATGAGAACAAAACCTGAAAAAACTGAATAAAACATAAAGTGCAACAAAAAGCCATAAACTTCATCCCTCTCTATTCTTCGAAATAACGATTGTATCGCACGGCTTGGGTAACGCAGGAAAGCACGTTCCTATAGCCTAGTAAAGTAGTGTAGTTACTTCCTATAGCCTAGTAAATTAGTGTAGTTACCAATATTATTATTGTAACTAGTTACTTTACTTAGTTACCAAAAAAAGTAATGTAGTTACTGTAATTAGTTACTTTGTAACTAGTTACCCCCAACACTGATACCAGTGATTGTAGAAAGACAAGTAAATTTGCTTTATTTTATGCGCATGGAGGAGACACACGATACAATAATCATTCTGTGTGCGTGCAAATCCTACTGAAAAATGAAGGACTCAAGCTTTTTATAGTAATGAATATTGCATAAGGCATAGGCGTGTTCTGGGTTGTAACCTAGGTGTGACCGTCCAATCAGTGTCCATATCTTCTTATGGTAAGTTAATAGTTAAATGGGTGTTAACATCATGTGACTGACACAAAAAGGGAACTTGCAGCAATCTTGTTGGTTCAAACTGGTTCTGACCACAAATGTCTATTCTTTGATCAAACAGGAAGGTTGGTGGTTGATTTGCATCAGGCTGCAACTGCCATATCTTGCGTTTGTGATCATCAGACCATCTTTTCCTGTTTTCTCGAGTAAAAACATTAGTAACATGCAAGCTTAAAGTGTCACTCATAAAACATGGTTTATTCAATTTACCTAACAGTTCAAAAAAGCTCGAAGAAGATCAATGAAAAAATGCAAAAGAGCACAAAAATGCACGCGCTTCTTCAAGCTTTTAGGCAGAGAAAAAAAAAAAGCTCAATTGCAGCTTTTTTTTTTGAGCTGCAATGTGCATGAGCCCTGAGTGGTGCTTTTTATGTAAATCAGCCTAACTATTTAACTGGTTGCCGACTGCCGCAAGTACATATACTGCGGCGGTCAGCCCCGGCCAGGCAAAGTGACGTACTGGTACGTCACTAGCCTGGGAGCCAAAAGTGGGCGAGCGCGCGCCGCCGGAGGCGTGCTCCCGCCTCGGTTCGTCCACGGACACCTCCGTGCGTGTGATCGGCAGACCCGATGTCCGCCGGTGACTCGCAATCGTCCGCTGTGAAGGGAGAAAGGCAGGCGGCTAATGTAAACAAAGCCGCCTGTCATTCTTCCCTATGTAAAAGCACTGATCTAACGGTCCTGCTATGTAGGACCGTTGATCTGTGCTGTTACACACACAGCCACATCCCTGCTCAGTTAGAAGCACGCCCCTAGAGACACACTTAACCCCTCCCTCTCCAATAAAGTTAACCCCTTCCCTGCCAGTGTCATTTTTACAGTAACAGTGCATATGTATAGCACTGATTACTGTAGTAATGTCACTGGTACCCCCAAAAGTGTCAAAAATGTCAGTCAAGGGTTCAATCTGTCCGCCGCAATGTCGCAATCCCGCAAAAAAAAAAAAACGCCGCCATTACTCGTTAAAAAAAAAAATGACAAAAATCTTTCCCTTAGTTAGTAAATGCAATAACTTTAGCGCAAACCAATCAAAATACGCTTATTGTGATTTTTTTTTACCAAACATAGGTAGCAGAAAACAAATTGGCCAAAAATTTTAAAAAAATTAGATTTTTAAATTTTTTTTGGGGGGGGGGGAATTTCATATAAAAAAATGTGAAAAATATTGTTATTTTTGCAAAATTGTCGCTCTTTTTTTGATTATAGCGCATGATCAAAAAATCGCACAGGTGATCAAATACCACCAAAAGAAAGCTCTATTTGTGGGAAAAAAGGATGTCAAATTCGTTTAGGTACAGCGTCGCACGACCGTGCAATTGTCCGTTAAATTCACACAGTGCCGAATTACCCCCTGGTCAGGAAGGGGGTAAAATCTTCCGGGGCTTAAGTGGTTAAACTTAGCAATGTAATATGTAATCTAAGGTTTTCTTGCTATAGTTTTGTGAGATCTCTTTGGCATATAGGGGTTAAATTATTTTGTTTGTTTTGCTTTTTAAAAATCAGTATTGTTTGAGTAATACTACCTCCCTTGTTGGTGTATATGTACGGGAAAAATAAAATGCCATTGTTTAATAAAAAATATAATGGAAGATTCACGTAAGGATCAATATGCTGTCTCTGTTCTTTTTAACACAATTTATTTATAACTGCATCTTGTAAATAAAGCATCAGGAGCAGAATCTGCTTGTTCTGGCTCCTCTTGAGAGAGCTAATTGCCACTGATCTTTTTAAGGCAGCCATGCAATGCTGAAACTTCAATTTGGTTTCAGGAGGAGGATGCTTTGGCTAGAGTTCATTATACTGATACATTTGCAGTGACTTTAAAGCATATAGGACAGGCTTTCTTCTATGGATTGTTAGGAATGAAATATTTATATTTTTTTCTTATATAGATATAAGACTTTTTTTTATAGATTTTTTATTTCTTCTGTTCAGTCTTTTACAAAGTTAACATCCTTGGTTTAGAGTAGAGTTCAAAGAGAAAGGGTTATGGATTGCTGGGTCATCGTCTCTTACATTCTAGAAAAAGGAATTCTTCATTAAATATGGGCCAACCTGTTTAAGATCTGAGCAAAGATGATATAACTGGGATGAAGGTCAATAAAAGTAAAGAAATGGTGTCCAACAACTACTGTCACCATTCAGAGTCTCCCATACAAGGAAATTCTTGCTTAAAGAGGTTGTAAACCGAGAATTTTTTTTTTTCTTTACATCCTGAAAGAGAAAGACATAATGAGCTAGTATGCATCGCATACTAGCTCATTATGTAATACTTACCTTAGAATGAGCCCCCGCCACGCCGCTCGCTTACCTTTATGACGGGCGACATGTCCAGTCGCCCGTCTTCCGGGATCGCGGCATCCGGCCATCTGATTGGCCGGAGCCGCGGTGACGTCACTCCCGCACACGCGCGCGGGAGCCGACGGTCACGGCACGGGGCTCTGAAGGAACGGCACGATCGGCCGTTCCTTCAGAGCGCATGCGCCAGTGACGTCACTGGCTGCATGAAAGGTAAATATCTCCTAAACGGTATATGTTTAGGAGATATTTACAGTACCTATAGGTAAGCCTTATCATAGGCTTACCTATAGGTGGAAGTGTCAGAGGAGGGTTTACTTCCTCTTTAAAGTGGAACTACACTGCATCTGAGCACTACAAACAAAAAATGCAATATATTCAAATTTTAATATTCAAAGACAACTCCTCTATTTATCCTTGTCTCCATGCTTTATTTTCCTGAGAAATCACCCTAAAAAAACACCTACCCAGCATTTTTGGCCAAGACCATCTTGAGTAAGGGCAGATGATTCATGTAGCATATATTTCCTGGAATCCATCTGCTCCTAGCTTAGGCATGCAGACAGGAGGGCGCACTTAAATGAGAAAACCCCTCCTCCCCTCCTGAAGACTCATGGGATGTATGACATTATTTGCTTAGGCAAAAAAACAGGAATTAACAGTAGAAATGTAAAATCTGTCTCCCGTGGATGACTGATCAGTGTAGAGGCCCGCTGCGGGTACCATGTGATCGCTGTGACCAATCACAGCAGACCACATGACAGTAATAAACAATGAAAACAATTAATTGTATACAATTGTGTTGCTAGCTTGATTGGTCACAGTTATTACATGCTACAGACAGGGCCAATCACAGCCCATTTGTAGCATGTGATTAGCTGTAGCCAATCACAGCTATTCACAACAATACACAGTGTCTATACACTGTAATTCAGTAAAAACATTTGCTTATAGCAGTGAAATTGACTGCTATAAGCAATCATAGTATGTAAAAAAAAAAAAAAAAAATCATGATCAACTTTCTAGAGTTATTATGGTAACACTGTTTTGCTCTGGTCACATATGTAAAAAAAATGTAAAAAAATTATATATAATTATATATATATATATATATATATATATATATATATATATATATATATATATATATATGGTGACAGTATGCAAAAAATCAAAAATAAATGTGAAAAAAAAACTTTTCGAGAAAATTACAACTTCACAAAATGCGCCATGCTTCTTACTAAATTCCTCAGACTGTCTATATTCCAAAAGGTCATTTGGGGGTTATTTGTACTGTCCTGGCATTTTCGGGTCTCAAGAAATGAGATAGGCCATCAGTACATCAGGACTGATCGATTTTCAGATATATTTATACTATAGTGTGTGGACTTTGTTGTCCTACAGAATAAATAATATACACTGATTTGGGTTATTTTCACTAAAGAAATGTAGTAGAATACATTTTGGCCTAAATTTATGAAGAAAGATTATTTACCGTATTTGCAAAAGTTTGTAACAGAAATGAAGAAAACACATTTTTTTTTTTTCAAAAATTGTTGGCCTTTTTTTGTTTAGCAAAAAAAAAAGAACAGTGGTGATTAAATACCACCAAAAGAAAGCTCTATTTGTGTGAAATTTTAAAAAAAATGTCATATGGGTACAGTGTTGCATGGCAGTGCAATTGTCATTCAAATTGTGACGGTGCTGAAAGCTGAAAATTGGCCTTGGCAGGAAGAGGGTGAAAGTGCCCTGTATTGAAGTGGTTAAGATGTAAGTTTAGCCAAACTTTTTTATTTTACTTTTTATTGCTATCAGTGGTTCCATTAGGGAGCTTTACCCTTACTTTCTGTTGTCCTACTAACATTTTAGCAGATAGGAAGCAAGGGGTTCTCCTCATAGCAACAAATAAATAATACGCTTTTCCAGTGGCGGCTGATGCTCCATGGGCCGGGGGGGGGGTGGCAGACGGACCACACCATACCCCCCCCCCCCCTCGACCACACCAGCTCGCTCACACACCATACCACCCCCCCACCCATCGCTGACTCACTCACCCTGGACTGAAGTGGAGAGCAGGAGGCGGCGGATTCCCCCAACGTCTCCTCCCTCCTCCTTCTTGGCCAATAGCATGGCCTCTCCTTTCGGGCCAATCAGGAAACAGGTCTCAAGACCCGCTTCCTGATTAGCTAGGAGGAGGATCCATGTGATAATAGCAAATCTTCATTTGCTATTGTCACACATCTGGGTGGGCTCGGGGCACAGAGCTCTGCACCCTGAGCCCACCCTTTTTTTATGCCTATTGGATCCTCTTGCTCTAATCACGTGCTTATAAAAAAACAAAAAAAACATTGGAATCAATGCGTCCGGAGCGCTGCATGTAGATTAGGGGGCTGGACACATGGATAGGGGTAGCAGCGCCTCTGCGCCCCCAATACACCAGCCGCCACTGCGCTTTTCCCTGGTAGAGTACGAGATAGCTAGAACCCCTGTCAGATTTTTTATCTGGAAGGGGCATATACAATAATTTGAAGACTTTCTCTAGTATCTGAACTCTATTTTTCTTCCATTGTGTATAACTCTGAGGTTTCTCAGTCACAGGTATCATTCCTTGATGTAGCTATTACTGTTCAAGAGTTCACTGTTCTAGATAGGATACCTTTATGCAATTTACAAGTGCCTATCCCAGACATATGATCACAACCCATTCAGTATCACAGTTTATAGGAATTTTTCATATCTACATTGAATAGGAGGATCATAATACTCAGACTGATAGAATGAAACTAAAAATGTTTAAATAAGGAAATTCTATTGCAGTTCGGAAAATGAATACAGGAGTTCCTGGGGATCAAAATTGTAATAGATTTCCATTAACACAGTTTCATCATTTTCTTTCTGAAAGTGTTAGAAAAATTGTAAATAGACACTCCTAAATTCTGAAGCATGATCAGGATGTATGTAATAAGGTGAAACAATCAACATTGCACCTCTACTGAAGAAGCAGCAATTTAAAACCACTTCAGCTCCAGAAGGTTTACCCCCCTTCATGACCAGGCCATTTTTGCAATACGCCACTTTACTATTTTAACTGACAATTGCACAGTCGTGCGATGATATACCTAAACAAATAGTATTTCTTTTTTTTTATCCCCACAAATAGAGCTTTCTTTTGGTGGTATTTAATCACCTCTACGTTTTTTTTTTTTTTCTGCGCTTTAAATAATAAATGACTGATCAATGCTAAAAATATGCACTGCCACTGTACTAATGACACTGGCAAGGAAGGGGTTACCATCAGGAGCGATCAAAGGGTTAAATGTGTGCCTGACCAGTGCTTAACTACTTTGGGGGGGAGCGGGTCGCCGGCAGCACGCACGCGCACTCCAAGCCCGGAAGTGTTGGATCACGTACTAGGTACATGCATATGTCGCAGTCAATGACATATAGCGGGACTGCGATCACTAGGTACATGCATATGTCGCAGTCAATGACATATAGCAGGACTGCGATCACTAGGTACATGCATATGTCGCAGTCAATGACATATAGCGGGACTGCGATCACTAGGTACATGTATATGTCGCAGTCAATGACATATAGCGGGACTGCGATCACTAGGTACATGTATATGTCACAGTCAATGACATATAGCGGGACTGCGATCACTAGGTACATGTATATGTCACAGTCAATGACATATAGCGGGACTGCGATCACTAGGTACATGTATATGTCGCAGTCAATGACATATAGCGGGACTGCGATCACTAGGTACATGCATATGTCGCAGTCAATGACATATAGCGGGACTGCGATCACTAGGTACATGTATATGTCGCAGTCAATGACATATAGTGGGACTGCGATCACTAGGCACATGTATATGTCGCAGTCAATGACATATAGCGGGACTGCGATCACTAGGTACATGTATATGTCGCAGTCAATGACATATAGCGGGACTGCGATCACTAGGTACATGCATATGTCGCAGTCAATGACATATAGCGGGACTGCGATCACTAGGTACATGTATATGTCGCAGTCCATGACATATAGCGGGACTGCGATCACTAGGTACATGTATATGTCGCAGTCCATGACATATAGCAGGACTGCGATCACTAGGTACATGATCCAGCTCAGGAGAGCCGCCTTGCCACAGTATATCTATACTATATGGTCGGCAAGCGGTTAAGGGATATATTAGTGCATGCTGATCCAGTTGATAAATAAAAAAAGGGCATGTAAAATGCAAGGGTAGGGCTGCTACAGGTGTTGCAAATGTAACATCTGTAGTGATCTTATATGCGGTCCTTTCATTTTCCATCCACACTCTAGACACAGATATGTGATATGGGGATAAAATAACTGTAATACTGTTTATTGCATTTCCATTTTGATATGTCCCTGTTCCCTTGCATATGTGGGAAAAACAATCAGTAGATATGAATGTCGCTTTGACAAACATTATAGTGAGATCAGAGTGGCCCTTGAGAGCCACCGTCTGCAGAAGCCAAATAATCCTGACAAGCCTGTACCTGTACATTTTGTACTTGCACACTGAGAGACCCACAGTATGGTGGTAGATCAAACCAGCCTCTTTGGTTCAAGAATGTAGCCCATTATTTACTTAAGTAGTTATGCCAATCTTTCTCAACCTTTTCAACATGGAGGAACCCTTGAAATACATTTCCGGTTTCAGGGGACCCATGCTAAAAATGCTATATCTGCAACTCATGATACAGTACACTAGTGTAAAGAATGCTCCTTACACTTGTGATTATTGGTAAGAATTATCTCCTTCAGATAGCTAAAACTATGCATGGTGTCAGTGGGAACTTATCTGAGAGGCAGAAATTGCTCATTGCTCAAGGAACCCCCAGCAACATCTGGAGGAACCCTTGGGTTCCATGGAGCCCTGGTTGAGTAACCCTGAGTTATACCACTACATTTGTTTTCATTATTTGTCCAGATAAGTTCCTGGGTGGGTAAAACACCTGCATAATGTTTTCAAATTATTATAAAAAGAAATATATTTTCTTTTTAGGTAAAAATCCAACCTGATTTTTAGCTTTGTTATTGAACTGACCATTACTACCTTACATGGGGATAATACTGTAAAGCATAAAACAGACTAAACACTGCTACCACAAAGTCCACCATTCTCTTCTGCTAGGAGAACTACTTGTATGACCCTTGACATTACACTCATTAAAATGTCCAAAATGTTCTTCAAAATTATCAATGAAAGTAATGATATATCTACACACAAAAAGTGTTTAAAAAGTGTTTATCAATAATTGCTTATTATGGTGATATTAGTCTTTATGATAATTGTATTTATCTATTTACCATTTCAAAATCCTCTGTTACAGTTCTGTATCTTGTTAGAGGCTAACGCCTTTTGGTTTTTGCATTTTCAGGGCAATCCATACATGTGCAACAATGAATGTGATGCCAGCACAAAGGAACTTGCACACCCTTCTGAACTTATGTTTGATTCTGAGGGAAGAAATCCTAGCACCTTTTGGCAATCTGTGACTTGGAAGAACTACCCTACTCCTCTACAGATCAATATTACATTGTCTTGGGGCAAGACCATAGAACTCACCCAAAACATTGCCATTACCTTTGAGTCTGGCCGACCTGAGAAAATGATCTTGGAAAAATCTCTGGACTATGGCTTAACGTGGCAGCCCTACCAATTTTATGCTGCTGATTGTCTTGATGCATTTAGGATGGAGCCCAAATCCGTGAAAGACTTATCTTCAAGTACCGTCCTAGACATAATATGTACAGAGGAGTATTCCACTGGATATGCAGCACATACCAAAACCATATCTTTCGAGATTAAAGATCGTTTTGCAATATTTGCTGGACCACGGTTGCATAACATGGCATCACTCTACAGCCAACTAGACACCACCAAAAACCTACGAGATTTCTTCACGGTGACAGACTTAAGGATTAGACTTCTTAAACCTGCTACAGGAGCCACTTTTGTTGATGAAAGAAATCTGGAGAGATATTTCTATGCGATATCCGATATCAAGATCCATGGAAGGTAGGAACATCAACTTTAAAATAAATATAGTACCTTTGTGTATTCTTTATGATAATGGTTACTGGTATAAAAACCTAGGTTCTGTAAAGTTATCATATCAAGAAACTTTTAAACTGCTGAGTAAAATATTATCTTTTAGGATTTTATTTCCAGCAAGACTAAGAAACATTTGACTTACCATCTGTAAGTAGTGTGTTTGCCAACTTTTTTTTCACCCAGCAACAGGAACTACCAGGTTCTCCTGGAATGCGTTTCTTAATTTTAAAGGCAATTAAAATTAATGGAATACATGACCTTAGTGTTTAAGAAAATTGGCAATTATGTACTCTGTGGTAGATGTTATATGTACAATGCTGTGGAAAGCTATTTACCTCCTTCCCGTGCTGTTAACAGTTTAAGTATCTGAAGAATTATAGTGAACAGAAATGGCCCAAATCATGCCTGGTTAAAATTAACAGCTGATTCGGCACTTTAATTAAGTTAGTTTAAGACTTGTGTCGCATAAGCAATTAGATATGTAGTGCCTAACATTAAGTATGTTTGCCAGTGCTGAAGTGGTTAGACTTGAATGAGCATCCTGATTGCCTGTGACATGTAAGTGGAGGGCAATAGTCTACTCCCAAGCAGCTATATGCAGTGTTTTCTAGGAATGCATCACAAGGAAAGGAGTATCCACTCAAATCTATCCTGCACCTGTGTCCTCAATAAGCTGAAGAATTATCAGAATTCAAACTACTCACCTGATATGATTTTTCTATTGAGGGAAACAATGTATTCCCAGACCAGCAAAATTACATAATAATTGAAAGATTAGTCATCCTTTTTACAAAACTTGAATTTACTCACAACATCCTCCCTACACACCCAGTCCCCATTGCACTTACCTCCTTGGATTGTTATTTTTCACTGTTCACACTAATCGCAATAGCATAAAATGGAAATCGCCCAAAAATAACAGTAATAAATAAGCATTAAGTGCCAGGTGGGCAACCAAGGTACTAGATGAATGTATACCTGGTGTCCACTAAGTCATAAAACAATGATAGGTAGATATAAACATGAATGAATGCAACATATGATATCCAATAAAAAACACTTAGATGTAATAATTGTGACCGTGAATCACGAACACATGAATAAATTAGTTCATAGTAAAACTTAATAGAGTCCCAAAAATGAATTCCAAAATCAGTGGAGTGAAAGGAATGATCCAGTAAGGCTAATCACCACGGTGCTCCCACACAAGTGACATGCATGTCGCCTTACCAGATTCTGGTATAAATGAGCCTCTAATGGTTGATTCCTCACAGCGCCACTCTGAAAGGGATCCCAGCTACAGCAAACCTCCAGGTCACAGCCAAAGTGGATGGTAATACTGGTACTGACCACAAGATGGGGCTCAGTGCGCCATAAAGAAAAGAAGGGGACTGGATAGTGTGATACCATACAGCGTTTATTAACCTCCCTGGCGGTATGATTCTGTCAGGAATTCTGTACCAAAAGCGGTACAATTCTTTTCATGGAAATTTGGCGTTATGTATTATAGGCCAACAATTCTTAGTAATTACTGACTTAAACCTGACCAAAACAAGAGTCTAGTAGACATCCCAGATGTGATAAATTTGAAACACAAACGCATGAATTATAATCGAATCAATAATATAATTTTATTATAGAATATATATAATATATATAATAAAATTATTATTGATTAGATTATAATTCATGCGTTATATATTATATATATATATATATGTGTGTGTGTGTGTGTATATATATATATATATATATATGTATATGTATATATATATATATATATATATATATATAAAATTATATTATTGATTCGATTATAATTCATGCGTTTGTGTTTCAAATATATATATATAAACGCATGAATTATAATCGAATCAATAATATAATCTTATATATATATATATATACACATATATATATATATATATATATATACACATAAATACATATATATATATATATATATATATATATATATATATATATATATATATATATATATATATATATACATATATATATATATATATGCATATATATATATATATGCATATATATAATATAAAATGTGTTTTGTGCAACGTTTTTTTTTTTTTTTTTAATTTCCCTCCCTAGTTCCGCTCCCATGCAGCATTGCTGCTGCAGGGAACGGAACTAGGAAGTCCTCCTACCGACAGACGAGCGGCGGAGATCTCGGCTGGCGGTCACAGCAATTAGAGCTCATCGCTGGATCGCCAGGATAAGGTAAGACACTCCGTTGCGCTGTCTGCATAGCTCTGCCCATTCACCCCGAGCGTGACTCGGGGATACCGATAATAGCAGGAAATTCCTACCCCGAGTCACGCTCAGGGATACCGCTAGCGTGGTTAATAAAATATAAAATAACACTCACATGATAGATGTAAAAGACTCGCATGTAAAAGAAGCCGGCCTTCTAATTAGAAGTCTTTGCAGATGAGCATGTAGGGTACGGCGTGCTGACATCACTGCGCTGCCCTGAGCACAGGCTACATGAGAGCCGGCCAGCTTCTTTTACATGTGAGTCTTTTACATCTATCATATGAGTGTTATTTTATATTTTATTAATAAACGCTGTACAGTATCACACTATCCAGTCCCCTTCTTTTCTTTATGGCGCACTGAGCCCCATCTTGTGGTCAGTACCAACAATTAGAGGCTCATTTATACCAGAATCTGGTAAGGAGACATCCATGTCACTTGTGTGGGAGCACCGTGGTGATTAGCCTTACTGGATCATTCCTTTCACTCCACGGATTTTGGAATTTATTTTTGGGACTCTATTAAGTTTTACTATGAACTAATTTATTCATGTGTTCGTGATTCACGGTCACAATTATTACATCTAAGTGTTTTTTATTGGATATCATATGTTGCATTCATTCATGTTTATAACTTACCTATCATTGTTTTATGACTTAGTGGACACCAGGTATACATTCATCTAGTACCTTGGTTGCCCACCTGGCACTTAATGCTTATTTATTACTGTTATTTTTGGGCAATTTCTATTTTATGCTATTGCGATTGGTGTAGTGCATATACCCATCAGTTCTCACTAGCGCAGCTTATTTTTATTTTTTTTATTTTTATTTATTGCTTGTGTTTGGTGCTGTCTCACCTAAAGCTGCAGCTTTTTAGTACTTTATATTGTTAGCGTGGTTAAACATATTTAATGTTCACACTAGCAGATCTTCTGTAATTTTTTTTTTTTTCGAGGATACTGGCATAGATCAAAGAGGGCTCAATTGCCAGTGTGATCTCTTGCCAGCCGCCAAGGCCTGCTTACCATTGCAAGCAATATGATGCTACATGGCCTCAAGGTTATGTACTCCATTTTTCAGATGCCCAGACTGCTGCCCTGGGCACCAGAAAAGAATAGTCAATGGTGATAAGTGCAGCAGGGACCAGGGGAGTGGGAAGGGTGTAGTAAGTTTGTTTAACTTTTCACTTTTTGTGAAATGGTGAACTAACTTAAACCCCCTATTACCTATAAAATAAATCAGTAAATGTTAACCTTACCCGGTACCCATACTGCGGAACACTTCCTATTTATGAGTTCTCATGCCCTGGTCTACTGGGAAACCAACACTTCCAGTGTTGACCCCCTGAGTGCAGTGAGAGACCATATTGCAAGAATTCGCATTCTGTTCCTCATGGTAACAAAATGTATTACAACAATAAACCAGGGGTCTCCAAACTTTCTAAACATAGGGCCAGTGCACTGTCCTTCAGATTTTTTTTTTGGGGGGGGGCCTGACTGTATTCAGTGGGAGTGGAAATTTTCCTGGCATCAGTGGGAGTAAACATCCCCACATTTGGTATTAGGGGGAGCAATAGTGCCCCATCGTTGGTTTTATTGGGAGGAATAGTGCCCCATTATTGGTGTTAGTAGATGAAATGGTACCTCATTGTCAGTCTCTGGTGGCAGAATAGTGTCTTGTATTAGCAGGAGGAATAGTGCCCCAAGGGCCTGAATAAAGGCAGTGGGCCTATATTAGGCAATACTTTTTTTTTTATTCTGGATAGAGTAAGGAAGAGTTATTATTTCTGTCAGGTTTCTTTTTTTTTGCCATTTGTGTCCCATTGGCAAGATTTACCTTCACAAGTAGTGAAAGAAAATCCCTGAACATTAAGGGAATCCCTTGGGGCCACCCAAGTCACTAGTGCCCCCATTGGAAGATTTATCCTCTCTTACTTTTCTGGGGACAACCCAAAATTAGGGATTTTTTTTACTTTCACTTTCAATAATAATTGTAAACAGGATTAGCAGAGATGGTAAATCTCCCAAATGGGGGCGCAGACAGCAATAAAAACCTAATAGGTGTTCTAATCAATCTCCACTCTATTCAAAGCTTAAAAAAAGTTTTACCTCAGCATACCTCCCAACTTTTTGAGACATAAATGAGGGACATCTATTAGCAAAAGTATGCAGGCATTGGACATGCCCCCTGCCATTCCCCCTTAAAGGAGAATTATACAAAAAAAAATATATTTTTTAAACCCACAAATGCTTTTTTTTACCACTACATTTCCTTTATACTGGCTCTTGAAATTTACAAATGCAGCAATTTCAAAATTGAATGAAAGGTTTAGCACCGGAAAACACTTTTTGAAAGATAAATAGTGTATTTTAAATACAACTATATAGATCAGATCAAAATGAGGGACACATGAAGAGCAGTAGCAGCTCCTTCAGTCTGAGGGCAGCTGCATATAGAGGAATTGATCTTTCCATATTTCTCCTGCAGCCGCTGAATGCCTGATTCTCCCCCTCTCCCTCCTGCAGGCATTCAGCGGCTGCGGGAGGAATATGGAAAGATAAATTCCTCTATATGCAGCTGCTCCACTGCTCCTCCTATCCAACTTCTTTTGCGGCACCTCAGTGCTGTCCAGCCCCCTCCCCTTTCCAGCACCCCCCCAGTGCTCTTCACCCCCCCTCTCCAGCCCCCCCTGCTGCTCTTTAGCCCCCCCAGTGCTCTTTAGACCCCCTCCCAGTGCTCTTCAGCTCCCCACAGTGCTTTTCAGCTCCCCCCATGCTCTCTGGCTCCCCGAGTGCTCTCCACCCCCCTGTGCTCCCTGCCCCCCCCTCAGTGATCTCTAGTTCCCCCCAGGGCTCTCCAGTCCCCCCCCTCCAGTGCTCTCCAGTCCCCCCCTCCCCCCACCCCCCATGCTCTCCATCCCTCTGGTTTTTCCCTGCTCCCCCGTGCTCTCCACCCAACGTGCTTTCCAACCCCCCCTTAATTTTCTCCAGTCCCCCCCCCGTGCCCTTCAGCTCCTCCAGTGCTCATTGTTTCATCTGTACTCTTCTATCTTCTATCATGTCTGCAGTCTCTGACCATCTCTTGTATCATGTCCGCAGTCTTTGACCAACTCTTGTATCACGTCCGCAGTCTCTGACCATCTCCTGTATCATGTCCTCAGTCTTTGACCATCTCTTGTATCATGTCCGTAGTCTCTGACCATCTCTTGTATCATGTCCGCAGTGTCTGACCATCTATTGTATCACGTCCTTAGTCTCTTACTATCTTCTGTATCATGTCTGCAGTCTCTGACCAGCTCTTGTATCATGTCCTCAGTCTTTTTCCATCTTCTGTGTCATGTCTGCAGTCTCTGACCATCTCTTGTATCAAGTCTGCTGTCTCTGACCATCTTTTGTATAATGTGTGCAGTGTCTGACCATCTACTGTAGCATGTCCGCAGTCTCTGATCATCTCTTGTATCATGTCTGCAGTCTCTGACCATCTCTTGTATCATGTCTGCAGTCTCTGACCATCTTTTATATCATGTCCTGAGTCTCTGACCATCTTCTGTATCATGTCTGCAGTCTCAAACCATCTCCTGTATCATATCTGCAGTCTCTGATCATCTCTTGTATCACGTCTGTAGTCTCTGACCATCTTTTGTATCATGTCTGCAGTCTCTTAAAATCTCTTGTATCATGTCCTCAGTCTCTGACCATCTCCTGTATCACGTCCTTAGTCTCTGACCATCTCCTGTATCATGTCTGCAGTCTCTGACCATCTCTTGTATCATGTCCTTAGTCTCTTACTATCTCTTGTATCATGTCTGCAGTCTCTTACCATGTCTTGTATCATGTCTGCAGTCTCTGACTATCTCCTGTATTATGTCCGCAGTCTCTGACCATCTCCTGTAGCATGTAAAAGGAGGTCAATGTGATTAGAGAGACGGGGGGGGGGGGAGAGACTGTAAGGGGCACTGTGATGGGGGGCTGTGAAATGTGTGCAATAAATATTCTTGAAAACATTAAAAAATTGTGTGGGTGTTTTTACATTTTAAAGTTTGGGGGGGGGGGGGGGGGAGTGCCAGATATAGGATCCGCTCCGAGTGCCAAATGCCCTAGGTAGGCCACTGAAAGAGGGACAGTCCTTCAAAATCAGGGAAAATTGGAAGATATTCTCTAGCTATACTTTAACTTTCTCGTAAAACTCGTCCACTAAAATCTATTGAAAGCTATACCATGGTCATGTAACTTCAGTGGAGGTTCTTTTTTATCTTTTTTAAATTTTCAGCTTTTAATAAAAGCGTACCAAAAGATCCTGACATAAAAGTTTTTGTTCACACACATCTTGCTATAGTTGACAACTGTCTCACAACTGTGCTCTTATTTTGTCACCCTATCACATAAAGTACACCCCTGGTGGGGGACTACAAGTGTCCATACCAACAAAAATTGCTCAGGCATGATCCATTGCTGTCAATATGAGGAAGCTTGTCCAAAAAAATGTTGAAGTAAGAACATGTAGGCTCCAATTGACAAAGAGGCTAAGTGACATTAGCAGCAAAAAGGATGAAAAAAGAGTAAAAAATCTTTTATAAAAAAAAAAAATGACAATTATTTACGGTACACAGCGCTTTAGCCAACTAAATGTAATCCAGTTAGGGCTTTTTATTTTCTTTAATGTTGTCACAATAGGTGTGTATTACATGGCATTATAGGAGATGAGTTTTAAGGTGGAAAAAAGATATGTGCAAACACTGCGCAGATTACTTTAGTTATAAATAGATAGATATGGATTATCTGTCTTTATGTAATGTTTCACACTAAGGAAGAGAAGTTGAACTTCTCAAAATAGGTTGGTGTTTTTATAAAATATACTTGTTACATTGCTACTGCACCACTCTAGTCTTTATTCCCCTTGGACCATCAAACAGCTGCTCACCCGGTGGGAAGGTAAGCAACTGAGGATCGATTCTCCCACAAAAATGATCAGCCTCTCGAGTTCTCTCCTTTGAAGAGCAAGATTTTAGGAAAGCAAGAGGAGAACAAATATGATCTGCTAGTGTCACTGAGTGTTCACAACAGTGGAGTGTAGTGGAAAGTTGTTTTTAATTACAAGACCTAAAATTGATGTACACTCAATCAGTAAAATCATATATTAACCACTTGCCCTCCGGGTTTACCCCCTTCATGACCAGGCCATTTTTTGCGATATGGCACTGCGTTACTTTAACTGACAATTGCGCAGTCATGCGACACTGTACCCAAAAAAAATTATTGTCCTTTTTTTCCCAAAAAATAGAGCTTTCTTTTGGTGGTTTTTGATCACCTCTGCGGTTTTTATTTTTTGTCGCTATAAGCTAAAGAAGACTAACATTTATGAAAAAAAAACTATATTTTTTACTTTTTGCTATAAAACATATCAAATAATAAAATGTAAAAAATCTAATTGCTTCAACAGTTTAGGCCAAAATGTATTCTGCTACATATTTTGGTTAAAAAAAAAAAAATCCCAATAAGCGTATATTGATTGGTTTGCACAAAAGTTAAAGGGTCCAAAAACTATAGAATATATTTATGGAATTTTTTATTTTTTATTTTTTTTGTACAATAATGGCAGCAATCAGAAACGTATAGCGGGACTTCGATATTGCGGCAGACAAATTGGACACCTAACTGACTCTTTAGACAATTTTTGGGGAACCAGTGACACCAATACAATTATCAGTGCTAAAATCTTGCACTGTCACTGTACTAATGATACTGGCAAGGAAGGGGTTAAAGTGGCTCTTTTAACTTATAACGTATAACATTTTTTTTCTGCCAATACAGCCCACTTCCTCGTTCTTCTCTGGTAATTAGCCTAGGCTAATGACATCATGCACAGCTATCTCTCTAAAGCCCCGTACACACATACCGATTGTCGGCCGTAAATATTTGGCCGACGACGGATCGGCCGATTGTAGGCTTGTTAGTATGATGCTTCCGACAGCCGACAGCGCATTTTCGGCCGAACAGAATCTGTCATGCAGGCATTAAAATTTTTGTTGGCCAACACCAGAACGGCCGATTGTTCGCCAGTCAGTACAGATTTCGGCCGACAGACAGCAGATTAGCTAGACTGGGCATGCTCAGAAAAGAAAAAAGACAAGGAAAGTTAACCATCACATAACATTACTTCTGCAGTCGGCTGTTGTTGGCCGACAAAATTCGTGTGCAGTCTTTTGCAGTTTTCAACATACACGACAGCCCTGGACAAAAGACGGCCGATCGTTCGGCCGACGATCAATACGTGTGTACGGGGCTTTACTCTCATGAGAGTTTGCTAGCAAGGGAAGAGGGGTGAGTCATAGGAAAGCCAAGAAGAGAGCTGCAGAGCTGGAGGAGGCTAGAGGATGAGGGCAGAGATCCATGAGTATTAATAAAGAGAAGAGAAATGTGCAGGCAAGCAGTGGTGTGTTTGTGTCTGTGTGTGTCTGTGTATATATATATATATATATATATATATATATATATATATATATATATAAAAATACATATATATGTGTGTGTCTGTGTAAATACAGGAAGTGAAAAGACAGTAGCTTCAGCTGCCCATAGTTAAAGTGTATGTAAACCCTCACCTTGTAAAACAACCCATTTAGTTTAAAATAGAAATGAAAAGCAAAACATTTTTGTATAGATATAAATCCATCTGGCTCAACCAATAAAAAAAAAACAGTAAAGAAAACACAACCATACAATCCCATATACACAATCCTATACCCGCAGTTGATCCAGAGGAAGGCAAAAAAACCCCAGCAAAGCATGATCCAATTTGCTCCAGCAGGGGAAAAAATCCCTTCTTGATCCCCGAGAGGCAATTGGATATTCCCTGGATCAACTTTACCTATAAATATTAGTACCTATTTATATTATGTACACCTAGGAAAGAAACCCAGACCTTTTTTAAAGCAATCTAGTGAGCTGGTCAGAACCACCTCTGGAGGGAGTCTATTCCACATTTTCACAGCTCTTACTGTGAAGAAACCTTTCCCTATTTGGAGACTAAATCTGTTTTCCTCTAGCCTTAAGGTGTGCCCCCTTGTCCTCTGTGTTGACCTTAAAGTGATTAACTCAACACCAAGTTCATTATATGGACCCCTTATGTGATCACATTCCCTCTGTTTTCAGCTGCATAAGAGCTGGGGGACGAGAAGCAGCAGCACACTGAGCTTCCTAGTGAATGGCTGTACAGCGGGGGCATGTCAGGACAAGTCTGATTAATGGAGGAGAGTACAGTGTTCCCAGCATAGCTAAAGAACTGACCACGCTGTGCTATCCTGCTTAGGGTAGTCAGTTTTTAATAGGAAAGCAGAAGGACTGGCAGGAACACCAGGGATTTCACATAAAGGAAGCAATACAAAGAGAACAGGATACTTTCTGATACAAGTACATGGTACAGCAGGTACATATCAGGAATATGAAGTGTTGGGGTAACAAACGCTTTAAAATGGCTGCAGCCAGACTTAGTGGAGGGAGATTTCTGCAGCATATTTGGCAAGTACAGAATCACAGTATATATAAAATAATATGCAAAGTGGTTGGAGGGAAGTTTCAGAAGAGGTTTTTATTACAAATTATGTGAGCAGACCTCTTTATCATCTAGGGGTTAAATGTTGGCCAACATGTAATACTGTGTGGGCTGTGTGCTGTTTTTACTAAGCAATGCGCTATTTTTTACTTCCTGCTTTGCTTAGACACAGTGGGGCTTTGTCCCATCCCCCACTCCCTTGTTATTTGATTGACAACATTAGGAGCCAATGGCTCCCGCTGCTATATATGCAAAATCTATATGCAAAATCATATGACATATCATTAAGTTCAATTCCAAACCACAATCTCCAGTATTATTTTGTTTGTCTGAATGTCTGACGTCATTACGCACACCACAATCACGTGAGGGACATTCCCCGGAGGAGACGCTCCACCTCCTCATACTAATCAGTTTGCACTACGGGCAGCAGTATGAGATGTAATGTGCCGCAAACATATGACACACAAAACTGCTGGAAAAAAATATTGGGCATCAATTAGCAGTCCCTCTTAAAGTTCCGCCTGGACCAAGTGGGACTCATTGTAGGGCCGGCCCTGCAACTCTGCTAGTCAGTACTAGCACTCACTTGCTTCATGGTTTACAGCACTGCTTGTGGGTCATCTTTAGTGCTTCCTGATCACTGGACAGTGATGATGCTGATTTATTGTTTTTTGTTGTTTTGTTTTTCCCAATTTTTTTATTTATTGAAATGAAATAAGTACTGTAACGGAACAGGGCACCCCTGACCGGGTACCTCCGTTGACAGATGCTCCTAGTGCTCCACCAGACACCGTAACCACTTCAGACCCCACGAACCGCCGCATCCTGGTTAGGGTCTCTTAATCTCCTACCCACCCTGGACCTACGACAAGGCTCCAGGTTCCTGTGGGTGAACCTCTCTTTCCCCAGAGATTGCAGCAGAACAAGCTCTTACACAAGCTCTTACAAGAGCTCAGTGATTATCTAAGGGAGTATGGAAGACCATAGCAATCCCTTGTAGCCGATTCCCCCAATAAGAGACAAGACTCTAGATTGAGGTTGAAGTAACTCTAGAACTCCTTTATTGAACAGACTTATATACAGTTTTCACCCACAAGGTTACCACCTAGGTGGACCTTGTTGAAGACTGGACGTGATATTCACAATCCAATAGGAGAGTTTTACACTCTCATACAGTGTACACAAAAATATACAATGTGGGACAATCCCCCCTCCCCCTTAGCATCCAATCCATATACCTATAAGTTTCTCTTAAGGTAGACAGACAGAACAATGTGAGGTATTTAACAATGGAACAGACAGGTAAACTTTAACACAATACACATTCCCTTCCAATACACAAACAATAGGGAAGTCTGCGAATGACAGTCTTTGTGTCTCTCACAGCCAAGCATGGAATACACTGTGCAAGGTGGTATTAAATCTTCATATTTCAATTTAAAGATTTTGCTGACAAATATTTAAGCAATCCAAACCATTACTTATCTGTCTTTAGTACCGTCACAAGTACATAAAGGTGGGGAAAAATGGGGAGCCCAGTGGGCCATAACAAACAATATAAAACATAGCTTATAGATGGGATGCAATCCCATTAATATTTTTTTTAATACAGTTTGTCATCAATAGAAACATTTTGTGTGAAGAAAATTACACTCAGAAAAAAAACATGTGAATAATATTCAAGAGATACACAAAGGCAAAACTAAGGGCCCCCCTGTAAGGAAGGGGTTGTCTAAAGGAGTAACACCATACAGGGAGCCGAAGACCCAAAGTGGTGGAGACCAAGCATCCAGAAAACAAGACAGAGAGGGAGTAGAAATTTGAAGGAAAAGGAGGTGGGGAGAAACAAGGGGGGGGCAGAGGGGAAGAGGAAAGGAAAAAAAAAGAAAGTAGAAGAAAGAAGAAGGGAAGAGAGAGAAAAAATAAAATGGGGGGGGGTAAGGGGTATCTGGGGGGAGGGATGAAGGAGGGAGGGGAGAGGAAGGGAGAGGTATGGGGGAGATGATCAATTTAGTCAGAGTTGTATTGTAGAATCTGAGGGAGGGAAGGGGGGAAAGGGAAGGGGGGGCAGTGTGCTTGGGATGCTTCAGACGTTAGTAGCGCCCACCTCCCTCCATAAGGATGTTGGTAATATTCACTGTTTCATTGTTTAATTAGGAAGCTGAAACCTGGAACTGGAAAGATGAGTTGTTTAACCAAAAACTGTGTTTCACCTGCCTGACTGTGCTGTGCAGAAAGTGCATGAAAATTACAAGGTTGGCTGTACAAAATTGGTAGCCCTTTGCTTGATCACTCTTTGGCTTCAAGAAATAAAAACATTCCTACTGTTCTAGAAGACTCTGCTATTTTAAAGCAGAACTCTAAAGCATTTTTATTTTACAAAACTTCGGACTGTTAGGAGGTAAGCATATTGACTTTAGTTCTGTTTTACAAGACATAGTGGCCTGTATGTTTCAGACATATAAAAATCCAAACATTCAGTTTGTTCTGTTTCCCAGAAAACATACATCTCTGAGAATGAGTTAAAAGTGAATGTTAAGCTTACATTATTTTTTTCTGAAAAAAAATAAACATGTTATATTTACCTGCTCTGTGCAATCTTATTGCACAGAGCTGACCTCTTCTGGGGGTCCCTCGGGAGTGATCTAGGCTCCTCCTTTAGTCAATGCACCACCATAGGAAACCACTTTCTATGGGGCACACATGTGGGCTCACTCTC
The DNA here is from genome assembly GCF_965119305.1 of Pelophylax lessonae. Lineage (NCBI taxonomy): Eukaryota > Metazoa > Chordata > Amphibia > Anura > Ranidae > Pelophylax > Pelophylax lessonae. The sequence goes on along the minus strand of NC_138775.1, from coordinate 169,865,883 downwards.
GAGTCGGGCTGTGTGCTTCTATAGAGACACACAACATGACTCAGCCCTGCCCCGCCCCCCATTCCCTTCTTACAGGATTTGATTGATAGCAGCAGGAGCCAATGGCTTCCACAGGTCTCACTTAGTGCTGTAAGGAGAGAAAGACGGAGCAGTGCAGGTTTGAGACAGGACTCATGTAAGTATAAGGGGGGGTGAGGGGAGGTTGAGGAGGCGATACAAATGCTGGGACATTCTTTACGTAAATTCAGGGAATGTGTTACAGTGGATGTAAACCCCATTCATTAAAACTAAATTAGGCACATATATCTGTAGTGTTTACTTATCTCTCACCAAAACTCTGAGTGCAGTATGTCTCTGGTGCTCTGTTCCTCTGTTATCAGCAGGTTCTCTTCTGACAAGCTCTCCAATGCATGAGATAACAGCCACTGAAAAGTTGTGTCAGCGAGGGAGCTTAGATGGAGATTAGCAGAGAGCCTGTCTATTTAGAATACAGCTCTGCATGTTCCTTCGTTCCTCTGCCTATGTGGAGGGGGGTGTGTGCCTTTCCTCCAATCAACTCTAACACAGTGTAAGCCCAGACTCCCCACCCACTGCTAAATGAGGAAGAAAGATTTCTAGCACAATCTGAACTTTTTAAAGAGTGTAGAAAAGGGAAGACTACAGATATACAAGTGAAACTTAAGTAGGGAGATTTTTTTTATCTCTGTGTATCATCTGAGGTTTTCACTCCACTGGGTATATGTGATGGTTCACATCCACTTTAAGGTAAAAAATGTCTTGGTTTTAAAACACCTTTACCTACTTGCCGCCCGCCCACTGTCAAATGACGGCAAAGCAGTGCGGCTCTCATTCTGGGGCAAAGTCATGACCGCGTCCCAGAACAGGTGCGCAGCACGGCGATCACTGCCGAGCTGTGTTCCAATGATGTGGCTCTTTACCCATGCGATCGGCTGTGTCCAATCACAGCCCATCAAATGTAAATGTGGAAGTGCCGTTTATCTGCGCTCCTCGCCTCAAACTGTCAAAGGGGAGTCAAGGACAAGTAATTAGGGCACTGGTCATCAGTGCCCTGATTACAGTAAAGCAAGAGCAGTGCCCATCAGTGAAGCCAATCAATGCCCATCAGTGACACTAATCAGTGCCCATCAGTGATCCCAATCATTGCCCATTACTGATGCCAGTCAATGCAAGTCAGTGCCTGCCCATCAGTGCCACACATCAGTGCCACCCATCAGTGCCACCTATCAGTGCTGCCTATCAGTGCCCATCAGTGCCATCTTTCAGTGCCCATCAGTGCCACCTATCCATGCTCATCAGTGCCACCGATTAGTGCAGCATATTAGTGCCTTCTCATCAGTGCCACCTCATCAGTGCCTTTCAGTGCCACCTCATCAGTGCCTATCAGTGCAGCCTATCAGTGCTGCCTCATCAGCACACATAAGTGAAGGTGAAAAATTACTTATTTACAAAATTTACAGACAGAAACCAAGAACAACTTTTTTTTTTCAAAGTTTTCTGTCTTTTTTCTTTTTTTTTTGTAAAAAATAAAAAATCCAGCCGTGATTAAATACCACCAAAAGAAAGCTCTATGTGTGTGATAAAAATGAATAAAATTTGATTTGGGTACAGTGTAGCATTCAGTGACAAGTGTGACAGTGCTTAAAGCTTAAAATTGGCCTGGGCAGGAAAGGGGTGAAAGTGCCCAGTATTGAAGTGGTTAGGGGTCATTTATATATTTTCAGTGCAATTACTGTGCATGCTGAAACGTACATTAATGCACATTAGGTTACAAATTAATGTGCATTGCAATAACCCAGCTTATTCATTTAACCAATTAGGGCCGGAAGGTTTTTCCCCCTAAATGACCAGTCAATTTTTTGCAATACGGCACTGCTTTATTTTAACTGACAATTGCACGGTCGTTTGACACTGTACCCAAATATAATTGATGTCCATTTTTTCTCAAAAATAGAGCTTTCTTTTGGTAGTATTTGATCACTTATGCGATTTTTATTTTTTGCGTGATAAACAAAAAATAGGGACAATTCTGAAAAAATATATATATTTTTTACTTTCTGGCATTATCCTATAAAAAAAATGTAAAATCAAATTTTTTTATAAATTTAAGCCAATATGTATTCCACCACATATTGGTAAAAAAAATCCCAATAAGTGTATATTGATTGCTTTGCGCAAAAGATATCGAGTCTGCAAACTAGGGGAAAGATTTATGTAATTTTTATCTTTTTTTATTTTTTTTTACTAGTAATGGTGGCAATCAGCGATTTTTGCCGGGACTGCAACATTGTGGCGGATATATTGGACACCTAACTGACACTTTTGACACCTTTGAGGGGACCAGTGACATTACTACAGAAATCAGTGCTAAAAATGTGCACTGCTACTGTATTAATGACATTGGTAGGGAAGAGGTTAACACCAGGGGCAATCAAAGGGGTTAAGTGTGCTCCTAGGGAGTGCTTTCTAACTGTGTGGGGGATGTACTCAATAGATGAACACAGAGACCTGTGTTCCTAAATAGTAGGAACGCAGGATCCCTGTGTTCATCTGTGACAAAACGGCGGTCTGCCTTGTAAGTGTGCTCCTAGGGAGTGCTTTCTAACTGTGTGGGGGATGTACTCAATAGATGAACACAGAGACCTGTGTTCCTAAATAGTAGGAACTCAGAATCCCTGTGTTCATCTGTGATAGAACAGCGGTCTGCCCTGTTTACATAGGCAGACCACCATTCTATCTCCATGGGGAGCGATCCCAGGTGGCCGGCGGACATCACGTCTGCCGGACCCGCTGATTGGATCCCTCTCTGGCCAATCGGAGCGTGCGCCTCTGCTGTCTATTATACAAAACGACATACAGTTGTGTTGTTTCGCGTAATAGAGTCGACCTGCCGCAGTAAAACTACGGCGGCTGGTCAGCAAGAGGTTAAATAGGCTGTCTGACGTATTAAAACACACGAAAAAAGGTGCACATACTGTTTTAAACAATGTAGCATTTTGCAGTGTATGGTAGCATGTTACCTTTTACTGTGGTGCACTGGGGTGCCATTCAGAATGATATAACGAATATAACAAGCTTTGCCATGCATTCTGGTAATGACCACATTAACGCAACAGAACAGTGTAAATGGGCCCTTACTGTTTAAGACTCTTTCTCTGGGATTTAAAATAAATGCAGTCTGGGACTGGAAACCTTGGGTTTGTTGTCACCATTATTTAACAGTCCACTAATGAGCCCCCAACCACTCCGCAGCATTGAGCCTAATGTATTTCACTGGTACATAATTTAAAAAAAAATCTAAGTGAAATATCCATATACAATAGAACAACAAATCTTACTGCATGTTCTCAGCACTCACCAAATGTGTCTTCATTTTTAGCAATACGTTAATATGCCTGTCTGTGCTTTATAGTCATTTTTACTATTTATCCAGAAGACTTTTTGTTTGTTTGGATTTTGCTTTTTTACCTTGCAACCTCCTGGACAGGTAAGTGTATAAAAGCAAGAAGTGAATCCTTATGTCTCCAGTGTGTATGCTCCTGCCAAGCTAGGATTAACAGCTTATCTAGGTATGTTCTGTGAATGGTTTCAGGACCTGAACAAAATGTTTCATACTGAACACTGAAAATGCTGTCTTTCCCATCAGTGTGGGATTAAGTTCTGGAGAGCCTTTTTTTTGCAACGGGGGACTGGACAGATAACAAGGATTAGCTGCTATGATACCGCAGGCCGCCAACAGCCCATTAAACTATATGAGCTTTCAAAATTAGCCCTTGCAGTGCCAGACAGATCAAGTACACTCCGAAAAAATAAGGGCAATACTTAGCAATAAGAAAAGAGTATTGAAATGGATATGGGTTAACTGCATAAATAGGAAATGGTGTAGTCAATGATAAGGTATAGTGTAAACAATGCCTATAGATATTGTTAATAAAGTAGAAACCTTACTATACTGATCATGACTTCATGTGTTACCATTTGTAACAAATCGGGTTATAGTTAATTTGGCTATCTTTACTGAAGTGGTTTGGTGGGATGTGCACAGAGAAATGGGATATGGTAGAGGAAGGGCAAGGGCATCCCTACAGCAGTCCATGCTGCAGCTATGGTGCTTGGGAACAAATGATCCCTCTTTATTATTTTCCCCCTCATCCTGCCCAATGGGTTCACTTTATGCATAATGATCCACTGAGGACACCACTGATAATAAGTGAGTACTGTAAGAAGGGTTGAAATGTAAGCGCCATGCCACTGCTAAGAGGTCTAGATACAACTTTATTCCATTAAAGGTCAGGAGTACAAATCAAGAAATAGCCAGCGTGTTTCGGTAGTCTAGGTGCCCCCTTCATCAGGGCTTGACTGGCAACCAAGTAAACAAACAGGTAGTGTAATCAGCAACCAAACAAGCTGCTGATTAGGACTGCGCTCTCAACTCACACTGGAATAAATAACATTGTAGGTCCAGTTCACTACTGGTATGTTCACTTGGTTGCCAGTCAAGCCCTGATGAAGGAAGCACATAGATCCCGAAAAGCGTTAGCTGTTTATTGATCTGTACTCGTGACCTTTAATGGAATAAAGTTGTATCTGGACTTCTTAGCAGTGGCGTGGCGCTTAAATCCCTTTTTACATTGAACTAAAAGCCAAGGAGCCTGTGGAGCTCCTCTGGGGTGTAGAAGCCTCCTGCCCAGGAACCAGATCATTTACACTGACATTAGCACCTTAAAAAAACAATAACAGTAAAATAAACCCACGGTCCTGCGCTATCTTTCCACTTTCCTCAAAAAAGCGAGTACTGACAAATAACACAGGCAGTAATGTGAGCTCTGAGCTGGTGATTTAAACTTGTGCTAAGGCTATGTTCACATCTAGGCGTTGCTATTTTATATGCGTTTTTCAGGAGTTTTCCAAGGGTTTTTTAGGCGTTTTTACAAGCGTTTTACAGGCGTTTTTATAGGCGTTTTTTGCAGGTGTTTGGAGGAAGGCATTGACATCTAACAAAAACTGCAATCTGCCCAAAAAGAAGCTCATGTACTTTTTGGAGCATCGGGCGTTTTGCTCAAGTCGTCAGAACGCTCAGATGTGAACAGGGGCCATTGAAATGAATAGGATTTGTCTTGTTGGGTGTTTTTTGAGCTCATCCTTAGAGCTGAAAAACGCCCCAAAACGCCTACATGTGAACGTAGCCTAAAGGGGGGGCAGTATAGGGCACAGGCCACCAATGTTAAAGCTGTTATTGTATATTAGCTACTGGCAACTAATGTTTATGAGCCCTCATATTAGCGGCAATATAATAAAGAGGATAATTATTAGGTCCGCAGTATAGGCCACTGAGCACCAATTCAAAATCGCAGGTACAGAAAAAAAATGGACCTAATCATAATTTTTCTATAAAGCCTTGTGGTTTGTAGTTACAGAACTGAGGAGCAACCAACCCAGTACAAATAATATAGACATTTTGGGTTGATTTACTAAAGACAAATAGACTTGCAAAGTGCAGTTGCAATCTCTAAAAGGGCAGTGGTTGAGGTGCTTAGAAAATGAGGTGAAGCTTCACTTTGCAAAGAGTATCCAATCACGTCAAAGTAAAATGAAAAAACTGCATTGTTGCTTGCACATGATTGGATGATGGAAGTCAGCAGAGCTCCTGCCCATTTACCAAGCTGTGGAGCAACTGCAAAGGGCACAGTGTATTTGCCTCTAGTAAATCAACCCCTTTATTTGCTTATTAGCCCTTGAATGTCTACTACCAGATGCTGTAGACAAATCCAGTGTGGTTTGGGATTCTATATGGGGAGCTCATAAGACAGCTTAGATAACATATAATCATGTATTTTTATCTTAATCACTACTGGTGGACTGCAGAGTTTAATATTAGCTCTTATTTTTTTTTTTTTTTTTAGAAACTACATTCTGTGGTTAATTTGCTAGACGACTATGCACTAAGCTCTGGGTAAAATGAGTGCAACTGTATTGCAAAGTGCACAATCTATTTGCCTTTAGTAAATCCATCCCATTGTATTACACTATGTATTGTTATGTATATTTGTGACATATATTGTATATTAATGATGGGCCGAACACCCCCCCCCCCCCAGTTCGATCCCAAACAGGGAAAAAGTTCGGACCCAAGCCGCAAACTCTATTAAAGTCTATGGGACCCAAACATGAAAAATCAAAAGTCTTCATTTTGAAGGCTTATATGCAAGTTATTGGCATGAAAAGGATACGGGGGCCTGGGTACTTCTCTTGGGGACATGTATTAAATTAAAAAAAAAAAATGTAAAAAAAGATTGTTCTTACAGGAGCAAATTTTTATTAATACCTTAACCTCCCTAGCGGTATTCCCGAGTGTGGCTCGTGGTTAAATTTCAGTGCCAAAAGCGGTAACCCCGAGCCACACTCGGGGTACCACTAGGGAGATCGCTGGATCCTGTAAGAGAGGGTACTCACCTTGTCCCCGGGATCCAGCGATGTAACTCGGCAGTGTGCAGCGGCGGAATCTTCCTCCCGATGCTCTGTGCCCCGGCTTCCGTCTCCTGCGACATGACGCTCACAGGGAGGTGGAACCGGCAGCAAATTCAAATAGTAAAACACACCAAACACACTGATACATTACAAAATAAAATAAATTCACATTAGTTTGCCCCCAAGTGCCCTTTCCTGCAGTTTTACTGTACTTTTTATGTATATATATATATATATATATATATATATATATATATATATATACATACATACATACTTTAACTTATTTATAGTTATTTATTATATTATAATTTATGATTTTGTGTTTCAAATTTTATCAAACCTGTGATGTTATAAAGAAGAACGCACAGTAAAAAAAAATCATATGTAAATAGTTGGTTTGGGCTGCTCATTCTTAAGAATTACATGCAAAATAATGGTACCACTTATACCACCAGGGAGGTTAAGTGAAACAATGAAAATGAAAAATTCCTTTAAATATAGTGCCTGGGAGGTCCCCTTAGACTGCCTGTAAGGTGGTGTGTCTGTACCATGTATAGAACCTGCTGCAGCACAACTGACATATAGAAAGAAAACAAAATTACATTTAAATAGATTTTGCTGGCAATAGCAACATTTAGGTGGGTGGGGGAGGGGTCCCCCAGAATCCATACCAGGCCCTTTGGGTCTGGTGTGGATTTTGAGGAAAACCCCCACACCAATTTTCTTTTTAAATCGCGTAGGTTCCTCCCCAAAATCCATACCAGACCCTTATCCCAGCATGCAGCCTGGCAGAGCAGAAAAGGAGGGGGACAAGCGAGCTTCCCTTCCTGAACCATACCAGTTCACATACTGTATATCCTCAACATTGGGGGGGGGGTGCTTTGGAGCAACTGGAGCTGTTCTTCCCCACCCCAAAGCAACTTGTCCCCATGGGGTTGTGGACAAGGGCCTCTTTCTGACAACCCTGGGCAGTGGTTGTGGGGGTCTGCAGTCAGGGGGCTTATCAGAATCTGGAAGCCCCCTTTAACAAGGGGGCCCCAAGATCCTGGCCCCCCTATGTGAATGAGTAAGAGATACATTGTATCCTTACTCATTCAGCAAAAAAAGTGTCAAAAATAAAGACAGGAAGCAGTTTTTAACAATTCCTTTATTGTTATTAAAAAAACAAAAAAAAAACAAAACATGTCCCCCAATGTAGGTCCATTGTCAATTATGATGCCTGCCACACTGCCAGACCCGAAAAAAGACCCTGACAGCATGTACTGGTCAGTGATGTCATATGGGGGCGGTGCCACCAGGGGACATCACCAGATGGCCCACCCCTTACCTGTATAGGATCTGACACATGGTGCAGCAGGCATTCAGAGGTTATCCTTCATCGAGGACGGAGTGTTTTTTCCAGATCCAATAAGCCCCCTGCCCACAGACCACCCACATCCACCGGCCAGAGCTGTGGGTAAGAGGCCCCTGTCCCCATTAACATGGGGGGGTTCTTTGGGGTGGGGGCAGACCCCTCCTGCCCCAAAGCACCCCTCCTCAATGTTGAGGGCATGTGGCTTAGTATGGTTCAGGAGGGAAGGCTTCTCTCCCCCCCCCCCCTTCCTCGCCTGCCAGGCTAGATACTCAGATTTTGGTGTGAGATTACTGAAAAATTTGGCAAACTCTGCAATGCTTTGGCAAATTCGGCAATGAAAAAATTCAGCTGTCAGTTGGGGAAGCTGATGACTCCTCTGTTGTCAAGGACGTGGCGGCCGACCCACTGAGTGCACGAACATTTCAGGCATTTGGCCGAATGGGCAATGTTCGGGTCGAACTTATGCTTGCCTAAACCATTCGCCCACCCCTACTGTATATGTACAATGTTTATTATACATTTACAAATGTTGCAGTTGCCCTCTAAAAGATTATACTTTCCTTGTTGAGCGCTTGAACTAGCTAGTACTGCAACTTGCATTGCTCTGTTCGTTACATGTCATTTACTGTAGTTTAGGGACATACAGGGATCTAAGGTATTATTTGTTTCTGTTTGCTTTTTAAAGATTTTAGTTTTTGCATCTATCATATGATTTATCAGAGGCAAGCACTTTAGAAACCATGGCGTTGATTTACTGACGGCAAATAGACTGTTCATTTTGCAAGTACAGTTGCACTCTGCAAGGGAATTTCCTTCAGAGCTTAGTAAATGAGGGGAAGCGCTGCTGACTTCCATCATTCAATTATGTGCAAGCAAAGATGCTGTTTTTTTAATTTTCCTTGCAAGCAATTGGGTATTCTTTGCAAAGTCAGACTTCGCCTCATTTACTTATTCGCCTATAGGGTATACCCATATACACTTCGCCTCTGGAGCAAATTCCCATGCAGAGAACAATTGCACTTGTAAAGTAAACAGTCTATTTGCCTTTAGTAAATCACCCTAAAGGATCCAGTATTTAAGAAAGATAAGGCGTGAAAAATTGTCAGCAAAAAACACACAAAGTGTGACTAAAAATTGGATAGAGTAGGCGAAAACCAAAACCGAATGTGTAAAATTGTAAAGCTAGTATAAAACCCTACATTAATAATCTGCTAGAAAAGCTGGTCTGCTTAGGGAAACAAGGATAAGAGAATGTTTACTGCAGGTTCAAAATCGACCTCTCCTTTTTTTTACAAGAAAGTGTTATTTTGTTATTTGAAGACCTTTATCCTCTCCCATTCGGTGTTGGTGCATGTAAAACCCAACAAATCTTAGCAGGCATGAGAGAGTGAATAACAAATGGAATCATATAATTATAGGAAAAATATGCTACGGAGCTTGCATGGTCTGGAGAATTGTGAATGTAGTAAAGATACATGGGCTGTACTGAAAAAACATATACTGTATAGTCTGTTCAATTTATGACAAAATAAATAAGCACAGATTACAAACAGTGAAAACTGCATGTCAGAATTTCCAAATGGATCCAGATAGGCAATGGAAGTTGTATGAAAATCTTGGCATTTGCTGTACATATTTACTGTGATCCCATCCTTCCCATCTACAAAGCCTCACTATTGCTCTTAAAGTGATAGGTTGGCTCATTAACTAATAAGGGCACTTGGTAAGCCTGTAAGAACAGTCCCAAACTTATCTTCCACAGAAAATATTAGGATTTGCATATATCTTCAACTGTCTATAGCTCTAAAACTTCAGATAATTTTGACCTTCAGTTTTCACTGAATGTTATTTATGAATTTTTTGATGATATGCTTAGATTTATGACCGGTTAAAAACAAAAAAATAGTACAATTAATAAACAAGAAGTACTGAAGGAGAAAAATGGGAAAATAGAGTGCTATGCTGATGTATTAACAGCAGTTTATGGGGGGAAAAAGGGTAGATATCTAATATGGGGAATTTCCTAAGTTAATTCACATATGGGTATCAATGTCCTGAAAGGTAGCTACATAAATTGCTGATGGTGCTAGGAAATATAAGTAAAAGAGTAACTAATGAAATGTGATTTTTAGGAAACGTTTGTGAAGGAAACCTGAGCGTTACCAATCGCTTGATTTATTCTCCCTGGAGAAGAGACGCCTGAGAGGGACATGATAGCCATTTATAAATACCTCAATGGTGATCTCAGCATAGAAAAAAATCTATTCAGTGAAAAGGATTGCATGAGGACTCAAGGGCATACAATGCGATTAGAGGAGAAGCGTTTTAACCTCAGGCAACGTGGGGGGTTCTTTACTGTTAGGGTTACAAGATTGTGGAATTTTCTACCACAAGAGGTGGTCTCTGCGGGAAGTATGGTGGCTTTCAAAAGACTCTTAGACATACATCTCATGGAGAAGAACATTCAGGGGTACGAGAGATGATTACGTCCACACAAACCTACACAGGTTGAACTGGATGGACTATTGTCTTTATTCAACCTCACCTACTACTATGTAACTATGTAACCATTGACCAGTTTCTCAACGTTTCCTGCTGTCTATTCCTTCAGTACTCCTGATTTACTATCCTGAAACAGGTATGGAGTAGAGCTCCAAGTGGAGTGAAGTCAGAACTTCTGATTTGCATGTTTGTTTAGGGTCAGTAACCCTAAACTTGATGATCAGTATGACCGCCAAAAAAATAGTACCCTCAGTACAAGCTTTCTTTAGTAACTAGTGAGCATTAAAGGGATTGTAAAGGCAGAAGGTTTTTTCTCCTCATTGGCTGAGACAGCAGCGCTGGACAATTTGCTCCTGCTGGTGTCAATCAAAGTCAGTCAGCCAATCGGAAGAGAGAGAGGGCGGGGCTGGATCACGGCTCCGTGTCTTAATGGACACAGGGAGCTGTGACTTGGCTTGGGTGCCCCCATAGCAAGCTGCTTGCTGTGGGGGAACTCAACAGGAGGAAGGGGCCAGGAGCACACAAGAGGGACCTGAGAAGAGGAGGATCTGGGCCACTCTTTGCAAAACCAACTGCACAGAGGAGGTACGTATAACATGATTGTTATTTTGCTTTAAAAAAAAACAAAAAAACAAGACATTACAATCACTTTAAGGCTCCAATATATTATTATTATTATTTATAGTTGTCATTAAAAAGGATGTATGGCTTTTTTTTCCCATTCATACAGCATCATGCAGCATCTGTCCTCCGGCACCTGTGCACTGAGAACCGAGTGATGGAACACCGCCAATTGCCTGGTTCTGACAGCTCCCCGAGACTGTTAGTCAACAGCTCTCTGCTCTTCCCCCTTCTTGCTCATTGGAGCGCTGGGCTGTGGCAGAGCGGGGAGCAGCCAGCTCAGATCTCTCGGAGGCTCGCCAAGAGGCTACCCTATACTCACTTTATCCAAAAACAAAAAGAATTGTCTGGAGTCAGACTCTAAAAGACCATGTTCTTGCAATACTAATTAAATTTAAAGCAGCTTTAAATTCAAAACCAAAAAAGTAATATATTGCAGCTTACCATTCCTTTGATGTGGTGGCTGTATTAGCTTTGTTTTTTATTCTTTTAGTCCCTGTGTTTTCACCTGGTGATACGGCCAGCAACACATCTCCTGTATTAGAGTGCCCTAATCTGGATAAAGGAGCACAGGGGGCACATTTGGACAGCAGAATTGTAAATATGGAGTGGGAGGTAGTGTTAGGCAGCCCATAGATGATTTGATTTTATAAACTTCCACCATGGGTCAGTAAGTGGTAATGAGGGAATTCAGAGCTATTGTTTTCTGTTCTGTTTTCTGGGGGCGTTGGAAGTCTTCATGGGCACCAGAACACAATGATTACCAGCAGCTATAGCCACCAGCAGTAATCACATGCCAACAATTGGGCATGCTGGCTGTACCCAGGGGAGGACTGGGCAAGGGGGCAGGGGGATAATTGCCCTCTGGGCCACTCTGATGCCCCATAAAAAGGCTGCATTGTTCACGCCACAGACATGCCTAAAGGATTCTTGGTGAAGAGAAGTAAAAAGCCCCGACTGAGTTGTCCCAGCTCCCCCCAGCCGGTAAGTAGAGTGTATCTGGAGCAGGGCTTCAGCTTGGAATGGGGATCAGAAGGAGGACAGGAAGAAGGAAAGTGGAGGGGGGCCAAGTCGCTGCACCATGGGCCTCTGGTTTGTACTTGCCTCCTGGGCCGAAAGTTGCCAGTCTGCCCCTAGCTGTACCCAAGTCGATCAAAGTGGCCAAATTTCGATCTATGGCCAGCTTTAGATGTACTAGCAGATTTAAATTACACTAACAATTGAAGCCAAACTCCAGCTAACATTTTGTAAGCAGTTACAGCAAACAGTTTTGTTCCTTTTGCGATAATGGTTTTACATAAATAAATAAAACTGATCTTTGTAAGCACCCCTGCCAGAGCTGAATGGTTTATATCATCCCTGTAACTGATTCATGAGCAAGAGAGAATGTTCTTTTGAAAAAACAACAGACTTACTGGCTGGATCTATAGATGAATATAGCCTAAAAGGAAAACAAATGCAGCCATCACATCTAAGAATTGGTAAACTGCAATATAATAAATGTCTGATTTTGGGTTTAATACTTTTTTAACACCTAAAAACAAGTGCATGTGTATTTTTTATTATTTAGGCTATCTGAGCCTAATCATTTGACAAAAAAGGCAAAAATAATCACGTCTTGGGATAAGGCAAAAAATAATGAATGAAAAACAGCTAGAAATGAAAATGTATGAGTTAGGTGACACAGATAATGACATGTTATGTTGGATGTTTCCATGCTGGAAGCCTGGAAATTGCAGTAATTACAAGTAAATGCATGCTGTGAACAATAGTGACTTTGTGATATGTAGAAGATGAAGAGAATGACAAAGGTAAGATTAGGTCATAGTCTGGAAAAACAATAAAAGTATAACTCTATTGAAAACTATCCAACAAGGACTGCGAGGATCATTGACCCAACGTGAGAATTTAGCAATACGTGGATCAGTGTTATCTAGTGTCAGCCAACTGTGACTCGTTTATCATGGAATTTGCAATACCTTTCACAACGTTGTAACCTCTAGGTCCGTATTTCTGCAAACACTGTTTCTTCATTTCTGTGTGCATATGCCATACATTTTTCATTGCACTTGCAGCATTTTGTTTTAAGTTCAGAGACACCTCAATGCACACATACAGTAGATCCGTTCAAGGGTATCGTTTGAAAGTTTCAAGTGCTGCAGTATAAATTCTGATCATTGAGGGAAATCAAAACAGATTCTACAAGCCAAGATTACATTTAACCCGATCTAAGAGAAATGGTCACCTTGTCTGACCTCTTTCTGAAAATGCTACTTGACTGCCTGTCATGCAGATCCTCTGATTTATTTGTTTTAAGTCCCTGAGCAGGAATAAGTATGAATTCCACAAGTTCTGAATTTACTGATTTCATTGGCTGCATGCTTGTTTCATCCCAGTGATTCAATGGGGTTGATTTACTAAAGGCAAATAGACTGTGCGCTTTTCAGCAGTTGCACTCTGCAAGAGAAGATAATATAAACAGGGTGATGGCAAGTATGTGATGGCAATGGGATAGGAGTGGAGCGTCTCTCTGTATTGCTCCTTTTCTTCCTGGTCTCAGCAAACACTGTCCGGACCCCTCCCCTACGCGTGACGACACAGGGACACGTGTCTTCTTCAGGGAATAGCCTGACCTATCATGAAAGATTGCCACCAGCACTTTAGTCACTTTATAAGAGTGGACATTGCTTATAATACGTTCTTCATATCACTTCAATATATTTATTCACTGATTTTTATATTTATTCGCTTATCACGTTTGTACGTTTTATCACTTTGAACAATGTGTTGATTGTCACTTATGTAAATGTATTTATTCAATATAATTTATTATTTATTTTACATATTTATCATACACAGAGGTTGATCACCCCGTTTATATTGAACATTGATAATAATTTATACACGCAATCATACGTTATCCCATTTGGAGCGCTTTATACTGCGCGGCACTATTTATTTATTTAATTACTTACACCTATGAGAGAGTGCTGTGCTCGCTGCAGTCCCTGGAAAAGTGCCAGACCCCGTTTGCTTGCAGGAACAATATTGTTTCTGCAAGGGAAGTTGCTTCAGAGCTTAGTAAATGAGGGGGAGCTCTACTGACTTTCATCATCCAATCACGTACAAGCAAAAATGCTGTTTTTTTATTTTCCTTGCATGCGATTGGGTATTCTTTGCAAAGTGAAGCTTCACATCATTTACTAAGCTCTGGAGCAACTGCACTTGCAGTCTACTTGCCTTTAGTAAATCAACCCCAAAGTATTGAAGCAAGAGAAAGTAGGGCAATTAGCATTTTAAAGTGACCCTGTTGCCAAAAACACATAGATAAGTAAAGTATGCCAGTGTCCTAAACCTTAGCTGTAGTCATGATTTCTGTTTGCCACTGGTATCTGGCACTTCCAAGTACGTAAATTAACTGCCTTCCCCCTCCCCTCCGTGCTACCTCCTGCCTGCTGCTATTACACAAAACACACATAGAGGTTGATTCACTAAAGGCAATGAGACAGTGCACTTTGTAAAGTGTAGTTGCACTCTGCAAGTGCAGTTGCCCCAGACCTTAGTAAATGAGCAGAAGCTCTGCTGACTTCCATCTTCCAATCACGTGCAAGCAAAAATGCAGTTTTTTTTTTATATTTTCCTTGCACCTGATTGGGTACTCTTTGCAAAGTGAAGCATTACCCCATTTACTAAGCTCTGGAGCAAGTTTACTTGCAGAGTGCAACTGCACTTTACAAAGTGTGCAGTCTATTTGCCCTTAGTAAATCAACCCCAATAGAGTAATCAAAATATAGAGCAGCAGGCATATTAGCATGTGAAGGTCCTGTCAACATTTCTAAGTAAATACTTTAACCTGGGCCAATATCATATGACCCAGTAAGTGCCGCCTATCAGTGCCCATCAGTGCTGCCTATCAGTGCCCAGTAGTGCTGCATATCAGTGCCCATCAGTGCTGCATATACTCCTCCCGTTTAGCCACGCCCGAAACGATACCATATTGTTTGGTAAAGGAGTGGAGGACTGTTGCAGAGGTCCGGTAACCAGTGTGGAGGTGGTAAGGACCCCAGGAACGCTCCACGTTCGTTCTGTAATTACACCAATGTGCTTTTTTAAAGTTAACCATGTAAGTGCAATAGGAGAAGGTTCACCATGTAAAATAAAGCTCATAATTTAAAACGTTATCACACGAGTGGAGATTTTCTCTTTTTTATTTTCTATCACTGAGGATTTGTGTTCAAGAGGAGACTCTGCGATTATTCAACATCCATCTTGCCTGGTGGTCTGTGACACTGCGGTTATCTTAAAGTGCATATGCCCATACCATGAGAATGGGGGGCCATTTGGTAAGAGTTTAACCATTGGGAGTGGTTTGTGGCACATTGGTGGAGGAATCTTTATGGTGCTTGAATTTTACTCACAAGAGCCACAGCTGGATAGAGCACATGGGACTCTGATTACTGAGAGGATCATATCCACAATTTCTTCATAGTTGACACGAGTGTTTTCAGCACATAGAGGGACTTTATATTCATTTCTTTTATACATATTTTCTTCACGGAATTTATGATATAATGTTTATGAAAATGTAAACAGGCACATATTTATTTATTTAATTTATTTGTATTACTTTATGCGCAACTTGGTGTAGGATTTTTATTTGTATGTACACTATTTTAGCAGGTATAAAGTTTATTTGCCACCAATGGGGTTGATTTGCTTTATATTCCTTCAAAGAAAAAAAAGTATGAATGCAAAAAGCACATAGCCAACAGAAGTCATTCTATAAAACCAATGAAGATTTTTTTCCATTTTTGGTATTAACAAAGTCAAAGTTGTTGCAACCAACGCTACAACATAAACCTGTGTGGGCACAATACATCTGTATGAGTGAGTGCTTAACAGAAAGACGTCAGATATATTCTGGGGCATTTTATCACTCGTCCATTTCAATTTAACCTTAATGCTAATTTATCCCCATAATGTCCAATTAACACTTTATTTTATGCCAAATTAGCAGTGTTCAACCAGCACAAGGAGAGCACCAATATACATAAACACTAAGGGGTGGAGATGAGAATGTTTCAAACCCTTGTCATTCTATTTTACCATTGGGAAAATGTTACCCTACTTACTGTCCTGTAGACTTAAGTTGAAATTCCTCACTTAGAAGTTGACCCTATTGGAATATTTTCCCATTGTTCCTTTTCTAGTGGCAGCCCACATTTGTGGGTTTTACTTTACTTTCAGTCAGTGGTGGCTGGTGCTTCATGGGTCGGGGGGGGGGGCAGACGGACCTGACCACGGACCACACTAGATCCAGCCTGCACCGCACTGCACACCATACCCCCCTCCGGTCGCCAGCTCACTCACCCCGTGCTGCCCCTGGACTAACATGTGGAGGTGGTGGCGGCTTCCCCTTCAGTCTCCTCTGTGTCCCCCTTCGTTGATCGGGATTCCCAGCTATTGTCACACAGTGCTCTGCGCCCTGAGCCTACCCTTTTTTGAAGCCTATTAGAGCCTCTGGCTCTAATCACGTGCTTAAACAAAAAAAATCCCCCATTGGAATCCATGCATCCGGTGCCCTGCATGTAGATTAGGATGCAGATTAGGACGCATGGATTGGGGGGGGGTGGCGCCCCTGCACCCCTAATGGACAGGCCACCACTGCTTTCAGTCTTGATGACTATGGTTTCAAGGACGAAGAGAGAATCTCTCAATCAATAAAAACCTGAAAGAGGTCCTGATTCCTTTACCATATCCTAAACCCATGAAACCATTTGACGTCATACTTTAAAGCGTAACTCCACTTTTGTTGAGAAAAAAACATTCCCCTCTGGGTGATCTCTGTACATTGCAAGGATTTTTCCAAACTTTGTTGCAGATTCCTACTTTTTGTTGTTCTGAAGAAATTATTGTTTGTTCCTCTGTGCCTCTGTGCCTCTGTGCTGGGTGGGTCAAATGGGAGTGGTTTCATAATTATCTGTCAGCTGTGGCTCTAATGATGAAAGCTGCTGGGCCTGCATCCCTTTAGATGTGTTCCTATTGTGAGTATCTCTCTAAAAAATGACATTTTTGTTGCAGGGGATGCCAGAAATCTAACTTGTATCTTAGGCAGACTTCTGGGAAAATTGGTAAGCCAATCGCACAAGCAGGAAATTATGGTTCTGGGGTGTGGTCAGTACACATTCTGTGTACAGAACAGCTCTAGGTAGCCATATTGAATTGCATTTTCAGAACATTAAAACAGTTGTAGATTGAAAAGGAAAGGTCTTTTTTTATTAACATTCAATTACAATATGATTTGTGTCGAAACTGTATACGCTATATTGTTTTTTCTTTATTTGCTGATTTTTTTTCCCCACGAAAGTGGAGTTACCCTTTATATTCAACAGTCTTCGTCTCGGTTCACACTGATACGGTGCAGGATTTGTAGCGATTCTTATGCATTTCCCGTACTGCACCATAATCACACTCTGTTTATGCAAACCACTGTAGGTGTCAATGTTAGGTTAACAAATCAAATGCACATATTCGCCATTACATCTCGGATCATCAATGGTGTCCAAATTTTTATTGAAGAATGATCACATCACAGAAGACACAGTGCAACATTTTGAAGCCGCTCATGACCCCTTCGTCAGGCATGTGATAACGTGTATAACAGTGTAACGGTATTTAAAGTGCTCCTAATCTAATATTAAGTTAAAGACAACCCAAAAACAGGTCGCAAAACGCAGTGCGATTGGTTGAATTGGATTGCATGGGTGTGATTGCCCATGCAATCCGATTCCAGTACGGCAAAAAACAGGTGCATGTACCTCTTTCTTGAGGGTGCGCTGCGATTTGAGCCATACAAAATAAATTGGCTCAAATCGCTCTGAAAAGAATCTTACGGGATTTGAACAGAAATGCTGTTTGCCACACCGCATCAGTGGGAACAAGCACTAAATTAGGCCTAAATATAACATGTTTATGCTCCTTTTTTGGCTTAACACAAAAATGAGAATGCCGAAAACAAGAGCGTCAATGCGGCAGTGTACACACAGTTTCTTTAGTAAATCATACCCAATCTCTCATACATCTAATTTTCAATGGATTGACCCTGTTGGTTGCATAAGGGAGGACAAAGGAACACAATGATGATCCTCTGTATGAATAATGCAAATTAATTCCTAATTTATAATCCTCTTCATTTGAAAACTGATGTTCATACAGCATATTTGTATGCTGAATGGCATCTAACACTTTACTACAAAGCGCAAAAAGTAGCTGACTCTAGTAGAGTTTTGTCAAAGAGCGTAGCGGAGATAAAGGAATACGGGGTGAAGGAGGGTAGAAGTCACCTAGACCATATTTAGATGCATGAACGAATGTTTTTTTTGATGAGGGCAGCGAAAGTTAAAGATTCCATATTACTGCGTGTGTAATCTTCGCTCCAGATTTCTCGTATACAGCACGACATATGGGTTTGTAACATCATTACGGATTTTCAGCTTTATGAACGGATTACTTTCAAAGCAGCTTGTTTTCCCTGATGAGATTCAAGTGCCACTATTTGTGGCTATTGTTCCTGATAATTCCTAAAATAAACTGATCAAGATCATTAAAAAAGGGCTTATCTACTTAACAGATTCTCACTTCATCTCGTTCCTCTAGAGCCTATTAAACAAAGTCCCACTGAGACAGGACACTATTATGCTGCAGTGTTTGGCTCATCCATTCTGGAATAATAGAATGTATAAGAAATAATCATTTCTGCCTTCCTAGAGAGTCATAGCCTTGTGCAAACAAGGAAATGGATTTAGTTTGCATTTGCAAATTGTTCTTGGTAAATCCTTATCCCAGAATTGGTTTTACCTTTTTTAAAGAGACCCTGTCACCAACTTCAAAATTGCAAGTAAAAGCACATAAAAATGTAATGTTGCAAAGGTTTACTTGCAATGCTTTTCTATTCTACTGAAGAAGCCCAACGAGTGGGCGATACGTGTATATAGGAGGGAGGAGCCGAGCCCATGACATCACACAGCCACTGCGATCCGTGTGTGATAGACATTTAACCTCCCTGGCTGTATGATTATGTCAGGAATTTTGTACCAAAAGCAAAACTATGGCAAAGAAGGATGGCGCACTATGGTGTGCATATTGGAAAATGTTGTATCAATTATTGGCAAGAGAGTGACAGGTTGAACCATGAAAGTTTAATAAGACAAGTTGTAAAAACAAATATGATATAAAATGTCAGCCAAACCAGTCCTGGAGTCTCCGGGTCTCCCTGGGGTGCTGTGGGAATCCCAAGTATGTAAAGGCAGGGCGATCCGATCACAAAAGATGGCACCAAACAGGGAGAGATGATCCGGTGTGCCAAGGGATGTTGCTATGATGGTAGGAGACTGGATGGGTGCTGTGTGCGGTCGCTACACAGACCCAGAGCCGGATCCTCCGCAATCGCCGGAAGTGACACACGGGTGACGTCACCGGAAGTGACGGCCGGAAGCTCAATAGGACGCCGGGCTGGATGTTGGCAGTGACACGCAAGATTCTGGTTGCCAAAAACTACTTGTTTCGCGCGCATGCGCTTTGTTTTTATATATATATATATATATACAGAGATGTATAGTAACGAAGTAGAACTACTTAAGTACTGTACTTAAGTACCAAAATGCGGTATCTGTACTTTCCTAGAGTAGAATTTTTTTCTCCTACTTCTACTTTTACTTCACTACATTTTTTCGATGATTTCGATACTTCTACTCAAGTATTTTTTTTTTGTGCTGCATAGTTACTCGTTACTTTTAAAAAAATTACCACTGCCAGAACAGTAGATGGCAGGTTGCATAAAGCTCAAAAAAATGTGTATAATGTCATTTGTAAATCAGCGCATACGGAAATAAAGGCTGTGTATAATAAAAGCTGCTATACCAAATCTTTCCAACAAAAAGAAAATATGAAACAAACAAATAAATGGTGCTACAGCGCTTAAAGTGCATCAAGAAACTACTAACAAACACAGGTTAATCATTTGAAATAATAAAAAACAATATGATGCTCAAACGTTTGACTTCTTTCTTTAATAACTACATAACACAGTACTTGTACTTCTACTTTCAGTACTTGAGTAGAATTTTTTTTTCAAAACTACTGGTACTTTTTACTTTTAGTACTTAAGTAGCAAATTTTTTTAAAAAACTACTTGCAATACTTAAGTAAAAAAAATTTTGAATACTTTAGTACTTCTACTTAAGTAACTTTTTCTGCGAGCACTTCCACTTCTACTCAAGTCACTTTTTGATCGAGCACTTGTACTTTTACTCAAGTAGAACTTTCGAGTACTTTATACAAGTCTGTAAATATAGTACAGTAAAACTGCAGGCAAGGGCACTGGGGGGCAAACTAAGGTCAATTTATATTATTTAGTAATGTATTCCAATAGGATTACAATATATAAGTGTGTTTTACTTTTTGAATTTGCCGCCGGTTCCACCCCTCTGCGATGCAACGCTTGCAGGGAACAGAAGTCGGAGCACACAGCATCAGGTAGAAGGTCCTGCTGCTGTAAACTGCCAGAATACATTGCGGGATCCCAGGGACAAGGTAAGTAACCTCTTCCAGGATCCAGCGATTCTCCCTGGTGGTATCCCCGAGTGTGGCTCGGGGTTACCACTAATGGCACTGAAATTCCACCCCGAGCCACACTTGGGAATACCGCCAGGGAGGTTAAAGCACTTTTGATCTTAGATTCTATAAGTGTGTTTTTATGGGGGCGTTTTAATAAACTTTGTTGAAATGGAGAGCACTATGTAGTTTGCCTTTGTGATTACATGAGGTTCGCAGGGCAGTAAGAGGAGCTTACAGAGCCTGATGCCTGGAGGGGAGATCGCAGCGGGATACTGCAGGAGTGATTGTATACAAAGCTGATTGATCTCATCTTTGAGCTGAGCAGGTTTTCCAGCTGGTGGCGGTGTGCACTTTTTTGTGTTAATAAGTGAAGGGTAATTGAAGAACACTTCGTTGGATCACTTTTCATTTATGGACTTTGTATTTTTTTTTTTCATGATTTTTTTTTGTTAATTATAAAAGGACTTTATGATTGATGACACATTTCATATTATAATTTATGGTGGTTTTGGGTTGCGCTGCACTGTAAGAGTAGTGTTTAGAAATCTGATATGTGCATATGTGGTACACAGATTAGTCCTGTAAATTTAAAGCGCAACTCCACTTTTGTTGAGCTAAAAAAACGTTCCCCTCTGGGTGATCTCTGTACATTACAAGGATTATACCAAAATGTGTTGCAGATTCCTACCTTTTATTATTCTGAAGAAACCCCTGTTTGTTCCTCTGTGCTGAGTGGGTCAAATGGAAGTGGTTTCATAATTATTAATCAGCTGCGCATCTGCAGAGCACTAATGAGGAAATCTACTGGGCCTGCATCCCTTTAGACATGTTCCTATAGGGAGGTATCTCACCAAAAAGGACATTTTTGTTGCAGGGGATGCCAGAAATCTGACTTGTATCTTAGGCAGACTTCTGGGAAAATTGGTGAGCCAATCACACAAGTAGGAAATTATGTTTCTGGGGTGTGGTCAGTACACATTCTTTATACAAAACAGCTCCAGGTAGCCATATTGCATTGCATTTTCAGAAAATGACAGATTGAAAAGGAAAGGTAATTTTATTAACATTCAATTACAATAGGATTTGTGTCGCTAATTGTATACGCTATATTATTTTTTCTTTATTTGGTATTTTTTTTCCCCACAAATGTAGAGTTACCTATAAAGCTGGATACACACTATACAATTGTCTTTAGATTTTTTCCTTTAGATTTAACAAAACCATATAATATGAGGTCAAACCTAAACACTTTCAGTTTGTATGCAATCAGGCAGCCCCTTGCACTACATATTTGAAGGTAAATCTAAAGAAAATTGAACAACAAAAGTTGTATAGTGTGTTTCCAGCTTTAGGAAGGTGTTCCTAATGACAATGTGTTATGTGTATACAAGAGAAACAAAAATGGTTGCCCTGGGACTTTGAGGGAGGTGAACACAATGGTCACTAAATGTAAATAAGGTTACAAAATTATTGGGAGTATAAAAGGACATCATACTAAATAGCATATACTTGTGCCAATACACCAGTACAGACATAATGCAATACATAGTAGTAAACATGCTGATAGGTAGCAGCGGTAATGTTACATAATGAATTTGAAGCATCTTTTGAACCCGATGCGTTTCCTGAGTCGTATTTGCCCACTCATCAGGAGTAGATGCGTGTAAGTGTGTCTAATATATATATATATATATATATATATATATATATATATAGTGTCTATTTGAAAGTTTACAAAGCAATAGCCAATTAGATATTGAAACTCATAAAAAACCCTAGTGTGGAGAAACCATACTTACATATCGGCTACGCGGCTAAGCCAGAAAGGCTGCAACAATGCCACCATGAGGCTGCAGCAAAATAGTCTGATCCAGGAGCTGAAAGCGCATCTACTCCTGATGAGTGGGCAAATAAGACTTATGAAACGCGTTGAGTTCAAAAGATACTTCAAATTCATTATGTAACATTACCGCTGCTACCTATCAGCATGTTTACTACTATGTATTGCATTATGCCTGTAATGGTGTATTGGCACATGTATATGCTATTTAGTATGATGTCCTTTTGTACTCCCAATACATTTGTAAACTTATTTACTACAAGTGACCATGGTGTTCACCTAAGTCCCAGGGCAACCATTTTTGTTTTTCTATGTACATTTAGGGATTCAGGTGTATCACTGGCAGTACCGGACCTTTTTTAATTAATTTTTATGTGTATAAAAGACACCTGTCCTCTTCCAATACAGAAGTGGGAGGAGGACCTTGGCAAGAGGTACACCTTGGCAGAGTGGCAGCTAGCGATCCAATCTTACTACCGTTATTCAAAATGCACTAATCACTGGGAAATTATGCTTAAACTCCTGCACAAATGGCACTATACACCGTATAGGTTATCAAAATTTTCCCCCAACCACTCAGCCAACTGTTGGCAAGGGTGCGGGCAAGTTGGGACCCTCTCCCATATCATGTGGGGGTGCCCCAACTTGAAGAGTTACTGCAATACGGTATTTCAATTAATCGCCTCATTTACGGGTATACTGACACAGCCCAGTATGGGCCTAGCAATACTCAACCTGGGCATCGATTGCTTTCCCTTGCAAGCAAGACAGGTGGTAACTCATGTACTCCTGGCGGCCCGCAATATTATACTCAAACACTGGGGTTCCCAATACTCTCCTACCTAACCTATCCGATGTCAAAACTTTAGTGAATCGCAACTATGTATTTGAACGTCTACTTGCCATCAACCAAGGGACAAGTAAATCCTTTGATGATAGATGGACCTTGTAATGCTCTCCCAAATGATTGCTTACTTAATTGTCTAATGCAAACCTTCTACATCAGTAACTACTTTTCAGAGGACCCGAAGGGGACCTGTCGCTCCCTCTACCCGCACAGTTTGTACTCAGTAGGGGTGCGGGGGTTGGACCAGTGGGAACCTGACAGGACCTATAATGCCTATCCTGTGATTCTGTAATGTATGCAAGTGCTACAGATATGAAGTCATTTGTATGTTACGGCATTCCCTTCCCCCCCACCCCCCAAACTGTGATTTCTTCCTTTTGGCCTTTGCCTGTTGCATTGGCGTTTGACTTTTGTGGTTATCCTTTTGAAAATCAATAAAAAATGTATTGCATTAAAAAAAAGACACCTGTCCACAGAATCTTTCTTCCATTCAAATCTCACCATCATGGTGAACTGTTAACCCCCTTAGCGGTATTCCCGCGCGTGGCTCGGGGTTAAATTTCAGAGCCAAAAGCGGTAACCCCGAGCCACACTCGGGGTACCGCCAGAAGCATCGCTGGATCCTGAAAGCAGGGTTACTTACCTTGTCACAGGGATCCAGCGATGTATCCCGGCGGTGTCTGGCGGCGGTTCTTCCTCCCGATCCTCTCCGTGCCCCGGCTTCCGTCTCCTACGACGTGACGTTCGCAGGGGGGTGGAACCGGCGGCAAATTCAAATGTAAAACACACCAAACACACTGATACAATGCAAAATAAAACATAGTCACATTAGTTTGCCCCCCAGTGCCCTTTCCTGCAGTTTTACTGTACTTTTTATGTGTATATATATATATATATATATATGTGTATATATACAGTATATATTTTATATATATATATATATATATATATATATATATATATATGTATACATACATACATACTTTAACTTATTTATAGTTTTTTATTATATTATGATTTATGATTTTGTGTTTCAAACTTTATCATACCCGAGATTTTATAAAGAAGAACGCACAGTAAAAAAAAATAATAATATGTAAATAGTTGGTTTGGGCTGCTCATTCTTAGGAATTACATGCAAAATAATGGTACCGCTTTCAGCACCTAAAATCCGAAAGAAGCATACCGGACGTCAGGGACAAGGTTGTAGACCTGCACAAGGCTAGAATGGGCTATAAGACTTTCAGCAAGAAGCTTGCTGAGAAGGAGACAACTGTTGGAACGAGTATTCCCAAATGGAAGAAAAACAAAATAACCATCAATTGCCACACACAGTGGTTCCTACCTATGATAACAATTATACACCCTTCATTTCTTTGTAAGTGGGCAAACTTACAAAATCTGCAGGGGATCAAATAATTATTTTCCTCACTGTACGTATAAGAGCTTGAAATCAAAACATGAAATGAACTTCACGGTATTCTATCATATGAGCCCCCTGTGTTCACTATTGCTAATTGTGTTGTGGTATCTGAAGGTAGCATGTCAGAAATGAAGCACGAGTCAAGCTGTCAAGGTGAGAAGCACGGGCTGTCTGTAATGTTACTAGGAGCAGCAGGATATCCACGGATTCAATTTGCGCAGCAACAACATCTGAAGCTTCCAGGGGGATTAGGTGATGTTTTAAAACAACATGGGAAATAGAATGCTCCCAGCACATTCCTGGTGTGCCAGGGACCTACTCCCATAGCTCTTCTAGCTGGTTATTTCCCAGCTGCTGGTAAAGTCCCAGTCCTTATCTATGTTGAGTCTCTTCATCTGTGATTTTGAGTCTATCTTACAAATAATTTTCACATTTACCAAAACACCACTTATATACTTAATTAGATACATAGGACCGAAGAATAAATATGTTAGGTAAGGGGAGTGTTACATCCTCAGTGTCTGGGGAATGTTATGCAACTGTCATCTCATGCTATTCCTACAAGGTTACATACTATTATACAACAAGGAGGATTACAGAAAATCAAGATAGAGGAAGGCTTTATATTTGCTTCACAAATTGCACTGATTATCACATAAGCCTTATATTGACATTATTAAATCTCCAATGCCAAATGTATGCCTACATTTTACACCACGGGCTTACTAAAAATGTTTTATCTTTGTTCCTGACACCAGATTTGCTCACGTTGATCGCTTAAACCACTTCAACCCCTGGAAGATGTACCCACTTTAATGCCAATGCCATTCGTTGCAATACGGCACTACGCAACTTTAACCACTTGCCAACCAGCCGCCGGTAGTTTTATGGTGGCAGGTCGGTCCTGCGAAACAACAAACCTGTACATCGCCACAGGTGAGGCTGATCAGCGGGTCCGGCAGCCGCAATTGCCGCCGGGCACCCGCGATCGCTCCCTGTGGAGACATAACGGCGGTCTGCTGATGTAAACACGTCAGACTGCTGTTCTGTCAGTTATGAACACAGGGATCCTGTGTTCCTCCTATTTAGGAACACAGGTCTCTGTGTTCCTCCTATTTAGGAACACAGGTCTCTGTGTTCATGCAGTAAGCCCATCCCCACACAGTTAGAAAGCACCCCCTAGGGGAACAACAAGATCCTGGGAATGCGTAGTATTCCAAATGTCAAAAAAAGACAGTGCAGCTCAATGCTACTTTGGGCTACTCTGCATTCCCAATGAAGGATAACAAATAAAAATTGCAGAGGTGATCAAATACCATTAAAAGAAAGCTCTATTTGTGGGGAAAAAAGGACATTTTTATTTGGGCACAATTGCTTGTAAAGTAACGCAGTGCTGTATCGCAAAAGAAATGGCCTGGTCATTAAAGGGGTAAATCCTTCTGGTTCAGAAGTGGTTAACTAATAATTGTGCAGTCGTGCGACACTGTACCCAAATAATGTATGTCCTTTTTTTCCCCCAGAAATAGAGTTTTCTTTTGTGTATTTGGTTACTTCTATTTTTTTTTTGCGCTAACTTTTTTGGAAAAAAAAAAATATATTTTACTGTCTGCTCTAAAACACATCCAAAATGTGAAAAATCAAATTTCTTCATCTACAGTATTTAGACCGATATCTATTCTGCTACATATTTTTGGGTAAAGAAAATCCCAATAGGCGTATATTGATCGGTTTGCGTAAAAGTTAAAGCTTCTACTAACTAAGGGATATTTTTTTACTAGTAATGGCAGAGAACAGCGAGTTATAGCAGGACTGCGATATTGCGGCAGACAAATCGAACACCTAACTGACACTTTTGACACTTTTTCCGGGAGGCATCACCCCGGTACCGTTTTTAGAGCCGATGCGTTTTTACAACCGATGCGGCTAAGCAGACGCTGGATTGCTATCACAAACAGCATTAGGGGATGTCCCCCCTCCTGCCGCCTTTCTCTGCTCTGCCCGGGCCTTTCTCGTCCCACCGGGAGGCCCAAGCGACCATCCGGCACATCCGCCGGCTGCCCGGAGGCCTGAACAAATCCGGAAAGGGCTTTATGTCACAAAGCCAATTCTGGTTTATTGGAGCCTTAAAGGCGTCAGATTTAAATAAAATTTCAGTATTCGAAAGAGCCAGGCTTGGTGTTTTGAATGCTTTAAAGTGCAAAGGAGGGAGTTGGGGTCTTTTAGACCCCAGATCCCTCCAAAAAAAAAAAATACCTGACACGTGACTATTGCTGTCACAAGGGATGCGTGGCAGCAATAAAAGTTATTGATAAAAAATAAAAAATGTAAAAGGATAGTGTTAAAATTAAAACTTGTATTAAATAGGAGAAAAAAATTTAAAGCGCCCCATCCTTCCATGCTCGCGCGCAGAAGCGAACGCATATGTAAGACGTGCCTGCAAAGGTAAACAGTGTTCAAACTACACATGTGAGGTATCACTATGATCATTAGAGCAAAAGCAATAATTTGCAGGGGTGACTGGTACCGATCGCTCACTGTGTTCATTCATAAAACAAAAGGGCCAGTAAATTACATATTTACCGACCCGTTCCTCATCTCTCCATCCTGAAACATCCCCTTGTGTACCCACAGCCACTTCCAGCGGGAGAGGAGGGAAGCCCGCCGTGCTGTGGGAAAAAGGGGCACACAGGGGGGCTTAGACAGCAGATGGAAGGGGCACAAGTAGTGCAGCTGGAGGGAGGGAGAGGAGGAGAGGAGGAGAAGATGGCAGAGCTGCAGGAGGAGGTAGAAAAGGATCAGTGTCTTCAATAAGGCAGTACAGCCAGCCATCCTGCTCAGCAAGTGTCTGGGCCCCCCTTTTGACCTGATGGGGCCCGGGCCTAGTACAAGAGGGCTGGCTGTACTACCTTATCAGCGGCCCTGATAGCAGCCGCTAGCGTTAATCACAAGTAAATCATGCAGTCTGGTTGTACCTAAGTTGATCGATCAATCAACTTGGTACAATAAGCCTGTCCATTAACGGTTTGAATCTCGGTCGGTTCCTGCTGAGCCAACAGAGATTCAAACCTTGTATGGCCAGCCTATGCAATGTAGGTATATCATAGCTGGTAGAAGGGACCAACAGAGTGCTGTACATAGCTTCCTGAAAACATCACAGTACCTCGTCTCAGTACTTCTCTCAAGAGTCTCCATCTCTAATACAATCAGAGGGCTGGCATTTTTAGGTAGGCTGTATTTCCATGAAGTTTGAGTGGCCTAGGTAATACCCACTTGTAATGCTTGAACCTTTATGTTTGAAAAACTGAGATCCAATGAATGATGGGACATGCTGGGAAGGAAAATGCTAGATGACGCTAGATGTTCTCAAGCCAGGAAAGGAGTTTAGCTCTGATATGGGTTCTAATGCACACTATGGAAAGCTCACGATATGCACTGAAATCAGAGTGATCAATCTAAGTACAGGAGAGGAGCCCGTACATCTGAGCAAGAAAAGCGATTTTTAGGGAGTTTACCAAATTGCGGTGGTAAAATCTGACACTAAGTGACACTTTTTGGGGACCAGTGACACCAATACAGTGATCAGTGTAAAAAAAAATATGCACTGTTACTGCATAAATGACACTGGCGGGGAAGGAGTTAACATCAGGGGCGATCAAGAGGTTAAGTGTGCTTCTAGTGAGTGGTTTCTAACTGTGTGGAGAATGGACTGACTGCAAGAAGAGAGAGATCTGTGTTTCTGATTAGTCCGAACACAAGATCTCTGTCTTCTTGTCTGACAGAATGGCAGTCTGCCTTGTTTACTCCCGAAACACATCAGTGGTCCAAATACAGGGACATGTTCATTTCCACATGTGGTGGATTTTCTATATGCGATTCTTGCTCTTCAAGTCTGTGAGTATGTCTTTGGCCTTTTAATAAACTTTTTTAAAGGTGTCCACGGGTAATGCACTATGTGTTTGCGCCTCCTTTTCTCTTTCATGTGCATATGTTTAGTGTTCCCTGCCTGAGTAAAGCAGCATGCCTGTCATCCCTATCGGAGTGAGCACTTGGGTGATTCAGTTGCATTAAGATAAAAAACCATCTGTGTGTAGCAGCCCCCCTAATACTTACCTGAGCCCCCTCTTGATCCAGTGATGTCCACGACTGTCTCAGCCGCCCGGGACTTCCCTCCTCATTAGTTAAGACACAGCAGTGGCGCCATTGGCTCCCACTGCTGTCAATCGAAGTAATTTAGCAAATGAGGAGAGAGAGTGGACAGGGCTGAACTGCAGCTCCGTGTCTGAATGGATACACACAGGGCTGTAGATAAGGGGGTACCACCAGTCCTCTTGTACGGGGCCCAGGCCAGCAGGGGGGGGCAGGGCAGCAGAGTGAATTGGATGTGGGCAGGGAGGGTGACTGGTGTGGCAAGGGGCCAATTACTGGAACCAATATCCTGTATGGCTTTCTCTGCAGCAGCTGAAATCCGGCTTCTTCTCCTCTCCCTCCCATTGGCTTTCAGCTGCTGCTGAGAGAGCCATACAAAGGATTGGTTCCAGCAATTGCCCCCCCCCCCCCACCAAACCAATCACCCTCTCTGTGCACCATACATTTTCCCCTGTTGCCCCAGCTCCCCTGTGCCCACCCCCGCCTTGCTGTTGGCTTCCCTCCTCTTCTTGCCGCTGGCAGCTGCAAGCACACAATAGATAGAGAGTGGGGGAAGGGCTAGGAAAATATGGCCTATTTGCCAGCCCCTTTCCTTCCTGAATGAACACAATGAGTGATCGGTACCCAACACTCACTAAGTTCAATCATAACAGAAGCATTGGCAGTATGGGGCCCCACTTAGGTTCTCTGTATGGGGCCCGGTGGTTTCTAACAACAGCCCTGGAAAAATGGAGCTGTGACTCGGCTCGGGTGCCCCCATAGCAAGCTGCGGGGGCACCCAAAGGGAGGGGCCCAGAGAGACCTGGAGAGGGACCCGAGAAGAGGAGGATCTGGGATGCTCTGTGCAAAACCAACCCTAGGGACACACTTAACCCCTCCTTCTCCAATAAAGTTAACCCCTTCCCTGCCAATGTCATTTTTACAGTAACAGTGCATATGTATAGCACTGATTGTTGTAGTGATGTCACTGGTACCCCCAAAAGTGTCAAAAATGTCAGTCAAGGGTCCGATCTGTCCACCACAATGTCGCAGTCCTGTAAAAAAAATCGTAGGTCGCCGCCATTACTCATTAAAAAAAAACAATAAAAATGACAAAAATCTTTCCCTTAGTTAGTAAACGCAATAACTTTTGCGCAAACCAATCAAAATACGCTTATTGCGATTTTACCAAACATATGTAGCAGAAAACAAATTGGCCTAAAATGTTAAAACATTTTGATTTTTACATTTTTTGGGGGGAATTTCATATAAAAAAATGTGAAAATATTGTTATTTTTGCAAAATTGTCGCTCTTTTTTTGTTTATAGCGCATGGTCAAAAAATCGCACAGGTGATCAAATACCACCAAAAGAAAGCTCTGTTTGTGGGAAAAAAGGACGTCAAAATTGTTTAGGTACAGCGTCGCACGGCCGCGCAATTGTCCGTTAAAGTCACGCAGTGCCGAATCGCAAAATAGGGCCTGGTCAGGAAGGGGGTAAAATCTTCCGGGGCTTAAGTGGTTAAGGCAACAGATGTAGAAGAAGATCTGACATTTTAGAGATCTAGTGACAAACTTACATTAGCAAATAAGCCCATCAATTTTTTGTTTACATATATTTAGGTTCCAGGTGAAGGTTCAGTTTTGGATTTTATTAAACTCCAGGACATCCGCTGTCTGTATCAAAACTGCGGTTTAATTTATGTGCCGCCTTCAACACAAGGGGCTGAAAGATGCAATAAAACACATTTATGCCAGATGTAGCCTTGGAGGTGAGGTTAATGATACATACTGTGTAACAAAAATTCTCAACTCCAGTTGATTTTCTTTCCCTTACAATGAGGAGCGCAAAATAAAAATGAACTAATCAAGGCAGCTTAATTCATTTAGACCTGAAAGAAAAAGCCCTGTACTATATCTGATGGCATTGCCCTGCTTAATTTTGCCATGTTTTGTGGTGGCAAAAAGAAAAAAAAAATCTATGAAAAACAGAAATAACTGAAAAAGAATATGTGAGAAGCACAGAGCGGCTAGCTATGGATTTCATATCCCGGTGGAAAGGTAACACGCAGATCTAACAGCAGTTTGTTAGAATAGCTATCCTCTGCTTCAAACGAGGACAGAACAATGTGAAGTTAGGATCTGAGGCTTTGAACTGAATAAAGCAGAACCGGGAATTCAGTAGCAACAGAAAAGCCAAAAGCTCTAACGAAAAAAAAAAAAAAATCTCGGCAAAAAATACGTGACAAGGTTATCAAGCCACATGTTTTTTTGAAGCAAAATGTTAACTCTTTGTTCACGCTACAACCAGTTATCACACGAGACTTAAAAAATGATTGGGATCATTTACTGACATGACGAACAAGCTTGGTACCATGGAAATACCAAATACAATGTCATCAATAAGTACATTGGTTAAGAATAGTATTTGATTGCAGATATTGTTGGTGTTCCTGCTGAGATTTTGAGTGATTCCTACTGCTTGTGAGGAAGCCATTGGAAGCATCTACATTTCCAGTGAGCACTGATGGGAACAGGGCAGAGGAAAGGGTGCCATCTTTCCCACGTGGGTCCTTACAGCTGAATTCCAGGTATAACAATTTTTCCATAGTTATATTTGTCTAGCTTGGACCAATCTAAGTATGTATGTGCCATACCTGTTGGATCCCCCTGGCAATCATTGTAGTAGGTGCTGCTACTACAGTGATCCTCAGTTGCTTCCAGGGCCCTGTGCCGAGTGTATTGTAAACACAAGATGTTAGTCACTCACTCTGGGACCCATTCACAGAACACTTTGCATTTTATCAATTAATGCAATGGGTTCTCTGATTGCACAGGGTGGAGAGGTGAGGCAGTAATGCCACAGTTTGTGAGCAACCTCCTTCAGCACAGGACCCAGAATCTAGTTTAGATCAGTGTAGTAGTGCTGCCAACTGCAGTGATTTCTAGCTTTCAGGAAGACCTCACAGGTATGACACATACTCAGGGCCGCTGATAAGGCAGTACAGGCGGCCCTCCTGTACTGGGCCCAGGCCCCATCATTGTGTGCGCCATACCTGTTGGATCCCCCTGGCAATCATTGTAGTAGGTGCTGCTACTACAGTGATCCTCAGTTGCTTCCAGGGCCCTGTGCCGAGTGCATTGTAAACACAAGATGTTAGTCACTCACCCTGGGACCCATTCACAGAACACTTTGCATTTTATCAATTAATGCAATGGGTTCTCTGATTGCACAGGGTGGAGAGGTGAGGCAGTAATGTCACAGTTTGTGAGCAACCTCCTTCAGCACAGGACCCAGAATCTAGTGGAGATCAGTGTAGTAGTGCTGCCAACTGCAGTGATTTCTAGCTTTTAGGAAGACCTCACAGGTATGACAGGTATACTCAGGGCCACTGATAAGGCAGTACAGGCAGCCCTCCTGTACTGGGCCCAGGCCCCATCATTGCAAAAGGGGGGCCCAGGCACCTGCTAGGCACCTGAAAGTATTTCCGCCAATTTGACACTGAAGACGTTGCAAGAGGTAGGATGATGTCGTGGATCACATGTTTATAGATGTTCGAAGAGTGGCAGGGAAGGCCAGCGTTCACTTTACTTGTTGCTGGTGGAGCCCCGTGCATATACTGTATGCTGGAAGGCTTTCCTTTTCTTTGAGACTTCGATGGAGTAGTCGGCAAAGATCAGAATCTTGATTCCATCGATTTGTAGGGATCTAGATTGCCTATATTTTTTTGCAAAATGACAGCTTTGTCTGCGTAGTTTAAGTATTTAGCAAAAATTGGATGGGGAGATATGCGGTCAGCAGAGTATACCCCTATGCGATGAGCCCGCTCCATTGTTCAGGGGCCTGGTAGTCCTGGTACTTCAGGTATGCGCCGGGCACAGAAATCTGCTATGACTGATGCCGCCTGCAAGGATTCTGGAACCCCCATAAAACACAGATTGCTTCATCTGGATCTGTACTCCAGGTCCTTGAGCTTCTGGATTATAGATTGGTTTGTTTTGTCGTGTGTCTGTTACGTGGCCTGAGCTTGGTATAGCCCATCCTCTATATTACATATACTTTGTTCAGCTTCATTTAGCCGAGTGGCATGCTCCTCCAGTTCCTGTTTTATAAGCAGAATTCCTGCATTCACAGCCTTCTCAATGGAGGCTCTATACTATAGGGGAGAGGAGTGTAGCCACTGCCTGGGCTATGTGCTCCGTGTTGCTGTCCTCCTGATGCTGGGAGGGAGGGGCAAATCCAACACTCACCTCCATTACAGGCACCTCCGCCATGTTAGAGAGCGGGGCCGAGTCCGCAATGTCGGGTTCTCTCTCCCGGAATCTCTGCTGATTTCCATCATCCAATTGTGCAAATAAAAACAATGCTTATTTATTTTCCTTGCAGGTGGTTGGGTATTCTTTGTAAAGTGAAATTCACTAAGCAAAGTGAAACCTCTCTTACAAAGTGAACAACTTATTTGCCTTTAGTAGATCAGTCCATTTGTGAGGGAAGCAGTCTATAAGGGAAGGTTGCATTTTTCCCAATAAAGATTCTTGTTGTGGATTTCGCTAACTTCCAAGATAGCATAATTATGCCACAACAAAGGGTCAGGGGACAGGTGACATTTATACCATTGGTCTGCCCTATTTATTTGCTTTAAAAGAGAAGTATAGGAATGTTTTGGGGGGAACATACATACCAAGGTGGGTGCTGCATCATCTTCTCATTGGCTTACTGACTTTGATTGACAGCAGCACGAGCCAATGGCGCTGCTGCTGTGGCTTAGCCAATGAGGAGGAGCGTTACGGACGGTTGAGACAGTCATGGACATCGCCGGATTGAGATGGGGCTCAGGTATTTATTTGGGGGGCTGCTGCACACAGAAGGTTTTTTTTATCTTAAAATAGAATACATTAAGGTAAAAAAACTTTCTGCCTTTACAACCCCTTTAATGCATTCTCTGCATTAGGGTAAAAAACCTTTTAATAATATAATTGATAGCTGCCTTCACCTCTACATTTGCGAGGATATTTTTCACCTTTTTAATAAATACTCACCTGAGCCCGATCTGGATCCAGCACTGTGCATATCTGCAGCAGCTCTTCTCCCTTTTTCCCTGCCTCACAGGCTTGGGTGAGAACAGTGGGAGCCATTGGTTCTTGCTTCTGTCAGTCAAAAGCTGTGAGCAGAGATTGGCGGGGGGGGGGGCCAAGTCGCGCTGTCAATGTCAATAGATGCAGACAGGGTGGCTCGGGATGAAGTCCACACGGGTATCCCCATAGCAAGCTGCTTCCTATAGTGGCACTCGGCAGGGAGGGAGGAGCCAGGAGTGCCCAAAAAGGAGGATCGGGGCTGCTCTGTACAAAACCATTGCACAGAGCAGGTAAGTATAACATGTTTGTTATTTTAATGAAAAAAAAAACATAAAGCTTTAGACCCCGTTCACACTGGGGCGACCTGTCAGGCGACCTGGTCACCTGACAGGTCGCCGTAGGTCGCCTGCCATAGAGAAGCTGTGGACCCGTTCAAATAGGAGCGACACAAGTCGCTCCGACTTAGAAAAAGGGTCCGGAGCTTCTTTGGGGCGACCTGGAGCGACCTGCATTGACTTCAATGTTATGAAGTCCGTGCCGGCCGCTCAGAGGTCGCGGTGCGAGCTGCGCGCCGCGACATGTGAGGTCGTCCCGGCAAGTCAGATCGCCCCAGTGTGAACGGGCCGGGGTCTTACAATCATTTCAAACAAAAATGGTGAGATCCTATGCTGGAGGCATGGCATTGAACTTACTAATCAATGTTGTGTTTGTTTGCCTCCTAAGACATTTGTTATACAGTAGTTCATGCTGCCACAAGGAGGGGTAGCCCACTTTACAACCTTGTATCAGAAGCTTGATATCTTACCCTAATGGTGCTTCTCCATCTGGCAGCATTGTCTCCTTTTCCAATCATCTCTCTCCGAATCTCCCGCATCACTCAGTTTCATCTTCTGAAGATTCTGCAAGAAGTTACTATCATTTATGTACGGTGTGCAATCGATGTCTTGCAGCCACTAATCACTGAAAGCGAGATGAACCCTCGACCTTGAGAAACTGAGAAGGCTTGTATTACCCACCCCGAGTCTTCATAAACGGCTTGTTTTGCCTCATGCTTAAAGGGCCAATCGCTTTTATCCCACACAAACAAATTCCCTTTCATAGTAAACATGTTATTACTTTCTGGGGGAAACCCTATAACTAACTTGAAGACAAACTGAATTGTTTCCATAGAGTCAGTTGGAGTAATTCTAGCAGATGCTGGGAACTATGCAACTAAAACATGTAAAATGATTAGCCATTAATGATCTGACAAGTTGCTTTTTTATAGTTTAATACATAACACAGTCATTTAGAAGCCAGCTGTTGCAAGAGATATAAAGGAAAAA
This sequence comes from Pelophylax lessonae, assembly GCF_965119305.1. NCBI lineage: Eukaryota > Metazoa > Chordata > Amphibia > Anura > Ranidae > Pelophylax > Pelophylax lessonae. Next base: position 169,830,668 of record NC_138775.1, on the reverse strand, counting down.
TTTAATGACACAGGCTTTTATGTTTTCTAAGCAAATCATTTTTTCAAACTGTATTATATATTGGTATTAGAATTAAAGGGCATGCCTAATGAACAATATTCAGGTGCTGCATGATTGGGTAACTTAGATCGGTGTTTCTCAACCTTTTTTTAGCCTTTAAAATTCTGCCCAATCTCGAGGCACCCCATTCTAAATCGTGAAAATCTGAACAAAGAGTTTTACTTAATGCAACAACCTCTATACACATAGGACACCCAACATTGGAGGTGATTTATTCTTCCAAAGCAAATAGACCTTTGTATGCTGGCACTGACTGGTATTCCAATGTTTATCCTTCCCCTTAGTTTCTCTCCCTAACTCATTGACCCCAGTGCTAATGGAGAAGGGCAAACAAAGATGCTGTGCAGGAACCCGACATCCTCCATTTAACCGATAATGTCATTGATTGTTACAACACCAGTGGCTAGAAGGTTGTAAAGGTGCACAGTGAGAACCTGTGTAACTAAAAGGCAGGCTTGTACCACCTGCTAGCTTGTGTACAATTTTTGGGCAACTTTTATGCATCTTGCCAAGGCACGCCTGAAGAAACCTGAGGGCACCCCATGATGCCTCGGCAACCTGGTTGAAAAAAGCTAACTTAGATATTGTTGATGTGTAATAAAAAGGGTGAATGTTAGAATGGAAGTCATACTGCCCAATGGATGCAGATTTATAGATGCTTCCTAGTATTTAAAGCGGTTGTAAACCTAAATTAAAAAAAAAAGAAAAAATCCTGCAAGACAAAAGCATAATGAGCTAGTATGCATCACATACTAGCTCATTATGAATTACTTACCTTAGAACGAAGCCCCGACACGGACCCCCGGACACCGCCGTGGGAGCTGACATGATCCCTCGGCGTCTCTTCCGGGTTCGGCGGCTCCAGCCAATCACATCGATGACGTCACTCCCGCGCATGCGTGCAGGAGTCATTTTCGCGTGAGCGGCTGCATGCAGTGCAAATATCTCCTAAACCGGCACAGATATTAATTGTACCTACAGGTAAGCCTTATTATAGGCTTACCTGTAGTTAAAAGTAGCAAAAAGCGGTATACTACCGCTTTAACAGGAATCATTAACTGGTTGCCGCCCGCCCGCCGCAGTTATACGGCAGCAGGCAGCCGCCATTAAAAATCGCTGATTGCCTTCATTACTTGTAAAAAAAAAAAAAAATAAATAAAAATGACTTAAATCTTTCCTCTAGTTTGTAGACGTGATAACTTTTGCGTAAACCAATTTAAAATCTGCCTATAGGGATTTTTTTTACCAAAAATATGTAGCAGAATACAAATTGGCCTAAAATGATGAATACATTTGATTTTAAAATGTTTTTTTTTGGGAATGTTTTATAGCAGAAAGTGAAAAATATTATTTTTATTTTCAGAATTGCTGCTCTTTTTTTGTTTATAGCGCAAAAAATAAAAATCGCACAGGTGATCAAATACCACCAAAAGAAAGTTATATTTGTGGGGAAAAAAGTACATTAATTTTATTTGGGTACAGTGTCGCATGGTCACGCAATGGTCCAATAAAATAACGCAGTGCCGAATCGCAAAAAAATTGCCTGGTTATTAAGGCGGAAAATCTTCTGGTCCAGAAGTGGATAACTAAGGCTTGTAATACACAAGCCAATTAAAGTGAAATTACAGTCAAACATGTTTTCTTTTCTTTTGGATAGAGTGGTGAAGGAGTGGAACACCTATTGGATTTTTACTGCTATCTGCACCCCAATTAAAGAAATGCTCCTCCCTTACTAACACAGAGGCTATGGATTTTACCAAAAAGGACACATGGGAAAATCTCTAAGTGCCAGTTCACACTACCGCGACTTGTCAGGCGACTTGGTTGCCTGACAAGTCGTGGTCCATTCTGTGCTACGGGAACCGTTCTAATAGGAGTGACTCAAGTCGCTCCGACTTAGAAAAAGGTTCCTGTACTACTTTTGACACAAGTCGGAGTGACTTGCATTGACTTCCATTATGTGAAGTCCGTGCAAGTTGCGCCGAAGTCGCGGTGCACGCGACTTCACAGGTCGCCCCCGAAGTCGTGTCGCCATAGTGTGAACCGACACTAACAGTAACACTAACCCTTTTTTTTTGTTTCAGAAAAGTAAGCCTTAGTATAACTTTCTGTGTCTCTATAGCAGATTAGCTCTTAGTCCTCTCCTGGTAAAATCATTGTCACCATAACAGTAGACAGAATGCATTAAAACATAACACGAGTTATAATCCTTTCCGACACTATCCAAAAAATCATAATAATAATAACAATAAAAAAGTTTGTGCTGATCTGTGTGAATGTGATTAGGGTAATTATAAAATGAGCGGGACTCAAGGTAATCTGCTGGGTTTTAAGCTATACTGTGTGAGATACTGAGAAGATTTGTGATCTAAGAGCTCCTTAGAGCAAAGTACCTAATCCTTCAAACTACGGTAGGCCAGTTGAGCTAGCTGGGGCAAATTACACAGATTTGTTTCCAAAAGGCTTCCACTGAAGGTTTCGCAAGGCAGACAAGTTAAAAATAAGAATTTCATGTACAAATATCTGTGGCAAACAACACCTTTTGTAAATAATTCAATGGTATATCAGTAATAAGTGAGTCTCAGAAAATCTGTTCCATTGGTGATTGGGTGGAGGCTAAGATTTTCTCTGCTGGGCAGATATCTTGCTATTATCTGGGCTCTTCTAAATTCACTGGGGGAACCCATGCTGTGCCCCAGAACACAGGCTCCTCCTTAATGGTAACCTCCAATCAAGGGTTGTTTGAACTTAAGGAAATGGTGTAGTATTTTCCTAATAAGGAGGTAAAGCACTTCCATATTGGGAGAGTGATGTTACACAGGGTGGGGGTGAGGAATCCCACCATCCCATCCTATAATTCCACCATATTATCCCACCCTATAATCCCATTCTATAGTTTTACCCTATAACATCACCTACTAATCCCCTTTATCCTCTGCCAATAAGAACCCCATTGGGGCTGGACGTTGGTGACCATAGTTCAGCAGCAAGGTTTGGAAAGCTCTCCATTAAGCAGGTAAGATATAGCTCTGACTGAGCAGGGGCTGTGCTGGATCTCTTCAGAAAGACCATGGCTTCCACACGTTTGCACCAGCTTTCTAAAGTAAATCTTTGCACACCTTTTGTTTTGATGTACCTAAACAAATGTATGTAGCTAAATGAAACTAAAATGTTAATTGGGCTTCAAACATTAAAGCGGAACTCCAGGAAACTTGACATTTTTCCCTTGCAATGGGCTTGCACTTACACTGCAAGGGTTACCTGCTCGTTTAGATCTAGGGGGCATGGAAAATTTGATTTACTTACCTGATTCTCTACACCTGCAGGATCCTCTGTACTGCTAGGCCAGTCTCAACAGTGTTTCCTCACCTATGTGCTGGCCGTCTAAGGTCCTGGCATCATCCAGACTGATGCAGGGTCAATAGCTTTGCAATGGACGTGAGGATGCCGAGCAGAGATGTATAGTAACTAAGTAGAACTACTTCACTACTGTACTTAAGTACCGAAAGGCGGTATCTGTACTTTCCTAGAATTTTTTTCTCCTACTTCCACTTTTACTTCACTACATCTTTTCGATGATTTCAATACTTCTACTCCAATATTTTTTTTTCTCTGCATAGTTACTCGTTACTATTATAAAAATTACCACTGCCAGAACAGTAGATGGCAGGTTTCATGAAGCTCAAAACGTGTATTATCAGCGCATACTAAAATAAATGCTACTGTATGTATAAATAAAAGCTGCATTTGAAATAATAAAAAACAATATGATGTTCAAACTTTTGACTTCTTTCTTTAATAACTACATAACACAGTACTTGTACTTTTACTTTCAGTACTTGAGTAGCAATTTTTTTTTTCAAAACTACTGGTACTTTTACTTTCAGTACTTGAGTAGCAAAATGTTTTAAAAAACTACTTGCAATACTTAAGTACAAAAAATGTTGAATACTTTAGTACTTCTACTCAAGTCACTTTTTGATTGAGCACTTCCATTTCTACTCAAGTCACTTTTTGATTGAGCACTTCCACTTCTACTCAAGTCCCTTTTTGATCGAGCACTTGTACTTTTACTCAAGTATGGGTTTTGAGTACTTTATACAACTCTGATGCCGAGGGACAGGACAATCCATCACTGGAGCATGGAGGAGCACTGTGTGCTGGGAGAGCAGAGGAGCGGACACATAAAATAGTTTCTACTTCCCCTAAACTCAATGAGCAAATAACACTTGCAGAGATTTTTCAAGTTTCTTGGAGTTCAGCTTTAATGTTCCTTTGTGTTATGGTTTCATTGTGGATGCTGTGGACATCTTTCTTAACTTTAACACTTTAGAGCCATCACCTTGGACCTATTGCAGTCATGTAACCACAGAAAGACTATTTAAAAGCCCTTTTAAGTTAATCTTGCATTATATAGTCTATATAAGACAAGTGATCTGATTGCCTGCTCCATAAAACTTTAATTATAGATGCAATAAATAGTTTACTTTTTTTGCTGTTCTGATTAGATCTTAAAGACAGGGTTTTTAATTGTCTTGAAAGTTACTTTCGTTAAAAAATAAAAATAAAAAAAAAATAAAATCAATACATGTATAAAATATTTTTTTGGTAAAAATATAAATTTTTGACTATCAGGATGGTAAGCTTATCCCTTTTTTTTCCTGACCATAATTTAAACTGTTTCTAAAAGCTTTGCTTTTAATGTTTCTATTCACTGGTTTGGCATTTTAGCATTCTTTAATTTTTCTTGTATTGCATATACTGTATTAAGCACTTTACCACCGGAGGATTTTGCTGTCTTACGTCCAGGCCACTTTTTGCGATTCGGCACTGTGCGACTTTAACTGACAATTGCACGATCGTGCGATGCCGTACCCAAACGAAATTTACCTCCTTTTTTTCCCCACAAACAGCGCTTTCTTTTTGAATGTATTTGATCACCTGTGCGATTTTTACTTTTTGTGCTATAAACAAAAAAAGAGCGTACATTTTGAAAAAATAACAATATTTTTCACATTTTTTTATATGAAATCCCCCCCCCCCCCCCCCAAAATGTAAAAATCAAAATATTTTTAAATTTTTGGCCAATTTGTTTTCTGCTACTTATGTTTGGTAAAAAAAAAATCACAATAAGTGTATTTTGATTGGTTTGCGCAAAAGTTGTTGCGTTTACTAACTAAGGGAAAGATTTCTGTCATTTTTGGTGGTTTTTTTTTTAACGAGTAATGGCGGCGATCTGCGATTTTTTGCGTGAATGCGACATTGCGGTGGACAGATCGGACCCTTGACTGACATTTTTGACACTTTTGGGGGTACCAGTGACATTACTACAGTAATCAGTGCTATATATATGCACTGTTACTGTAAAAATGACACTGGCAGCGAAGGGGTTAATTTTATTGGAGAGGGAGGGGTTAATGTATGCCTGGTGCTTACTAACGTGTGTGGGGGGAGGTGACTGAGTGACACAGGGACAGATCGCAGGTTCAGCTATGCTGAACCCTGCAATCTGTCACTGTCTGTCACTTAGGAGATCCGCCCGCTTTGTTTACACAGGCGGGCGGATCTCCAAACTCGATTCCCCGGTGATCACCGCCGCTCCTCCCCTGGCCCAACTCCCGCTGTGACTGAATACAGCGGGAGCGAGCCTCCGGGGGCGCTCGCGCGCCGCCGAGAGAGGGGAGTGTCTGGCGACGTAGGTCTACGTCGCCAGACGATAACGAACCACTTTGCCGCAGTAGAGCTCTAGTGAGCAGTCGGCAAGTGGTTAATAATGCTATGAACCTGAATTTTAAGGGAAAAAAATAGTATGAAATTGATACTAAGTGAAGCCAATTGTGGTATACCTAAGTACTTTTTCTTCCTGTGTATAAATTGACCAATGCGGTCAATAGTTTTTCCCAACATTTGTCTTTTCAGTTCCCAGCGTCAAACAATCCCACTCTTTTTCTATTTTTTCAGCCTGCGGATCATTTTTTATATAAAATATGTGAAAACAATGGACAAAACATCAGAGACCAAGAGGTTTCAAAGGAGATTCTGTATTTATATCCACAAGTATTTTTAGGTTTGAGGTGCCAGGAGTCCTTCTCTTGAGAACATATCAGTTTCCCAAGTTTTACAACAGCTGATACCATACAGTACATCATAGTCAGGAAGAAAACAGGTGTAGTTGATTGCATCTTTATGGTATTCTGTGTTTAAATATGTGGTCTTTAGAACAAGAACTAGAACTGTATAATGCCAACCTGTTTCAAAAGCTTTCTTCTTTTGAATTTTGAGTTAGCCAATTAAGAGCATCATTTAAACGGCAAGCTGCCTGCTTTCTTTGATGGGTAACACCGAATAACACTCAACTGAGATCTTCTTTATAAAAAAAGCCCCTTAATGTCACTCTGTTCTCTACAACGTGATGCTACCCTGCCTAAGCATTGCTTCTCTTACACACAATAATTGCATAAAATAGAATATCATTATGTGCTACTGCATCTAATGTACATGATAGTATATCATTAAATGCTTCTAAAGGGCTGCGGCACAAAAGAAAAATATTTTGATCTGGCAACATGCGGGTGATAGCCAGCATGGATTTATAAAAGACAGATTTTATCAAACAAATCTGCTTCCTATGGCAAAGTAAGGGAAACTTGGACAGACGGGTGGCTATTATATGCAATGTATTTGTGCCATGTGGGCTGCAACGTTTTGTTTTTTTACATGCTTTTTTTACATTTTTTTTTAACAAAATAATATGAGCAACAAAAAATGATACTGTTGGAAAATGAATTCCCCTGTATTTTCAGCCATATGTACAACGTATCTGCTAGTATTTAGTATTACTTTTTTTATTCCAAATGCTAAATGTTTTAAAATTGTTCTAGTTTTATCAGTAATTTTTTTTTTTTTTTTTTCTTGTTTTGTCTTTTTGGTTTATGTTTTTTTTTTAAAAGCCCTTATAATGACAGTCAATGGGAGGATAAATTGCATGTGTGTCAGTGGTTAATGAGAATAATGAGTGCTCTGTGGAAATAAAAAAAATACCCTTACAACAGTGAAGAATGGGAATAAACCATGCACCTATCAGTGGTCAGTGGTAGTAATAAATGCCCCAGTGCCAGCAATGAGTGTAAACCATGCCCTGGTATCAGTGATAGTTAACCATGCCCCGACATCAGTGATCAGTGGGAGTAATAAATGCCCCAGTGCCAGCAATGAGTGTAAGTAAACCGTGCCCCGGCATCAGTGATAGTAAACCATGCCCCGGCATCAGTGATCAGTGGGAGTAATAAATGCCCCAGTGCCAGCAATGAGTGTAAGTAAACCATGCCCCGGCATCAGTGATAGTAAACCATGCCCCGGCATCAGTGATCAGTGGGAGTAATAAATGCCCCAGTGCCAGCAATGAGTGTAAGTAAACCATGCCCCGGCATCAGTGATAGTAAACCATGCCCCAGCATCAGTGATCAATGGGAGTAAAGTGCTTTTGCATCAGTGGTCAGTGGGACTAATAATTTCCCTGTGTCGGAAGAAATGGCACTACTTTGTTAGTGGGAGTAAAAACTGCCAATGTCATTGGTCAGAATGGTGCCCCTGTGTCAATAGGAGGAATGGTGCTCCTGTGACATTGGGAGGAATGTTGGCCCTGTTTCATTGGGAGAAATGGTGCCCCATCATTAGTGGTCATTTGCCTTGTAGGCCCTATGTCCCATGCTGCTCCTTTTTGTGATATCACAACCGGAACTCTACAGGCACTATTGGGAATGTGATCACTCCACCCAATAGTGTCTGTTACATTGCCGTGTTCTGGAGCACTCTATATTAAAAACACATTGCTAATATACTGTACTTCAAAACCCCTTAGAATTAAAATGAATGAGTTTGGTTTTAGTTTCAATAAATCCATAAACAGTATAACAACACAATTTATGAAAACAATCATCCATTTCCTCGTATATTGTTTTTTTTTCTTATTTTACAGTATTAGTGTCCTATCATTAATAGCGGTCATCAAGCAAGTTATGCCTTGCTGGTTGCTGTAGACTGGCCCCCGCAATAGGAAAGACCCTGTGTTCAGAGCTTTCTCATTTCAAGCTGGACAGACTGTATGCTAATCTGCAGCTTGAAATGAGAAAGCTCTGAACACAGGGCCTTTCCTATTGCGGGGGCCAGTCTACAGCAACCAGCAAGGCATACCTTGCTTGTGGGCCATAGTCTGAGGACCACTGCTGTTAATAATAGGACACATAGGAAAGGTTTATTTTGTAGATAGAAAAAAATAAATAAAAAACATAAGAAGAAATGGATTAGTGTCTTCATAAATTTCGTTGTTATAATGTTTAAGTATTTATTGAAACTAGCACAGAACCCATTCAGTTCAACTCTAAGGGGTTTTGAATTACAGTATATTAGCAATGTTCTTAAATACACCCTTATTACAATATTACACACATAGCTTTGCACTGCACACACAAACATACACACTATTTGCATTTTACACACAGTCCACACATTATACACAAATATAATAACAACATATATACAAACTGCAAAATAGACATGATCTACACTTTACACACACATATAGACACACTGTCCACATTACATACAAACATACACACAATCTGCACTTGACACACAAACATTTTCACAATCTACAGATTACACACATACATAGACACAATCTGCACATTACACACATACACATACATAGACACAATCTGCACATTACACACATACACAGATCTTCATGAGGGACTCCCAGGCATCATTGGCCAACTATGGTCATGTTCATATTTGCTCTATAATGACTCCCTGGAGACCCCATCCCTTTTTTCTATAAGCTGTCATCCCTCTGAGTCATTATTCACAGAAGAATCATCAGGATCGGACATGTCAGCAGTCATTGAGTTTTTTCTTTTGGTGGGTTGTTGGCTTTGTTCATCGTGAATGACGAGAACCTGCATTGCTGGACAACGGTTCTTTTTTTAAGGATATTTTTAAAACCGTGTTTGTGATTTTATTTACTGTTTACTTTTTTGTAAATGAGTAGGAGTACTACTACCCCTTACTCATTCACTAGGGGAAAGGGGGTATCTGGATGCCCCCTTATTGTTAAATGGATCTTCCAAATTCTGATAAGCCACCTGCCCGTGGGCCCCCACAACCCATAAACCAGAGTTTTGGGGAAGAGGCCCTTGTCCTCATCATCACAGGGGCAAGGTGCTTTGCCCTGGTAAGGTTTTCCACCATGTTGAGGACCTGTGGCCTAGAAGTGAGTACAATCATCCCCCCTTTCCTTGCTTGCCAGGCTGCATGCTCAAATAAGGGCCTGGTGTGTTTTTTTTGGGGGGACCACACACTTTCTTCAATTTTTAATGTGGCTACACCTTATAATTTATGTAGTAAAACAAAATCTCCTGCGCTCGAGTGCTGTCTGATGGAGTAAAAAGAGGTGCACTACAAACTCAGGTGTTGAAAGAGCTATTGGTCTTGCTGCCCCCTTCAGGATCAAGGGTGTCCAGAACCAACTGGTAGAAAAGACAAAAAAGAAAAAGAGGGGCGCACCGACCTAGTGCATTACCATAAAACCATTTATTTAAAATATTAAAAAGTGTACAAAGTACTCACAAGACTGGTGTGATACAACACACATCAACATAGCATATGCAATCTCCAAGGTAGCCAGGTCCCAAATGTGCTGCCGCACTCTTTCTGGCTCTGAGGAAGGGGGTTCGCCCCTGAAACGCGTCAGCCTAGCCACAGCAGCCCCATGCGACCATCTGCATGTCCATTCGATACATTTGGGACCTGGCTACCTTGGAGATTGCATATGCTATGTTGATGTGTGTTGTATCACACCAGTCTTGTGAGTACTTTGTACACTTTTTAATATTTTAAATAAATGGTTTTATGGTAATGCACAAGGTCAGTGCGCCCCTCTTTTTCTTTTTTGTCTTTTCTACCTTATAATTTATGCCAGAGTTTGGGGGGGGCACACAAAAAAAAGGCGTGGAGCCCCCCAATTTAAACTACAACATATCCTGGCTTCTTTGTATACATGCCTGGGGATTTGCAGCTTGTAAATGAATGGGGAATGGAGCCAGTGACATCACTGGTTGCTAACATCTGTAACTTCCTCATCAACCATTTAACCTCCTTGGCGGTAATCCCGAGCGTGACTCGGGGTTGATTTTTTCTATCAGGAGCGGTAACCCCGAGTCACGCTCGGGGTAGATGTGCAGAGAGCGCAGCGGTGTTCTCTTACCTTCTCCTGGCGATCCAGCGATGATCTCTCACTGCTGTGACCGCCAGCCGAGAGTCCCGCCGCTCCTCCGTCCTCCATCGGTGTGATGACTTCCTAGTTCCATTCCCTGCAGCAGCAATGCTGCTTGGGAGCGGAACTAGGGAGGGAAATTAACCTCCCTGGCGGTATGATTCTG